>NW_020292040.1:0-600000 GCF_003184925.1 Aspergillus vadensis CBS 113365 | reverse complement strand
GGCTGGGTTACCAAATGGTGTATTCTACGATATTGGAGAAGGCCGAGGCGAGTGGCACCAATACAGTGGTGGTAGCAATGCCCAGAGTTCGTTGATCCAAGCCTTCGACATTTTCTTGGGCGTGGAGCATTCAGCCACCGGAGAGACCAAGCCTCACGGCAAGATCAATCCTCAAGCCATGACTGGTTTTATGCAGGTAAGAGTTGATCTCTAAGGAAGCATCCAGACCAAGCAATTTCGATACTGACTGGATGTTTCCAGAACATGCGAAACTACATGCCAGGCCCTCACCGACGCTTCTTGGAAATGATGCTCCGCACGTCCAATGTGAGAACCTATGTATTGAGCCACAAGCCAGGATCTGCTTTGAGGGATGCATACAATATGGCGGTTATGTCACTTGGGGGATTCCGCGATAAGCATGTGCGGATGGTGACTCGATACATTATCATGGCTGCCAGGACTCCGCCGCCAAACCAAGTATCTTCGAGAACAAACCTGGCCACGACAACGTCGACAATAGTGGACAATTCTCATGAGAAACTCAACGCCGGTGTCAGAGGAACGGGCGGGACAGATCTGATACCGTTTCTTAAACAGACCAGGGACACAACGAAGGCTACAGCCAGCTACACCGACTAAAACCGCAGCGATGCAACTGAACTTTTTGGCGATGCGACTTTTGATACCATATGAGCAAATCGTTTCATGAATTTCATTACCCCTTGCAACTACCGAATCATGATTGATTACTAGAGGATTTTCTTGTTGCACAATTACTTCATAGGACATGTTGAAGACAGGCACCTGCGGGGACGGGAGCGGAGGCGGATACGGATGACGGGAAAGCTGGACTTTCGATGATATCCGAGGGGATCCGCAGCAACTGAGTCTTATCGCTTGTCATCTATCTGCCTCCACTTACATCATGATAGAAGCACACTTGAATCATTTCTTCCGTATTTATCGGGACACGTGGTGGTTGGAGACCCGTTAATGTAGTGATAAGTGGCAGAACAATCGTTTATATTCATCAATGCATCTCCTCTATTACGGATATTGGCCATGCAGCCATTGTTCCCACCTTATCGGCAAGCAGGAGTACCGTTACACAGAAGCAAGCAGAGCTGTAAGAAGGGGCCAACCAGGCCAAGCGATCTTCCAGCTCTCCTTGACACTGATACCCACTGGTCTCCTTCGAGAATGGCGCTAGAACATCCCCTGTGATCGTCCACAAGAGGACACTGTTATATCAGTAACTCCCATATGTAGCACATAAACTACGTAACGAGCTTCTCACATCCCAACACAACGAGTGAGCATGTCAAGTATGTTCGACATCCGCAAAATACCGCCAATTGCAAGTCCCCGAAGAACGAAGTTATCGTTCCCTGTGCTAAGTGAAAAAGACAAATCAACACCGATTCGGCGACCAACAAAGCCCTACCGTAGCATATCGAAACCATGATACACCTCTCAAATCAAGCACCAACCAGCCCGCTCCCAATATATCAGATGAACGAGACATCTGACCAAGGACCTCCCCTTTAATCTCCTGCTAGTAACCCAACTAGGAACCTATGCGGTCATTGTTCTCGTGACCGTCCTTCTCTCCCATAGCACCAACTTTTCCTTTCCCACGGGAAACCCCTTGCCCTCCCATATCATAGAACACAGCCAGCCAACCTATCAGCCCATCCAATCAACATCTAACAACAAAATTCAACCGGGCAAAATCCCCGACCTGTAATCTGGGTATCCAAGTCTCACATTCCGAGCAGGCAGGTCTCAACCAAGACAAAATCAAGGGGTGGTGCCGCGAAAAAGGGTATCGGCGATTGAAGCTTATCCGTTCGGCGACCGGCTTATCACACCATCAACGCCATTATGGCGATGCACACCGCAATTCTCGGCCAGTGAGATATGTTGTTGCAGATCTGAAGAATTCAAGTACTCCTGAGTGCCCGGGAAGGTGGTTTGGGGCGGTGATACGTATGTCTGGTGGTCATGGCGTTCAGTGGGCTTGTGGTTGCTTTTTATAGATCATATTGTTAGTAGTTGCTGTTCAGTTGTTTTGGTGCAGTGGCGGATAAGATAAGGAGATGGATATAGTATTACTACCGAATTTGGATAGGAACCCGGGGACCTTGAAAAGCCTTCAGGTCGGCGAGGTAGGTGATCGGGGATCGGGATTGAGATGGCAATTGTATAGAGTCATAGTATTAGTGTCTCGCCCGAGAAGAGGATTGAATATATGTAAGAGGTTTCTACGTATAAAAAGAGAAAACATTCTAGAAAAGAAGCGACATGCGCATCAGTTCATATGTATGAAGTCAAAAAATCTACATGAACGAAGTATATACATCACTATCGCAATATCTACACAACGAACAGACGAAGAGGCACCAGCAACATTACACGATGGAACCAATCATCCATCCCATATTCGAGAAACAAACCTCAACATGGCAATACATCGTAGCCTGTCCCGAGACACACGAAGCCGTTATCATCGACCCAGTCCTCGACTTCGATCCATCCCAACTCACCGTGACTACAACCTCAGCCGACGAACTTCTTGATCTTGCGGCCTCAAAGGGCTATCACATCACTCGAATCCTCGAGACACACGCTCACGCCGATCATCTCACCGCAGCCCACTACATCCAGACCAAGCTCCATCATCAACAGCGCTCCTCACTCTCCGCCTCATCATCAACAGAATCAAGCCCCAAAGTCCCCATCTGCACCGGCCACCGCATCCGCCAAGTCCAAGCCACATTCGCACAACGATACAACATCCCGCCCAACGACCTCTCCACCGCATTCGACCACCTCTTCCAAGATGACGAGACCTTCCAAATCGGACGCATCACCGCCCGAGTCCTCCATCTGCCCGGCCACACGCCCGATCACAGTGGATACATGATAGGCAGCAATGTATTCACGGGGGACTCGATCTTCAATCCAGATGTGGGCAGTGCGCGGTGTGATTTCCCGCATGGAGATGCCCGCGCCTTGTATCAGACGATGCGGAAGCTGTTGGCGCTACCGGAGCATGTTAAGCTGTATACGGGGCATGATTATCCACCTGCGGTTGAGGGGGATTCTACGACTAATCGGGCGCCTAAGGCTTTTGTGACGGTCAAGGATCAGAAAGAGGGGAATAAGCATGTGAAGGAGGGGACTGGGGAAGAGGAGTTCGTGAAATGGAGACAGGAGAGGGATGCTGCGTTGGGTGAACCTCGTCTCTTGCATCCTTCGTTGCAGGTTAATGTTCGGGGTGGGAGATTGCCTTGGGGTGATACGGGGAATCGGCGGAGGGCTTTTCTTTGGATGCCTGTGAATGTTCCCGAGGTTATGGGGAGTGGTAGTAGTAGGAGAGGTGTATCTACGATGTCTATGTCGTCGGCTAGGCTCGGGGGTAGTAGCTCGCGGGCTGTTCTGAGGTCTGTTGATAGGTTGAGGACGGTTATGCGCAGGTTTGTATAGTATAAATGAGTTGTGTATAGTATGATAGGATTAATTAGATTAAATTGGGCATTCTTTGTGACAGAAGGATCAAAACCTCCACGTAATGATATGCGCGGTCAAGTGGCCTAGAACTTGGTTATCGTCGTCATGAGCCTTTTCAGGAGATCCTGAGCTGGACAATTGTCTGTCGCACGCGGTGTGTAGATCGGATTCCGGGGGTTGTTCAAGGGGTTACTGAATGTCTGCTCTGTGGTTGATGGGAGCTTTTCATTGGTTGATGGTTATTCGCGGCGCTTTCATTGGATGATTCGCAATCGCCGATAGGTGTCTCCCCGGTCGCCGATTGAACTTGTCGGCCATCCAAAGGCTGTGTGTGTTGAACAAAGTACGGAGCTGGGACTTTATCTAAAGCTACCAATATCACAGCTCCATTAGGTTATAAAGGAACAAGGGAAAGACCATGTTCCACTTCTAATAGGTACCAGACTTTCAATATTCGACTTATCCATCTTGGTGACAACAATGGCTACTACAATGCTTGCATCTTTCCCTGGCACTGCTGCCAGCTACACTACCTCTCATCTGAACAAGGACTCGGCTCCGTTATTGGTCGAAGAGGACAACTATACGTTTGAGCAGCTTGTACAAGACCTGAGAAGCTACCTGGGTAGCTCTCGAGGCATTGATGGAGAAAATGTTGACCACAACGTTCTGATTGCCTTCATGTCTAAATACGCTTCCAACCCTAAAGACTGGTCACGATTCGCCCGCAACGACGTGAGCAAGAACTATACTCGCAACTTGGTGGAGGATATCAATGGCCGTGCCAACCTGGTCAGTCCTAACTCTGTAGAACGTTATGGTCCTTGACCACTAACACTCCAACAGCTGGTTCTGGTTTGGAACCCTCAGAAAGGCTCGCCAATCCATGATCACGCAGATGCGCACTGCATCATGAAGATTCTCGGGGGAGAACTGAATGAAGTGATATACGACACGCCAGATCCCGAACGAGGTCATGATGCGCCTTTGACGGTCAAGCAAGAGACAACGTACAAGACCGACGAAGTTGCGTATATCTGTGACCAGATCGGACTGCATAGGGTCATGAATCCACAGAAGGATCAAGTTGCTGTTTCTTTGCACTGTGAGTTGGCCTCGATCTTGCGGAAAGTTATTGGTGTCTGACGCATCTGCAGTGTATACGCCGCCTAATGCTGCGGACTTCGGCTACAACATCTATGATCGCGACACTGGACGGAGCAGCCATGTCTATCAGGCATCTTAGGGGGTGAGAGGAGGCCTTGGACAAGGACAGACGAGTGCAGGACACTCGCTATGATTTACGACTAGCGTTGATTAACCTGTATGCATTTGGACTGGGATTTGGCGGACCTGGCATATGATATTCCAGGGACTGTTTCTGTTGGCATCTATGTATTACAGCGACCTGGATCACTTCGAGGCGAATAAGCCATGCATAGTAATACCCAGTTCAATGTCTTTTTCAAATAGACTGCCAGCCTTCGAGGTAAATGATGCAGATTGGATAGTAATGGTCTTGTTCCCATAGAAGGTATTTTGAATTTGCATTTCAGATGCGCTCACCTAAGAATAAAGTATACTTCTAAGTGATAAAGTAAATTTGATGGACTTCGTGTAAAGAAATCAAGTGGCGACATTTACTTGCTTCTTTATACCTATAGTGTATGGAAATAGCTTAGTCATGTGAGCTTATGAGTCTGCATTTGCCCGAGTAGGCATGGACCATAAAGTGTGCATTTCCATGACTGTATCTGCTTCGACGCCAGCTGGATTCTTCTTGTCTCATCACCCCCGGAACAAGGGTCTGTTTGTCTTCATAATATGCTACTACTAATTATTTTCTTTGGTTTCATGTCAGGATGAACGAGAGCTTCCAACCAGATTACTGAACATGACTCGTCCGTCACCGCTGGCCTGTACGGAATGTCGCAAGCAGCATCTGAAATGCGACGCCCAAACCCCCACCTGCTCTCGCTGCTTACAGAACCGACTAAAGTGTAATTATCTTCCTTCTAGACGTGGAGGGAGACGGAAAACCCGTGAAGCACTTCGGCAGCATCACGATGCATCTTCCGCGGACCTGCTCTTGTCACCTCACCCTACCGATATGAGTGGGCGTGATGCTTCTTCGACTGTTTCTGGTCAGCAGAACCAGCGCATCACCCCAGTCGTGGAAGGCCAAGTTCAAGACGCTGCAGATTCGGATGCTCGGCTAGTCCGCCTGTATTATGAAAACTTTCACTCAGCGCATCCAATCCTGGTTCCCGCGCCCTTGTATGAAGAACGCAAGTACCCAGCGTACCTGCATGAAGTCGTCACACTCATAGGTGGCCATTTCTTATCTACTGGCTCCCTTCCTGATATGGCCAGTGTGCAACTGAGCGCTGATGGAGAAAGGACGCCATGCAAGGTTCAGGCACTTTTGCTTTATTCGATACTTTCATGCGCTCGCGGCGAGTGCTCGCAAGCTCACACATCCTTTTCCCAAGCTGTCGACATTGCGTTAGAACTAGGAATGTACCGGCAAGAGTTTGCGTCCACGTCTTCTAATGCCGTGGAAGCTGAGAGCCTGCGCCGGACTTGGTGGGAGCTTTTCATCGTCGATGTTTACATGGCAGCCTTGCAGAAGAGAGTGGTCTTGCGATGCAGCGGTGTTCCTTACGACGTTGCTTTGCCTTGTGAGGAGTCCGTATATGCCAATTACACTAATATACCCTCACCTCCGACTCTTGCTGGATTCAATAAACGCATCTTCGCTGATGAAGAAACAAGCTACTCATCTTTCAGCTACCGCATCGAAGCGGTATGCATCCTGGCACGGGTATTAGTCCTGAATAGCCTGCCAGAAACACATAGGGATCATTTACAAGCTGTGGAGAATGCGCTTGTCAGTTGGACAAATCACCTTCCACCAAACAAAGTCGATATCGTGGATACGTACGGCAGCGTCGATGAAATACTTTTCCAGGCGCACACTACTATCCACTTTGCTGCAATGCTCCTGCATCTTCCAAGAAGCAGTCTGCGGCCCGTCTGTCCAGAAACAGAGTGCCCAATTTGCCCAGTGATTCCATCTCGGCTTTCGCCATCCTTCACCCGACATGTTCATGATATCAAAGCTACAGAGGCATCCAAGCAACTCTCCAATCTTCTCTCAGTCCGGCCCAGCGTGCAGAGATACAGTCCATTTGTCGTGTTCAGCTTAGTGCTCTGTGGAATGGTCCAGCTTGCCACAAGTCGTATCCATTCCTCAGAATGCTCGGATCATCACTGTAACCGAATCATCTTGGTTCTAGGTTGTCTGAAGACACTGAAACAGAAGTGGCCTATCGCAAATCGAGCTCACTATTTCCTCCGGAGCGTTGCAGCAGAAACATTTACGGCCTGGATCGAGTCTCGATATCCACAAACCAGCAACGCGGTGCCTCTAGCCTCAAGGAATGGGCCCAACTATCCACCTGAAAATAATGCTTGGCTCTCTGTCGTTAGCAGCAATGACACATCCAGGCCTGTGGAGACTGATGCACAAGGCATATTCTCGCCGGGGCTGCTATCCGCATACATTGACCCAACCTGCAGCGAGCCGCTGCTTCTAGGTCCAATGCCCGATCTTGACTTCACATGACCTTTGCGACCGCTAATGCTACCATGATGATCCACCGGAGGCTCATTCACGCAGTTGGGAGGATTTTAGAAAACCTACGAACTTCGCCGGAGGAGTCCTATTGCCTTATTTGGTGCACTGCTATGGACCGCGCTACTACCACTTCAGTTGTCGCTGCGATGCACATTCAGCAGACTTTGCAGCACTAAAATCCATCCCGCCTGGCACTGCTCATGTCTAATTCTACGGACTCGAGCTTGTCCTCAAATACACCTTTTAAGCCTTCATTACGTTCTCCTCGGAGTTGACGGTGTGATGACGTCCCTAAAGCTACGTCTGCCTCAGCCAGTAGGCTCACTACAGTCCAAAAAACAGATTATGGCTTTCTCATAAGCCGATTCATCGCATCATCACCTCCTTATGGACCTTGTCGAGTGCGGCTCAGGAAAAAGCGGGTTGATTGTTGTTTTCGTTTCTCGTATTGGCCTGAACAGCAATGTTTGCTGGATTCACCAAAAGACGAATAACTATTATATGAGAGGAGGGATGATTAGTTTGCATATGGGAGTGCATAGTGCTCTACATTGTCGTCATACGGGGTGGCTCCCAGATGAGCCAAGGACCAGACCGTGTGGACAGTCGTGGCTCATAAGCAGTGAAAGTACATACTGGAGGATATGGGCCCTAATCAAGCAGGTGAAGATATCGAAGATAAGCAAGCCAATGTTCGCCTTGACTTTGTATGTGTGCTCCTAGTGGTAACTATGTATGCGTCAAATGTATCATGACAGGAGTGAACCGGAAATGTTCACTGCAGGCTTCCGAGTCGTATAGATCTATGTCCCTGCAATTCCACCAGCAAGGGAATAAATCTGGAAGTAGCAATACAGCGAGGGCTCAGCATACCAGGATGATGAGCCCGTTGAGGTCCCCGTAGGCGACTGATGTTGTGCCTTATCCCACCCTAGAAAGGGAGTACTTCGGGGAACCCGGTTTATCAATGCCAGCACGAAGATCCCATATCTCGCTGGACAATAACGACGCCAGCCGGGCAACCGAAGCGTATCAACACGAGAGTAGAGCACGTCTTAAGATGTGTAATCAAAACATCCACATCCCAATACTCTCAACACTTAACGCTTCTTCGTAGTAGCCGGAACGCCCTCACTCGCACGCAACTCCGCCAACTTCTTCTCCCGCTCAATCAACCGTTCCCTTTCCTCTTTGATCATCCGTTCAACCGTCTTATTCGCCTCCCCCAACCGATCCATCTCACTACTCTCCGTCGTCCGACTATACGGATTCTCCGCGGACGAGTTCGCCGGAATCTCAGCCGTCCTCACCCCCTTCTGCTGCTGCTGGGCCTGCTTGGTATTCTTTCCACCCTTTCCCTTCTGCGGTTGCCCTGTCGCCCCCGCGCCACCCGTCAAGAGCTCATAAAACTGCTCCACGGGCTCATTGAACACCACCTCCTCGTAGTTCTGGCTGACCACCAGCTCGCGGCGCTCTTTCTTCGCTTCTGCGTCTGGCCCGTACGGATGCAACTTCAAGCTATGCCATAGGGTCTGCGGCTTCTCGGTTGACTCCGGAACAAAGTATAGCTTGATCTGGATCTCGAATTCACCCCATCCGGTCTCGGTCACTTCGAAGGGGGCCTGTTCGATCGTTCGCACGTTCTGGGCGTAAGTCTCGTGGAGCTTGAATTGTACTTTCTTTAGCCAGTAGGAGATGTCTTCGCCGTTGACGCCTTTCACGAATACGCGCCACTGGTGCGTGTGGTCTGCTGGGACGTGGGGAGGTTTCTTGGCTGGGTCGAAGGGTTGGGCTTCACTGCCAAAGACTGTCATGACTTGTTAGGATGGGTTTGACTTGAGAACTGGAAGATTAGTGGCAAGCAGAGGCATACCGAAGGGCCGGAAGACAGAGACGCCCTGTATAGTTGTGATAGGTTAGTCGGTCGGCTTGGTCTTGTATAAATCTGGGAGGGATGGACTCACTCTGACGCGCTTGGTTCCTGTCGCTGATGGCATGCTGCAAGTCTGACGATATAATCTGTTTCAGATAAGCAGGTCGTATGCAGATACCGGGTGCGAAGAAAATGTATCGATGGTTAACAGGGGATTGAGTAGTTCTAGTGTCGCTCTTGTCGCGATCCAGGCCGCGGAATCTCTGCAGTCGCACGTGACGGATGCGGGTGATACGATAAGGAATCCGGCGGAAGCTGAGCTGCGGCGGGCGGTCGTTGCTTCCTCCGGGTTCGAGCTCCGGCGTTTTGGATTTCATGAAAATGATTCGTTGACTTCAGTATTTTGATCCTCACAAAAATCCACGTTCATTCCGACTTCAATTGATTTCACCCTACAATGGCAGCAAAAAGGGTGGTTGTCGCCGGCGGAAACGGCTTCTTGGGTATGTGATGCAGGCAGTCTATGTACCTACCAGCCGGACGATTGAGCAATCAATGCTAACAGCTTATTTCCCGTAAAGGTTCGAGGATTTGCAAATCGGCTGTTGCTAGAGGATGGGAGGTTACGTCGCTCAGGTACGAATGCTATTGGATTTGATATCTTGGGGAATCTGCCTAATTCATATACACTGGTATTAGTCGCTCCGGAGAACCGCGATGGGATACCGTCACTGGTTCTCTCAGTCGTCCAAGCTGGGCCAGCTCAGTTGAATGGGCTAAGGCCGATATGCTTAAGCCGGAAACCTACAAACCCTTTCTGAATGGTGCGAACGCCGTCGTCCATAGTATGGGAATCCTCCTCGAGGCGGACTACAAAGGGGTGGTGCAAGGACGAGAACCAACCCTTAGTGGATTGCAAAAGGCATTTGCGGCGTCAAAATCAGGCAGTCAGGATCCGTTGCAAAGGCGGGAGGGAGAGCCTCTTCAAGTAAAAGAGCGCAATGGGCAGTTTACATATGAGCTGATGAATCGCGATTCTGGTACGTACGGTCGCGGGTCATGCTGGAATGAATTGATTGCTAACATCTATATTACCGTTCATTTTAGCGGTCGCATTGGCGCAAGAAACCCTCAACGAACATGTCCCGACTTTTCTCTACATCTCTGCTGCTTCAGGCGCGCCGGTTCTCCCCAGTCGATATATCACAACGAAGAGAGAGGCGGAATCCATCATCGCGGCGAAGTTACCGGAGCTGCGGAGTGTCTTTGTGCGAGCTCCGTTTATGTACGATGAAAGCAGGAAGTTCACGCTCCCCATTGCTCTTGGTGGCTTCGTCGGTTCTCAGGTCAATGCGCTTTTGGGCAACAGACTGGACTTCCTGGGCTCTATGGTCACGAAACCCTTCCAGGTAGATACTGTGGGTGAGGCTGTAATGGAAGCCCTGGATGACGAATCTGTCCGAGGTGCCTTGGGAGTAGAGAAGATAGAAGCGCTAGCTACGAAAGCGTGGAGGAAGAGCATGCTATGAGGGAGGAGCACAAGACAAGAAATTGATTGCCAAACTAACATGTCAGACTGGATGCTTGGCGCCTGGAATGAGAATATTTCCAAGGTGAGCAAGGCGAAGACCTATCTATCGACCAGACCCATGGAAGGCCTGTGAATTTAGGTCAAATTCCCGGCCGAGCGCACGTCATCTGATTCCGCTCTGAGATAACGGCATCAGCAAAGTGGCTTTGTGACCAGGCCATCTCGAGCTGTCTAGGGAATCTCTCTGGAAGCTGCCATAGTGTACACTACATAATGTATCATAAATGAGGCTATAACCAAACATGCCTAATTCGTGTTTCAAGGGACCACCCGTCATTAGAACCGTCAAGTGACTGGTATCTCGGTCAAGATGATGATGTGACTGAGATGGGTGCGGCTCGTATGCGCTATAACTGGATGCCAACTTCGTCAAGCAGGGTGGCGGACCCTGCAAGGGGAGTTCGTCGGCGACCTTTGCATTTGTCCAGTATAGTCCAGAACGAGATGCGGAGAAACGAAAATTGACGAAGCGCACACATCAAGTTGCTGTCATGCAAGTCTTTTTGCAAGGCGACTGTACGTTTGAACTGTCCTGCAGATTCAGATTTTCTTGGCGTAAATCAGATCATCGTACCACGCTCGAAGCTGTCGCGAATTTCCGTAGTGTACTGGAAGGCATTAGCTAGGGCTTTTGACAATTAACAGAGTAAGAACGCACCTTGTTATAGAATCTCGACAATTTCTGGTTGAATTGCTTGTTCTTTTCGTTGATGTAAGTGACGTCGCCATCGTCGTCTCCGCGGCGGTCCCTCCGTTTCTTGAGTCGAACTTCCTCAGCTTTCCGAAGATTATCCACGAGCTTGTCAACAGCAGCTCTGTCAGGCTTGTTCTCCGTAAAGCCAACACTGTCAGCAGTAGAGTAGAAAGAGCCATTTTTATCGACGGCGATCATTTCACCGTCGTTGGTCTCAACGATCTCGAGATCGCCATTGGCAGCAGCTTTTTCGATCGCTGCCATCTTCTCCCTCTCGTAGGTTTCGAGGTCAGGCTGTACTTCCCGCAGCTGTCTCTTGTACACTTTTCGTGCGTCTTGGGTATAGTCCTGGAATGCGACATTGTCCCGATGACGCTGCTTCTTTTCCATACGCTTGTCCCATTTTTCGGACTCGTCGACAGTCCAATCCCACGCACGCTTACGCTCAAAATCCTCGCCAGCGGCTTCGGTGTCAGCCTTGAGAAGGTTATGCGATGCGAAAGCATGTTTGCGAGAGAGGGAAGAGAGCAGCGACGGATCGGTTGCGAGACGCTGTGTTTCGGCAGCCGTTTCTTTCAGATTCCGCTCAGTAGCAGTTTTCTAGAATGATGTCAGTACGAACACTGCGTACAGCGGCCCTTCGCTACTATGAACTTACTGCGCGAGCTTGAAGAGCCTTAAATCTTTCTTGTCTTTGGCGGGCTCTTGAGGCAGCATCATCGTCTTTTTTGTCCGTACTGGCGTCCTTTACGCTAGCCTCTTCCCCGGGTTCCCCCTGCGCCTTCTCGTTTGAGGGTGATGTAGATTCCTTGCGATCATCGCCGGCTTGGTCATTTTCTGCGGATTGCTTGGGGATTTCCTTGGCGCCAGATGGGCTGGCCGCAGACTGCTCGGCAGGCATGCTGCAAAAAGATAGGAGTGCGTAAGTCTCCAAGGAATAACTGTTGAGGCGAATTCGTAAAGAAAATAAAAAGAAAAAGAAGTCGGGTATCAGAAACGTCGGGTATATTGGTGAGGGGAGAAGCAAACGAAGGTCGGTTTCTGACTGAAGGACTGAAGCCTCGATTCCGGATCGGAGTTGCAGTTACGCCATGGCCCACCGCCATGTTGACCGCCTTGCCCCTGGTGGATTGCCCGGTGCTATTATGCTTTATCCACCCGCTGCCATCTCCACTTTCCCAACCCCGGATTATCACTGGTATGCCATTGAAGACCGCCTCCACTGTGTCATTTGTCTGTGTCCTTGATGCCTAGAAATAGTCCAAATCTATGTCACTATACTCTCATTTGTGTGTGCTATCACGGCGGCGGGCATTGAGGTCGTTCCATATATCACCCTCGCTGTGCCGCCATGTCTCCATCGACGTCAACTCGAGAGCTTCATATACCGAGCCCACTCCGTCCCACCTGGTCAGATTCGCTCTGACAGGTACCACGAAACCTTCCCACAATGATGTCTCCAATCCTGAGCTTGACAAACACCTCTCGGATATATTTCTCGGTGATTGGCCCTTGGTGTCTCTACCACCGCCATTTTGGAGCTCTTCTGGTCGAGAACCACAAAGCCCCGATGAAATCGCGTTGTTCAAAGCCCTGAAACATGACGTACGAAACCTGCGTCACTTACAGGTATTCATTGAAAGAACTGTAAATGAAACAGAAGGCAGTCTACTTTTACAGACACAATCCTGCGCCCTTTTAGCGAAAGCGCTAAATCGTTGCCAGCGAAAGAATTCCTACGGCGAGATTCTCTCGGCGCTCAATGCTATCATCACAAGACTGGAGAAACTGGGACTGCCGCGTACGAGTAATCTCTACTTTTTGGGGATGTACTATGCTGCACTCTCATTGTCTGCGCCGGCTCTTGAAAGGTTTCTGGATGGGTACCTTTCCGTTGGCCTGTGGCCCCTGGACAGCCTCGCAAGTGAATCTATAGTGAATGCACTCCTCAATGCCCTTCACTATAAGAGGTTCCGTGAGGTTACTATTGATACGAACGCGATACTGGAATTGATCGAGGGAGGTAAGCAACGAAGGAAGAAAAATCTTCACGATCTGTTGTCCTGGGGCGATTCTGCCGGCCCAACAATGCATCGTGGGCATTACCTTTGCTTACTCGCGAAACTGCGAAGCAGAGACCTTCTATCTGAAGTATGGAGGCAAGCGATGTGGAGACTTTTGCCAAGCGCTCCCCCTGAAATGTACCAATGTATGTACTCTTGTATAGTGACTCTGATGGAAAGTGGTGATGTTCTCCGAGCTATGGATTACTTGCAAGAAGTGTCAAAACATTCCCAGGAAATGCTTCCTGGTATCTCCGAATTCAAAGACGTCAACATACTGCTTGAGTCAGAAGTTATTGGTCCCCTATTACCTCGGATGGCGGGTGAAAAAGAGTACTTGAAGCTTCTTGAGGCCCAATTAATACAGGTCGAGCACAAGCTGGGTCTCAGTTGGGATTCTGAAGGCCCCTACCACACGAATATAAGTGATCCGCACTCGATAGTATCTGATATACCTCTCTTCAATATCGATGGTGACAGCGCAGGCTATGAAAGCGTTGCACGCTTGATTACCGAAATCAACGCCTCCGGATGCTCCAGGTCAGCGACAGATCTCGGGAAGATTGCAGAACTGCTTGAAGAACACGAGGGAAACGTTATTCCTGTATCTTTGTCATCAACTGAAGGCCTGAACTTGGAGTATGCCTGGTTTCCCCGATATTCTCCAGTTCAGTGTTCGGGGGCCTCTCCATCTGCTGGGAAAGAGGGTACTGAGTTATGGACACCTTCAACGCTAGGTTTAGTCCGTGTCAGCTGCGATAGCAGTGGATCCCCTCTCGAACGCTCCATTCATGTGATGCAGCTTGGTTATTTGGCAAGGAGAACCAGATGTCAACATGATCAGGATTCAAGTTATGATAATCCTTGGGAAGAGACCGAGCATATGATTGCGTGGGATCGCGTCTATGGCCAGCTCATCGCTGTATACGTTGGACCAAGCGACAGGCCTATCAGGGGTCGCATAGAGTCACGAGCTGCACGAGCGCGTTCTAGTATCGAGGCGATCACCACCGTCTCTCTTCGTGGTGATACGGCGCCAACTTCTCAGGGTGATCTGATATCTTTCATTGGAAATGCGTCCATGCATTACTACGTCGAGGAAGATCCAAGCCCGGACCTGATGCTATGATTGCTTCCCTTTTTGGTCACTGGTGTACATAAGCATTGAGCTCTTAAGTACTTGCTCAGCACAAATAGCCTCTTTCTGATACGATGCATTCTCGGCAATTACCATCGAAGACTTACCCTTGGAGAAGTTCATAATAGCTCTGCCGGATATTGCATCTCGCAAAGTGTGTCCGCTTTAAGGCCTTTATTTCCCCCTATGCTCGGAAGCTATTGCTATCTTTTTGTATGGGAAGTAGCTATCAGACTTGCAGGCTATTAGCATCTATTGCATAGCCTACACATGCAGCTTGGCGGACATGTCCAGCATAGCCACAGTGATTCGTGATACGCTCTCCTGCTAACATCAGAAGGTCATGCTTAGCCAGCTAAGGATCTGGGGAAGCCAGCATCATCCTTAGCAGTCCTCATCTCGCATGACCACAATCTCCCAACATCAGTGATAGAAAGTATGCAATGCAACTAACATCTGCTAAGACTACATACTGTTTTAACGGAGAGCCCGAACGTGATGCACTTTCACCAGCAAAGAACCATGCTATCGGCCAATTCCGAGAGCACGGCTTCATGTCACGTAAGCCACGTCAATACCTTTCGGATGGACGGTGGGCGAGACATGGTCCCATGGTTTGATCGTGTGCTCTACCGCCTGCTCAATGTCAGATAACATTATCTGGCAGGTGAGTTGAAGCCCCTTGCAACTCTCTGTCTCATATTACGTCAGTATTCCGTGTCACCACAATGAAGGTTAGGTGAGCAAACCCTCAAGACAGGAATGATACCGATTGCTGATATGCTTCTAGCACAACATGATCTTACTCTTCACCGTTTGGGTAGTCTGCAGCACATTCTGGTGACTGATTCCAAAAATTCAGTAAGAGCATTGCTACCTTCTCTGGTGCCCTATCAGTGCAATGGGATTTCTAGCGGTCTCTGACTGTCACTTCTACATCCCACACAACATGCTGTAAGGTTGTAAGGGCATTGCTAGCGGTTGACTCACGTTCACAAGGTTAAATATTGGGTATGATGCTGAGACAATCTATTATACAAAAAGACCTTCCGCGTATGTATGGATTTCCAAGTCGATTCGGAGTGTACATACAATACAGACGCCTCCTAGACAAGGATTATCCCGTCTGTTCGGAGTAGTTTCAGGTGTGCAAGTTTCTGTGGCCCGCGCTAAGAGCACACGCAGGGTACGGCAAGACAAAACGAAGAGACAGCCAGGATATCCTAGGTTCAGGTGCAAGGTCAGTGCGGACAACTGGAAGCCAAGGCAAGCTTGTCAGCTTTGAGAGTCAGGGTATCCTGGCTCCCTTGCTCGCAGCAGCCCTTTGTCGACGCAGATTAATAGACTAATTAGGAAGGTCGATAATCCATCGACCCGTAAGATTTCGAAGATCTTCTTCTCTTGCAGGGTTGCGCCATTAGTTCGCGATCGAGGCTTCCACGTCGCCCTAGCAGGGGAGGTAATGCGTCCAGGAATCGGTGTGCTCTTTTGCTTTTTCTCCAAGAAACGGCCCCAACGAAGACAGAAAGCATCGATCCATATTCTTCATCGCTTCAGTTGTATGCTGTGGTCGAAAAGAAAGGCATTCTTGCATGAGCCGTCCAGGTAGTTTTCAGAACCCAAAGTGTCGCTGGCGTGTAGAGCCCAAAGGCTGTCTCGACGCGAGGCGGGCGGCCCGTACTTCGGCCAGAACCTTGGGCACTCAAATCATCCGGTGAGACCGGAGGGCAAATACTTGTTAGTTAGTTAGGTAGGATGTCTATAGGTAAGGTTTGTCTAAGATTTAGTGGCCGCATTCCCACACTCTATGGTATCAACTTGCCTGGTGTGTTTTTCTTTTCATGTATCATGATTTGTCATATCTGTAGATATAGTAAGTACCATCATATGGAGCGGTTGTAGTAGGATTGGCGGGTGGCTAATGTAATTAAGATGCGTGGAATGGTAAAGGGAAGATTGAGCTGGCTGGAGGGAGGATAGTATTGCGGTTGGGTTGCCGGCAGCAGCTGCTATACGGCGGCGGAAGGCGAACGTTGGGCCAAGTCACTTGATCCCCCCTTCCTTTTCGTAATGCGGCAATCGACAGGTCGACGAGATCGCAGCAACTCCTCCGCTCTCTTGCAAACTGGAGATCTCCGATTCCCACGGACTTTTCCCAGGGCCCAATCGGAGAAACGCTGCCATTCCCCGTAAGTCACTCATTTCCAGCCTTCCCTTGAAATGAACCGCATGCGTGCAGACTGCTGGTCGAATAATACCCTCGGTTCCTGACAAATATTTTGCTTTGGTTGCCTCTGGCGATAGTTTACTCAAGGAGTATCTCAGTGGCTCGCTTCCTACACGGGTTCTCCGTCCTAGTTGCCTTCTACAGGCAAATGGAGTGTGGCTGGCAACGCGCAGCGTTAATTGGCATCCGACCTCAGCGTCCGGTCCATGTCTCCATTTGTTCCAACTAAAAGAATATACATATCGGTGATGGGAAAATAACAAAGTGGAGGAAACTCTCCCCGGGAGGTAACTCCTGGGAATAAGCAAGAAGCTCACGATTATGCACTACCTGTGGACGGTCATGACGCACGAACAGGATCATCGCCGTAGCACCCAAACTACACACTAGCCACAGCACTGCAATTGCAGCTTCCGGGATTCCAAAAGGCCAGACCCATGACTGCCTGGGTAGGAACACAGAGGGGTGGACACTGGATACCCTTAGTGTGCATGAGGCACACCCGGATTCCGGGAAATAGAACGCTGCATAGGCGTGTCGGTACTCGGTAATAGTTCCATCTGTCTGACGGTGGTTGTTGACTCATCAGCATCCAGCCAATTCTGGCCATCGATCAAGTCATCCAACAGTCAAGGATGTGACACATCATTCATGGTTGTCGGCAAGGCAACCACACATACAGTAGCCCGTCCACCCAAGAGGGAATGGTGAACAGTTGTTACAGGGCTAATGCACGAAAAGTACTTCTGTCGCCGACTAGGAATTCTTCCCCGCAGCACCAGAGGGGGTTACGATAACACAAATCAGCTGAGATGAAACATCCAGTGTGATATGTGGCGGTGACCACCGATCGATCTTCCATTGCAAGGATAGGCATCATACCTTGTACCTTAGCCACAATGTGTGAATGAGTATGTTCCCAGGATCACACTACAGGAAATACGAAGCGCACTCAACGGGCTTCTCAGGCTTCATTGAGATCAAAATTGGAAATGGTTCTTGAGGTCCCCACCAGAAGTAAGCCAGCTCGCCTCCCTTCTTCTTTCCTCCTCTGTATTTAGTTCCGTTATTGCAAATTATCTGACCAATTGGCCCGCTTGTTTTATCATGTGTGGTCCGGCGTTCTTCTGGACCAGTAATGATCAGCGACTTCGATGGTTGTTGCGGAGAAAAGCTCACTATAAAATAGTCTTAGATTCGAAACGGCCCGTGCAAAAGACCCCGGTATCCACGACCAGCAATGACAAATCGGCAATACTCGCGGGCCTGGGAGAACGGGGGCTGGACACGCCCACCACCATACTCCATATTCGTCCTCTTGGAGGTGCTCCTGGCTTAGACATGCAACAAGCTCAGTATGCAGGGCCCTGGTTTCATGCTAAAGACGTGGGCGCAAAAGTAACCTGAACATTGTCGGATGGAGTTCGCAGTCCCGACACTAAGCAGCTGAACAGCCGTATTCGCCTAGCGTACGGAAAGATCCCCGACGGCCGTGTCCGGCTTTTGCGGTCAATGGCCCTTGTCCCAAGCTCAATAATTGTCCCGGGGGTTCATGGGCGACATCTATCACCACACCCTTCCAGGAATAGTGCTCTGTATATGGTCGATAGTTGAAAAACAACGGTGAGCGTCCAGATCTGGACTCCACTATACAGTCTTCTAGCCGTTTCTCTACGAATCTTGCAGCACCATCTTCCTTTTTCCTACTTCCTTTCCGAGCTGCAGGACAGGTTTGTGCCGGGAACGCCGAGGCTCGCAAATCATCAGTATAGACCATTTATTCCTTGCACCGATCAGCTGCTGGAGGCCCATCTAGTTGCATTGCGTGGACGGGCTGCAGAGTATCTAACGATGATAGCGACCACGGATAGCGATCCCAGCAATCTGAACTGCACGGCTTACGGCGTACATGGAATAATATTCTTGCCAATCAACTGGTCGATTACACTCGATCTGCGCTTTTATTCCCTGTTCTTTCCTGGCTTGTCGCCGCTCACTCGTTGGAACCTGGCTCACAGAGTCGAACATCTCACCCGATGGTTCCTGCTGGGCTTCCAGATCATCGCGCATTTAAAAATTAAATCCTTCGGCAGCAGATCGCCCTAGTTCCCCGGGAAGTGGGTAATAATTGGGCGCCTTGGTAAACACAGTTCACGCCTTTGACTAGGCACATAGCAAGCGATTCGTTGCATATACGGGATCCTATTCCGTTATTGGCCATCGCAAGAAAGATAGTCCCTCCTTAAGATACTACTTACCACTTCGACGAATACGAGATGCCCACGGCATACCAGGGTCAGTCTTTCATTGCTTTGACCAATGATTTTCCGCAGGGCCGTCATACTGCGTCGTCTGCAGAACCCAAAGGGACCCATAACAGAAGTGGCTCGTCGACTGGAACCTTACTAGTAATTGCGATGGTCGCGCAAAGTTCCGGACAGTGTACAGACCAACACACTGGGCACTAGCAAAACCTACGCTTCTTTTGTTAAATACGGGAAAATTGGGATATCGGAGAAACTCATGATGGAATAAAGATTTCTAAGATTCGGGGATATACACGGCCGGATCCTGTCAGGGACGCAGTGTTGCTGCATGTCTGAATTTTTCACAATGCCACACACATACGCAGTGGGCACGCACAGGCTCTCACAAAAGCATCGACCAACCCGTTTCCCCAGATCCATTTCTTTTCTTGCACGGCCACAGGCAACTATAGAGTGCCAATAACACTTGATATTTTACTGCTTGGCTTAGGGTTAGTACCACGCTCCTGGCCATTCTTCCTCCTTCTGGGGTGGTCATCAGACACGCTTACTTCACGTTTCTACAGGGTCACTACTCCAGTTGCTTGCCTTGCCGCTACTTGCGCGCCGGTGTGAGTCGTGCTACGATCTGGTTGGGCAGAGGTGGGCAGTCCCCTTTTCTTTTTCCTCCTTCGTCTTGACTACCTTTTTCCGTGCTTCGGGACCCTCCTCAGACAATTGCTTTGTGGTCTGCCTTTGAAAATCACCAAAGAGAGCTAACATATGCATATCACCTCAGCCAGCTACTTCGGTAGGTTGGAACAACCGCCCACGTCAGGTCATGTTATTTGCACCTTTGGCCTTAAAGGAAACATCTTGAAACCTACCGCACACAGTTAATCTGTGACCTCTGGAAAATCTTTGGCGCTGGGTATACCGTTACGTAGTACATGGCCAATTTGTCCCAGCGGGCTTCTGACCCCTGTCGATTGTTCTTCCCATATCGGGCCTCATTCCACCTTTTCTTCTAGGTTGACCAAACCTTGCTTGACCATTTTGGCGTTCCCTATTGTGGATGCCTAGCCCGCGAACACAACGGGAGATCAGCTTTTGGCACTCTACAGCGAGAGCAGGTCCTAGAAGGAAAAAAGAATTGTACAGACCCCCAAACGTCCGCACAAATTGCATAGATGTCTCGAACCCCGCTACCGCAATGGATGTATCCCGCATCCAGTGGTCAACCGTCGGATGCAAGATCCTACGCCGCTGGTGACGATCACCAGATGTTGACGATGCCAAATCGATTCCACACTCTGGAAGATCCCCCACGCTTCCTCTATCCTGACAATCAGGGCTACGCTCCGACTTATATGCATCCCGCATCAAACTCCAGGGCTCCCTATCACGGCAGAACTTGGGACAGCCTCGCAGACCCCAAATTTAACCCTTCGCCAATACCGGTTGCCAATCATAGTGTCTTTCCTCAGTATGGGGCCCAAAGGTCAAATGCCATGAGAAGCGCGGAGTATGCCTCCGCTTCAACCTCTGTCTCTAGCCCATATCAGGATTCCCCCAGTTACAGTCGCGGTTCTATTGGTTCTATTTCCGGGACGCGGACAAATGATGTGGAGTCTCAGTATAAACCCCTTTCTTTCTTCATCAAAAGGCCCTAGTCTTATCTGCTTGGAGTTATGATACCATGATCGTGGTCAAATGTGCATACTCCCGCTATTTCACCTCGAGCTGTGGTGCTTCGTAACTCCCTTGAGAACCATTGTGCTAATGGGACTTATACAGGTATAGTAGCAGCTCGGCGACCTTTCCAAGCCCCGTTCACTCTGAGGAGAGCTCAGCAATGTATCCTGCGCTTGCACCACCCATAAAACCCCAGGCACAACAGCATCAGCGACACACCACGTCCAGTATGCCTTCTGGGTTTGAACGGTTGCTTCACCATTCTCCTACTCCATCACCTCCGCCACGAAGAACCTCCACTACATCACGCTATCACCTCTTCATTCGACAACAGCCTCTTGCAGCCCGGGCTTGTGGTGCCGGAGACCGAGACCGTCGCCCTGTAGACCCACCTTCAATTTTGCAGCTGCTATTAACGGACTTTGACCCCAGCACATCAGATGATATCGATATCCTCCAAGATCCGCGCTTTACCGTTGGCTGCTTCCTGGTTCCCGAAACGCGAGGATCGATTTCGTCCGACATGGATGGTGATAGTGCCCTTCGAGAGGACCGTCTCGGAACTGCTCCCGGCCAATCTACACCGTTGCTTTCGGGCAAAGCATTTGTCTCGCCGTTCTTTGTCGATGAAGATCCTGATCCAGCAACTGCCCCAAATCATCCATCAACATTTGATTATCACCTACCGGAACGAAGAGTCCAACTTGCTCCATCAGCCTCTAAGGGAGCCCAACAGCCCGCAGCATTCTTCATATTCTCTGATCTCTCCGTACGTACAGCTGGACTGTACCGCTTACAGTTCCGGCTTATGAATTGGGGCCTCGTTGAGGACACGGGTCAATCGATGCCCGTTCTTGCTGAAGTATGGTCCGATCCGTTTCGCGTCTACCCTGCCAAAGACTTTCCCGGGATGCGAGACTCATCACGTCTCACAGAGGGTCTTAAGGAATTAGGATTCGTCGAACTCAAGACCAGGGGAAAGGGGAAAGGCAAGGGTCGGCGGAGGTGACATGTCAGCGAGATTGGATATGGTACGGATGAATGAGTGAACGCAGCGCTGGTCGGGAATCTTACGGATTGGTTTGATCTGCTTCTTGTCCCTTCTTTTCTTTTCTTCCCCCCTCCAGTGTTTCTTCCTCTCTCTCTCCTCGCCCGCTTGCAAATCATGATTCCTATTTTCTTCCATGATATCTTCTCTCGAATCTGGCTTCTGGAAAGATGGCTATGAAAGGTTATATATGATACGGTTAACAGGTTATATTGATGAGATACGGAGTTTGGATAGGGCACTCGAGTGAAAGAGATGCAGGCTGTTAGTTGATATTCATGTTGATGCAAGGAATAGACAGGAAACTATACATGTCACCAGTCATTGCTGTAAAGAGATACCAAGGTCTATTCATAGTACTAGTATATAAAGACGTCCAAATGTTGTCTATGCCCATCTCTCCCCTGTTAGTAATCGTGTTTAACTGAATTTTGAATTTGTAATACTAGTATCGTGGAAACCTATCATCTGAACAGGTAGTAGGGCAACAGAATATGTTCTATTAACTACACCACGATGATCATAGTGGTACTATGTGATTTCTATCTCCACTATTAATTGCCACGCTCGTTGTACGCCATGCCTACTACTGGTGCTGGTAGTACTATCAATTTGTAGATATTGGTAGTAATAGTACTTACTAGTATTTATGATCATAGCACCACTCCTGTAGTAAGTTCAGATATATAGAATCAAACTTACATCATTCAAACTCGAAGTACAGCTACTACTAGCAAAGCAGTACTGATAAAAACCGTAAGAATAACAATTACGACAAACTTAACTGCACCTATTACTGCTAAAATGGGAAAAGAAATGGCATTATAGAAGGTGTAAGTCACGCTGGTATAAAGGCTGCAGTTCGCCGGGCGGAGCCAAAGTCGGGCGCGCGCCGTGGCTCCGCAGGGAAATTCTCATGGTTCGTTCCTGGCCCGCTGGGTAGTTTTACTGCAATCAGTAATGATGGTTGTTGTAACAATTTAATTGTTTGATATGGCTCAGAGGGATGACCTGGGTTTTATGAAAGAAATTAGAGCTACGGAACATGAGAGGTGGTAAGCTCTCCACAAAAACCGACCGTCCTGATGTATATCTACTACCACCTAGGGTCCATGACGTTTCTCGTGCCGCCTCTAGGCCAGTCCCTGCATCCAGCTTGTTTCAACATTGTCCATTCAATGCGTTAATAATGTACACTCGCCGCCTTTTTCCCGCTTTCCGGTTTATATCAGAACAGTCTTAAGAGATATATGACGGAGAAAAGAAAAGAGATAGGATAAAAACACACAGACAATACATGACGGAATAGAGAAAAAAGGGTGGTGCGAGACAAAACTCCAGCATGATGAGATGCAGTCCAATCACAACGTCCAGACCATCCACAGGTAGCCTCTCCCTCTTCCCTTTTCCCCCTCTCCGCTCATCCGCTCGGAACGGAGGAGGGGTTGTGGAAAGACGAAAGCTTAGGGTGACCCGGTGGCATTAAAAAAAGTCCCCGAAAGCAGAGAGTAATATATAGGTCCCAATTTAGTCCATAGTGGCCTTGGCGCCAACGGCCTTGAGGGTCTCCACGATCTTCTCGGCCTCCTCCTTGGGCACAGACTCCTTCAGGACCTTGGGAACGGACTCGACGAACTTCTTGCTGTCGACCAGGGACAGGCCGAGGAGGGTCTTGATCTCCTTGATGACCTTAGCCTTGGAGGAGGCGTCGACGGATTCGAGCTTCAGGTTGAACAGGGTCTTCTCCTGCTGGGCGGGAGCAGCCTCCTCTTCCTCAGCAGCGGCGGGAGCGGCGGGAGCAGCGCCCATGGCGAAACCGCCAACGGGGAGGTCGGGGATGTTCAGGCGGGTCTAAAATGACGACGTGCATGTCAGTATCGAGCTCAATGTGATCCGATGAGTGTCAATCCACCACGCTGGATGGGATACAGCCTGAAATAGGCACGATGCGGAGTTTGCGACACAGGTCCGGGGGAGCAAAACAACGCACCTTCAGGGTGGAGACGAGGTCGGCGGTCTCCAACAGGGTCAATTGGCTGATCTGGTCGACAATCTGGGTGATCTTGGGGTTGGCAGGAGCAGCAGCAGCCTCCGCCTCAGTGGATTGCCATCTCCGGCTGAGTGTGCGCTGGGACAGGTATGTCGTGGGAGCAAGGCGCAGAGAAGCGGTAGGGCGGACGATCTGTCTGCAGCAGCGAGCTGCGGCCTGGGCGGAAACGGACATGATGGACGGAAGGTGAGGACGAACGGAACGGAAACAGGGAGAGACGTAGGACCGTGAGGCGAGGGTGACCAAGGAATTGAAGCTGCTCGAGATATCAAATTGCTCGAAGAAGGCCTTTGCGGGAAAAGAAAGTCGAGCGTCGGCCCGGAAAATCCAGTCACGTCACGTGATATGACTGACCGCCCGCCTATCGGTGCTGCTGCTTATACAAGTATACGCTCTTGCTATGATGATCGTTGTTATGGAAGATCTACACATGATTACAATCATCTACTGCCATTTCATAATCTAATTTGGGTTACCGTCCATAGTATCCACACGGCCAATATTACTATCACTACTACCACACAAAGCATTATACACTCCCGGACATGCCGGGTTAGTTGACGTTCATGATTATCGTGTCTATATCACATTTTGAGTTTTAGACCACATTGAATATACCGCTCTCCAACGCCTCAAATTTAATCCTCATCCCAGTTGGGGTTGGGACCCGGGGGCTTGGGTCCACCCGCCTGTCGAGCAACGATGATCTGGTCGACACTGAGGACTGTCCGGGCGGACTCACTCGCGAGTCTAATGGCCCAGCTCTTAGATGCCAGCAAGTCCAGAATACCCTCATCCACAGTGTCAAGAGTGCCAGTCGAAGAAGGTCCCACCTCCAGATCGACACCAGTAGTCCAGTAAGGCTCCTCCTCGGAACTGCCTTCTTCCTCCGACTCCTCTGACGATTCGCCGTTGGCGCTCGTGTGGTGGTGGGCGGTGTAGAGACGAGAGAGAACCTCAGTAGCGTCCAAGCCAGCGGACTCCGCCAGAGTACGAGGGATCACCTCGAAAGCTTCAGCGTACTTGCGGATAGCGTGCTGGGGCAATCCGGGGGTGCGATCGGCGAACGCAGAGATCTTCTCCACAAGCTGAATCTCGGTAGCACCGGCGCCAGGAACCAGACGGGGGTCCTTAGTGATGGCCTTGACGGCGTTGACACCGTCGTCAATGGCACGCTCGACATCGTCCAGGTGGTTCTGGGTGGCACCGCGCAGGACGATGGTAGATGTGCGAGTAACAGCGTTGGAATCTTCTTGACGGAAAACGGTGACACGGTCTCCGCCAATCTCAGTGGTCTCGACGACGTCGATAGAACCCATCTCATCGGGCATAGGAGCACCCAGACGAGCGAGAGGAGTAGCACCGACCACGCGGCAGAGACGGCGCAGCTCGAACTTGGACAAGATCTTGATGACCAGAATGTTGAAACGGTTCAGGTAGTGCATGGCGAGATCACCGATCGTGGAACCGCAAACAAGGACACGAAGGCCGGAGTCGTACAGCTCCTTGATGGCCGCCTCCAGACGCTCCTCCTCACCCTTCGAGAAGTCCAACATCTCCTGCGCGTTCTTCAGGAGCACAGTACCCTTGGTCTCGGTCTGAGAGATGTCAATGGGGCAGCTGAAGACACCGACCTTGGCCTTCTGTGCCTTCTTGACCACACCATCGGGCTCACGACCAAGGACCATACCCTTGACAACACGGGACTGTTCCAAGCTACCACCCATGATCTTCACAACGCGGACGTTATCGACGTTAAAGTTGACGGGGTTCTTGGGGAGGACGGCGAGGACGGCCTCGGCAACCAAGGAGGCCAGGATGTCTTCGGTTCCAGACTGCTTGCTGGCGACAACGGTACGGAGAGCCTTGCTCAATTCGGTCTGGGAGCGAAGATCCTGCAGGCGATCAACCTCGAGGCCTAGAGATGAATCCATAGGTTAGCAAGTGCGGGAGAAGCGATCAGGATAGCCAATGGACCGGTAGCCCCTGAACGTAGTATAGAACGCATGACCCGAGAACAACCCACCTTCCAGCACCTGAAGAGCGAAGTTCTGAGCCTTCTCATAACCCTGCGTGATATCACTTGTCTTCAAACCCATCCGCAACAATTCCTCGGCCTTCTTCAGCAACTCTCCCGCCAGGATGATGACCATGTTGGTACCGTCACCCATCTCCGCATCCTGCTGTTGACTGGCCATCACGAGCAACTTGGCAGCGGGGTGCACAACATCCAACTCGCGCAGAATCGTAGCGGCATCCGAAGTGAGGATCATCTTCTGCAGGTGGTTGATCACGATCTTGTTGCGACCGTACGGGCCCAGCGACGTGAGCACGGTCTGGGCGATAGCCTGGCAGGCTTCGATGTTGCGGATAACCGCACCGTCTTCGGCATCATGACTATGAAGAACAGGATGTTAGTCAATAATTCAAATCATCGCCGGATTGCCATGGATTGGCGGTGCCTGATATGAAACTCCCGCCATGCTCAGGGCCCTGAGGGGCGGGACATTCCACCACGGGGGGGATTTGCTTCGCTCACCTCTGATACCCAGGCTTGAAGAGACCAGCCTGGGAGGGGCCAGGCATAGACAGCGACATGATGACAAAATCCTTCCACTGAAGTTCCGGGAAGAATTAAGAAAAGTAAAGATGGGGGACACTGCCACGACGCTGTCCTGAAGCTGTTCTGGGAATTTTCGACGGAGCTTCGAGACGGTCTGGCGGCGGTTGTTTGTTTGGTTTGCACCTGGAGGGGCTCTCTTGTCTGCTTAGAGAGCAAATCATTACAACAACAACACTACTTCTGTGCTCAGCAGATATTCTATTTCTACCTCACATCATGTTAATATACTGTCTGTGGCATCTTAACCCATGATATAAACCATCACACAGATCTGCCCCGATCCCATACACAAACACATCTCTCCCCCTGCTCGCAATTAGGCTTCAATGTCTATTGCTCAATGTAGGGGATCTCTCGCTATTGAGTTCAACAAGCGGGCCAGAAAGAAAGCGAGCAGAGATGCAGTGAGGGTATCAATTGAAGTCCTCCGGGGCGGTGATGAACATCATGCAGGGCGCATGCTCTCCAGCCTCTTGGAATTGTGCTTTCTATTATTTGAGTGCGGAATCATTCTCCAGGTGCTTTTTGGGATCAAAGGGTATTCCAATGAGTTTCCAACACTCCCGTCTTGCAAGGTCTCACATCTGTTACTATAGTGGCTGTTCCTTGGATCAAAGCAATATCGTAAGAGGCCATACAAAGACAGGAAAACAATGTCACCTATTAGCTAACCTTGTCTCCTACCCTCTACCCTTTCAACGCTGATGCGGAGCATCCTGACAAGGACTGATGCTAGCTCCTGCTCGTTTCACGAAGGAAAAGGTCTCCACTGCAAGCAAGCATTTAATAATAAGCATTATTCACCTCAGAACCGTTTCCTTCATAACCTTACCCCAATCTTCGCTGCATCCCGAATGACAGGATAGACATAGCTGAGCTGAAATTCGTGGACAACATTGCAAGCAGATAACCTGCCGAGTAGATAGTAAACATCATCAATATGTATGTAAACAAGCCCTGTCAATCACGGTGATGATGCGCAGCAGTCCATATACTCGGACATTTAAAACAGTCTTCTTATACTACCAACCCTACCACTAGATATTTCATCTCTCTATTCAGCCTTCCAAAAGTACGGACTACTATCTATCACCTCCAGAACTTCCCACATAATGAACTCCCTCACTATTCACTCTATCAACCTATCTTCTTTTCTGATATCCCTATGCACCCTCCTCCACTCCTCCCCAGCCCAAGCAAGTCCCCAAGCCACCGCCATTCAACCCGACCACAACAACCTCCTAGTTTAGGTCCAGAGAACCCACGCCCGCCTCAGCAACTTCGACGGTAGTATCACCAATGGATTTTCTTCACTTCAAATGGCATATGAGAAGTACCAGCTCTCCAAGGACCTAGAAACGCATACTCAAGACAAAACCCCACATCTCCGCAACATGAATGCATTGGCCGTGGCTCGCATGCTCCTGCATTACGTTCATGATAAAAAAAAAAGCCACTGTGAAAGATATGGCATCGAAGGTAAAAGAGCCCCATAAAGGGGCATTTAGAAATGCAACAGGCGATATTGAAGCTTATTATCTCGCGGTTCTTCGGACTATGGATGCGGCGAAGGCGGAGAATTCGGGGAAATGGATGACTGGGGAAAGAAGGACATGGTGGGTCGATAACAATGGTTATAATAGCAGGAATGTAATGTTTTCAAGCTCTGATTGAAAGAATGTTAGATTCAGAGAGGGCGAAGAACTCGAATGCGCAGTAACCATTAACTACTTGCTGGCGATGCATGTCTGCTTGCATTGGAAACTATCATAATATTGAATAGACCAATGATGTAGATACCTGCGAGGGCGTAAAAACGATCACGCGACAGCTTCTTCTAGCGCTTGATTTATTTTGCATCGAGAGTGTGGTATTATTCATACTGGTATGGCGAATTTTATGGATAATCCAATATTGTAAAACTGACATCTCTCTTCTTGATAGAGATTTGGAGCCAACAAATATACTCCTCGAGCTAGAGAATTCAAACAGGACTATTTCCCACTATCTATCAGAAGTTCCTGCACGGACTGACTCTCAGCGTGGTGTCATAACGCCTCTCCGAGAGGTCATCCCGACATCGCTAGTATCGGAAACAAGATGTCCCCACATCAGGTTAATCGATTTCGGTGTTGGTAAGTAATATACTCAGCTTTCTTCACCCATGAAATTTATTATGATTATATAGTGTTGTGGAGAGAACATCATTTACCAGATTCGATTTAGTTACCAGCCATGAGGGCTCCTGAGGTGACAATAGACGCCTCTTGGAATACCATCATGGATATCTGGAGCCTAGGGTGCCTTGTAAAAACATTATTTTCAAGAAACCTTTACAACATAGTACAGTATGATTTGACTCATGCACCATAACAGGTTATGGAGCTTGTGCGAGGGATAATTCTCTTCTCTAGAAAAGGATCTTCATATTGAACATAGATGGCTGAAGATGACCATCTAGCGAGGATTATTGAAATCCTTGGCCAATTTCCGCCTCAATTTATAGAAAGACGGAACCGCGCAGCACACTTCTTCGATAAGCAAGGTAGGGTCTCATAAACCCCGTTAACATTCTGATAATCTTTCTGATTCGCCTGTTATCCAACTCTTCTCCGAATTCCTAACCTGAAGCCCACCAGCCTTGAACGTCTGGTTATTGGCACGACGATACCATTTTTGAAACCTATCAATATGCCCGAAGTTGAAATTCCCATCTTTGTTGAATTTCACCAAGGGCATGCTCGAAATCGATATAGAGTCCCGGAAGCCTGCGGCTGAGCTGCTACAACACGAATGGATTCGTCAGTAGAAAAATCTTTAATCCGTACAGGGGTCCCTCCAGAGGATCTCTCAAGCTGCTGTCATTCTGTACATGGGAGAATAATGGATATGGTGACTTGTCGGATGATTCCTGCCCTGTCGCAGTAGCTCTTGGGTTTTGGAAACCGTGCCCGGAAGGAAAGTGACTGTATTGTTGGTTAACGGCGCAAAGGAAGGACTTTCGATATGTTTGCGTTTTTAAGCAGTGGATATGTTAGGTTGCTGCTCAGGGTGTTCATATTGTTAGCAATTGACGTGATACACTGCAATGATGCGTTTCTCAGCAGAGCCGCTCATACTCGTACTACAATTACTTGCATGTCTGGCTTATCGTCTCAGGTATCACGGCTTGGCGATGGCCAGGAGATGCATATTTGGATTAAGGAGAGAAGCCACCTCTTCACATTGTTCTTAGCTATGTACAATTAACTCAACTTGTCTAGCTCTAGCGATGAAACCTTCTCTACTGCGTGGTAATATTCTGAATGACCGGTTTAAGGTATAGTCTCTTCAGCGTGCCGTAATCTTTTGTTCAGCCAATGGATAATGCTTCTTATCTTAGAATAGGTGTGACAGTTCTGGACTACCTCCAAAATGGTCGATACTAACTACCATACTTAAAGAGTGAGAACTGATATCTGTTCCGATTTTAGACCGCTTGCCTATACTAGTATTCCCTGCGTATATCTGCCCTTCCTAAATTGCGAGATCATACAGCATCCCAGATGGCTTAGCTTGGACACCTAATATATGCATCAATCTCGGTGGTAGCCTGCGGTGCTAGCCTTTTTCATAGTCACAAAGACCTTCCAGAAGTAGCTGAGGAAACTATATAGATACAGTTAATGCTGCTTCGACTCTTATATCCCGCTCAGCACGTCATCGGTGATACTCCCAAGTACACAGGCCTCCCAGGCCTCGACATCCCTTTCATCGATATTATCCTTCAGAAGAATGCTTTCGGAGGTAAGAAGGCTTGGGAGTGAAGTACCGCCCTTCAATGGCTTCAACGTTATGCTTGGATGATCGCGTTTAGGGAAATACATCCGGTATGCCAGAGCTTGCTTTTGAGACGCATTTCAAAAGAAACGTGCATCAACCAAAACAGCATTAATTGGATCGCCATTATTGGCTTTCAAAGAGTCGATAAGTGAGCGTGATACCTTACTTCACGGGAACTGGCCGTCTCAGCGGCCATGCTTTATTCCGGGCCCAGAGGCTATCCCGACTATTTTAGTATAGCGCGAGGGCATTGGTATTACAGCACGAAACGAATGCCAAAATGCCTTGCAGGTATGACGGCAAATACATTTCCTGAAGTCACGAGGATACGCTAAGAGCTTGTAGAGCCCATCTGACCCTTGTTGAAACCGCAATTTTTATTAGCTAAAAGCTAGGTAAACGACAAGACTTCAACGTCCCAAGGCGTCAAAGCGAGCAAATATATGAAGTACGAATAAAGACGTCGCAAGCTCCCCAAGGCCTTATGGCTGTAGCCGGCCCGATCCCTCATCTAATAGGCTTTCTTGGGGATAGAGGTTGATTCTCGATGAGGTAGCTCCTCATTCTTCAAAAGCGCGTTTTTTGAGGTGACGAGAGAAACGAACTTGTATCCTGAATATTGAAGGAGCATAGTCCACACCTCTATGGGCACTGTTAATAACACGACCGTCGAGTGACTCTGGAAAACCCCTTCTACTCTGTTATCAACACTCAGCACGTCATCAGGAATCTTCCTGAGTAGCCAGGCCTCCCAGACCTAGACATCCCGTGTTTGGTATTGTTCTTCACTTAGATGGATAGAAGAACCTGTTTGGGAAATGAAGAGGTTTGGGGAGTATATTACTGCTATTGAATGGCTTCAACGTGATGATTGGATGATCGCGTCAAGGAGAATGCATCAAGTATACTGGATTGGACTTTTGAACGCATTCCGATAGAGACGGGCCGATGTATGGGAAAGTGAACCCCCTTATTGTGATCCCTCCCCATTTTGCGATGGTATAACGAATTCTTCACAATTCCATAGATCCAACTAAGGAAGTCTAATAGCTCCGCCATTAAGACTGCAATACTGTCTTTATCTACTTTTCGGCGTATTGCAAGAACTTCAAAATGATTCGTAATCACCATCAGAGGCAAGAGAAATTTTGATGGCTGTTTGAAGGTTCGTCGCTAGGTTTTGCAGACCGTTGGTTTAGTCAACCACGATTGTACAGGTCCGATCTCGCCTATGGTAAACATTCTCTCTTTAGCGTCGTTAAGCCTTCATCAATGAGATGCCTTCCTGCCAGAACAAATCCTTCGTCGCCTACGGCGATGCTTGGTCGTTCTCTAAGACTTTCGTAGCTCAATCAGGATTGAAGCTAGTTGTTTTAACACTCAGAGTTCGAGGTATAATGAAAGAACTATGAGGGTCTGTCAATGCTCTACCAAGTAAACCAAGACAATATTTTGTATATACTGAGAGCAATGGAGAGATATGTCCCAGACAAATCTCTTCTATATAATAGGGGTCGGTGCTTGTAGGGAAGATGTAAGGGTTCAAGTTGAAGAATAGAGGCAGAGGCAGATATATATGGGCAACCAAGAACGTGGTGAAGTGGCATATTCCCTATCATAAAGATATTTAATATCTTCTAACTTGATAGATCGTCACTATTCATCAAATATTGGCAACTAAATTGGTAAGCTTAGCGTCACAACAGGTCTATTAAATTCGAAGATTAGCATTCACGAAGCTCCAGGCTATAGACATATGATTGAATGGAATCTGAACTGTGTGAATTGGTGGCACTCATGATAACTTGTTGAATCTCTCTTGAGCTAAGTGATATATCGCTAGCCACTGGAAGCAGATGGGAAGATAGCTAAGATATTCTCAACATAAGTAGATATTCTTAAGCGCTAGTCCGTATTAGGTATAGCTCAGGCTTCTGGGCTCTTAGCAAACCACGCACCCCCATGTTATTTCCCTCTCACCAGACTTACTCCGCACGCCTCTCCAACATTTCCACAGGATAACTAACCTCTCACCCTCCGCACCACCCAACAAGCACTCCATAACATCATTTCAAGCAAGATTCAAGTTATAACAACTCAACACTCTCACACTCCTCCAACGGCCTCAAATTAAACGCTTTATACCCGCCCTGCCAACTCAACCCGACTCTTTCCCGCGCATACTGCCTCATCTCCTCCTCATACCTGGCAACGACATCCCCTCCACCCACCTCCTTCGCCTCCACAATCCTCTCAACCAGCACCGCCGCATCCCTCAACGCCGTATTCACCCCCTGCCCACCCGTCGGCGGCATAACATGAACCGCATCCCCAAGCAGCGTGACCCTCGAATCCGTCTCCCAAGCCGGCAAATCCGGCCTCACAGACGCCATCCTCAGCGTTGCAGTCTGCTCAACATCCTGCTCCTCCAGCAAAACCCTCACCGACGGATGCCAATCTCTCGACAACTCCAGCGACAACCTCGCCGACTCCTCCCCGTTCAACCTGAGAACCTTCTCATCCTCCATACTCACAAAATCCCGATGAACCAGCAACACCCAATACAAATAATCCTCCGGCAACTTAATCATCCCTCCAACATCACCCCTCGGCATCCTCATCGGCTCAAACAACAACGTCTTCGGCGCCTCCTCCCTCAAATCCTTCGCCAGCGACATCCCCCTCCTCGCCAACTCATTCAACCGCCCCTCCACATCCCCCGTGATCCCCGTCTTCCCATAAATCATCCTCATCCCCGTATCCACAAACGGATACCCCGGCACAAGCTGCCTCCTAACCCGCGACCTCGCTCCATCCGCACCAACGAGCAACTCTCCCGTCGCGGAACTCCCATCTGCGAAATACGCAACTACACAATCATGCCTCACTTCATACCGCTCGAACCGCTTTCCGAACTGCACATTCTCCTCCCCAAGTCCCTGCAGAAGGACCTCGCGCATCGTCCCCCGATCCACAGTGTACGGTCTGGCCCCGTGGATCCCCAGCGGCGGACCACCACTACCAGCGGGAAGGGGTTCTCCAGTCAGTGCGTCGAGTCGGACACCTACGCCTGGGAAACCGTCGTCCAAGGCAGCGGTTTTCTCGAATAGGGACCATATTTCGGGGACGAGGAGGGTGCGGAGATTCTCTTGCATGACGCGTAGTCTGTAGCCTTGGGCGCGGAAATCTTGCTTTGCGTCTCGTTCGAAGACGATGAATGGGATGTTGTGCTTGCGGAGGCCTTGGGCTAGGGCCAGGCCGCCGAGGCCGCCGCCGGCGATTAGGACGCGGTTGGACATGGTTTGGGGGGTTTCCAGGTGAGTTTATTGTAGATGTAGATGTAGATATAAATGAGTAGACATGTAAATGATAGAAAAACTAAAGTATCGTATGGCTGGTCTATGGGTAGGTAGGTAGGTAAGGATCTATATACAAAGTAGGACTGTTTTAGCGTCGGTGGTTCACTGCGCCCGACTCGCCGATCAAGCGTAGACGGCGCTGTGGCTCCGACTGACCGTCTTACAGGGGCTTCGTTATCAGGATTTGTTTAGGAGCTAGTATTTGATACATGGCATGACTCAAAGCTAAAGAGTTCTCATGGAAAATTGATGCAAGCAGAGTGGAGTATCCCGAGAAAAGTTATCGCGATCTGCCAGATATCGTATATGCTCGACAGACCGTGAGATAGGTATATAGATGCATGCTAAATCGCTCATATCACGCTATGCCTTGTGCGGATCCGATCGACAGTATCAGAATGAAAGGATCTAAGGACAGGAAATCATCATAGTAATACACTTAGTATACCCCGAGGTGCTTTCAAAGGAAGTATTCGCCGTCAGAGCTATCAACAGGCTGGATTTGTTCACGATGGCCTCTGCCATGATGACCACTTCTCGGATGATGGCTTCTGATAGGTGGGGCTCTCTCCTGAGGGCCTGCGTAGTGGTCGATTGCGTCGGTGAAATCGGGGACTGGATTGGAGATGTTGTTAGTGTTGTAGCTTGAATTTCGTGGGTTGGTTGGGCGCTTACTGTAGCCTCTGACCATATGGCATCCGCTATTTTCGTAGAGGGATTCGGCTTTGTATAGCCTGTGGTTTTGTTAGCATGGCTGAAAGGGGGACTGAAGAATCTGGTATATTACCTGTCGCTCATTGATTGCATGCGGTTGAAATGCTTTGACGTCGTTAGTTACATCGTCCAGTGGGTTGGGTTATTGGACTATCTCACCGATGGATGTGTTGACATGAACTCAGGCACACGAACTCTTTCAGTCTTGTGCATGTGGTCCCAGCTGAGACTTTTTAGCTTAAAGAACAAGGACATATGTAGATTGAGAGAGTGTTTACTTACAAGTCAACTACGGCACGAGGGTTGTAACAAGCCTTGGCCATCAGCACTATCAAGCATTAGTAGGACATTCCGAATGAATGACAAGCATGTCATACTCAGCCCGATGTTGTCTGCCTCAGCCTAGTAACATGTTAGTTTATGTTTATTCAACCATACGCCGTGAGTCGCTTACCTCCTGCACTCGCGTGTTCGGCAAATTGATAGACCAATTCAACATCTGGGACGCGAAATGTCCGAGACTGCCAAATAGATATACCAGCCCATAGGTCAGGATGACACTAGGAACAGAATGGCTCATCCGCTCAGCCTGGTGATGGGCCAGCACATGAGCGATTTCATGGCCCAGCACCGCCGCAAGACCATCGGCATTTCCGCAAACCGGCAAGATGCCAGTATACACGAAGACCTTTCCACTGTAGGATATACCCATCAGCCGAACCATCCCGAAAGTGTAATGTATGAATTCCAGAGGTAGTCGAGCGCCTTACTTCGGAAGGACAAATGCGTTCTGCTCCGACATATCGTTGATAACGTGCACCTCCCATTTCGTGTCTTGTACGGGTGTATGAGCGATCAGCCTCTCAAAGACTCTGGTCACTTCTTCGGAGATATGATGCCACGGGGGTAGAATCAAGCCTTCAGCTCTGTTCATGATTTCATGGTATTCGTGGTCTCCCATCTGTTTCTCGAGCTCGTCGGATACACAGTTGAATCGAGTGCGGCCGGTCAGCTAAGGACGAAGAACATTAGCTTTGCATATATTATATGGCTATGGAGTATGAGCAACGCACCTCCACAGTCTCCAGATTATAGACATAGAAGGTTCCTCCGACGGCAATGAGCACGAGCCAGAGCTGCAAATGCTCGCCATCCTGGAGCCTGGGAAACTGGGGTTCTTCGAATCGATTATACTTCGCATGGCTGCGGGAGGACTTGGAGAAAAGCCGGGACTGTGATTGACGAGGAAGGAGTCTCGAAGGCAAGAAGACCGTTGAAAAGGTCCCACGAGGTCTTGATGACAGACGTCGGATCAGAGGTGTGGAGCGAGGAATGTGAGAGGGGATGCGGGTCGAGTGGAGGAGCGAGGTAGCCGTGGCCGGCTGGGGCGATGCGCGGAAGAACGCGCGCACTATCGGGAGACGAAACATGACGGTCTGTTTCGCATGGTATGCGACAGAATATGAAGAAGAAGGATATCCAGCCCAGATGGCTGGAGGACAGCGAAAACAAAGGCCAGCATTTTTGCGCAGTCGTCGGTGCCCTTAGCTGCATGCGATAGGTAAGCATCGGTCTCCGCGCTGGCCAATGAGCGGGGGGCAATTCCGGAGGCACAGCATACGGCTGCAGGACCACTTCTCGAAGAGAAGAGGGTTATTAGGTGTAGAATTGAAATTAGAGACAACATTGTGCTTGACTCTAGTTGGGAGCTTTGAAAAAAGAAGGACTAGAATGAGGTTATCTGTTGTGGTGACATCATTGCATTATTGCAGCACCGAACCGGATCCGAAATATATACTACGGAGTAGTACTATTAACATAACCCTAGGTATTCTAATACTACTCCAGAAGTACTTAGAACTCAACATGAGCTTTAATTGTCGACCTTCCACATATTAACTACTCACGTTGATAAATAAGATACAACAGTAACATCTTTGATCCTACAGCCAAGATCTACAAGTTGAAAGACAATAGCGATAAATTTAGCAACCCTCTCTGGTGCATCACCTGCTCGAGCATCAATTAACCGCCGGAATCTGAGAGAGCCAGAACCAAACCCACCGAGAATGAAAAAGCCAAGTCCAAGCTACTAGCTAAACTCCAGATTCCATCTGCATGCCATATCTCGACTTTACTCCAAGTTAATAATAGTATCAACCACAGCTCCCAGGCACCCAAACGGCCTAACATCCAACAGCCGGAACCGCAACCGTAGATCTCTACAAAAAACTAATGGCCAATCGTGACCACCACACTCTCCCAAGATAAAACACTTCTCATTCTACATGACACATTATACAGCCCAACTAATACCCACAACAACCAACTCACAACAGTTATTCTTAGCAAAAAGCCCTGCAACAAAGAAAGCGACCCATCCAGCCGGATCCCCCCAGCGCCTAACATCCATTCAATCCCGCCACAATCTGCCCACTGAATCTATATGCTACAATTCCCGTAGCAAGTCCAGTCCAGCCTTACCAGACACATTGACACATCCAATACCAATGAGTTGTCCCGGCGGCTACATGCACAGCGTCAAAGTTGTGGATCTTATTGAGTGGATGTTCGGCAAGCGAGGCTGAAGCAATAGCGGCATCAAGGTATGCAGGCTATTTCTGGAAAACAAATTAAGATGAACTATTAATTGATGAAGGTTTATCCCGAGAACGCTTATCCGGTAGTATAGTATGATCTCATGCATGCATTTTTCAGATGTTTAGTCTGGAGTGAAGGAAGCAAGCTATTCTTAGATGCCATGCCATGCTTTACCCCTCATTTAGACGCCGGGGAGGGTCGATGGGGACATGGCGGCGGCTACTATGTACACCTGATTTGAGTGGGTGTGTGTGATCTGATACTAGGAGAGGTTCTGATTGGAAGATGGCTGGGGTTTCTATTTTGGGAGTTTACTACTTACTTTCGTTCATGCTACTAGGGTTGGGTGGATAGTTAGGAGATCTGGATCGGATCCGGGCCGCTGGACGGTAGAATTGTAATGGAGGTGTTCTTTTCTTTTCTTTGTTTTTAGCTTGTTGATCCACTAGAGGAATCTACTTCTGGGGGTTTGGCTTGCTGGATGATTGGTCACTTGATGTTGGTTTATCTATATTTATGTTGCTTGTGATGTGGGTTGAAGCTAATATGGAACCCCGGTTAAGTTCATCCACGGTGTCATGCTTCGTTGCCAGAAATAGTATCAGTTGTATAGAACTGCAAGGGACTGTGGGGGTCTTGTGAGATGGGGGCACATGGCGATTGAGATTAGGAAACAGAAGAGGGATGATGCAACTCAGATGATAGCATTGTTGGGTGATAGGTGGTTGAGGCAATTTGTGCGTGTATAGCCTTCTCTGAGATTGACTCGCATGCGTAGATCGAGTTATACTGCTTTCATAATTTGGTTGCTCAATTCCTGCTATTTACTGAAAACTCTACCTCATATGTAGCTAATAGTAAATCTATTCTCATTTGTGTTCCGGATCCAGCAATTACAAAATCCTTTTTTTTTGGACAGCGTGGGCCATAGGTTATCCAAGACTATGCTAGACGTGCAGTGTATAGTTAAGCTACTGCATATCGAGACAAGCGTCTGTCAAGCGAGAATACCAGACAACCATGTTTGCGCTTTATCTGCTTCGCATGGATCAATAGAGCCAGGTCTCTGGTAGTTAGCGAGATCCATCGCCAAGGTAGAACCAAAGCAATGCACAATTTGACGCCATCACCCAAAAAGTCCAGCAGCGGCAATGAGGAGCAGACTAAATCTCCCCAACAGGTAACTCTACGAATCCAGGCAGTTTGGCGTCACGCCAAAATTTGAGAAAAGCAAGCATAGTAACAGTTGTGGAACCCCACTTAGAGGACACAACTAAAATCATCGCACAGAGTGGATTGTTAACGGTGTATAACTGCTTCTCGGAGATATTCGATGAAATGACCATAATTTGCCGACGACACGAAAAGCGCGGTGAGTGGACATACTAACCCAACTGAGAAAGAGAGAGACGTAGCCCAGGTGACTCGGTGTGATAACTGCACAGACTGCATGCCAGGCACGCTGCAAGCACCTGACTTGCCGGGGTTGGGTTGGCTTTGGGACCATGCAGTGATCTGCATCGGGGAAGCACACCAGCCAGAGAATTGGCGCTGTTCGCAAGTTCCTGCGCTTGCGATGCAGTAAATTGCGCACGTAAATTGGCGAGCAGCGGAAAGTACACTCCTAGCGTAAACGTGGATAGTGGACAGGGGAGATGCATAAATTTGGATGTTAGTAAAGGTATGGTGATGATCTCATAGATTTAGGATAGAGGGGTACAAGCACTAGTACCCTGTATTAGCATCGAGTCGACTCGAGGGATTGCAACGGGGGTGGCACGTCCTCCACTGGCGTGCCGCTCGTAAAAGCCGGCGCCAAGTGATTATACGACTGGGAGCTTTGATTTGTTGGGGGAGACTTTGATGGCCGGGAAAAAGGGACGCTAAACGCTAGCCTGCAGCTGCAGGAATGTGATAAGAAATGGCAGGCGCGCATCGTGATAATCAAGCTAGCACGGGAGTCGGTGGCCGTAACTCGCTTCCGACATCTGCCCACTCGGTCTGTGCTGATCGAGTCTGTCAGATGGGGGGTGTGCATCACATTCACCTCGAGAAAGAGGATATGGAGTTAATCCTGGCTAGCATGGTGGAGATTCATTTTGCTTATAGACGCATCTTCCGCATACTGAGTAATAGATTAACGATATTTCTAACTGATACAACACAATGGGCGCACAATTCTAGCGACACCGCACGTTCGTTGCCGAATGTGACAAGAAGTGTGATTGAGAAGCATGGTTGCAGAGGCAGCCAAAGTTAAATTTTTAGTGCCCAGTTGATGATTGCTCTCCACTCTTAGTCCCGCTGTCAGATCTTCGAGCGGACCATGGATCATGGGACGGTCCAGGACCGCATGGCCCAGCCTAATTATTCCGACCACAAGCTAATTATGGCCGAGCTGGTTGTGGATAATCCGACAGAAGAGTGGAAGATAAGAATAGTCTTTCATTTAGCGCTGGGAATTGAGGGGAGTGCCTCTCCTGGGCGGTTAAAATGAACAATAATAACAAAAACCCATTGCAGACAGCCAACCACATCCAGTCAAGCAGGGTCTTGGCCTGAATCGCGAGGTTAGCGGCATCTGGTCACATCTTGGCAGAGGGATACCACTGGTTGGCACTGGTTGCACGGGGCACTTCAGGCCCGACCCACTGCAGCCCGGTTGGCTGCGGGTTTCCCGCTCTGCAAGCAACCATGTCGGGGGCGGCCAATCCCCGGCCAGTAAGGGAAGCTTGGCTCATCCGCACTAAATTAGCTACTGTTTACTACTGTAGGTGCTGGACTGCCACTTGCGACTGAATCCCCGCATCGCATTTGACTCTCGACGAGCTCACCACCACCCACTTGCCGCCCGGCACACTGATTGGCACTGAAGGCACAAGACCCTTGTTCACCAGACAGGGTTGGAATCCCACTTTCCTCGAGCACCTCCTGCCAGTCCGCATTAGCCGGTTGGGTTGGCAATGTGCCTGGCATTTTGCTCTCTTTCCCCCACTCTCCTCAACGGTTGTACTCCCCTCCTCCATGTAGTCATCCTTCTCCAGCAGCGTACCTACTAACATGGTGGATACTGATTATGCATTTTCCAGATCGGGTGAAAGTCACTCCCACTACGAAGTAGTACCACGACCGAGTACATCCATCATGCATTGCTTGCGTGCCTAAGGCCTGCGATTGGCCGACGGGGTTACTTGGTTATCATTCCCACCTCCCGGATTGCGCGACGGGTACCACTTGCTCAGTTACCATTATCTCAGTAGCCACGAGTGAGGCCTTTCTGCAGCATTGCAGAAATACTGTAGCACCCGAGTGCAGCACTCCGAGGTGGTACTCGAATCCTTGGGTCACCAGGATTGACTGGACGATCGTAGTACAGATGATCCCTCTAGAGGCAGATATCGCGATAGAGGGACCAAAAAAAGAAACAGAGAAGGCCAATGAATCTCAACCCGTCCACCGATCTGCCCCGTGCGAGATTGGTCTTTGGGCAGGCAATTGCGATAGCTTCCATGCCAATCAATTCCCCAGCCGCACAGTGCTCTCTCCCGGCCGTATCCAATCAGTGGCACGGATGGGCTGCATACGCGCCAGGTTGAAGAGCGCGAGAACAAAAAGTGTAAAATGCGCTCGCAAATCTCCAAAATTAGCCCAGGCTGACTAGCAGTTCCTTGTCCGTGCATGAAGGGATCCCCACTTCCTCTCAGGGATTGCTCTCTTGCCCTCCCCCCGCCGCCAATCCCTCGCCGGCTTTCCCACCACCACAATTTCCCCGATCCTGTTCGACCTGCACTCGGCTGTCGGCCAGGATCTAAAATAGAAACATCATGCTCTATCTGTCAGAGCTCAACCCACGTTTTAAAGCTTCTTCAATCCCCGCTGTCATGCTCGAATCTGGAATCACTGTCACCAAGCGTTGTTATCTCCCTCCCGCCTCATCCTCCGCCACCGCGCCTTTCGTTCTCTTCTTCTACTTAATTAGATAGCAAAGGCTGCCGGTTCAGCTTTGCCCCCTCCTTAATACTCCTGATACCCAATCATCAGCTCGCCAGACGACTGTGTCCTGTCTCTTTCGACGACCTTATCCTGCATATCCATCGGTGTTTTTTATATCCCTGCTTAGTACGATATCATATTTCGACATCAAAATGCCTGCCGCAGCAAAGAAGAGGTCGACTCCCGTCCGGATCTCGCCAGTCAAGTCCGAAGAGTGTTCGCAGTCGCCGTCAGCCAGTGAGGGTACTTCCACGGGGTCTACGGACAAGAACCAGCTCAAGTTGCACAAGCGATCTCGCTCTGGTATGTTATATCATTGACGGGTACTTGGCCCCTAGTGGATCTAACCAACACTTGTCCCCTGAATTAGGTTGCTTCACATGCCGCCTGCGCCGAAAGAAGTGTGATGAGAAGCATCCCTCCTGCGGAGCCTGTGTAAACCTATGTGTGAAATGCGAATACAAACGCCCTATCTGGTGGGGAAACGCAGAGCAACGGAGGATCCAGAAAGAACGCATCAAGAACAAGATCAAGCAGACTAAGATGCATGAGCGCAATGGGGCTCTGACAGGTATGTAATGGTTATTGAAATATCATCGTCCCCCCTCTAACAGGCTATTGCGCTGCACCCAGATACCGCCGCTCGTACTCGCAGCATGGCTGTCCCTTCCCCAACTTCTCCGGAATACGAATTCGGTCGCCCTGCCTTTCCAGAGCAGTACGATATCTTCGCTTCACACCTTCCCACTCCGGCCATGAACCAACCCATCTATGCCCCGACCCACCCCTATGAGATCGATGTGAAGACGGAAAGACATACCTTTGTCAATGATGTCCCCTTGCGCCACGATTCATGCAGCTCGACCTTCAGCACCTTTGCGCCGCCGCAGTTGAATGCCCCGCTACCGACTTTCCCCAGTGAAGACTGGTTCCACGACGAGTACTTCGCTCAAGTGCCTGCCCTGCCTGGGATCGACCCGGCGCTGTGTGAACAGAGTATTGGCCAGACGTACGCCATGCTTCAGTCCAATATCCCCGTTAGCGACCATGACCGGCCACTTCTCGACCACTTCATTCACAATGTCTTGCGCATCATCTTTCCCGTCTTGGAGGCACACCAGCGTGGACACCTCCGAGCCCAGGCCATCCTACAAGCTTTGGAGACGAACAAGTGCTACCTCCACTGCTGTCTGAGTGTTGCTGCCATCCACCTCAAGACTACCGAAGGACTCGTTGGGGAACAGATCGATCACGACATCATGCGCAATCGCTTCGAGGCTGTTTCGCAATTGTGCTTGGCATTGGGCGAAGACACCAACCACGAGGAGATCCTGGATGCGACGCTAGCCATGATCTTCTTCCACTGCTCTGTGGGACCGGCCGATGATTACCTACCGGATATTCCGTGGTTCGAGCACTTCCAGGCTGCCTCCAACCTTGTGCATCGGCTTGGGCTTCCGACGGCAGTTCCCGCCTGCGGGAACCCGTACATGCTACCCCCCTTCACTATGACTCTGGCATCGTGGATTGACATTCTAGGATCGACCATGCACGGCAAGACTCCGGAATTCGCACACACCTACCGTGCCAAGCACCTCAGCGGCTCGTCTCTGGGGCTCCGCGAGCTCATGGGCTGCGACGACCGTGTCATGTACCTGATTTCGGAGATCACCTGTCTGGACGCACTCAAGAGAGACGGCAGAATCGATGAGATGGGCGTGTGTTCGCATGTCTCAGCTCTGGGACAGCAACTGGAGTTCACCGAACCCGTGAATCAGACGCTCGAAAGCCCATTCCTACCGAACGGAGCCTTTTCTCCCGAGATCCTCACCAAGAACATTACGGCCGCTTTCCGCCTCGCCGCAAGGATCTACTTGTGTAGTCTGGTTCCCGGGTTTGACCGAAACCAACCGAGCACCGTCAATCTTGTCGCCGCTGTTGCCAATGTTCTCTATGTCATCCCTTCGGGCCCCGAAGGCTTCGACCGCTCGCTCGTTTGGCCGATCCTGATCGCCGGAGCATACTCAGCACCAGATAGCCACTTCCGCACCGTTCTCGCCGATCGAGCTGCTGCTCTTGGCGAGCACGCCGAACTCGGTAGCTTTGGCCGTATGTACCGCGTCCTGAAGGAGGTATGGCGTGTGTCTGATGAGTCCATCGAACCCATTGAGCCGGTTGAGACCGTCGAACCTGTCGAATCTGCTTCTGCCCCGGAAGAGCGACGGTCCTCGTCCGCCTCCTCATCCTCTGACGCGCCTGTGAAGGCCGAGGGCTCTGAGTCTCCTAAGGAGAGCCTCGTGCCGTGGGGAGCGAAGGAGATGAAGAAGCCATTCTTACACTGGCGCGAGATCATGCAGCAGAATGGCTGGGACTACCTTCTTCTCTAATCTCAGCAAGCTTTTATTTCCTTGATTGCATTTTTTGCGACATCTGTTAACATCCCTTGAAGGGATCGATCATACAAGCTGGCTTGGATATTGCATAACCAACCTGGAGATTCGCGTATCTGGTCCTGCCAGGGCGACAAGCACGAACGATTCGATCAGGCAACGCGACTGGACATCGTCCTGGGGTTCTTCCTGAGGAGGCCCTTCTGCCTGCTTGCAATTCTGTTTTCTCACTTTTCCGGCAAAAGTCCAGTCCCTATAGACACTATTGGTTCGGACCAGAACTTTCGGCTCTCTATTCTATTCTTTCGCTACGATATACCCGGCTGTCTCGTATCCGCAGGCCGGAGCGATGACATGCCATGTCTTTTCTCATGAGGTGGAGCGGGAATAACCGCACGGCGCAGACAGTCATATCCCATACCCCTTGGCCGGCGCATTGGAGCAGGAGTTTGGTTGTTTTCGCATGACAAATATTACAAACCCATATATGTTGATGTCCTCATGTTTGGTATGATTTATTGATTGCATGTGTTGCTGATACATTGTATCTTGCTTTATTTGGGATTGGTTAGTTGTATGATCAGATCATATGTCTTGGTTCGAAAACAAAAATTGTCACTCCTTATACCCCAGATGATTCAGTCATAAGCCTGATATTGAGTAAATTTTGCCTCAAACCTCGAGTATAAGCAATATGCTTCTCTGTCATTTCATGAGCTAACCATCACTTTGGACAGTTTCTGCTGTTTACAAATTCATAGACTTCAAAGCATGAGCCCACTACACGCTCATTCGACAGTCATAAGTTTCTCGGTTGTCGAACAGACCCAAGAAGCAAAAATAACCGACTAGCATATATCTTGCACGTGACTCGCACTTGTTGGGGATCGCCATCCCCCTGATGCGCTGGCTCTGGTATCTATCATTTCATGCCAAGATGCCTTGACCATTATACTCATTTGAATACCCTCCTCCCATACCTGAGAGCTTCAAGCTCAGTGCAATCAAAAATACCTTTCACTATTTTCCTCAATGACGCTTGCAATATGCTCTCATATCTTTGGCGATTTTGTTCGCCAGTATTGACAGCTTTGCGCTACTTCGGCTATCTTGGTTATCGCGCATTCGGCTTTTTATCTCATATATTCCCGCTATCTATTGGATATAGTCCGCCCCAATCCAGAAAGCCTGACGATCTTGAGGCGGCTAGCAATCCAGCTGGTGATGATACCTCAACATCGCGGTGCGACACCTACCCCTTAGAATTGCACCCTCAACACGACTTGGAAGTCATAGAAACTGGACCTTGTTCTCAAACCTACAAAGTGAATGATCACATAGTCCTCAAAACACCCTTAATATATGTACCACCTGGACATAATGCCTCGGAGCGCCCACAACGACACTACGCCTCAAACACCCTCTCCCAAATCAACCAATTACAGAACGAACGAACTGTCTTACAACTACTTCAAAAACAACCACACCCCAACATCATAGAACCAATAGATACCCACTATCCAGAGGGTATCTACCTCCGCAAATACCACCCCCTATCCGAGGATAATCTCCCCCCTCAACGCCAACGGATTCGCTGGTACCGCGATCTCACTGATGCACTATGCCATCTCCACAGCCTTGGCATCGTGCACGCAGATGTCCGGATGGACAGTATTTCTCTAGATGACCACGACCGTGTGATTCTCTCTAACCTTGGCGCTTCCAGCCCTATTGGTGCGCCAAATGATGTTTCTCCGATAAACGGTCCCTCGCCGACGTTATCTGAAAAGACAGATATGTTCGCTATAGCGTCGCTGATGTATCAAATGGAACATGGTGCCAAGCCTCAACTGTCTATTGACAGTACTGGTACGTTAGTCTTGCCGAGTATACACACCGGCAGGCCTATGCTTGATAGTATCATTCGAGATGCCTGGCTGGGGGGTTATGGCCGTACTGTGGAGATGTTTCAGCGGATCGAAGCTATTGATACAATCGGTGATGATTTTGCTCAGGGCCTCCAAAGTCAACATACTATATCAACAAGAGAACTGAGAAATCTAGTCCGAGAATGGAGGTATGGTCGTGAGGATAGTTTTGGTAAGTGATGTATCCTGGTGAATACCTCACCTGACCATTTAGATTATTGACAGGATCTATAGGTTGTGTTCTAGATGGTGTACTCTCCGAAGACCAGCTACAGAGTCTAGCTGGCCGGCATGACTTGGATAGAGGTGTAGGGTTACGATGTTGATTATCAAGACATACTCTTGTAGATAAGATAATAGAAGATACACATATCACATAAGTCATAGTTCAATGGCCTAAGAGGTTAGACGTACAATGCTCGAAACATCAGACCAAATGAGTAATTCTCTTCTTTTTCTCTCCTTCTCTTCTTCGCCTTCCAGCGCAGTACACGCAGGTCGGTGTCAAGGGTCGAGAGAGGGTGGGTAGATGAGATCTCCAGGCGAGGCACCTTACTGTGTCGTTCATTTGATTTATGGTTTAAGGTGAGATATTCAGTCTACGGGCCTGAACGTGTTCGAATAAATTGGGGACTGAAACATGTTTTGGACTCCAGATCGCTCATGAACAAGTGTCTTTACCCAGAGATGTACGACGAATAGTCTCAGCAAGATTTTGGAAGTCAAGAGTAGATGTGTGGTCTTGAAATCTCGAAGGGGTGGGTTCATCCAGAACTGCTGTCCTTTAGTCGAGTTATCCTGTTATGTCAGTGTGCACGAGTTGATTGTAGAGGAAAGCTACTAGCTGCAGTATGACAAGGTGGTATACCATACCTTTCCTTTTGGCAAAGCAAAGCAGTATTCATTGTTTGGAGAGTGCGGGAAACCAAAAACGTCCACTGGAATTGCTCCATTGCATACAGTGAACATGATCAACCGGGTTGTAGTACAGTCTCGCCTGTTGCCTTATTAGATTTACCTTGTGAGCATGGAATAGTAGTAAGCCAGAACCGTGAGCGGTCTAGTACTGGTCGACCATCGAGTAAAACACATCAGGGGGTGACTGTTCTGATTTCTAAAGCGCTCATTGCTTGTGGAAAGAAGGATATCAGATGGCGGTAGTTCCTTTGCGGTAGGAGACATTTGCGTTGAGGCATCGTGTCCTCACTCATTGACGGTCTAGCCAAAGCACTCAACGATGGTGTGCATGTGATGGGTTGGGAATCCTGTCATGTCCTGGTCGATTAGTTACCATAGTGGTTGGTTTGGAGTAAAGAGATTATGCTGCGTTGGACATAAGGATGAGAGTTGTAGGTCTGAGAGGCGGCGCAGGTGATAAGCTTATGACTTGACTTCTGGATGTTGGCGGTTGGTAAACGTTACATCACAGATGTGGTGGACCCTTAGAGAGAGTTCTGTGGAGGAGCATCCGGCTGGCAATAGTGAATGGTGAATCCGCATCCCCTCCAATGGATCGATGGCGGATGAGGGGAATGGGATGGTGTGGATGTCCCTGTAAGTCTTTGGCGACTTGTCGATAATCCTGCTCATTGCGGGACATGAAGTAAGCGCTGTGGGTGACAACTGCGGTCTGAGCGACCCCAAGGCGAATGCTTTTCTGCAATCTTAGCATGCGGGCACTCGAGTGTGACACTAAAGCCCACGGAAGTCAAGAAACAGAGACGCTGTGGCGTAACCGACAATGGTGATGGCGCTTCCGTGCTCTGATCCTCTGCAGCGTTACTTTGCACCGACTAAATTTATGGGCCCAAGCTCTGGCGTTGTTAGTGACTAGTTAAGTGTACCTTTACCCATGCAACCAACAGCAGGACTCCCTCTGTCCTTGGAAGCAGATCTTCCATCGTTCTGGTTACCCAAGATAGTAGTCCAACTCAAGCTATCAACGTGTCGGCTACTGGATATCGTGCCGTTTCTAGGCCGGCTTGCAATGCAGTTACTACAATCCCGCGCCGTTGGATGCACAAAGCGTCTGAGCATAAAGAGGGGTTCACACGCAGCCATGTGCATCAGATACCCGTAGCCAACCGATCGTATCGATGGCAAGCCAAGTTCTGCAAGTGCTGGTGTGACATGGCCGCAGGAACGCCAAGGTGTGGTAGTAGCAACATTGCAGGCAGGTCGAGATCAGTCACAAACCCCGCGCCTGCAACCCGCTATCCCATGGCAACGAGGACCTTCACCAGTCGGATGGGCCCGCTGATTCGTAGAAGGGTGAAGAGACGTGAAGACACCAGCATGACTTGCAGCCGCCCGATAGATTAAGTGCCGACGAAATAAGGTAGAGAGACAAGCAGCATCGGTAGATTGGCCCAGCTGCCAGGGTAGAATAACAATGGACTTGAAGGATGCAACAAGCAGCGCTAACTACAGCACGCAATAGGTGTTCTGAAGCCATGGCTTGTGCAGAAGTTGGGGTTGCGGATGGGCGAGCCGCCCTCTTGCCGGAAGGTGGGCTTGCGCGTTAACGCTGAGCGAACCAGGAGGGGCCAACGCACATTTTGAGTCGGAGAGATCGTGAGGAGTCAAGAATCGAGTGCCGTCCCGGCGATAAGGGCATGTTGTATATGCAGGATGCATTTGTGTTTGGGAACATTGACAGGGTAACGGAGACTTTGACTCGAGAAGCAGGCGCGAAACTCCTGGAGGATTTGGCCTGTTGGAATCCCGCTGTGGACAGACAGACCAGCGATTCTATATCCTAGAGCAAAGGTATAAGAAGAAGGAAGTAGACGCAGTTCAGGATACATCCAGACAGCAGCAGCTCTTCACTTTCCTTCATTCCTCCTTCACATTGATCACTGCCGGCCAAGCAGGCACGGCAAGCGCCTTACCCGATCCCCTCATCCGCATCCTGACACTCCACACACCCTCAACTCTGCCGTGCTCCTGGCGGCCAAAGATCGCCACCATCCGACTCGGTGCTTTTGGAGAGAAGGCGAGGCTTTGGCGCCGAGTTGCTGAAAGGAGCTGAGCGTTTAGCCTGCTTTGAGGTTAGCGTGTCACACGGTATCTTACTGTCTGGTAACTTTACCGTGTCAGACAGCAATACCCGTACCGTACGGGAAATCCGCCTGCCTTTGCGTCGGCGTCAACTCGAGATAAATAATCTTCCTCCACTTCCCTCCCTCTACTTTTTCTCTCCTTTTTCTCCTTGCGCGCTAGAGCAGCCGAAGGGTCTTCCATCTGTCCCTACTATATAGCTTCGTGCTTGCTGTCATCCTGGTGGACGATACCTGCCCTACCTTCAAGTCCCTTGCTGCCTCAGGCTTGCCGCTGCCTACATCTGCCTCTACTATACTATACCACGCTTCCCTTCTACTGCCACGCACAACGTGACCAGCTCAGGCGCGACCTTGTGATTCACCAGTCATCTGCTGTGGACGTGTCATATATAAACAGTCTACTTCGTGCAATCTTCTCATACACCACCTCAGATCTACAGTCAAAATGCCTGCCAAACCAATCCTCCATCCGTTGCGGACGCCCAAGAACATGACGTTCCCCTCGGAACTGCAACCAGACAATGGAGTGAGGCTAGGCGCTCCAGGAAAGCAACAAGATGAGAGTCTCTCAACACCTATCACACCTCCCGCTGCATACACCGAGTTCCTCAAATCATTCACGCCCGTCTTCACCCCGGATGGCAACGGAGGTACCGTCACCCGCTTCGTCTGGGACAAGGCCAACAAGACCCCCACATCTCAACCAGCCAGTGCAGTCAGTGGTTCTTTCAGCTTCCCCGAACCAACCAGACCAGCCACAGCAACATTACCCCCTCCATCTCCCTATGGAAGTGCACCTCACGGTCGTGATATGATGAGTCTGCGTCGTTTGCGCATCCCGCCGCCAATGCGGTATTCACCTACGCTGGAGACGCCGCGCAGTGCGACGACGCCCGTCCTATCACCGTACTCTTACTCGTACTCCCCGGCCGATTGGAAGATGCGCTACTGGGATGGTCCCCGGAGTGCAACGGTGGGGAGAGTCAGCGTGCGTCATGTTGTCACTCACACGGTGACGTATAAGCGGACGCAACTTGAGGATCCGCCCAAGGGGAAGCGGAGAAAGCATAACGAAACCAAGCAGGAGGAGGAGGAAGAAGAAGATTCCTAAGCAGGGTTTTAGTTCGATTCACGATTTCTTTTCTATTGTTTTTCTCTATGGTCATGGTACTAGCGCAGGGTCCGGCGTTAGGAGTTAGGAGGCGGGGGGAAGAAGCAAGCGAGACATTTTATTATCAGTTTTGTTCGGAGCAAGCAGTGCGATTTGAAATTCATTTTTCTTCCTCACTTCAACTACTTCATGTGATCGATCAGTAAGCCATGTAGCATTGCTAGTAAGCAAGTAGAGGATGGTAAACTAGTATTTGCACGGTTGATTAATGTGTATGCGTTGGCAATATACTAAGCAGGGTATATACGCCCAGCAGAGGCTCGACCACGACCACGACCACAACGGAGTACTATGATCCCCACCATTGACATCAATCGATTTCAATTCCAATATTCTATTCCAGTTCTAAACCAACCCAGTTCGTCGCGCTTCTGGCCAGAGCCTCACATTGATCAATGGAGCCCAACCCCTCATTTCAATGCACCTCCAGATCCCAAACCAATATCCCAGAATATGATATGATGTATACACTCATACATACAACGCACAGACAACGAAAATACTAACCCAACGAACCCCTCTTTTCTTTCTCCATCTCAATCATCCAGTAACTAATGGAGTAACCCCTCCAATTCCACCACGTGTAAACCTATCCACCAGGAATCACTAAATACTAAGCGATAGCTCCACTAAAATCTACGCACCGTCCGAGCTGATAGGGAAAGGCTGAGATGCGCGGTGCTGCGCCGCATTGAATTTTTTTTTCTCCTTGTCTATCGGGATTGGGCTATTGGGTTGGTTGGGTTGATTTGTACCCGGGGATCTGGTAACGGGGATGATTGGTGTGGGTTGGTTAGGGTGGGAGTTGGGTTTAGTGGTCGGGGAGTTAGTGAGTTACTTAGGCTTTGGGCTAGGGAGGGTTTGGCGCGGTGAGGGTGGTGGTTGGTGAGTGCACAGGCGCGGTGTGGAATTAGTTGGAGGGGTAAGTAGTAGTTGATTGAGGTCATGGTGTTGGAGGGCGATGGGATTGTAGTTATAGATTGTGGTGTTGTAGAGAGGGATTGTTGGATAGATGTCATGTTAGTAACTGACTATACTATGTGGTATGTATGTAAGTAGTGGAGGTGATTGAGTTGGGAAGGGTGTGGATGTGGATGTGTGATGTGACTCCAAGTAGATAAAAGGTTGATAGACTTTGTATACCTTCACCATCACAGTAGTGATACTTCACAAGGATCAATGTAGAAAGAATGAACTGTGCTTCCAACACACAGACAGACAGACACAGCCATAGAAATAAAATACACAGTTACTACCACCGTAACAAGCCCTACGTAACGCACCACCACCCACCATACCGATACCATACCATACATACCAAACCCATCATCTATCCTCCTGGCGGCAACAACAACCCTACCTACATCCTACCCTCACTCCCTCACTCCATCCTAACACAGTAATCAATCTCAAGTACTACTAGGTTACTTACTCTAGTATGCATTCCATCGCTTATCCCCAACGAATCACAACGATGTGAACAGCCTGCTGTGATCTAGGACGGGTGCATCTCGACCCATGATTGGATGACAAGGCGCGCTCTTTGTTTCATCTTGTTGCTGAAGAATTGCGGGTCGGGGTGATTGGCCTGCTTTTGATGTGCTAGTGGGGAAACGAGGATGGGATGGGGGCAGTGATGGACGGAGGTGATTACTTTCTGGGTAATAGGGTCGGTAGTTAATTACTTTGGTTCTAGGGGGTGTTCGAAGGGCTTCTAGATTGATTGGATCGCGGGTTAGTGGGATTATAGTACCCTGTTGGTGGTAAGATTATAGGGTAGGGGATTGTTCGCTGTGGCAATAGTAGAGAGATAGTAGCTGAATACCTGGTAGGTGTACACTGTTACTGTAGGTCAAGTGTACTTCAGCCTCATGACTTCTCTTTTATGGCTACACCCTACCTGAAGGTGAGTAGTAGTCACTGCATTGCACAGACCGTATAGACAGACACAGACACAGACACACACATCCGGCGCGTCCGCAGAGTGTCTTCTCCCCTTCAATTGATTTGATACAAAGATAAAGTGGCCGCTGCAGTTAAGCGCCGGCACTAAGCCCGATGGGGCCGCAGTGGATCTTCCCCTCTTCTGTTTGTTAATATGATTGGTGAGGTGGTATAAGAGGGATGTGTGGGGGATGGAGATGACGTGTGGATGCCCTTAACTAGTAGATACTACTGTGTAGGTATGTACTGTAGCTGGTTGTTAGGGGAGAAATGTCCTATTTTTGGATGTTTCCCTCTCCAGTACTGCGTATTGCACACTCTATCCTCAGGTCTGATTGGAAAAACAAGATTCTTCTGGTCACTAAGCGGTTATGTCATCAGCTTACTTGCACACACGGCAATCCCATCACCAAACCTAATGCACCTGGACGCCATCTCATCACATCTCAACGCCCAGTCATTTTGCCGCCGGGATCTCAGCCGCTCGGAGGATCACCCATCCTCTCGCTGGAATCCTTCTAGTCAGTCATTAGTCAGTTAGTCCATCGTTGCATGCTTCCCAGAAAAGTAACGAGGGGCCGGCACTATTACTACCCTCGGCGCTAAAGTAGACATTCCCTAGTCATGCCGTCCCTCCATCCACTCGACCCAATCCTGGCGCTTCTGAACCCTTCCTTCCTGGTCGATCAGTTGGTCGGCTTCCCTGTTAGGAGGATGGCGCTGGATTCCAGACAGATGGTAGGTTAGTCGCTGTGGAGACTCCCTTGACTTGATCAATCACAGGCCGTCTGTTAAGCGCCAACGGAGAGACGGGATCGAATCCTCGCGTGTGAACAAGTGTCTGGAGGGGTATTTCTATTTTCATCACAGCAGGGAAGTTATTTCTGGTAACGCCAGGGTCTACTGGACTAGTCCTAGCCCTTAGCAATCTGATTGGCCTCGGAGTCCTGGTGCAGGTGTACCCTGCTCGGTGCTTATGTATTGCTATTTCTGGGACCTCATGGGGATATTTTTGGTAACGAGCACGGCGGTGTTGGATGCAACAGATGCGATGGATATATGTATTGTTGAGCATCCAAGATGAAGTTGATGATAGAGATGGGCTCTCTTGTTGCTCGCATGCTATATATTCCTTCAATACCGGTCTCCTACCTACCTGGTAGAAGTTGAGTTCAATGGAGCAAAGTGTGTGTGGACATAGCCAAGCCCCTCACACTCCGTCCGAATTGCCCCTCGGAGCTGTTCCTGGGAGGCTTGATTTGACTGGTCGAGACCATCCAGTATTGCCCAGTCCAGTAGCTTCTCCGCTCATCTTTTGCAGACTTTAGCCAGACTAGTACGTTGTTCACATAGGCAGAAAGTGTCCTGTCAAATCAGATACTGATACTTGCATAGTCGTCCCATCCTCACGAGGGGTACCCATCTGGCACCCGAACTTAGTCAGTTAGTTGGTCGTCTACCTAACTAAACCAGATTTCCAGCGGTTAACTAGGTTATGCCGCCCCTGTGACAGAGGATGCATGATTCCCGCTCGCTGCAGCAGTGGATTGACGACGCTCCCCTCCTTGATGCTGGGCTGTGAGCCAATCAATGTCGCGGAGTGGCCTCAGTGGTGATGAATATAGCAACAACGCTGCGTGGCTGTCAGGTTCTTATACAACCTTAAGCGCAATTCCCCTGCATGACGACTATTCTTCATCACTCGGTGAGCGGGTCATGGGGCAATAACCACAGCTGCTGTCCAAGGAAGGGTGACTCGACCCCGCGTATTGTCGCCCATGTGGTGATCCAGCGCTTGGGTATGATACGGTTTGGTACGAATGGTTTTACAAGGCATGAAGGGAGACAGAGAAAAACAAAAAAAAGAAAGAAAGACAGAGACGAGTGGATGGGGTGGAAGTCACTGTTGGTTCAGCGGGTGCTGGTGATAGGCGTCTAAATAACCAACCACTGTGCCACCATCACGGCGGCAATGAAGGACTACATCTAGGCCAGTGTCCGCACATGAAATCCTAACAATTTTGTTGGGTAGTGCTAGACAGGTCCTTTTCATGCCTGCGATTGTTTCCCTTTGTTTAGTTGGTGAGGTTGACATCATCGTTGGTTGCTCATCAACCATGGGATCCAGTGTTCTGGCAGGCTGACTGACGGGCTACCGAACCATGGAATTCGGCCGAAGAGGGGACGCCTGACGGAGCCAACCATGGTAGGGCGGGGGGATTCTTTGGGGTTCTGGAACTGAGTGAGAGAGTGAGAGTGTAAGGGAGAGACTGGAAAGAAGCTGATTGAGACAGTAGTGAAAGATGCTGACCGATGCGGTGTGATGCCAAGAGGCTATATTTAGAAAGCGGCGAGAGAAGAAGCAGCAAAAGAAGAAGAGCAGAAGAAGCCGAAGAAGAAGAAGTGCTCGTGGATGCCCCTCTCACTCTCTTTTTCTCCAACCCTACTCCTCTTCTTCTATCTTTCTCTTCTTCCTCTCTCTTTCTCCTCCATCTTCTCATCTCGACACCATCACTCAACTGGCTTTTGAGGAAGATACTCATCTAACATCTTCCCCACTCAAACTGAACTTCCCGACCAACTAATATAATCATATTGATTAATATTAATATTGTTGTTATGCATCCAATTGCCTGATGCGGTGATCCCCTCTTATCCCGTGATCTGCGCCGCGCCGTTTCCTCCCAACCCTTTCCAGCGCCTCTCCAATTATTCTATTATTCTATTTCCTCCATATGCATCCTCGGCCATCTTATCTGCTAGTGTTTTGCGCTACTTGCTCCATCTCCTCTTCTTCCTGATATCCGAATTCCAATCCCCTCGATCTTCCTTCCTGTCTCTTTCTCCCTCTCCCTCTTAACCCCCTTCTCTCTCTCTTCCCCCTTATCTATCCCGTCTGACCGCCCTCTTGCCATGGCTCACTCGCTCCCTACGCCTTTCACCCCAAACAGTGACTTTGCTGCCCTCGACTCCCATCGCTTCTCCACGGGTCCCATCACGATCACCGCCCTGGCCCGCTTCGAGTTCGAGGCGGGCAAAGCCAACGATGGCACCAAAATCATGATGATCGAATGGGAGGACGACGCTATAGCTCGCTCCTCCTCCTTCCCCGGAGGCTCCTGGCATGTTGCCTGGGAGGGTAAAACCGCCGTTCTCCCTGCCGATGAGAAGACGAGCGACAACACCCGTCGAATGTACTTTCTACTGCCGCCACACGTTACCATTCCTCCTACCGTCACCCTGTCATACGAGCCCCCGGCTCACGCACCCCCGTCCGCCAAGAACCCCGAACCCATGCAATTGAATCCGCTGCCGGCGATATTTCCCCCAGAGCTCGGTGCTGATGGTCGCTCGGCGGGCAAGAAGGGCGTGCTACACACGATATGGGCGAAGAAGCGGCTGCAGGTGCTGGAAAAGGAGATCCGGGATGAATGTCTGAACAACGCCGAGGGGATTGCGCTGCACATGGCTCTGCAGGAGAAGGAGTGGATCGAGTCCAACTTTGGCGTGTCGCTGTCTCCTGACGGGCCCAAGGTGGTCGGGCAGAGTCACCCGGATCCGCATTACCCTATGGGGCCTGCGACGCCGGTATCACCCAGCAGTGGAGGCAAGCTGGGTGAGAAGCTCAAAGGGCTGAAGCTGCAGACGAGCGAGCGGGAACTGTCCCCGAAGGAGGGTGCGTATATACCATACACCAGAGCCAGACTGATGCTAACAATGCTATGATCAGCCTCAGCACGACATCTACTATCCCCCCAGTCCCCCGACGTGGCCGTGTCCTCGTTCAACTCCTTCCACAGTATACATCGACCGACGCGCAGTCCTGCGCCCGCAGCGCCAGAGGCCCTACGAACGGTGGTGCACTACCCGCCGGAATCAGTACAGGCACAACAGAATGTCGAACACCATACGGGATTCGCCTCGATGGGAGGAATGGCGCGCACAGCGAGCGCCGACTCAGGCGAGGAACTATTCGCAAAAGCACTGAGCCCGCGGACGCCGGACCTGCCGCGGAGTCCATTTTCATTCCGACCGGAGGGACTGCAGATGTGAGGGAGGCCATGCTTGGGTGTAACAACTTGCTTGCATTGATTGCATTGATGATGGATTGGATGATGAACTGTGCATTACTGAACTGATACCTATGCTGTACATAGATGATACCTTTGAAACTGCAATTCATAGTAACTGATACCATACACATATCCACTACCTGACTTCCCAACACCAATTTCCCCCTTCACCCCAACTGACAACATGACCACCTAACCACTTTATCAATTCCTCTTCTTCTTACTCCCCCCCTCCTGACCCTCACTCTTCTCCCCCTCCTTAGAACTCTTCTTCGAAGAAGTAGCAAAACTCTCCACCTCCTGCGCCTCCTTCCTCTCCGCATACCACTGCCCCGCCTGCAACACAAGCACACCAACCAACACCAGCGCAAGGATGGTATTACTCGCCGCCAACACCTTCAAACTATCCTCGCGATTCAAAATCTGCCCTTGTTCCACATCCACCCCCTCATCCCCACCAGCATTCTTATTAACCAACTCATCCCCATAAACGCCCCCACTAACCAACCTCAACCCCTTTACAATATTCGCGATATACACCGTGATTCCACACATATACAGCACGAGACTGGCGCCGTCGAACAACATATTCGATTCCGAGGGTCTGTAGAGTTTCAGGATCAGGCCGAGAAGACCCAGGAAGATGACGATGTGCAGGATTCGCGGGATTAGGGGCGGCGAGGCGTGGAGGAATCGCAGGTGCGATTCGAAGTAGTCGAAGTGGGTTGCGGGGGTGGGGGTTGTGGACCACAGGATGGGGTAGTCGTAGGGGAAGAGGGAGAAGATGAGGCCGAGGAAGAAGGATGTTGCTATTGTTATTTCATTTTGTTAGTGGGTTATTGGTAGGTAGGTTGGGGGGTGAGATGGGGGGTGTGTTTGGGGGAATGGGTATGGGGTGCTCACGGCAGACGATTAGGAAGGTCGCAAAGGACCCGTTGCGAAAGGCCATGGTGAAGGCCTACGGGGTAGTATTCCCGTGGGTTTATGGATGGAGTGGTTGTGGATGAGGTTGAAGTGTTGAGGAAGAGGAAGAGGAAGAGAGGGAAGAGAAGATGGATGAGATATCGGAGGTTAGAGCGGGCTTGGCGCGACCGGGTTGGTTCCAGTCAGCTCAGCCTAATCGCCTCTAATCTGGTTATCTATTTAGTTGACTGCTTATTTGTTATCTACCCATTACCAATCCGCCATTATAATAGTACTATTCTAGTTAGTACTGCACTATGCATGCAACTCTATTATATACGCCCTCAATGCCGCAGGCTGCTCATAATTAATCCCAAATAAATCCAAACATTGCAACGTAGATGGTATCTCCCGGTATCCCGCAATGCAAGCAATAAACTCATCCTGACAAACGCCTTTTTATTCTCACCGCTGGTATCGCGGTAATGCCTCGTCGCCGCGCGCCGCGCTGCCCACCAGCTGATGGTCGCCTTCATCGTCGTGGAACACCGGCGCCGTCGGCGCATCCGTCGACCTGCCAGGCGCCTCCGTGACTTCCACATCGTCGGGCGCACTGACCTCTGTCATCAACCGCTGTCGCTCAAGCTCCTGCTTATCCTCTCCTGGCGGTTCGCTTCCGCTCGCGCCCGCCGCGCTGCTTCCAGGCACGACCGTCTGCACCGACTCCGCAGAGATCACCGCCCGCGGGGTTCCGTTCTCCGTCGGTGACGGCAGGTGGTGGTAGTCGTTGAGATGGTCGTCCTCCGGCAGCACTGGCGCCGTCGGGATCGCCATCTCAGATGGCCCAACCCCGGCATCGTCAGGCGGGCGACTCGGCAGGAGCATCTGCTCAGCCCGCCGGAGCCGGCTCTTTTCATCGCTCGGCTCGTCAGCTGGCGGCGTCGACACCATCTCCCCAAGGTGATATGCCTGTGGATCGCCTGGGTACTCCTGACCTGCGTATTCAGGCCATTGGGATGGTTCCCGCGGGAAGCCGTAGTCTTCTTGCGCCACATATTCACCTTCGGCGTTGGGGGTCGGGGACTGGTCGGTATTCCATGTCTCGCCGTCCGGGCCAGCGGGCTGCTGATTGGGATCCACTGGAGCGGACGTGGAAGGTGTGCGCTCTGGTGGCTTCACGCCGCGCTGCGAGTCACGCGTCCCAATGACCACTTCGAACATCACCGCCACCACGCCCTTTTCACGTCGAATCTGATCAGTGTCCAGAATGTTACCCGCCCAATTCGCCGTGATCACGCTGTTGTTGACATCTGCCGGGTTCAACACCTGCCCGCTGGAGGAGAAGTTGCCGCCCGAGGAGACCATGTTGAACCGGGGCAGAAACCGGTCCGGCGAGGTCAGCTTGCCCCGCAAGTCGACCACCACTTCCACATAGTACCGGAAGTTGATCATGCTCCCCGGCGTGCGCGTGATCGTCGGAAACGTATCCTCGGGCACCCGGATTGAGGTCTTCACCAGCGCGGTGAGGTTCGTGGGATCCACCACCAGCGGTGCAAACGTCTGTGCCAGATCCTTGCGGAACACCCCGGTGGTGCGGCTACTGCCAAGCGTCAAGCCGCCCAAGCCGGTCCGCGAGCGCGGATAGTAGTCTTCGTAGATGGGCTTCTTGCCGTCCGCGGGTTTCCCCATCGGGATCGCGGGTTGGAGGTCAATCCGGCCCTGGCGATACAGTGTCACGATGATCCCATGCGCGCTGCGCACCTGCTTGCAGTGGTTGATGGTGACATTAATCGGCAAGGTATCCCCGGGCAACACGCCTGCGCGCAGCACTTCTGCCTTGGCCATAATGGTGCGATCCGTCGTGGAGGGAGTGATGCTCCGGGCTTCGCTGTTCCGCATCCCAGTACTCGTCGATGAGCTCGGGTCGCTGGGAACCTGGAAGCTCAAACTGCTATTGCTCCGCCGACTGGATGAGCTGACATTGCTGGGCGCCGGGCTCAGAGAGGGGCGGTTGTCGATGCTGTTGCCGCCATGGGCTGACGGATCGATGGAGAGTGTATCAGGCGCGTCAGATCCGGCTGACTTGGCCTTTGCCTTCGACTTGGACCGTCGGGAAATCGGCTCGAGGGTGACGACGCGCGGCTTAGGTGGGGGGAATGGCGCGATGTCAATGTTTTCTAGGACGTTGACGCGTCTCCGGCACGTCGAGGTCGGGTTGATCGTCGTCGGTTTGGTCAGGGTGGATGTAAGCATATATGATATCGTGCCGCGTTCGAACTAGATGCGACTGCGATCAGTATGACCCAATAAAATCCATACAGAAGGGGAACCACGCACATTGATGCTACTGGGTAGCGCATACGGGGGAAAGCACATCTCAAAGCGAAACTTGTAGATTCCTTCTTTAAGCCGACCTTCCCCGCAAAGTACGACCTCGTCTTCAAATAGTGTAGACAGGCCATTTCCCAGATATTCAGCACCGCGACGCCCGCGCCCCGGCCCCAAAAAGCCCAAATCCGGGGCCTGTTCACCCGGGGGCACGGTATTCTTGAAGACCTTGACAAAGCCATGGAGACAGACCACCAGATGTGTAATGCGAACGGGCCGTACCACTGTAAGGACCACGGTCCCACTGATCACATCCCCGGGAAAGTATGAGCGCCAAGGATCGTCCGGTTCGATGTAGAAGTCGGTGATGCTGCGATTTCGTTGACCGAGTTGGGAGCGAAATTTGGAGAGGAGGGAGCTGCGATTCCGACCGAGCGGCGAGGGGGGTTGTGAGGGGAGAGGGTTGACGGACATGACACACGACCCAATCCATGCACGAGGAGGGAGGGAAGGGAGGAAGGAGAAATGGCGACCGGAAGTAAGGAAGTCGGAATCAGGCGGACAACGAGCTGCTGCTGACGGCGGAATTCAGGGGAGGGGTGGAGGACTGAAGGAGGGGAAGAATGAGGCTGGCAGGACCGGGGCTCAGCAGCGTCACTACGGTCAGTCAAGTGACGAGATGGCGATGAAGAGGTGGTGGTCGATGCGGAAGCAAGGGGGAGCGAGTCGATGAGGAGCAAGAGTACACCGTCCAGATCTCGAGAGTAAAGGGAGACGAAAACGCGATCGAGACAGCTGGGAAATTCTCCGTCCAGACACCATCGATCAATCTACCGATAAACCGGCCCGATGTGGCCGTCGGGCGCGAAGGCAGCAGCGACAGAAGGAGCAGCAGCAACAGCAGCAGGGTCAGTCTCTCGACCGGTCCAGGACCAGTTCCAACCCCAGCCGCAGCACAGACAGCACTAGAATAGCCAAGCGCGCGTCTTTAGTGGGATGAATGGGCCCCCTTGTTTTGCTGGTCGCTGACGATGCGGGGAGTTTGGTCGGGGAAGATCGTGTCTCAAATCTCGGACTTCGGGGGAGGGGGGAAGGAAAACGAAGAAAGGAAAGGGAAATAGGGAGAGACGAAGGGAAAGATGACAAGTAGGGAGAGGTATCAACAGTAATGGTGACAGGCCCGCATCATTTCTCGGCTGGAATTTCCCACGATCACGGCCAAAGGGTTGACAGAATAGCCCCTATAACCGGGATATATGCTGGAGGGGAGGGGAGAGGGGGATGGATGATGGAAGGGAAAAGGAATGGATAGTCCCGGGATTTAGTGTGGAGGGTGTCAATCACGGGGAGGAGGGTTGGTAAGAGGATGGATGACAAAAGAGCAGTCGGAATGAAAGGGAGTAGTCGCGAATAGTAGTAGAGAAGAAAAGAGGAAAAGAAAGGAATGGATCCGTATGGAGAAAGGGGAGAGGGAGAGAGAGAGAGAAAGAGGAAGGGTCAGCAGCAGTAGGGCGTAGTAGGAGGAGTCAAGCAGACAGAGGGAGTGATGGATGGAGAAAGAAGAAGATGATGGAGGGATGGAGATAAGCAGCCCGGCTTGTGGTCGAGGTCAAGCTTCTCTTGGGCCGTTCGTGGCTCGGCGGTTTCCACTCGGAGCAAATCGACTTTCCACTGATTCTATTTTCTATACGAATTGGCTTTTGGTTTGCCTGCCGTGAGCTGAAACTATGCTTGTAGGGCACGGTGGTGATAATTATTATTAATATTCGTCTTTTACTTATGAGTATTATTCTCCCCCCATTTTCCTCTCCTTGACTAGTCACATTATTGACTACCACTCGTGGCGCATTAACTGGAAATAAAACTGACTAACGAATTAGTCCCCTCAACTGGACCAAGTTAACCACAAAGTACTAGTTTAAACTAAGTAGTTAGTGATGAGAAGCCGCTGACAAACTTCCCGACGGATGGATCGATGGGTTCCATGACGGCCCATCCTAATAACCACAACCACCACCACCACCACCACCACTATTCATTCCTAAGCATCAACCACATCCAATCCATCCATTAGTGATCCGAACTACTTACTACATCTCCATCTCCAGCTCACGCAATCCTTCCCCCTCCACGTATTCTTCCCCATAACATTCCCGCTGCACCATCCGCAACACTTCCCGATCCCCTCCGGTCACCTTATCCACATACCCTTCCAAGATGTAGATGTTATCCGTCCACTGATGTGCCAGTCGCCGATACTCCTCCGTCTCCTCTTTAATCTGCGGTAAGCTTTTCCCCTCCGGACTTGTCGCCAACGCCATCCACTCCCCCTGCAGTTGATGTGTCTCCCGCTCGAGCACAGCCTTTCGCTCCATCAATCTCCGGCGCTCTTCCTCACCATTCCCATTCCCATTCCCATCCCCATGCTCCTCTTCGGCCTCTTCCTGCACTCTGGCCTGCTTCCGCGCAGACAATCTAGCCTCCGCATCTTCCCAACTCTCTCGGACCCGATCCACCTCCCTCCGTAACCTCCGGATCCGCTCCTCGCGCTCTTTCTTCTCCTCTCCCCCAAAACACCAATACCAATTCCCACTGCCAATCTTTTCGACCCGGATCCGTCCCTCATCCATCAATTCTTGAATGTACTCCTTCACCTGCATTCCATTAATCGAGGCCACCGATGGGATCATCTTCTCCAGATCCTTCAGGGTGTGGCACGTCCCCGTGGCCCGCAGATGTGAGACGATCAGGGCTTGTTTGGCACTCCTAGAAAGTTTAGGCGGCTAGCTCGACACAATAGTTATTTTTTGTTTCTTTATTTCTTTTCCGTCTTACTTATTTTCTTTCTTGTTTCGTAAAAACAAGACAAACAGACAGACACCCTTGGACTAACGCACCCACTAAGGCACATAGCAGTAGTACTTGCTTCCTTAGTGGCCTTGATGGGGTGCCCAATCACTCGCCCCATTGGTTGCGGGGAAAAGACGGAGGCGTCGACGTACCATGGTGAGGCAGGTAGCCTTTAGAGCTAGACTACTTGCTGTGTGTCTTGGACTTTTGCTTATGTCTGGACCCTGTGGAGAGGGGAGGGGGAAGGTGTTTCCTGTTTGAGCTTGCTGACAGGCATAAACGAGATTAGTTAGTGGGGTCGGGGAATGTCCTGCTGGTGAGATACTTACTGTAGGATGATGGATGGAGTTGAGTGATGAGGATAGACCGGTGAGTGAGTGAGTACTTCTCCAGCACAGTTCCCACCCGGTCATGTGGCATCACGGGGTTGACTTCATCTATAATGGCCTCGGTATTGTTTGTTCTCCCTGTAGGGCTGCTGAGTATTCTTCACTACTGGCATTCAGGTTCATGCCCTGCAGTTACAGGGGAGCATCCCATTTGATAATAACTAGACGCCTTCTAATATCCTAATTCTGTCTCCTCCCGACTCTGTTAAATCTTTTGCCCTTACTGGACACAAACCCCGCTCTTCTCATCCTTGCAAGACAGGCACTGGGTCGATGCGCGACACCATCGCCGGAATTCGCCTTCTCCTGTCTGTTCTTGCAGGCAGAGATACGTAGGTCTGCTGACACTGTCCCCCGATCCCTTGTCAAGCAATCCGAATGGCGATCTCTATCTAACGGGCTGTGTGTGTGTGACAAGGTATAGATAGATAACACGCCGGAACTGAATCCTCGCTACTGTCGTGTCATCACCAGAGTTTGAACAAGGAAGAGGACAACAGAGGGACCGTCCTATCATCGAAATACCCTCACCATACCGACGCGGCACATCAAACAAAGCATCCCATACCATAAAGCCTAAAGGGGGCTACAGACTTCACCCAAGCAAACAGACCATCTCAGACCCTTGTCCACATATCTAAACAGGAATCCCCCCCCGTTCGTCCAACCTACCTACTACCTCCTACTTAACCGACCCAAAACGCACAGATCACGCAATATTCTCACTACTGTATACTGTACAGCCCCCAGTAAATAGGGACATCCATCTAGCCGATGCAGATCTTTTCCAAGCACCCACGCACGGATCAGGTAATTGCGTGTCTATTCCATACAAGCGTGCAGCTCACGGACATAAGCAAAAGCTTGTGTCAGCCGATGCCCATCCTTCCCTTACCACTGTTGGGAAATTATCGACCAAAACACACGTCAGCTGAGTGAGAATCCTAAGTTGTAGCGAAGACGGCTGAAGGGGAAGCAAAAAGGGTCTGAGACACTCTGAGGCAAGATAAGGTTTTCTTTGACGGCCAGTCTATATCGCGGTGAGCTATTGCTTATGAAACACGGCTATGGGCGGCGGTCAGGAGGGGCGAGAGGGTTATCCCCCACTCCCTACCTCCCTCCCTCCCTTTTGTCCGTGGGTAAGTTGGTGCTGCTGGGATCATCTCGTCAATGCCGGCTTTCTCCGGCGTCTGCTTTGGTTCACCTGCAGGGGCTGCCTTTGTACTGCGGTGTGCGGGTTAGGATGTACCGAGGAGAGCTACTATAAGCGGACAAGGTATATTTGTGCATAAGATGACGGACATTAAATGCTTAACTAGCTTAGCTTGCTGATGTACGAGTAGCCTGTTCCTGAGGTGCGGTTGGGTGCCTAGGCAATCGTTAGTTAGTTATGCGGTGGTTGAGTTAGGAGCTGCACGGCAGGATGCAAAGTTCGGAGACTGATCAGCATTTTTGCAGCCCTCTTGAGCAAGTTGTTTGATTGTCTCATCTGGTCGGACTGCTAACGGAGTGATGCGTGGAATCCGGCAGTGGTGACCTTGGTTGTAGAAATGGCGGCTTGTTGCGGGAAATGACATGATGACATGTCATCTGACTGGCAGTTTGATCACCCCAGAGCTACTTTCTCGTATGCCGTACGAAACATATTTAGGTTACAGGTAAGGAATTTCGTGGATGCTATTAAGATGTTGTGGAGGAATCTGGAATAGAAACAGGATATTATGATACAACGTGCATTCCGCAAACTTTGTTCAAACGGTCAAGGAATGCTTGGGTGAAGAAGTTGGAGCAGCAATTGACCCTGGGGTGCATGAAGATGGACGGGCCAGTCCAATCAAGGTTCAACGGCATTCCAGCAGATGCAACAGCCAAGGTCTTGGCGGCGCCGGGTCGACGATGATCGCGGGCTAAGATTTGCGATGTGCAACATGCATAGGGCTCTGGCTCGTGATGTTGACCAGGGCTGAACGAGGTGACTGATCGTATAGGAAGCAAAGACATGGTGCTTCTTATTGCTGCCTGGATTGGACAGTCGAAAGTAAGGACCTGGCTGGAGCTGAGACAAGCTTGCTGTACCCACGAGCCAAATGCAGCTTAATCTAGTGGCTTGCTGAAAGATGAGATCTTTGATCCCTTACAGTTGCGCATCCAGTCAGGCAATGTTGATATCAATCTTCGCGTATCGTATTGTCCTCAATCGCTGGTTTTGGGGCCCTAATGATGAGCGATCACCATAGGCGTATGCGACTGGAATCGAGCCCGAATGGATGATGCAACAGTAGTCTTGCAAGGTAGACCATGCCACAGGTACAATAACCGCTGAGTAGCTTGCTAGACCTCACCACCTCTCATCATCTTCCATATCCAGCTCAGCTGCAGACGTCATTTTCCGACCCAACTTGCGCTTCTTTGGCCGCCTCTTATTCACCACCACGCTTTCTAATTCATCACCCGAGCTCGCCATCGTACTACTCTGGCCGGTATTTGCTCTTTTGCGGCCCATAGTTCGGCTAAGCTGAGGGACTAATGGTAATTCGTCGGTCGGAATTTCCTCTCCCTCCACGAGCACCATGTCTCCGGTTTCACCCAGAGATTCCTTGGCCATTTCCTCCATCAGAATCCCCATGGCTATCAACGCTGTCTCGTCCATGCTCTGGTAATCATCCCGTCCTCCGTCGATCGTCGCATGGTCATAGTAGTCGGCCGAATATGCGTGAATGGCCTCGAGCAGCTCGGAGCTGGGTAGGGGGCAGCCGGGCGGGAGGGCCTCATGAGCAAAGTAGAAATCGTTTTCTTCGTAGCGCTGCGGGGCGTTTTGTCGACGGAAAAGAACTTCCTCCGGGCGGACTGGACGAGTGCTGGAAGATGCGGTATCGCGGTATTTGGAAGAGAATGGGGCGGAAGGCAGAAAGCCATGATGGTTCACCCGACCTGGACACAGTCAGCCTGCTGAAGTGGGAGACAAGCCATATGACCACTAACCGGCAACGGCATCATAAACTGTCGCTTGTCGCTTCTGTCGCCTGGCGCCGAACTCATCTTGTTCCTGGGCTTCGACAACATCGGGGGTGGGAGGCCGGACAAAGGAATTCTGGCTCAATGCAAGGGATTTGCCGTAGGACATAGTCCCGGATTAGCTAGAGCCGCCCGTGCGAAAGCATCAGGAAGCTTGTTCCCAGGGAGGACCGGACAGCTGGAGGAGACTCTGCCGGCGAGCAAGTTGATACTTTCGATTGCTTTTGCGACCCCCGGAAGATTTTCCCCTTCGTGATTGGCATTCCGGTATAACCTTTATCCGGGAAATGTTGCGGTCATGTGAAAGCAAGTCATTCCATCTACTCATCACAACAACATCTCTGCCTTGTCTAGATATATCTTCACGGAGCTCGGAGAAGAGCTCTGCTGGCCTAATGAATGAATGCGTATCTTCTCAATAGGGTTTTGGGGTCCATAAGTCCCTCGGCCTTTCATGTCGCACAAACCACGCGACTTGTTCAACAGCTCGAGCCAGCGCCTGGCATTCGCTTCTCAGCACGTAGAGACATTCTCTTAGGCGGAAGTCAAGAGGATGCAGGCTTGATCTTTGATGATGAGGTATTTGCTCACAAGGCGGGAGTGAATGTGCTCGCCATCGATCACTATGACGGCCGATTGTATGTTACACTCATCCTGTGCCTGGCTCCAATTAACGGTAGACAGCATGGTCTCTGGGGGTGCAGATCCTTCAATTCATCTGTGGGATTTAGAGTCACGAGGCTCAGATCTGAAACATGTACACCAGTCTGTGGCATCTGTCAACAGAGCCTCACACGAAGATGCCCATACACGTGCCATTACTTCCGTCTCCATATACCCATTTGATCCCACACCGTCTACTATTTTGACAACCTCGTACGATGGCACACTCAAGCTTTCGGCTTTAGCGCCAGCGGCTATTACACCTGTGCACACTTTCAATCTAGACTGCACACCGTACACCCATTCGCTGTCGTCAAATCCAGCGTCTCCTTTGCTCATTGCAGTAGGTACCTCGGAGAAGCCGGTCCGACTACTTGACCTACGTTCAGGTCTGTCGACACATGGTCTCCCCGGGCATGAATCCTCAGTCCTGTCCGTATCATGGGCTCCTCACCAGCCACACATCCTGGCTTCTGCGTCGGCAGATAATAGAGTAATTCTCTTCGACATCCGCCGGGGAGGCCACAATTCAGCGATCGCAGCACTAGACATGGATGATGCTGTTGGACTCGTGCGCCCGGGATCCACCTCAGCATCCTACCAGAGCCGCCCAGCATTCTCGCCGCACGCCCGATCCCATAATGGCGCCGTGACGGGTGTGCGGTGGACATCTACCGGTAGTCACCTGGTGACCGCTGGTCAGGACTCTCGGATTCGAGTTTGGGATGCTGGGACAGGTGCGAACACGCTTGTACACTTCGGTCAGCGTGTCCGGAACAGTGTAACTTCGCACCTCGCCGAAAGGGCACCGCTCATTGTACCTCGCGGAGTGGTCAGCTCTGGGCAAGAAACGCTCTTATGGCCAAACTTCAATGAGAGAGACGACCGTGGGGAGATCTTCATGTTTGAACTCCGAGAGGGGGCTTTTGTCAAGCTTCTTCGCGTACCGGGTCTTGTGACCGGTCGTCAGCAGTTCCAGGGCCGCTCCAGTGCGCTCAGCGCTGCGAGGATCAACGCCCTTGCGTGGCGCGGCAACGGTGCTTCAGGAGAAGGGATCGAGATGTTTTCGGCCCACGGCGACGGAACCATTCGCACCTGGGCCTCACGGGAACCCGAGGGTGAGCCGGATGATGAAGCCGAAGAAGCCGAACGAGCAGACCGCAAACGCAAGCGCGATGTTCTCGACGAGATTTACCGGGGATTCATAGGCTAATTGTACGGTGAAGAACTCTACGAAAGGACCAAACATAGAACAAGATAGAAATATCGTTTCGTTCATCTATAATACATCATGCTCATGTCAAAGCATATCCCAGATATGCATATCGTTTACTCGTTTCTGATCTGATGCTCGCCAATAGCATCTTCGTCCTCTCCGGAAAATCGCTCATAAGCACTGCGGTTGAGATTGGAGTGCTTCAGGTTTCTGGACTCGCCCTTGGCTCCAGGGTGGTTGGTACCGATCAGGTTTCTCTTGGATTCGCCTTCAGCTGGGAAACTATCACCGGTTCCGGTGATGACTTCGCCCGAGGGAGCCATGTCTCTTGTGCTGCGAGGCATGTCGGTGGAGTTGTCGGCGGCAAAGGCGGAGGTCGGGTGAGCGATACCGTAGTTATCGAACTGAGAATCTTCGGAGCGCTGATCAGGGCGAGGAACGGAGGGGATTGTGTTCATGATGCCTGCATCATTGGGAATGCGAGTGCCCTCGGGAGCCATGTCCTCGAGACGTCCGCCGCGGTGAGGGTCAGAAGACATATTGAGTAGTATGGTGGTTTTGAGCGTCGGAAGTGGAGTTTTTGCGAGAAATTGAGGTGAACCTAACTATTGTTAAAGTTGATTGGATTTGTTATGGATGGGCAAGAGACCACCAGGCCAAGTTACTTTATATAGCTGATGAGTCGGGCTGGACTGACATCTGATGTCACTGTCCGGGCGCGGATGGAGTCTGGGCCATGATGAGGTTATGATATCAGCAGGGTCCCAGCGTGCACCCAAGCGCAGGAAACCATTCAATCGATGATGAAACATGCAAGGATCTATGGAAAACTCCAACCCAAATCTAGCCGAAGGTTCCATCGACTAGTTGTCCAATTCGGAGACGAAGGCAAATCACGTCAGTTCTCAAGGTACCCGCAATACGTTGCCATACTACTATCACCACTCGCCCTTTCGGCACCACCACATCATGTTATGCAGCATAACAGCCGTCTCTGACAGGTACACCATCCACAGACGGCCTTTCTGATCTGCCCCTTCAGCATCCCTACTCCAAATAACGTCATCGCCGTGGCCTTCCCTGACTCAGCATTCGGGATCCTGTCCGGCCAATCAAAAAAGCATCTCCAGGAACAATGGCTTTCTGCTTCACCTCAACAACCACCATCCGTGGGATAAGATTTCATAAAGGCCTTATCCGTGTCTGTCTCCGTGCTCATGGTCTTATTTTTCATTTCAGCGATGCATAATACCCATTTCGTGTCGGTCGCAATCTCCTTCAGTCACAATAAATGCGTCATCCATCTCACACGGCCACCGATAACACCAGACCAGGTTCTTGATCCCCCTGTCAGTGTCGTGCACAGCAAGGTGAGATACTACATACATCCTCGGGTGTATGAGATTGGACGATGGGGGCTCAACATTTGGCACACAGTACCAACCCCGTCAGTCGCAGTCGCGTCCCCAGCACAATCACACTTCCCACCAGGAGGAGAACGCCGGAATAGACCTTCATACCCCAGTAAGACCCGTCGTCATGGGCCAAGATCGCGCCTCCGATGGATCCAGTTACAAGTCCCGCGATTGATGCGAAGAAAAAGTTCAGTCCAGCCCAGTATCCTATTTCTTGAGGCGGGGCTATGGGTGCTACCAAAGCGACGACAAGAGTGTAGTAGGCGCCCGACGTGATTCCAAACAGTATATCAAAAACGATGATGGCGGAGTTGCTGGTACCCGGCATCCAAAGTGCCAACACCAGGATACCGCAACAGGCAGTAAGAAATATAAAACTATTGTATGGGCCGAATTTATCTGCGAAAATGCCAGAAAAGAATCGCCCTAACAGACTACGACGTTCATCAATATATGTTTGGCACTAGAGAGGAGAGGGGGCGGAGACACACCTTCCAGCATTCTGTATGGACACGAGGTACTGTGACAGATTGGTCTGCATTCCCTCGGCCAATGACGACGTAACTATATAGTTACTTGGACACCACACGCCAAAGCTCAGCAAAGTGCCGCCGACAAGAAGCACGACCATATTCACATCCCGAAACGGGTGCAAGAGGACCTCTCTGTTCAAAACCTCCGGCCGTGGAGGCACGCGCTCCCTTACAGTGAGACCAGCGACGATAAGAAATAATAACATCATGAAGGCAGTGATCCGCATAGCCCAACCGAAGCCGACTTTGGGGATTAGTCGATCGATCATGATTGGCAATATAATACCCGCTATACCTCCGGAAGACGAGATGATCCCGTACGCCAATCCGCGCCGTTTGTTGAACCAACTGGGCATGACACTCAATACTGGCTGCGCTATGGCACAGAGACCTATTGGACTGCAGACCCCCTGTGCGAGGAGAATCTGATAGTATTTCGTTGATATAGAAGCCATCATGACTCCAAAAATATGAAAGAATGAGCCTCCGATGATGACTGCGCGCGGTCCAAACGTATCACTCAGCCGGCCGACAATAGGACCCTGTATATCTCTCACACCATCAGTACGCTGAACATCAGATCCCATGAGCAGACTGTTTTCTTACCAAAGCAAGCATGAAGAAGACTTCAAATGAAGGGATCCACGCAATCGTACTCGCAGGATAGCCTGGAAACATGACATTCTGATAGTAGTTCTGAAACACGCCAATACCTATCGTCAAATTGATTGTCAGTTGTTCTGAATATATCCCAGTCTTCCCATCCGCATCCACACAGAAACCTACTATGAAGCCATCCGTAACTGGAAAACATCGCACACCATCCACCCACCACGATCAGCCACGCTGCTGTACCACCGTCCGGGACTGAGTCATCTCGGTCGTCTCGGTCGTCGGCTTGCGAGTCTGGAGTCGTCCGTCTAGATGGTGGAGTGGCAGACAGACATTCCTTAAACCTGCTGTGTCCCGGTTCTATGGCGTGAGTATCAGGAGCACCTTGGATTGGGCTTCTTACTACCGATATGGACATTTTGAACGACCCCGTGCTTCATAGGAAGGTGATATGTTAGATGATCGAAATCCCTCCCCACGAACAAATCACATATATCACAACACATCGCGTCCCCTCTCTAGCGCACTCTAATCAGAACATTCGCTGGCATCACCTCAAGATCAATTGGATAGATTATTCTCCGACATGCATCATTAAGCCAATTAAGCACATATCATCGTGTCGTTGTACAATCAAAAAGCTTATGCACAACTAAGATCAAAGACTGTCTACAGCTGGCACGACGAGCAATAGCAGATATCCTAAACAAACGTATAGAAATCACTAGTGATGGTGAACATCTGCTTTGACATAGGTCAATATACACATCTAAAGTCAGATAAACCACAAACAAAAACTTGATACGTAGACAATGGTCTCGAATTGAAATATGCACCTAGGCACACCGGTTACAGTGTACCTTTGCTTGCTGGCTGGCTGGCATCCAATGCGCAGTCCATCGAAACTCACCATAAGCTCCGACGCATGCACGCTGTAATTTGTCAACCCAGATCTATCATTTAGTTATGCCATGATATCGCTAAGCAATATGGAACAATCCAGGTAGTGAACGAATACTGTGGCTGGCTGAAGAAACGGTCCTCACAAGTCATTTCACTTGGATATATCAAGCCCTGAGCGGTCAATCATCTAATGACTTACTACCAAATGAACGTCTGCTTTCCTGGTGTGAGACTTCTCTAGATACTCTCCTGACCACCATTTTCGAATCTACAGATCGTAGAAGCAGATAGAGCACTTATACTCAATGTTGGACTGGGTTGTTAGTCCTGGCTGATAGGCAGGAAACTACTTGCAAGATTGTAGTAGATAAACGTGAAGAGAGAGAGAGAGTGTGTGTGTGTGTGCGTGTGCTCTAGAAATTCAACTCCATCAGAACCGAATTTGACGTTCCGTAGTAGAATTACTGCTGCTGCACACCGCCAGTTTGTAAAATGCCACATGGCTGGCTCTGCAACATGCATACACGTAGGAGTATGCAGTGAGAGTAGTGTGTATGCAAGGGGGTGTTCTAGTTACTGGTTTAATGCCGGTGAATAGTGCATGGAAGGCTGAGCTACGTGTACGACTAAAGTGGAAGAACATCAAGCATAGTTGCATTAAATTCGAAAGAGAAAGGTAACAGGTACATGCAATTCAATTAATGCTGATAGCGAGTGACACGGATTATGAACGAAGGGCATCCGAAACAGATAGATGATTAGGCAAAAGAATGACATGAAATGTATGGGACATTCTCGGGAACAATGGATTCACGGGTAGTTTGCTTGCTGCATGGCTTTTACAAGATCAGGGCCAGGAGGGCAACCAAGCCTGTGACGATGGGGAAGAAGCCGTGCGCCGGAGCCACCTGTGCGCCTGCGCCAGTGAACATGATGCTGTTCGTGGAGGGGGTAGGCGTAGAGGACGGTCCGGGCAGGTCGTAGCGGAAAGATGGCTCAGAAGCGACAGAGCCGCTGGGCTTGGGTGTGGGCACCCCGAGGCTGCTGGCGTCTGCGGCTCCACGGAAGGCTTCAGTGGGTGCAGGGACGTAGACCGGGATCATGTGGAAGGTGGAGGCCTCTTGGATGGTAATGGTTGAGGCGATGCTGTCCACATTGCCGGGGAAGGGAGCAGTAGGGGCAGGGTCCATGGCGACGTTGGAGCTCATGGCCACGGGCTGTTGTGCTGCAGAGGATGCCGCGACGTCAGGTACATGCTCCGGCTCCGAGGGTTCAGAGTTGTACAGAGCAGATACACCAGTTGGGTCGGCCATCGAAGCAGCGCTATTGTACATGGGGTTGGACGGGGCGGCAGCCGGCGTGGACTCGGCAGGTGCGTTGTACATGGGGACAGACTCGATGCTGGGCCCGGTTGGCTGGGCTGGGGCATTGTAGAAGGGTGTAGACTCTGCAGCTCCTGCGGCGACTTCAGGTGCATTGTAGGCAGGAGTGGATTGAGCGACAGCATCAGCAGCCCCTGTGAAAGGCTCGTTAAAGACAGGAGCCCCATGTCCTCCGTGCTCAGCGAGTCCAGTGTTCCGACTTGGACCACCGCTCAATGTGCGGGTAACAGTGTGGACAATCTCGTGGACGACTGGTGAGGCGCAGCTTGAGCTTGAGTCAACATCCTTGGCCGTATCTTCTTCACCAGAGTGAGCAACGGGGTCGACTCCTTCATCATGTGGTTTGTGAGAGTCATGCGAGTCGTGGGGTTCGGTTGGCTTATGATTAGCATCCACGTCAGTGTCCTTCACGTTGGCGGAGACGGAATGATCATCACTGTAAGCTTCATTGGTAGCCTGGCCGTATACATTGGTGACTGGGAGAATGGCCGAGTTGCCAGTGTCGATTCCAGATTCACCCTGAATGAGACTGTCGTCTGCGCGGTGATGGTGCCGGTGCGGCTCGTCCACATGGGTTTCCTTCGAGTCCACATCGACGGAGTGATCATCCTTATCAGCTTCGTTGTATTCAGATGAGAAAACATTCGTAATCGGGATGGTCGCAGAGTTTCCTGTGTCAATTCCTGACTCGCCCTTGATCAGGTCCCGGGGTACATGTGGGTGTCCGTGGAAGCGTCCGTGCTCGGGACGATCAATTGCGGTATCTTTGATATCTGCATCCACGGAGTGGTCATCCTCGTGGGCTTCATTGACCTGGGATGAGAACCCATTGGTGATAGGGAGGCTAGCAGAGTTGCCAGTATCAATTCCTGATTCTCCCTTGATCAGATCACGAGCATGGTGGTTGTCAGGGCGGCCATGATGGACAGGCACCCCCTTCACAGCCGTGTCCTTTATGTCGGCATCCACAGAGTGGTCATCCTTGCTAGCTTCATTGTACTCCGAACTAAATACATTAGTGATTGGAATTGTAGCAGAGTTCCCGGTGTCAATGCCAGATTCTCCCTTGATCAAGTCGCGTGGGTGATGAGGGTGGGGATGGCCATGGACAGGTACCGGCACAGGAACTGGCTTGGGGTCTGGCTTTTCCTTCACCACGGTGTTCTTCGTGTCTGTGTCCACTGAGTGGTCATCCTTGCTAGCTTCGTTATACTGGGAACTAAATGCATTGGTAATCGGAAGAGTAGCGGAGTTGCCAGTATCGATACCAGATTCTCCCTTGATCAGATCTCGTGGGAGATGGGCATGGGGATGAGGCCTAGAATGATGGGCTGGCACGGGGACGGGCACCGGCTTGGGCTCTGGCTTCGGCTTCTCGACAAGCGTGTCTTTCACGTCAGCGTCCACGGAGTGGTCATCCTTACTGGCCTCATTCTCCTGGGATGTAAATGCATTGGTAATCGGAAGACTAGCAGAGTTACCAGTGTCGATTCCTGACTCGCCCTTGATCAAATCGCGAGGCCAGTGCCCGTGAGGGTGATGCACGGGCACGGGCACCGGAACCGGCTTGGGCTCTGGCTTGTACTTTATCGCAGTGTTTTTCGAGTCCACGTCAACGGAGTGATCGTCGTTACTTGCTTCATTCACCTGAGATCCGAAGCTGTTCGTGATCGGAAGACTAGCAGAGTTTCCCGTGTCAATACCGCTTTCACCCTTGATCAGATCGCGAGGCCCATGAGGGTGGGGACGACGGTGTGAGGGTGTCTTGATAAGAGTATCTTTATCCTTGATATCTGCGGAGTGATCATCCTTAGATACTTCATTGACTTCGTTGGACCCCACGTTCGTAAAGGGTAGTGAAGCCGAGTTACCGGTGTCAATACCTGACTCCCCCTTTATCAAATCGCGCTCATGATGATGGTGGGGCCGGTGCTCAGGCCTTGTAACATCGGTGTCCTTGACATTGACATCTGCGGAATGGTTGTCCTTGTATGACTCATTGTCAGTAGAGCTGAAGGCGTTCGTGATTGGAATAACTGCTTCATTCCCAGTGTCAATCCCAGACTCTCCGGAAATCAGATCACGAGGCCCATGGGGATGGTGGTGCGGGTGGGCCTGTTTTGTGACATCAGTGTCCTTGACGTTCACATCCGCAGAGTGATCGTCGTCATAGGACTCATTGTCTGTAGAACTGAAGACGTTTGTGATAGGAATAATTGCTTCGTTGCCAGTATCGATCCCAGATTCGCCAGAGATGAGATCCCGTGGAACATGGGGGTGAGGGAGTTTGTGGTGCTCGGGGTGGGCATGGTGCGCGTCATCGACCACGGTCTTCTTCTTGTCCACGTCCACAGAATGGTCATCCTTGGTAGCCTCGTTCACCTTGGAGCTGCCCACATTCGTGATTGGCAAAGACGCGCTATTCCCAGTATCAATTCCAGACTCTCCATTTATCAGGGTGGGCTCTTCGCGGTCTCCGCGAACATGGTGGTGCGGCTTGTTGTGCTTCTCAGGGTGTCCCGGCTTAACAATGGCGGTGTCATCCTTATTGACATCAACAGCGTGGTTATCCTCGGTTGCTTCGTTGTAGTTGGATGAGAATCCATTTGTGATGGGCAGTGAGGCAGAATTGCCAGTATCGATGCCAGACTCTCCATTGATCAAAGTAGGTTCTTCACGCTCACCACGGGGGTGGTGGTGCGGCTGGTGGTGCTTTTCGGGATGCTCCGGCTCGACGACAGCCGTGTCATCTTTGTTGACATCTACTGCGTGGCTGTCCTTGCTTGCTTCGTTATACGAGGATGAGAATCCATTCGTAATCGGCAGGGAAGCAGAATTTCCGGTATCAATTCCTGACTCCCCCTTGATGAGGTCCTCGCTGCCCCGTACCCGGTGGTGGTGCTCCGGGTGCTTCGGGGGCTTCCAGTGCTCTGGGTGCTCTTTGTTCACGACAGTCTTATCCTTGTTGATATCAGCCGAGTGATCATCTGAGTGTGCTTCATTTACGGTGGAAGAGAATCCGTTCGTAATGGGCAGTGATGCAGAGTTGCCCGTGTCGATACCTGATTCTCCGCTGATCAGGTCCTTGCCGTCTCGTACCCTGTGGTGACCGTGTGGGTAGTGGTGCTTATCCTCGTCGACAACCGTCTTGTCTTTGTTGATCTTAGACGAGTGGTCGTCGCTGTGCGCCTCATTGACAGTAGACGAGAAACCGTTTGTCACCGGCAACGATGCAGAGTTGCCTGTATCAATTCCACTTTCGCCACTGATCAGGTCAGGCTCTGAACGAGGGTGGTGGTGTGGGCCGCTGTGAGCCGCACCTTTCACAGCACCCAAGTTCTTGTCAACATGAACGGAATGGTCACCCTTGTGGGACTCGGTCACTGTGTTCGACTTGACATTGATGTGCGGGTCGTAGTAATGTTCGTTGTCATTTCCATTGCCTTTTTGGTTGATTTCCTCCCTAGGCCAGTGGTGGCCGTGGTGCGCGTACTCATCCACGAGCTTCTTCTTCGCATCGACATCAACCGAATGATCATCGGAATGCTCCTCATTCGCAGTGGAGCTAAAGCCATTGGTAATCGGCAGCGATGCCCCCTGTCCACCATCCACGCCACTTTCCCCCGAGATCAGTGTAGCCTTGGCCATGCCGGCGAGCATGGCAATGCTGATTCCGCTTTGAAGTCCCTTCATGTTTTCGGAAGATTACAATCGTAGTAGTTATTTCGAAAGGGATAGAATACAGGGACGAATAGATCTAGATCAACGAATGACTTCGGCCAATGGGCCAAGGGAAGATCAGTTAGAAGGAACGTAACCAAAGACAGACCGAATAAAAGAAAGACCAGGCTTTGGCAGTTTGGATAACTCGTGGTTGCAGCATCATAGGACCCTGTTGCACCTTTTATTTTCGATCCCTCCGGAGGACATTTCCTTTGGTATGCGGCCGTCTTACAACCAGTACAACAAACAAAGCTCGCCGGACATTGTTTTGACCGGAGAATGCCTTGAGGAATGGTTGAGATCAGGTCCTGTGGCCGATGGGCAGAGCATCATCAGCTCCCGTCGTCGCAGGAGACACCATCCCATTGTGCCGTCAGCATTCCTGGGGTATGAATCGCGCGGAAAACAAGGGACTGGAATGCCTGAACCACGTAAAACATCAGATCGCCATCGCTTGCTTTGGGGATGTCTAATACCTTCCGGCTGATGAGGAACGTTAGTTTACTTTGATGGTCATTACGCCATCGACACCTGCAGACAGCTCAGGGAAAGGTGAATACTGTAAGCCAGCCAGTTCGGCTGTCAGTTCGGACGCCGCGTCGCGTGGCTTACTCCTGCCCGCATGCCAGAACCTCCGCGGCAGCTAGCAAATTTTCTCCCTGCCTTCAATCCAAGGTTCATTTTAACACAACTTGGGCGTCTAATAATTCTCAATTCGAAGAGTCGACTACTGATATTAAGTCTTATGCAGGTGTACGTTGAATCATCAATCAATTGAAATTTTGCATTCATATTCATTGGTGTTAAAATGAGATGTATCCCGTCATCGACATTCACCCCTCATCGCCCTCACTGAAGAGGACCCAACGAGAGACAAACTTCCTATCAAGGAATATTACTCTCCAGAGCCGATCAGTCCGTAGACCGAAGGCAACACGTCGCCGTAGAGAAGGCTGGACGACGGTCGTGGCAGGCTCTGTTAAAGCTTTTCGATGTATGTAGAGAAAAGAAAAAGAAGAGGAAAGATCGTCGCTGCCGCCCGCTTTTTGTAGTTCGTGTGCGTCACGTGAGCTTGCCCGCTTAGCTTAGTGTCAATTTACTCAGGCAGCCAGGCACCCACATCTACCGTGTCAGGCACCAACTGCTTCCTCATTAATTGCTCCTCTCTCAATATGGGGAAAGGTCTATCATCATAGTCCTCCATTCAACGCCGTACCTGTATCCACAGCTTGAAGCGTGTGTCATGACAATTTATGTACAAGTGTTCCCTGCCATTACACTCACATGTACATAGAAGCTCAACCCCCCACCCTTTGCAACTCTTGTCCAACCCTTGATTATCATCCTTAGCCCATGACGCCTTGTTTGTACCGCAGTTCCAGTTCGCCAAAATCACGCATTGTGTGTCTTGAACAATCACGGAGAGAATCATCAACTCCCTAGAGACAGACTTGGCTGCCACAACTCACACCAAACTGATCACCAGCCACCCACCTACCCCCCAATCACTACCTGCTGGGTGTCTGACTTCCACACGGCCCCTCCGACAGCAGCAGTAATCCCTAGCGCGATCGCAACCATGGTCCCAACTGTCACGACAGCAATTGTCGCCTTGACCGCCATGCGTTGCTTGCGGCTCAGTCTCTGCATCCATCCGCAGCGTCGCTTCTTCTGAGCCCAGAGCTTCGACTCACGGTGGTTCGCGCATTCCACTGGCTGTCGGTGAACCGTGGGCGGGTCTTCGGGATCAAGGGGGCTATATCTTGTCGTCGTCGCTTTGGCGGCCTTTTTCAGTCGGTCGATAGCCAGTGATGGTGTGGCATGGCGATAGAATGGAGAGGATGGCTTTGCTCCATCAGCTGGGTTGAATTCCCCTTGTTGTAGTTCGGGAGTTGATGCGATGGACGCGGCTTCAGGGACTGTGGGGAGGGGAGTGGATCCAGATGCAGTGCGTCTCTCTTTCTGTATCAGTGGATGATCTGTCGACTGGCTGAGTGGACTCGTCATATTCATGCTGCTTAGGTAAAATGCGGCTGTAGAGATGCAGTTACTCCTGACGCAAGTGATGCTAGATCCGTGGAAGGATATCAGTTAACGAAAATAAGAGGGTAAGTGTTGATAACATAGGTGAGAGGGGTTTTAGAGGTAATGATATGGTTGAGGGGTTGCGAAGGTTGCGCCCCCTGGCTCAACACCTGGATGTTGGAAGGGGTTGGCCGATGGTGGCTTCCTTGGGGGTTGTACATCCCCAAAAAATCAGGGGGATTGTCCCACCTACATATGTACACCACAGTCTGCCCCTCTAGGTATGATTAGAAGTCTTGTAGATTCTTATCGACATGACATTTCTTGTAATGTGAGGTTTGCGGTGCTGTTAGAGAGGTATGGTAGCAGTCCCAATTGGTGTAGATAGGCTGGATTGCTGGGGGAATGGGGGAATCTTAAGGCCAGGAACGTGGCTACGGATGCAGGTCATCCACTCATTCACTGCTTGTAGAAAAGCATCCACTCTAAGCTATCAAAATGATCTGCCCAGGTGGGACTTGCTTGCTTATGGACATATGTGTTATGATAGTCTCCTGGAAGCTATAGATAGAATTTATTCAATACTAGTGATTGAGTGTACGTAGCAGCACAAACCTGTAGCAGTGGGACAGCAATAATATGTAATTGCAGGTCATGCTAGGGGAGATATATATTTTTAGATGGACTTGCATCTTTCAATCACCCCAAGCAATCTTGCTAGTACTCTACTACTAGAGGACCGTTAGACCAAAATGAGTTATAGCTCCTAATACTAGTACTACAAAGAAGAGAATTTAGTTCCACAGCTGAATCGTTCTATCTTGGTTTTCGTGTAAAGTTACTCTTGGTGATACGGCATAAACATCAAGACGCCTTCATGCGGGACGGTCTGACATCACATATAATGCTCTATATTTTTTGCAATAAGTGCCTACTATTTACATTAGAGTTTATATTGAATGCATGGGAAATCATCTTGTTCAATTCCAATATTCAAGATTCGCGCGTTCTACGGGTTTCTCTGTTCAACGTTGATATACCACAGTAGAGGACTATGCCAAGCAACAACTGCCCACCTTTTCAACTTCCAGGATAACATCACCCAGAAAAGCTCTGATCCCAAGAAAATCTCCCTTAAGTCAAATCCTTCTGGTGTCGCACAAGCTCAGAAACACAGAATCCCATTGTCACCCGGATCTAGGCCCCGTTGCCCGGGTTATCGACACATTCCTTGCCAGGCATGGAATGAATAACCAAGAATGGATGTCGGACAGGGATGAATGGCCAAGGTCATTTTGGAAATTAGGGGAGGTCCCGCGGATGACCCTGGATGCTTTCATCCCTTCGCCCCTGTCCTCCCTTTCTTGGCTACATTAGGCTCGCTCATTATGAGGTATTATGCCAAAGGCATTCCAGCTACTTCAGAGACTGGATGCATACGGGGTGCTTATAGTAGAGGTCTCCGCTTTTGGGCTTGAGACCTTGCTTTCCAGACATCGTAGTAGGTCTCGTTAGTGGAGGTGAACGAACAATCACTCTGATCGCCTGGGATTCCAGAACTGGTAGGGATGATGTTCCTGATGAGTAGAAGGTATTGCGCACGCATGGATTTATCTTACAATTGAGCCTACTTTGTGAGCCAGTATCTCAAGAGGTCCTGATTTTACCAAGCTCAATGATTTCACTAGTGTCAGTCTCAACGTAGTGCTTTGTTTGACTTGACTGCTCCCAAAAACTCTGTTCAAAAATGAAATATGCAAAGGGCGCACGTCTTAGAGGTCAGTCGCAGTAGATAGTTAAGGTATTCATTAACTATGGAGTACTCCAGCATTTCTTCAGACTGAACAACTGAAGTTATGCTTGACATTATGCATGACATGGTAATCAGACTCTGTGCTTACGCGGGCTCACGTGATCATAATGCTAGATTCTATGCTACGAAGAATAACTAACGTAACCCACAATCGCGCGGCCCATACAATCGCGCGGCCCACCCCCCTACCCGAAACACCTAATATGATCAAATTAAAGCCTTTAAATCAATATAATTCTATATACAAAACGCTATATAACTAATTACTAAATGGTTTAGAACACTGCGTACACTTATAACTAATAATAAAGCAATTAGTGCACTGTAGAGATACCTGTAAGAGGGTCTCTGTAGATTAAGATATCTATTTAATTTTATTACTAATCTCCATATCTTGATTATATTAGATAATTTACTATATATCTTCAACTATAATACCTTCTATATAAATTATCTACCTTTTTAAGTACTTTCTCTTTTATATTTATTTTTTATAATTAGCACATAATTTCTTATTCTCCTTAGCAAGTAAGATTAAATTAGTTATTACAAGCTTACATTTCTTAAGAAATTACTATAATATAAAGTATATAGATAATATCAGACTTACTTAATATTTTTAAAGCAGATATTCTACAGTATTTTAATATTTCAAAAAATACTTTATATTATATAATATTTAAAGCACTGAGTCACTTGACTGGCTGTCCAGAGAAAGTAATATTTTCAAGTAAATATTTAATTAATAAAATATTTAATCAGAATTTAGAGAAACTAGACCTGTTACTTTAAATTTATTAATAATATTTAATCTTATTAGGGCTTGCTGGTATGCCTTAAAATAGATTTTTAAAAAGTTAAATTTATTAATATAATTACAGCTATAGCATACTTACTATTCAATCAAACTGTGATAGAATAACCTAGCTATTGGGATAAAAGTCATCGGGATGACGTATTATAGTGGTTGTGAGAGTCGTGAGGTCATCGATAGTGGTTCCATACCTCTCCGGCACCTATAAGGTACCGATTCCTCTGTAATGAGCTACTGATCCCTCAAGGATCAGTCTATTTCGTGGATATAGGCTACCTTTGTCATTATCAAACAAATATATGGTGTTTAGTGGTTGATTCCTTACCTAGTCGACAGGCTTTCTACCCTGACAAGTAGATCCTATCACACAAACTGCTGTATACATATTTAAGCATACTAAAACAACCAATATCCAGAGATTAAAGTAAATAGAAGGAATATAAAAATATATAAATAAAAATAATCTTATTTTTAATATAATATTAGTTAAATTTAGAGATCAGATAACTACCATAATTATTAAAAATTAGAAAACTGTATTTACCCACTGACTTACTTTTAATTAATAGAATAAAATATTTTTAAAGCTATTAAAATCTAATTATATTAATTATTTAATTATTATTACTAACTTTAATTCTCCAGGCAGGGGGAACGGTTTGACCCTTATATTATATTTAAAAATATATTTTACTTTTAAAAATCAGGATCAGAGATAAAGCCTCTTTATTAAATTAAATATATTTAATTAAAATAATCTATTTCCGGTTTCCTGGTTAAATTAGAGACAGCCGACTAACTCTTTAGAAACTAATTACTATTTTAATAGTAATAATCAGTCCCATAATAAACCCTATTTTATTAAAATTATATATATCATCTGGTAAGATTCTGTACTCTTATATAACTTTCTGCATCTATTTAAACCAGTCTTTTATAACTTCAGGATCTTTTATTTTAGCTTTTTAATAGTTATATTATCTTGCGTAGTGGGTTCGGAAGGATTCATAATATTTAATAAAATTATAAGCCCAGTTAATATCTACTTCTTGGGATATTATATAATCTTACTTAAAAAATATTAAATTAATTATTTTCTTAACTTTAAGCAGTTATAGAGGTGCGTCTTACTTATCTAAAAATAAGATTTATTTAATAAGTAATTCTTCTTTGTTTTTTAATAATTTTTAATGTGTGTTGACCATATCTTTAACAAAGCCTTGTCTAGCTAAACAAGCACGAAGGATGGTTCAAGGAATATTAAAAATATATATAATTTTATAAATACTTATGATTTAATATTTCTGAATAATTTTAATAATAAGGAGGATTCTACCTTCTTGCTCAGCTATAGTTTTTAATAAGATAGCTGACTTTGATAGTATTTGTAGTGGTTGAATTGCTTCAGGTAGGTGGTTGGAGGTGGTGTTTCGGGAGGAGCAGGCCGCGTGATTGTATAGGCCGCGCGATTGTGGGTTACGTTAAAGAGAAACAGCTGCTTTGTCATCCACACATCGATTACGGTTTTTTCATAGAGATGCAGAATAGCTGCATTGTATACTTGATTTTGACTGTCATCATAGCACATCTATCTGGAATCATCTACAAGTCACAAACAAGCCATCTTCAGACTGATATGTGGCTATCTTTTCCTGATCGGGAAACCCACTTCCCCTTACCCGATCGGGTAATACACCCTACAGCTCCAGCCTGCATGCATCGTTTCATGCGTCGAATCAGTGACAGACAACACATTAATTCTATATCCGTATCTATCCCAACGCCGACCTCTGAAATGCACCAAATCATCAACCATTCAAGCAGAAGCACAATGTCCACCGTCCACTCTCAAATCTGTACCCGTCATAAACCCGCTGCCATCAGCAAGCATATATACTGTGGGTGCCTTGAAATCTTCTGGGACACCAAGACGGCCTAGTAGCGCACCACGCATCCAGGTCTCCTCGACTTCAGGCTTCTCTTGAAGAAGGGCATCGGTCATTGCCGTGCGGATGTACTGGTTGCATAATTAGAATCGCGTGCATTATTCCAGTGTGGATGATACATACACCTGCGGATAGAGTGTTCACACGGATACCGTACTGACCCCATTCCTGAGCCACCGAGCGGCACATTTGGTGCACGGCGGCTTTGGAGGAGTTGTATGCGGTGCAGGTCAATCCCTATCAACCACATTAGTCTAGATCAACACATCAATGGACCGAAAACGAACCCGATTGGCAATTTGACCTGACATGGAAGCAATCATCACAATGCTGCCTGGGATGTTCTGCTCCTTGAAGATGCGGGCGCAGTGCTTCGCGGGAATAAATGTTCCGATCACGCTGAAGAGTCAGTTTCTATTGTACATCTTGGAACTTGAAGTGTTTGCTCACTTCACATCCAACATCTTCTTCCACATATCAACTGGGTATTCCAAGGCAGGCACCATTTGTTGAATACCAGCACAGGTCACTGCTCCGCGTAGGGGCATACCCCGGCTCATCGCCTCGGTGGCAACTTGCTTGAGGATCTGCTCTGTCGACTGTTCATCGGTAATGTCGCACTTGATGTATGTGGCTTTCAGGCCGCGGGCAGCAGCCAACTTCTGCACGGAGGCCCATTCGTCTGCGCTGGGTTCGGGAAGGAGGTCAAGGCAGACGACATCTCCGCCAGCTTCGATGACGGCACCAGCAAGGACGATTCCAAGACCGCGGCCTCCACCAGTGATCACGATAGTGCGGTTACCGAGGGAGAAGAGGTCATTTGTACGGCCGACGACGGAGGGTTGGGTGGACTCTGAAACTGCGGGAGTGGTGTGGTCAATGGCCACTTCCGGGGTGGTGTTATCGATAGCAATTGAGGGAGACATGGTGAATTGATCGGAGATTGGAAAACTGAAAACTATGGAAAATGACTGACAAGGGGAGGTACTACGGCTGTTCAAATAACGTGGACGAGCAGCTCATGGAAGCGCTTAACGACAACCCAACTAGGAAGATCCAGTCCGATTTGCTGTGCAGAAGCCTCATGCTTGATTCAACACTCCTCTTAGGCCTACTCTTCAAACAGCTGCAGGAGTTGATCACATAGGTAACTACAGCGGGGCTTAATACTTCCCTTATGGGAATTTCGCGATAGTCTACCCTGGAACCATGGCGCCGGCGGGTTGCCGGAGTCCAGCCGAGGTGGGCCCGGCAGAGGCGCGTAACATTACCGCATGCGGCAACTGTATAGGCAAACGTACGATGCCCTATCCCGGTCTCCACCCGGTTCTCGTTTAGCGGGAAGGCCATGTTTGGGGATACAAGTTGCTCATCTGCAGAGGGCTCCAAATTGAATAGTTGTGCCAGGCTTCGCCATTTTGAAGTTGTTGGGGTCGGGTCAGTATGGGTCCAGGCATGGCGTGGTTATATCAAAAGATATGTCCATCTGATTGCGAATATAGCCTTCTAGCCTCGCAAGGAACCGACAGAACTCTAATCAGCAGCTACCGTAGAAACTTCCCGGTCTGCGTGGTCCTCCACACCAACCCCGGTTTTGCCCTTCCGACCCCCGCAATCCGCAAAGCATGACGTCGGGCCGTCCATCGGCGGTTACACGCCCTATAAAAGTAGATGGAGCCCCTGAATGGCGCCAGCCCTAATCGCTATGCCTGTCTTCATACGTATCTGAAGAGTACGGAAACATGACTATTCTTGTTGGAAAGGCCCTGTCATGGGCTATCACCACCACTGCAGGAAGTGGGTTCCTGCTGTGCGTATCCTGCGCCCCTTTCACATTGCATGAGTTGACCCTTGCTTAGATTCGGCTATGATCAGGGTGTCATGTCTGGTCTGTTGACAGGGACAGCCTTTACTCGAACCTTCCCGGAGATAGATACTACCGCGACGGGACACGGTAGTTCGTCGTTGCAGGGGACGGTGTAAGTTATTCATGCGATGTGTACTAGGATGGGTTAGGTATAGCTGACGTGGTCAGCACTGCCATCTATGAGATCGGATGCTTCTTCGGGGCCATCATTGCCCTACTGATTGGTGAACGTATCGGTCGGCGGTGGTGCATCATAGCTGGCTGTATCATTCTTTCGATCGGAGCTGCATTGCAGTGCAGTGCGTATAGTATCCCTCACTTGATTGTGGGCCGGATTGTGGCTGGAGTTGGGAATGGCCTCAATACTAGTACTATCCGTACGTTGTGTTGGAACATGAGATAGATGGACGAGGCTAACGATGGCAGCGGTCTGGCATTCGGAGCTGAGCAAGGCAGCAAGTCGTGGAAAGGGGGTGAGTGGAGACAATAAGTCGACTCTGATACCGTTCTAACAGTTGTAGCTTGCGATTGAGCTATGCATCAACATTTTTGGCGTGATGACAGCATACTGGGTTGGTGAGTATGCCATATACTACATATGTTGATCCAGGGCTGACAGTTGAAGATTACGGAATGAGCTACGTGGTCAACGATGCGCAGTTCCGCTTTCCTATTGCCTTGCAGATCCTTTTTGCCCTGATAACACTAGCAGGCATTATCGTGCTTCCAGAGTCTCCTCGCTGGGTATGCCCATTGATTATTTGCTGCGTATGGAAGTATCACTAATGATAACGATGATAGCTTATTGCTCATGGCCGACACGACGAAGCACGACATGTCATCTGGGCCGTCCAGCCCAACGCCCGACTGATCGACAAAGACGACGCTGCAGTGACTGCCGACGTCACAGAAATAACCACCGCTATCGCTGAAGAGCGAGAGGCCACGCAGGAAGGGTCATTTAAGCTGGTCTTCACAAACGGCCACCAGAAGTTCTTTTATCGGACGCTACTGGGAATGGGTGGGCAGATGATGCAGCAGCTGTCGGGTGTCAATTTGATCACATATGTGAGTGGCCTGTGTTTTAGAACTATCGATCTGGGCCTGACTTGAGTAGTACAATACGGTTATCTTTGAGGATTCAGTTGGCATGAGCCATAACCTGGCGTTGTTGATGGCTGGGTTCAACGGCGTGGCGTACTTTGCCTCGACATTTGTTCCTATCTGGGCTATTGATCAGTAAGTTCCATATGGCTATGGTATAGTGTGGTCAGTTGTTGACAATCTAGGCTGGGTCGTCGGAAATTGATGCTCTTTGCGGCGGCCGGGCAATGCGCGTGCATGGCGATACTGGCGGGCACGGTATATGACGGTAGCCATGCATCTGGTATTGTCGCCACGGTCATGCTGTTTCTGTTCAACTTCTTCTTTGGTGTGGGATTACTGGCCATTCCCTGGTTGTGTAAGTTGACAACCCTTAGGGCGATTGTGGACATGGCTAATGATAGTAGTGCCCGCCGAATATGCTCCGCTGTCCATACGATCTCAAGCTGCGGCTCTCGCCACTGCTACGAACTGTACGTCCTGCAAATTTCATGGGAAACTAAGAAACGCTAATGATTGTAGGGATCTTTACCTTCCTGGTGGTGGAAATCACCCCAGTCAGCATTAAGAGCATCGGCTATCGCACGTATATCTATTTTGCCGGTAAGTCTATTCTCTCCCCATTTAGCGACAAGAGCTGACATCACAGTGTTCAATTTCTTTTTCATCCCCTTGATCTATTTCTTTTACCCGGAGACACGGAACCTTACCCTGGAACAAGTGGATCGGCTATTCACCGGAGAAAAGGTCCAGCTGCATTGGCACGCGTCGATGGGCGCCGTTGGGGATGCCAGCGAGCGAGTGGACGAGAAGACAGGCAAGGAGTGTGTAGAGCATGTAGAGTAGACGTATACTATGTATGAGCTAGATGTTCCCGACTGGTTACGAATGATTACTATCTTCAACACCTTCCCTGAATAAATTCAACCGGCTAAATGCAATGTCTGGGGAAATCCCCGACTTTCCCCACATTCTCCCCGGCGGGTATCATTTCCCGATGAGGCAATTTTCTCTCTTCTTCCCCCATCATTCCCCGCGATTTCACATCATCACCCATCAAGCTTCCCTCTTCACAATTCCTCTATCATACACAAATGACAGGGAATTATGGCTGAAGTATCACAACCTCTCGAACTACAAACCAAGCCATGCGCCGATTCTCGTCATCTTCCGCGGAAACGGACCCGCACGGGATGCGTGAATTGCAGCCGGCGAAGGCGGAAATGTAAGCAGCAAGCAAGCAATGGAGCTTGATAGCCACAACAACTAGTTACCTATCTACTTAGATACCATTGCTCATTGCTGACTTATCCAGGCGACGAAGCAAAACCAACGTGCACGGGCTGCAAGCGGCGCGGCGACAAGTGCCAATGGCGCATGCTAGGGTCCTTCCGTGAGGCCAACATCAAGGTTCTAGAACCGGGGCATCCGTCCATGAATCAGACGGCGAGGGGGACTAGGAAACAGAGTAAATTTAAGGTTCGTTTTAGCTTCTTGAAAATGGGGTGAGTGTTGGCTTATGGTGTTGCTTGGAAGATTCTGAATGTTGTTCCTTCTCCTGCTCGAGCTGCTGGAAAGGAACGGCAGCTGAGTCCACCGGTTGATGAAGGAAGAGGGTCATCGCCTTCGGCACGATCGCTTCCTGGTGATGGTGATGGGGATGGGGATGTAGTGCCGGATGGTCTGGAAAATGTATCCGGAGCAGCTCCGGATGCTCATCCGACGGTGCTTAGTCCTGGTTCTAATCAGGCTGTATCGCCTCTTTCGCATCACAGTTTCCAGGCCCAGGAGGTTAATATTGGAAGTGGCCATTCGCCTCATCAGGCTAACGAACTGCCTCACCCTTACCCCGATGAAGCGCCTCACCAGCCGTACATCCATTCTAGTCCTGAGTTTATCGTTGATGAGCTCACTGCTCTGCGCAACCTCTCCAACAACACGGGGCACTTTCCTGGACCTGAAGTCTACCAGTCTATAACATCGCCATTGTTTGATCATAGCGTCTTTTCTGATCCAGCAAATTTGACAAATGATGTTTTCGTTCCGGGCTCAGCCTACGAAGCCCTTCATACCACGCTGCGTAATCGACAGCTGTGGACTGCTCGGACAGAAATCCCCAGTCGCGCCAGTACCCCGGCATCAGTGCTTGGATATGACGGACCCACGCCGAACACTGCACGTATACAGAGAAGCAGACGAGCCCAGTCCAGACCCGGACGGGACTTTGAACTGACAGCCGAGCGCGAGAATATACTCTGGCAGAACTATTTGAACGAAATCTGTCTCTGGGTGAGTGATCCAGACACCCCGCCGGACTAATACTAATCCTGCAGCTGGACATGTTCGACAACCACCGACACTTCGCATCGACCTTCCCTCAGATGGCCAAGTCGGCGCCACATCTGCGATATTCCATTCTTGCTCTGTCAGCACGACAGATAGAGCGACAGCAGAACAAGAAGTCGCAATCAGAAAGTCTTCTCTTATACCAGGAGGCCATCCATCAACTTCTTCCGGAGCTAGAGCAAAAGACGACCCCTGTTATCGCGTCATGCGTCATTTTATGCGTCCTCGAGATGCTCAGCTGTATGTACCCCTCTCTTCCCCTCCGACAGTCCCCACCCACTGACAGGTCTAGGCAATCCCAAAGAGTGGCGCCGTCACCTCGACGGATGCGCCTACCTTATCCAAGCCGCGGAAATCAACGGCTTCTCGGGTAAAGAGGAGCAAGCGCTATTCTGGTGCTTCGCGCGAATGGGTTAGTTGCATCTAGTCTACCTACTTTATCCCTGTTCCTGGTGTCACCCCCCACACATCCCCTCAGAAAGTAGTAGACTAATGCACGACATACTGTTACAGACGTCTGCGGAGGCCTCATCTCCGAAGAAGAGACCATTATCCCGATCCACCACTGGATTCCGCGCGACATGACCCCCACGGAAGCATCCCAGCTCTTCCTCGCCTCAAACATGACTACCTTCGACACGTACGCCAATTACACCGTCTTCCTGTGTGCCCAGACATTAGGGGTGCTCTTCGGCGGTAGCAGCCAGTTACCAGCGTCCTGCGTGTCATGCCACTATCTCTCTAGTCCCAGGGAGGGCGAATCGTATGTGCAGCGGTGGCAGCGCCTGTTTGATGATGTGGAGCAGTGGTACGAGAACCGGCCAAGTCAGATGAAGCCGATCTTTGTCCTGACAGCGGGAGGGAAGACAATGGGGAGGGGTGATGGGGAAAGACCGTTTCCGACGGTGCTCTATGGGAACGGGGCTGCTAGTATGTTGCCTATTCAATTTCCTATTTAGGAATTTGTGGATGTATCCGTAGGCAGATGGCATGGATGTGTGTGCTGACCTATGGGGTCCAGTTTCAGGAAATCAGCTCTACCATACCTGTGCATTGCTTTTGCTGCAACGAAAACCAAAGACCATATCCCTGCCACGGCGACCGGTGAGTCAATTTCTCTTTGTCTGTTTCATCGTGATGATTACATCTGACGGATCGGATAATTTCTCTCACTTGGGCATCTGTTTATCCTTGGATATACTTACTTACTAATACTGAGACTAACAATATGTCTAGAAATCGGTGTTGTGGCACGCGCGGCAAATCTGCGCTATTTCCGCATCGAATACACACCAGTAAGTTGGCCCTTACTTCATGATATACTTGCTCTACGCAGCATGTCTTAAAGTTTAAGGATAAAGTTAATGGATGGGAAATAGTGGCTGCTGGACCAATGCCCTGCAGCCGCTGTGGCTGGCTGGCAAAGTGATGTCGCATCACTCGGAACATACCGCCATTATTGAGACTTTGACGCGAATTGAGCGCGAGACGGGGTGGGCGACAGCCTGGCGAGTGGAAGACCTAAAGGAGTTTTGGGGAGATGAGGACGAGGATGTGGATGTGGATATGGATGGGGGGATGGATCTGGACCTGCGGAGTGAGAGGGCGAGAGGAAGTATCGGGAGTATTCCTTCGAGTCGGTCGTGAGATGAGAGATTTCCACGATGTGGCATGAGCAGAGCAGAGCAGACGCAGCGCACAGTAGCGTAGCTCAATGCAGGCACGGGTCGGACGGGAGGAGTTTTGGGGTTTGATGGATATCATTGGATTGATTGGGATGATCGAGATCGGGATCCACCAGGCCGGGACTGAGCGGGATGCTGATCTTACCGAGACATGAATCGATGAGACATTCAATAGACACCGATGTACACAGTATATACGAGCAGCAAACGTCAAGAAGACATAATGTGATCTTCACCGTAAATCAACATTTTTAAAGACTATCAACCTCTGTAGAAAGTCAAATAATAGACAGTCAAACCTAGACAGGAAAGAAGATCCTCATAATCAAGGCAGGCAACCAAGGCAGTGGATCTCAGCTTGCAGGATTCAGCTTCAGCTCTTGCCCCATCTGTGCACTATTATAGGTCCAAACCACCGACTCCTCTCCAGCCGCAGCGGATCTCGCATCCTCCCAAGCACAGGTTCTGGTTCGCGCGCGCGTCCCGATCCGCTTCCACTATTCATCCACCCAGCTAGCAAATCTCCACCGTTCATTTCATTTCTCCATTTTCCAGGAAATAATCATTATCATACAAACCAAACACCCCCTTCCCAAATAAATCACAAAAATTAACACCTAAAAAATTCAATGAAAAGAAAATATTACCAGATAAAATCAAGATTCAGCCGCTACCCTCCTCAACACAACCTCCAACCCTAGCACCTCCCTCCCCATCTCCCTCAACCCAGCCCCATTATCCTCCCGATCAAACCACAACCTCCAAACCCCCTCGTCATCCACTCCCGGAAACCTTACTGCCAACCACCCCTCCCACCCCTCCAGCGTCATCCGCGATTCGTCCTTCGTCCAGTCAAATGGCCCACACACCTGGCCCTCGCTCTCGGCCCGCCCACCCCAGCACACCTCGTGCGTGGTGACGTCCAGGAAGACCCAGCGTAGTGTGGGCGGGGTCTCCCCTGTGATGGTTACCAGGCCGGCTGTGTTATCGGGTGGGAATTGTGGGTGTGTGAAGAAGCCCCCGTTGAAGGGGGTCATGGTGTTGGGGTTGGGGTTTTTGGTTATGTAGAGCTGTTTTGGTTAGATCTTTTTGGTTGTTTCAATGCAGGTACAGATTAATTCTGGGTAACGTGTGGGTTTTCTAGGGTTGGAGCTAGAAAATGGGGGAGACAGGGATGAGATGGGATATGTAGATGTGGTATGATGGGTGCAGGATGAGAAACATACTACCATCTCTAGGATGTGCATAATCCCGCAATAGGGATACCCAGGATGGTAGTAGATAGTGTAAAGAAGGTAGGTAGAAGAGGAGGAAGGAACTTACTCGGTTCTCAGGACCCACATACACCATCGCATTATGAATCTGTTCGCGCTGTTCCGTCGTACCCTGATTCACCGAACAGTTCACTAACAAATGACAGCGTTGTTTCCGACTGGATTCTTTCCGGTTATCTTCGCTATCGCGCATGTGTTGACTGGCTTGGTTTAGACCGATCATGGTTGGGAGCATGGTGGCCATCATGGCGATGCCGAGGACCATGTTGACTGACTGACAAGTGAGTTATGCTAGTGAGTGTGTGAGTAGGTGCCTAGCTAGCTAGCCAGGATGAACGACAAGGATCGGAGAGAAGAAAATGCAAGCGAGATGGATAAGGACGGAAATAATCAGAAGAAAGAGGAGAAAAAAAGTCAGATCGGCGCATTAAGTAGGGTGGATGGGGTGGAGTCGATGCAACTTGGTCGGAACTAATCGCTAGACTTGCAGATGGAGGAAGTTATTTTAGCTTTGCAAATGGGGTGATTTATAAAGTAGTTTAGGCGGGATCGGGGGCTTTAGTTCTGTCTGCTATTTACATGGATTCTTTTTCTTCTTCTTCGTCCTATTCTTCTTCCTATTCTTCGTCTTCGTCTAGGTATTCGGAGTCCGAGTCTGAGTCGCTGTCCTCGACATACTTCTACTCGCACTTTTCCCTCGCGGATTCGTTTTTGAATTCTCATCCTCATCCTCTTCCTCACTCCTCTACCACCTCAAAGGAGAAAGACCAAGAACAAGAACAAGTCAAATCCACCTACCAACCTCCTCCAATTCCAATCACTCAAGACACAATGGCCGACTCTTCCTCCCCAGGGTACGTCTCCCTCCCTTACCCTTCCCATCACCTCCCCCATCCCAATCTACCCTCATCCATCCATATCCCAGCATACCTACGTAGTAACATCCTCGATTCTCCAGCCCTACTTCCACTCCCACTACCAATCCCTCTTCCACAACTACCCCCAAACCACCCTCCAAACCCCCCTCCCCTACTCCCCCAACTCCATCTGATCCTGCAGCAGCATCTTCACCCACCTCAATCCCCAAACCTGCGTCTCCCACCCCAATCCCAACTAACACTCCCCTCCCCACCAGCAACACCCCACCCGGCAACCGCCGCAACAACCGCGCCGAAGAGGAAGCCGCCGGCGCCGCCAGCGCCATCCTCCCCAACGAAGGCATGAAGGCCCCCGGTTTGACCGCCAACAAGGAAGAGAAGTCCAACCTGAAGATCAGCATTCACTTGAACTTGCACGCCAAGGTCAAGTTGGATTTGGATGCGCAGTTGTATGGTGATATTGTTATTGGGTTGTTGTAACCTTGTTACCTTGGACAATGAGGATGTGGTGAGGGGGTGTGTGTATGTAAGGGTATTCTATGGATGAAAGTATGAATGAATGGAATGAAATGGGTATATGATTGGATTAAGATTTTCCAACTGTACTTTCTGTATTGGAAGGCTGTAGAGAAATTTCAAATGGTGGAAATATGGTAATGTGATGGTGATAGTGATGTCAAACATTACTATCACTATCAATGATCGTGTCTGTGGCAGTTATAACGCCAAGTATTCGTTTATGCGCATTGAAATCAACTGGAGTGTCGCTAAAAAGTAAAAGGAACCTACAGGAACCATATAAACAAGCAAGATACACACAGTACCTGTTAGGTAACAGCATTAGTGTACTCCCTCAACACCCCCCTCATAACATGCACCGGCGCCGGTCTTCCCGTAAACAGCTCATACTGCGCAATGCCCTGCTCCAACAACACCACCAGCCCATCAACCACGACCCAGCCCATACTCGATCGTTCATTCATAGCCATTCTCAGCTTCGTTTGTGGCATTCCATATGCGACCTATCCAGTTAGCACTTCTAGAAATATTCCGGGTATATTATATCACACACGCACATCGATAAAAACACCTCCGGTCGTACTCCTCAACCACTGCCCCGGTATCTCCATCGTAATAGGAGCCCGTAACTGTCCACCGGCTGGCGCAGGCAAGCACGCCACGATGATCGTCGGTTGACGGAACCCCGCCGGCCAGGGGTCATTGCCTGACCGCAGAACCTCTATCTGCAAACGGGTGTCCTTCTTCTCAGCCCAACGAGTATAGTACTCGGCTAGTTTCTGCGCATTGAAAATAGTCCGATTATAGATGCAGATCTGACGAACGCCCAGCTGGTAGCATGCGTAGATAGCTGCGCGGGCCATACCACCTGCGCCTATTATCAAGGCAGTTGTGCCATGTCGGATGGCGTTGGCGGGAGAGAGATGTTTGTTGATGCAGTCGCGGATCCCGAGGTAATCCGTATTATATCCCTTTAAGATCTTAGAAGACGGATGGTTGGTCCGCTGAATGCGCTGAATGACCACTGTGTTTACGGCGTGGATGTCCTGGGCATCTGGACTGACTTCATCCAGTAATTTGAGGACGTCTGTTTTGTACGGTAGTGTCACGGCCACCCCGCCGTGTTCGGTACTGTTCAGGAGCTTGTAAATGTCGGAGAATCGATCGCTGCATAATAAGTCGTAATTGTGTGGTAGGCCGCAGGCATTGTAGGCCGCGTTGTGCATTGCTGGTGATAGACTGTTTTGGACTCTTTGGCCAAATACGGTGAATGTTTGTTTTGGGAGTAGGTAGCAGGATGTAAGTGCTTGCTGGGCTGATGCGAGTGTAACTCCTATGTCACGTTCTGGTAAATATGGGAGTATCACTGGTGAGAGAACAGGGTTTAGACATATAGATGCTCGGCCGAGTGGCCCAGTATGGTATGCGGTTATGGGAATGTCGGTTATCTCACCCAGCCGTTGTCGTAAAGTCAGGTTAGTGAGATCGCCAGGGAAGCTGGGCTCGGCAGTAATGCGAAAAGCGTCAAAGCCAAGCTCATCTGTCTTTTCCAGCAGAGAGCGAACTTCAGAAAATATGCTCTGGTTTCCCGTCATAGAGCTTGACTGACAGGTGGCAATGATCTTTGTGTGGCCTTTGGCCAGCTTTAATCGGCTCAAATCGGGGCTGTCAACAGGACACGCCACAACATCGGGCGCCAGTCGAAAAAACATCTCCAAGAGCTCGCAGCATCTAGGACTTAACTGCTGAGGAACCTCAATGGAGATTGGAACCCGGGTATGTTTACGGATTGTCGCCATATGCTTAGCAATCCTTTCCATAAATGGACCACTATCGAAATCGACTGCAACCCCGTCAATCACAAGGTTAACCGCGTCAGTACCACTCTCCAATAGTCCCAAGTCCGGACTGCCTTCCAACCAGGTCAACGGCACCTGCAGCGCATATGTATGAGACGGTGAGAACGGGTCCGAAGAGTAGAGCACATGAAAAGTGCGCCCGAAGATTTGATGCAAAAACCTCAGGAACACTCGCTCAGCCTCCTTGAGTTTGATATACGCCGGGAGGGGGCGACCAGCGTAATCAGTCACCTTCTCTTGTGTGTGATTGAAGAAGTCGAAACTGGAGCATGACTGGAAAAACTCATTGCCTGCTTGAAAGATTCGGTTGAACTTGTCTGGGCTGGTGGTCATGATGAACCGCTGAAGATCCGCCCTGTCGCGTCTGACATACACCACAGGATGATTTTGTGCAAAATCCTTTAGAAGCACCTGCTGTTGGCGATTCGCTGACCATCCCACACCAGTGATGGTTATTACACATCCTGTAGAGCATTTCTCTAGCAATGTTCGAGTCAATTTGAGCTCCAGCTCTCGGTATCGCGCAGGACCGTGTTGCGCAATGTACTCCTGAGGAGAAAGTTGCACCTCCTGGCGAAATACAGCATCAAAATCAATGAACCTGCGACGCAGCGCGACCGATGCAATGATGCCTAGGGTTTTCTTCCCGGCGCCGACGAATCCCACGAGCAGCAGGGTGGCGTCCGCACTGTACCGCCGGCAAGGGATGGATACGAGGCGGTCGCATGGTGTCAAAGGGGAGCTGGAACTATACATTGAGCCTGTTATGATAGGAAAGCTCAGATTCCAGCATCTCGAGTCATTGCTGGCTGCTTCAGCTGTGGCAAAGTGAGCGGACGAACTGGACAGTCAAAGTGAGACCGCGTAAATTCCTTGCCGATCACATGATCCAGACTGAAACTCAACTGCACCACCAGAAGATGCATCTTGGAAAGGGAGAAATCTTCGGATAAATTCAGTAGCCGCTAATCACGGCATATGATATGCCTGAATCCAGGTCTTTGAAGCGCCAGCGCATCGCTCGCGCCTGTGATCAGTGTCGGCGTCGAAAATCCAAATGCGACGGAGACCAGCCAGTCTGCGCCATCTGCCACTCGGCTGGCAGGACCTGCACGTATGAAAACATCAGTCGGCACCGGGGATTGCAGTCGGGATATGTTCGCAGTCTAGAGGTAACTCTAGGGCTTTTTCTCGAGCGGTTCCCTCGGAATGAGGATGTCTTGCGACGCTTCCTGCGCGACCCTCAGTGCAAGACGCAGCTACCGGCGAGTGAGTTGGCAGAGCGTGGGCGACAGTCCCGGCTAGCCAGACACGTGTATCGAGTGCTGAACCCTGACTCACAGGATGAGTCGAGTAGCGAGCTTGAAGAATATGCAGAAACTGCATCACGAGGATGCGACATTGATGAAGGGGGAGGAAGAGGAGAGGAAGGAGAGGGCATTGCCCGGGAAAAAACCCCTGACAGGCACAGAATATCTGAGGCTGTCTCAGTGGAATACCTCAATCAACCCATCCCGAGTAATGCCGATCAGCTGCTGCAGTTCTATTTTACCCATATCCACAGCTGGCTTCCTATTGTCGAGCGTCGGGACGTCCTCCGCGTCCTGCACACCCCTCCAGATGCGTCATGCTCGGCTCGAGACGCCGCCTGTCGTCTAGTGTTATGGGCCATTGTCGCCTATTCATCGGCAATGCATGATACACTAGGTCGAGGCAGCCAGGTCGACCCAACGCAGATTGCTCAATCCATCCGATTGCAAGTCCTGAGGGACATTGACCGGCTGCAGCTTGGCCATCTCCAATCTCTGTTGATCGTCACCCTCCTTTACCTGGGGGTGGGCCATCTGCGTCTGGCGTGGGTACTCGTTGGCGAAGCCACGAGGATGCTCGAAATGCTTCCGGAATCTGTCAGGTGCGCTCGCTACATACACATCCGGCATGGATGCATCTTGATCGACAATCTTACTTCGGCAATCCTGGAGAAAGCTCCATGTGCTTCGCTTGATGATCTGCGACAGTGTGCCTTAGTGAGCGAGGACGATGTGGACGAATGGGAGCTGTGGTCTATGATGCGACCGGACAAGGCTTCGGGAGGCAGTGTAGTCACAAAAGGCCCCTTGCGAGCTCTAAGCAGTCTCAATCTTATCCACGAATTGATGCGATTTCTTACTCAGATACTCTATTATCCATCTGGGACCCTCCCTATCCAGGAGCTCATCGTCGAGCTACGGAACTTGCAAGACCTTGTGACGGCCAGGCGGCCTTATCGCGGTCTTGAGTTTGCAAGCCCTCCTCTTCTTACGCTACATCTAATCACAGCCTTCGTGGTATTTTCTCTCGCGCTGAAGCACAAGACGTTCGATCCGGCCATCAAGCCGCTGGCCTTGACTAGCTTGCGCTTTACTCTTGAGATACTAGATGCATATACAGAAATTACTGGGATGGCGGGCTCATCTCCGCTGCTTCGCTGCTTTTCCTTTCAGGCCTACCGGTGCCTACAGAGTGCTCCTAGCATGTTGGGACCGGGAATGGAGCAGCTGAGCAGTCGACTCATCAATCATATGCAGAAACTCAAGCGAAGCGGTGAGGGTGGCACTCCAAGTGAGGCGCTACGTTTTACATGGTTGCCCGTGGGGAATCACCTTGAGTGGCCTTACATGTCAGTGCCACGACTCGATTACCAGAGGCCTTTGGCGCCTGGAGGCACTGTATACGGTGGACTTGATCTTACCCAGGGGAACACGGTAGTAACAGACCAAGTAATGGCAATGCCCGGCTTGCCCAATACTTCTGGTGTTATGGATGCTGGAAATGAAACACAGGCTCAGGAGCCTGAAGACTTTGATGCTCTCTTCGAGGAAATGGTGGCTTCTATTCCACAAACCAGGTATGTCGATATTCCGTCTATTGTTTATTCATACTAATCATTACAGAAACGAGCCCACCTTTGCCGAGAACTTGGGGTTCTATGCAGGAAATCTAGATACAGACTTCCTTGCTCAGCTGCAACATGTCCCAGACAATGGTTGATATCAACTTAGCCATCATGATCGTAATCATAGATCCAACTCCTTGGCCAACTGTTGCCAGGCCCGGATACCTCGCTGGGAATGACTCTGTGGCACAGTCGGATCCGGATCTGCCATGGTTCTGGAGAACAACTCCATTGACACCCATCCTTCGAATCCGAGCTCCTTCAGGATTACTCGCGCTACCTCGACTACAGGGAGATAGCCATCCTTGTCCTGTTCATACAGGAACAATCTCGCGTTGCGGCTCCAGTTCATGCGTGCCGGCTGGCCGTCGACGTGGAACGGATGGCCGGGGACCAGTGGCTGCTCCATTTTTTCTGCATCAACAACCTGGACATAAAAGACCTTTTTCACGTCGATGGTCTTGACAAGGCGATTCAACGAATGAGCCAGCACAGCATCTGCGTCAGGGACCTTCCCCGAAGGACTTGCGGGATCGGCCCACACCCGACCGGCGATGTTGAAGGTATCTAGACAACATCCAAAATTGGGGCGATCCACCCGCTGGATGATTTCCCACATAGTGTCCCATGTTGAAACATAGGTACCCCAGGCGAGACTCTCGTATGCGAAGCGAACTGGCGGCTCTTGCTTCAAGCCCAAATCGGCCACCTCGATCATGTCGGAGACGATAAGATCAAGGTCTCCTGAGATGCCATCGGGCTGAAAGTTTGACGGAATTTGGATGATATCGGTGCCGAGTATCTTGACAATCTTGAACCAGGTGTGAAGTTTGGCGATTTTCTGTTGATGGACACCTCGATCCAGCAGGCCCTCGTAAAACATGAACGGCTGTAAGCCAATCACTTCCAGGCCGTGATGATAACAAATGTCCTTGGTTTCTCGGGCGGCAGCTAGGAGATTCTCTTCTGTCGGTTCTCCCTTTTCTTTGGCGAGGTATTCCAGGTCTTCGTAGAAGATTTCCACTCCTTGGAAGCCGGCCTGAGCAATTTGGGAGAGCTTCTCAGGAAGAGAATGGACCCAGGCACGGCCCACGGACATGGACGCGATGGCAGGTTTGCAGGGCATGATGAATAGAAACAACTGATAATACAATGTATGTGATATTCAAAGCGTAGCATGAACCTTGGGTGTGCATTTATATGCTTTCTATCATACGTCAGGCCCGGCCCACACTGAGGTCATCGGCAATGCCCTCATCCGATCCCTGTCCCTGCAATCCACCAACACTACTCTTATCCTCTAGAAGTTAATACCCGGACTCTCCTCTGCAGCCTTCCGTAGCACAGACCACGCTCCATCCAGCGACAACTTCTGTCTCTCTTCTTCCCCGCACCAGAGCCGATACTGCTCCGACATCTGATGTCCAATAACCTCTGTCCCCTCCACCGTAGCCCACCCACGCTGTCTCGCCATCTTCAAAAATCTCGTCTGTCTCGGCTTGAAGCACATATCCAGCAACACCCCCTTAGTAGGAGCCTCCAAAAATGCCTCCACAATGCGATGCACCTCCTTCTCCTCCGCCGTCACCGGCTCCGCATCAGGAACTGTACCAACGACATACCCGGGCGCCGCATCCTCCAACAAACCCGCAACCTGCTCCAACCTCTCAACATGAACCATCTTCAACCCCTCCCCATACTCCTTCTCCGTATCCTCCCTCAACACCCTAACCTCTTCCTCATCCCGATTCACCACATAAATAGGCGTACATCCCAACTCCGCATATAGCGCGTACACCGCCGCACGACACGCTCCCCCAGCGCCCACAATCACCGCAGCCTTACCCCTCCCTTTCTCCTCGGGATCAGCTGATAGCAAGCACCCCTTAATCCCACGCCAGTCTGTGTTTGTTCCACGTAGCGAGCCATCTTCTGCGCGATAGACATTGTTGCACGCTTGGAGGCGCACAGCGTACTCGTCTAGCCCGTCAAGATGCTCCATGATGGTGCGCTTGTAGGGCATGGTTACCACCCCGCCGGCGAAGGTGGGCTGACGGAAGAGTGTCATGGCGTCTTCGACGGTCGGGCATTCTTGCGCGATGAAGGTCCATGGGTAGCCCATGCTGTTAAAGGAGTAGTTGTGCATAGGGGGCGCGATGGAGTGGGTTACCCCGATGCCGACGAGGTAGGCGTAGCGCCGGGGGTCGGAAGTGGTGGTGGCGGACATGGTGTTTTTCGTGATATCTGGTTTCGATTTGGATATTCTAACAACTTGTCTGTAGAGTATATGACTGACTGCAGATATTATACTAGTCAGAATGTCCATCGGCTATGATCCTACCCGTCACGGGTATCTCTTTGCCGAGCCCATCTTCTCCCCGGCTCTTCCCCGCGGGGTATGCATGCCCTACTGACCTAGTATGAGTATAGTATAAAGTGAACTAACCCCACCATCTACATCTAAACAATCACCATCCCCTTTCTCTCTCTTACACGCACACACCCCACAAACTTAGAACACGCAAACTAAAACAAATCAATCATCATCAATATGCCCGATCTCCACACCCTCCCCCCAAACTCCCGCCCCCAGCACGCCATCCGGAACAACGGCCCCCATCACCTAGCAATAGAGCGGTACCTCCTACGCGAGCTCGCCGAAGGCTGGCCGTGCTACCGCGACGCCTGCGAATGGGAGAACTTCCGGTCAATCTTCCACCCAGAAGCGCACGTGTACACGACGTGGACGGGGCTCACGCACCACGATGCATTCATCACAGCCTCGCAGGCGGGGATGGACAAGGGTGCATTCATCATGCATCGCGTGCACGGCAGCACTACAGATATCAATCTTGAAGGGATGCGTGCTGTTACCAAGATGAAAGCCACTATTACGCAGCGGTTCAGTGAGGTGGAATGTGTAAATGGGGGAACGTGTGAAGTGGATGCGGAGAGTGATTGTCGGTTTATTTTCTTTTGGGAGAAGATTGCTGATGGGGAGTTGAAGGGTCAGTGGAGAGCGAGGTTTGTGAGACATTGGTATGAGAAGGATAAGTTGGTGCTTGTGACGCCGGATCGCGTGCCCGTGATTGATCATGAGAAGTTGAAGGAGTATCCGGTGGGGTATCGGCATTTGGCGTATTTGCAGGAAAAGACTATGGGAGTCAAGGTTCTTAGGGATTTGCCGGGACATAGGAGGGAGAAGGCAACGGGGAGTGTTAATGGTGAGAAGCATGATTTGTTGTATTGGCAGGCGAAGGAGTGGGTTGAGGGGGGTAATGTGGAGTGGGCTTGATGTAGAGATTACTTGTTAAATGTATGTTGGTGTATGTGTTGTCTTGAATATAAGTTGCGCCTTTATAAATTTTTAGTGCTATTGAGTAGGGCTAGGTGTTATTTCCAGTGTACTGGAATAGGAAGGCGAGATGCCCAACAGCCCTCTTAAGAGCAATGCTATCTCAGAGTAGAATACAAACCCACATATACGCATTCTATGAATCCATAGCTGTGGCAACTTCTACTAGCTTCTTCTCCAGGATAAACATACACCCACCCAACAACCCCATACTTCGGCTCCCTCCCGATGATAAACACATACCCTAGGCTATGATCCTACCCGACACTCCACCACCACTCCACCACCGAGCCCTATATCAACCATCATAACCACATACAGTACCCTAACCAAATTCAGTCTCATTGTTCGTCTTTGAATTTGTCTTATTATTACACTGAAAATGACGCAGCCCCTCGTCTTCCACGTCTTTGGCGGCCCCAACATCCGCGCCTCCTTATCCCCGACAATCCACAACGCCGCCTTCACCCACCACCGCCTCCCACACACCTACACCGTCGCAGAATGCACTTCCTTATCAGAAGTATCCCAGCTCATCACCTCCCCCTCCTTTGGCGGTGCCAGCATTACCATGCCTCACAAGCTCGCCGCTTTTGAACACTGCACTCAAGTGAGCGATTCAGCGCGTGCCATTGGAGCCATCAACACCCTACTTACTACCCGATCTCCGAACGGGAACGGAGCAGTTAAGGTAACAGGCGACAACACAGACTGGTCCGGTCTCTACACCCTCATTATCGACTACTTATCCCAGCAAGGCATACATTCCGGTAAAGGGACCGGCAAAGTAGGCCTCGTCATTGGGGCAGGGGGTGCCGCGAGAGCAGCCGTGTATGCGCTCTTACAGGCTGAGTTCTCGACGATTATTATTTGGAATCGGACTGTCGGGAAGGCAGAGGATATTGTTGGGGATTTTGATGCTCTGAGGTGTGGGGGTAATGACGTTGAGATGAGGGCTGTTGGGGATGTGGATGGCATTGGACCTGTGGATGTGGTTATTGGGACTATTCCTGGGGATGTTAAGAACGAGGAGGATTTTGAAGGGCTGTTTCAGGAATCGAAGACGGGGTTGTGTGTCGAGATGGCGTATAAGCCGAAAGTTACTCCCCTGATGAAGGTTGCGGAGAGGCGTGGGTGGGTGGTCCGCGATGGATTGGAGGTGTTGTTGAGGCAGGGCTTTGAGCAATATCGCTTGTGGACGAAGTTGGATGCCCCGGAGGGGGTGATGAGGGAGGCGATTGGGGAGAATGGAGTGAAATCGAAGGTTTGATCAGGTTTTAGCGTGTTCGAGTTGTGGTGAGATTCGTTTGCATGAAATGATTTTCCCCGAACGATGGTTCAGAGCTCTGTTTTTTCCTGTAGTTTCATGCTCTTTGCTTCTCGTCAGCGTCATGTCTGGCGGGCGTCAGGGCGAGGAATACTTGCAGGAGGGCACCACGCTCACTGGACGCCCTCCTGGTGACAGTTCTCCACTGGGTTTCAAACCAGCCATTCGCAGGTTCGGCAGAGCTGCTGGCGCATGCATGTTCTCCAGACGGTCGCTAGTGTCCGTGGCACTAAGCCATGTCGTTCCTGCGCTGCCACGAGGCCTATTCTGGCACTTTTCTGAACAATTGACGCTTTCCATTTTCTGTGTCCCATAAGTAGATTTTTTTCAGAAGATTGTTGCTCATGAGATCTGCTCTCCGTTAGCGTTCTTGTAAATCCCCTCCGTTTGTCGGCCAAGAAGCCCCGGACTTGCATCACGGAGGAGGGAATAATACGACATCAGCCTCCGTCTTGGGAGCATGTGATACCATCATCAGCTTACTCCGACCCTTCTCGAGGGATGGAATCTCATGGTCTTTGGTTCCCCGCACAACCGGCCGAATATCACCTCATCTTCCAATCAGATACCACCGAACTATCGGGTAGACTACTAGCGTGACTCACTAGCACAACACCCTATAAAAGACCTCTTGATGCAACAGCCGTTACATGCCCATGAGACTACCATCATCCCATCTAATACGTACCTAAAATCGGTGCAAAAACATACATAATGATCTGCACATTAACCCCAATCAACCTCTACAACCCCTCGGAATATGCTACCCTCCAACACCAACGCCACATTTGCGGTTGGGACTACAGCGACGAGAGCATTCTCGCCTGGCGTGAGAAACAAGACGCCGACTTGAAAACATTCTTCTGGATCATCCTTCCCGGCAAGAGTGGTGATGAACCCATCCATGCTGGTCACATCTCGCTCGATGCATACGCATCTCCGCCTGATCCGGGGCTTGCGCAGGCCGACCACTCTGTCTTGACTATTCAATCGTTCTTTATTTTGCCAGAGTACCGTGCTGGTGGTGTTGGTCGTCGAGCAATGCAGTTGGTAGAGGAAATGGCGGTGAACGTTCCGCGGTGTCAGACTGTTACTGTCAATGCACTGAGCAAAGAGTACATTGAAAATGAGGAGAAGCGAGCATTCCTTGAATCAATGAACGCAGTACCGGGGTTTCCGGCGGTGCTGTGGTATGAAAGACTCGGATATGTGAGGTGGAAGACGGAACCGAGATATCCGTATCAGTTGCCTCAAGGGGGCGCTGGAATGTACGAGGCAGACTTCTTGAGAAAGAATTTGCGGTAGTAGTTGCGGGCTGGATCGAATGTGCGATGTTCTGTTGGTCTTCGGTATACTATTTTGGTGGTTAGTGTGGTGGTGAACTGAATAGGGATAGACTTATCAGTGTGACAGGGGAACGGGATCGATGATACGAAGTAGTGATGGACGAAGAAGGGAGATGATGAGAAGCGGTCTATATAAATAATCGTTCTGGAAGGAACACTATTGAAGATCAGAGCCATAATAGGCAGTAGCTGTCCCAAATGATATCATAACGCCCAATAGCGGTTGATCATTTGAACGAGCTGTCAATTGACAGCTGCCGTTACCCCAACATAGCATAGATCTCACTCTGACGTTTCACAAATCGTAGGCAAAAGTAGTACAGGGTGTGAATAATTGAGTACACATTGAACACTGTCTTTGTCGATTATTCCTCATATCTCAGGTGTCACTTTCATAGCTAGACTAACCACCATTATTCAGCAGTGACTCTGCGAGCAATAAAAGGACCAGTGTCCCCAGCCTTTCTGCTATCACTACAGCACAAAACTTCATCAAACAGATCAAGACCAAGCAGCACAGGCAATTCTCTCACTCGCCGCCATCATGAAGCTTTCCGCCGTTCTCTGTATCTTCGCCGCCACTATGGCCGCCGCGGCACCTACGAGTTGTATGTCTTTCCAAGCTCGACCATGATATGCAGAAACTGACATTTTCTAGACGCCAACCCTCAGCGCCAGAACCAGCCTCAGAACAACAACAATAACAACCAGAACCAGAACAACCGAAACCAAAACCAAAACAATCGCCTCAGCGCTGAAGAGCAAAAATACCAGCTCAGTGACAATAACCACAAGATTGGACGCTCCGAGGTCTTTTACCCGCGAGCATTTGGCTCTTCTCCCTCAGAGCCCGTCGTGCCTGAGTATTCTGAGCCTGAATCCCCGACGATTCACGTCCCCGAGCATGACTACCAAGAGCCCAAGGCTCCCAAGGAGAACTACAAGTCTGAAGCCTACCAGTCCGAGGAGTACAAGACCGATGATATCAAGTCTAAGGGCTATCAGTCTGAGAGCTCCAAGCCTGAGATCCACCAGTCTGTAGACTTCAAGCCTGAAGTTTACAAGCCCAAGGCTCCCAAGCCACCTGCACACCCCGTGAATCACGTCCCGGTCAACCAGCATGAATCTCATTCTTACGACACTCATGAGTCCTACGAAAGTCAGACTACGGAGCAGCAGTAATGTCTCAGCAGTTATTCTTGGTATGTACATCCAGACTCCTTCGCTATAATAGTCTATACTAATGTCTTGGTAACAGAAGCAAAAGTTCGAATTTATTCTGACGGCCTTTACGAGCAAAACTTGTGGGATCGCCTATCGGAAGGGAATTGGGAACTAGGTACTGGGAATACGGATAATATTTCGGAGCATAGAGATTATGGGTTCACTCTCGGGTCGGTTAAATATATTATAAGTGATAGTAATATTTAATGTTTATATCTTTGGTTCATGATGTTGCATTTCATCCCAGCGATGTTTGTTGTTTGTCCCCTGTGCTGCGCCACTATCATCTGTTCATTGTATTGAAGTGATTTCTTCCGATTTTCTTCACAACAAATGTTGTCGATAATTCTCCTTCAATTGGTTCTACATAAATATCCGTTATATCTTCATGTGTTTAATACCTATATCGGGATCATGTCTTATCGAGTAAAGTGGGTAGTTATTCCGACAACTTACACAATTGAAACACTTGCAATAATTGTTGCCTTTAATCTAATTATTACAATAAAATTCATTACATTTTTTTGGATCAACTCTGCTAGACTACATTGGTATGTCACACAGTGCCAGCCACATTCAGCACATAACTAGTAGTACTACAGGTCACTATGTGCAGGTAACCATTTCCAAAATGTAAGCGATTGGAGATCACTTGCATACTCGCCTCCGGGCTTTCACGCAATAGTCAAGGGAACTTGCCTAATGCAGAAAGATTGCCCTATATTCCTACTTGGCTAAGTGAAAGTTGAGAAATCAGGTCGGACATCTCTGTTTGGCAAGACTCGGTCACCGAAAATGTATTTCTCCTGATGCAGTTTGCACATAGTTATTGCGGGAAATCATTTGCTGCCTCTACCGGAAATACGTTATGCTACTCACTACGCGCATACATCTCATTGAGAGCTCTTCTGCCTTCACAAGAATGCCATAGTGGCAAAGTCCAACGTGTCAAACTTCTATAGTTTTCTATTCCCGAACCAGACAGTCATTGATCGTCAGGAGAAACAACACAGTTTCAGCCACCAAATCTACACCTTTCATATTGCGCGAACTGGTGTTTGGCTTGAAGGCGGCGAGGGCCACAGTTTCATCCCTTGCTTCGGAATCTCGATCGGTAAACCTAAATATGGAATCCCAACCAACTGGAATACTGCCACTTTTGCCAATATAGGCAGCCAAACCCCGGGCCGAAATGACATATCAACGCCACGAAGTACATATCCGATCCAACGAACAGAATCCGGGGTTGACCGTTCGGGACCCTGCAGCCGTGGCGCATGCAATCCAATTATTGACACTAATTCGCATATATGGCGACAACTATTGTTCGGAGTCGTGGATGTGTCAGTGTCTGTGATATTCGGTGACAGGTTGGATATGCCATGTCGCTATTCTAGGTACGTATCTAGAGACCCGAAGGGACTCGCGAAAAGGTATAAAGACGGCCTTGAATCCTCCCCAACTCGACTTCTTCTCATCATCAGCATCAATCAAGCTTCTCTCCTCACAGCTCCTCACTTCACAAACAAACCTTCAACCAACAAGCTCACGCTTCAAACAACCAATCACTCAAAATGAAGGCCTCCGCTGTTCTCTCTCTCGTTGCCCTTGCTGGCCTCACCATCGCCGCTCCTGCTATTGGTATGTGACATAGTCCATCTATTCCTGTTTTCCTTATTTACCCAATACTAATATCTATCAGGCAACGACCATGTTCATGGTAGCGGGGACATCCACAAGCGTGGTGGTGGCTGGGAAGACAAGCCCGAGGCCGTTGCCATCGAGACAGTCCGCGTCCCCGTTGAGAAGCCCCAGGAGCACTGGCACAAGCCCCAGCCTGTTCCTGTCAAGTCAAACGAGTACTCCAAGGAGGCTGGCAAGAAGTGGGGCAAAGAGGGCGGTTCCGCTGGTGAGGAAGACTACAAGAATGTCCATGACAACGAGTCCGCATCCTTCAGCAAGAGCTTCGGCGAGACTACCGATCACAAGACGGGCAAGAACTGGGGCAAGGAGGGTGGTGAGGAGAAGGAGAAGGAGCAGGGCAAGTCTCAGCAGTAAGCATCGACTGGTATGTATGCGCCTCATGTCTTGATATGAACTGCTCCATACTAATGGTGGTGATCTCTAGCTCGAGTCGAATCCAGGTTCCGCGCTGTACATACAGTTGCTGATGGCTTCGGGGCGCACCGGGTCATAATCTTGTGTGATTAATTTGCTGTTGCTGTTGTTGCTGTGTTGTTGTTTTGCGGCTTCCTTGAACCTGTTGATAGTTTCAATGTCTCTCCTTGTGAATAGCCCAGGATGTTGAGTACTATACGTCTATAATTCGCTCGTGGGGTTCTTGTGAAGTTTAATACAAATTGGATTATCCTCTAATTACTGCTCAGCCGTTGTTCTGTTCAACATAGTCTAGCTGCGAATTTCTCGGTTTTGTGATCTTCTGCTTCATTGCAGTTATGTGGTGAAAGTACTCTAGTCTCGGGATACCATTACCTTGCACCAAGTGACTCCATAACACAACTATGCATTGCTGGTATATAACACACCGCAGTCACTCTAATGATAAGGGATGGCGCCAAACAATCTCCATCCTATCAGTACTGAACAGATGTTCAGCTGTATACCTGCCACGTAACAGAGCAAGTGAAGGCGACAGTGCGCTATGCTGGCGTTATCCGTTAATGACAAGGGACATTCAGTGATATTGCAGATGTTGCTGGACGGGATATCATCTAACATGGAAAGATCCCATCCATAATCAAGATGCAACTTCACGAGAAACCTTCCTATTACCAAACTTGGAAGTCTACTCTGACAACTGTATGCCTACCAGGTTATTTCCACACAATTAGATCGTGAACTGACAGTGAGGACTAAAATCCGACATTCACCCCAGCTCACCTTGTGGCGTTTCGAGATTAATGGCTTGTCAAGTGAAAAGCAACACTTTCAGAACTACAAAGGGATATTCCTCCCCGTGGCGGTGATCACATGCAGGATATAAAGACATATATCTTGGTCAAATCATTCAGCCCTCGTCGAAGCATCCGCTGCTTTGTCTTTTTTCATTCCCACCCTCATCTTCTTCCTCAAACTTTATTATCTATCTATCTTGCAAGTAATCAACATGGAAGGTTCTGCTCACCAAGAATTCTCAGTCGAGGCCCTTCCCACAAAGTCCGTTGCCTTTCATCCTACTCTGGCAACCATCACGCGCGAGTTTCCTGTCCGTGTCCAGGTACAGATCCCCTAGCAACCGTATATCATATCTAAAGATTATTATCTCACAGCCGCTAACAGCCCGGTGCTTTCGCGATCACCATCAACAAGATCGACCACCAGGTCGGTCCCGTTTCCATCCGTGTTGGAAGTCTCGGCGCTGCCAAAGTAATAGACATCCAGCATGCAAACGTTCTCCGATACTCGTCCACCTGCAAATCATCCTCTGACAGAAAAGTCTTTGACCCAGTCAGAGACCTGGATAATAGGAAAGACACCCTCTTCCGCCCTTCTGAAGGACTATATGCCGGATGCGGCATCTTTAAAGCCTACCCTGGGAACGATTCTCTAAATCGAGAGAGGCAGCCTATGGGTTATGGTGGAGCTAGTGCACAATATCCTCATCAAGTGGAGTACGGACCAGCGCTCTATGGAGGGGAGGATCCGAATTTGTTGGAAGAATGGGATCAGAAACCTGCTGCGGATAAGTCGGTCTCAGACCATTTCTGCCAGGTAGATGTGCATCTGGAAGGGCAGATGACTGCTCCTGTGTCTGCGTTGAGCTGTAGCACTCTAACTGGTGATGAGCAGAACCGAGCGGGAAAAAAGGCTCAGAGCAATGAAGTGATGTTGCAATTGATCTATACGCTTCCGGCGAAGTCAGAACTCAAGCTTCACGACCTCAACATCAATACGCTTTTCTCAAAGGTCAAGATCAGGCTCTGTGCCCTGTTCACTAACATGACTTCCGAAACCTGGCGAGATGCCCAGGTAACCCTGTCGGCCCCGCAAGCGCACACATCGCCTCCGGGGCAAGCCATCCCATCATTGACACCATGGGATCTGGCAGTCATGCTGACTAAATCCAAGTCGTCTGTGGCCCCTTCTATACCAATACTGGGGGTATCAGAACCGACATTCCCCTCCCCTGGCTTTCCTGAGTTGGAAAATTTTTCTCTGGCATTTACAGCCGATAACCTAGAGGAAGGGCTGGGGGCCTCGATGAACCATGACTTTTATCCGCCTGATAGCAAGGTGCCCGAGTCGATCAGCCAGGGCCATGGCCTGAGTGTATCGTATGAACTACCTGGCCGGCGTGTCATCAAGCCCTCATCTGCGCCCCGCCGCTATGAAATAGCTGAGCTAGACCTCCAAGCTTCATTCACCCACGTGATAGTGCCCAAGAGGCATGCCGCAGCGTTTCTTCGTGCCAAGATACAGAATACTTCACCTGTGAATATGCGATCAGGTGAAGTGAACTTAACCGTTGACGGCACATGTTTTGGCAAGACCAACGTCCCAAGCTGCGTGCGCAATGAATTCTTTGAACTCAACCTTGGGGTGGACAAGTTCGTCAAGGTGGTCTATAAGGAACCGGGGATAACACTTAGTAAAATCGACGAATTCTTGGAACTAACTATCACATATTTCAAAGCGTCATGCAAGATCAAGAATACAAGAGACCATGTAGTCAACGTCTTGGTATTGGATCAGGTGCCGTTTTATGTGGGCGATCATTTTGATGTTGAGATTCTGACGCCAGAGGGCTTGGGATTTCCGGGTGATAAGGTGGATCTCACGGAGCCGGGAAAGCCGGGAAAGAAGACTGCGGAACTGGGCCGTGATGGAGAGGTTAGATGGGAGATGACACTTGAGCCGGATGAGGAGATAGAGCTCGATTTGAGATATTCTATTGAGGCGCCCTTTGAGAAATGGGGAAGGGACTTTCCTGTGCCTGTTGCGAAATGAGCTTATGTTCTGATGGCAAACCGACTGGTACAATACTGGGAAGTTGACCTGCAGTATGGTAGAACAGCGGTATCTTATGTTGCTTTCACTCATAGCATCAGCAATGACTCAACTGAAATATTGTTCTGTCCGGGGGTGCGGAAGCTACGATCGTTACTTCAGAACAGACATGTCAATGTCAGTGTGAGAGATCTCCTAGTTCTAAACAGACCCACGTGTTTTTCCTTTGTAGACATGTCAGAACAAAAGACAGTCTGAAAGTTCTGGAGAAGCTCTCGGTAAGTGATATCAAACCACGAGACATCTAAGAGTCGGTAGGAGAAAGGGTATTCAACACTTCTTGATGGGTTCATGGCTGCATGTTGGTACCGGATAGGCGGTATACAACCACCTAGCATACAGAACGGAATCATCTTCTATGGATCGGCCAAATTTCGGTCAAGCTACGTAGGTCTTCACGGTGTATATTTGACTCGAAGTTCTGTAATATACTTATCCCAGCTTTCCTTACGGCAAGATATGGCTGAGACATGATAAAATGAACAATACAATTCTCATGGTGTCGTCGGGATGAGTATTTCAATTAGGAGCATTTGCAATGAAGCAAGGGACCTACTTTACTTATCATCGTCCAGTTAAATAGCGGGCCCCTATCGATGTTATCTAGAAAAGGAAGGATGGACGTAGATCGTTGTGATCACATGATACAGAATTGCTGTTTCGAATAAGGCAGAGATGAAGGTGTCTACGAACTCAATACTCCGCTACAATGGTATTAATCTAGACTATGCTAAGATGGCCACGATATACGATCTTGTTTCCTAGTAGTAGTTCAAGAACGTGTGCAAGTTACTGCTATGTTTATCTAGTTTTAGCACCTACCTCTGGTGTGATAAGTGTACACACTATAAGCGATGTATAGCTAGTATATGATGGTACGGAGTACTACTGGAGTAAACTTCTCTACCCGATTATATATATAGCCTCGAGTAGCATCTTCAAACAGCACTAAGTTAAACAACTAACACTAACCCCGGATATATCTTCCCCATTCTCCCTGTGGACCCTCAACATACCAAATTGAAGCCACCCTCCATACCACAATATATATTATCCACATACCACCCTCGCCGTGGCTAGCAATCAACATTCCACACCCACAACCTCACCGAGATACTCCCCTACGCTCCGATTCGTCAGGAATTCCAGCTTATCATCCGCACCACAAGCTACAATGTAAATCACTCCTACGTGCCCAAACCAAGGAAAACAACCGGCATGATGGCCGGCCACGGCTACCAGCCCAATACGTAGATAGTAAGGTTAGCCGCCATACCTGCTTTGAGTTGGCCGTCATTCCAACTAAACCCAACTGAAATCCCGAGGTCCGGGACCTGCCGTTGACCCGACAGAACTCGTGCCTTGATACCTTAAGGCACTTCAGACCGTATCTCCGTCACGTATTCACAATACCGTAATAATACCACCCATACAGGTCCGATACACGGCGGGCTCCGTGTCGCTGCAGCCATCCATCGATCGATCCCATCCCCCATCCGCATCACCCTTTATCCTCCGAGTCTGTCGGTATCACCAGAACGATACTTGATTTATGCATTTTTGTGTTCCCGTGGATACTACTACTCAGCGAGAAATTATTGCTGCACATTACAACTCTACTTGATAGTTTAAATTGTTGAGAATACTGGGATTCAACAACAACCACCCCCCTGCTAGCCGAAGAACAGTTCGCGAACAGCTCGAGCCCCGTGGCATCCCTGCACCAGCTGCATGCTTAAATTGAGCCAGAACAAGTGAGAGAGCGCCAGGCAAGGCAAGGCAAGGCAAGGCCAGTTTCCGGCGACGGCGGCAGCGGTTCAGTCGGGAAGCTGGCCGGGTTACGTAATACTGCAGGGCGGCTGAGATCATATCTCGATCACCGGGTTGAATCGAGTTTAGAGACCGACCTCGGAAATAGATAGGGACTGTGTGAAATTGGGGGGGAGGGCCACAAAAAAAAAAGGAAAAAAAAAAATAAAGGATAAAAAAAAATAGGGAGAGCGTAGAAGAAATTTGCCCCGGAATCCTCACCCTGATCCAGGTATAAGTAGCAGACGGATGTCTTCTTGGGAAGATGGGAAAGAAAAAACGGGCTGGTGAGCAAAGCAGGTAAAAATTACACAATGGGTTTTCCTTCCAAGGGATTCTTCCTTCAAGTGGAAAGGGGTGTGGTGGCCACGATAACAACCACACAGCACACAAGCAGGGTAAAACCGCGAGCAAGCCAGCCACTAGCGGGCTGACTGTGTTTGTGTGTGTGTGTGGGTGTTGGATATGCTTTCGTCCGGTTTTCGAGAGGCCACGGGATGATGTCGATGGGATTGGGTTGGCTTGCGCCGCGCGCGCGCCCACTTTTCTCCCTTATTCAGCTTGCGCCGGTCATCCACATCCCCCTGAGATTTGCTCCTTATTCCCCCGAGAGGGATCAATTTCTCTGATGTATCCAAAAAGCTATATAACCCGTGCACCACCCTCGGAGACAAGCGTGCTGAGGCATTGTGGGCAGTGGTTATTTTTTTTTATTTTTTATTTTTATTTTTTGCGCCATAGCGCAAGAAGCCTGTGTGGACTAACATTTCTGTGCTATTTGCGAGCTAGCTCAGGGAGCTACGGATCGTCGCGCGTTTCCCCGGCGAAAGGCGCTCCGTACGGAGCCGGGTTGTCCCAAAACGGCAGATAACCCAATACGATGAGTCGGTGAGGCATTTCCCGAGGGGGGAACAGACCAGGAGCAACGGCAGCAACGCGACACAGGACAATTGGGGAAGCTTCCCTCCTTCCAGCCGACGCGGCGCAAACCTGCTTGCGTCTCAGAAGTGGGAATTTTTCTTGCTCAGAAACTCCGGTGCTGGTGGAGCCGCATGCCCGATTCGGCCCGGTTTGATTGCGACCGAGAAGCTGGCCATCATATTAGCTGGGTCTTGGCTACTTCCCATTGGTTGTTCGGCCACCGCTAAGTGGGGATGTACCACTCTATCGGACCCATTTGGATGCAGGGACCCACCCGCACGTCTGGTTTTTTTTCTTCTTTGCGGTCTCCCGTTTCGCTGTGAAAATTTTGCATACCGTAGCTGGTCTCTTTTGGCTTGTTTCTCCTGTCTTGTCTTGTCTTTCCCGGTCTGTTGCTGGGTTGGGTGGGTGTCAGAGGGGGAAGGGAGAAGGGGACAATTTATATGTAAGGAAAGAATGAAGGGAGTGCCCCGTAGAGACAAGACAGGAATGTTTTTTTCCTTTTGTGACGACACGAGGGAAAGAAAGGAATTGAACGGAAGGGATCGGTCCGTACAAGTGTAAAATACACACATGACTACGGAATACTCCATCAGAGGCAGCAATTGGGTTGGTTATCTGAAGGGGAAGGAAAGTGAGAGTGAGAATCAGTAGGCCATTGCTCCATCGCGGACCAGCACGGCCAGGTGAAGACCCTGAAACCATTGGCTGTACCAGTTGTAGCTCCCCTGGTAACCACCATCCCGAATGATCCCGAAGGGTGTGTATGTGTGTATGCGTACACAGGATGTGTATGTAAGTTGTGGTAAGTGTGTATGTGCGGTGGAATGTCCACTGCTTTTCCCGGGGGAAGGAAGAAGGATAATGAGCCAAAAACGAGGCTGCCAAACACGGTGTAAGGGAAAAAAGAGCGAAAGGATCAACTAGGGATAACGGATTGATACCAAAAGACAAGACATAAACAGGAAAAACAGGAACAATACAATACAAACAGACAGTGCCAAAAACACCAGCAAACAAAAAAGTAAGGTAGGGCTTTTTTTTCTGGTCCCAACAAAGCGCACTAACACCCGACGGGGGGGCTGGGTGGGAAAAGGGCAAAAAACCGCGAAAATTTAGCGGGAGAGTATTTATGTCCCGGGGGGCCTTCTGTTGTCACTTTCCTCCAGCTTTTTCCTCCAGAAAAGTTCTCCTTCCTTCTTTCCCTTCCCAATCCCATCATTTTCTAGAGAAACTCCTCTCTCAGAACCACCACAAACCATCACAATGGCCTCCTCCCGTGTCTTCGCCCAGCGCCTGGCCTCCACCATGGCTGCTTCCACCAAGGTCGCTCGCCCTGCCGCTCGCCTCCAGCTTGCCCCCAAGCGTACCTTCACCACCCAGCGCAAGGCCGTCCCCATGACCCCCTTCCAGACCGTCAAGCGTCAGTCTCCCTCCGGCCTCATCCAGGCCAACGCTCGCCAGGCTTTCGCTGCCCAGCAGGCCCGCCGCCAGTACTCCTCTGAAATCGCCGACGCCATGGTCCAGGTCTCCCAGAACCTGGGTATGGGTTCCGCTGCCATCGGTCTCGGTGGTGCCGGTATCGGTATCGGTCTCGTCTTCGGTGCCCTCCTCCTCTCCGTCTCCCGCAACCCTGCCCTCCGTGGTCAGCTCTTCTCCTACGCCATTCTTGGTTTCGCCTTCGTCGAGGCCATTGGTCTGTTCGACCTGATGGTTGCCATGATGTGCAAGTACGTTTAAATTATGACCGAGGGATGATTGCAGTCACGACATCTGCGGAGATTTTATGATCCACTCCCAATCTTCGATTACAAACCTTCATCTTCATTGGAGAGAAAATAGGGGATATTGGGGGGAATATCAGCAAAATTCTTTGTTTTGAGATTGTCTTGGCTGTGATAGGAGGTAATTCTATTGTGGTGGTCTTTTTATATATCATGTACTACTTTTCCCGTCATCATCTACAACCATCAAATATACTGTACATATAGAGATTTAAAATGGCCACTAAACTCCAAGGATTTGCCAGCTACATTTGATTGTAGGATTGGGACTCTATATCCACATCGATTGATGATTCTCTGCTGTTTTCATGTCTTGCCAGTTCGGACTTGACCCATGAATGGAAAAAACCTGGGGTAACGACAGTGCTCGGTCCAGCCTAGCTGGTCAGATCAGGTCTCTGAACCAATTATCATATGATCACGCTTTCAAGCTTGTCGGTCAGACAGAACAGCTCGACAAAAGACCTTGTCTATTAAAGGCGGAAGGTGTGGTTGCCAGCCAGACAGGTACGAGCTTGATGCCAGCTGTCGACAACGAAACGGTTGTCCCGGAATCTCCGGGGGCAGCTCTGCCTCCCGGCCACTACCTCCCAACAATGGGCGATTACCGCCTTATAAGCCCTCCTACTAACTTTCCATTACACCACAAGAACCAATTGATCTAATTTTCTAACCTAGAGAACGTCTAGAATAGTCTCTCTCACACTCCAATTAATATTCAATAACTGTTGGTAAAAATCAGCCATCAACCAAACCCGTAGTGGCCCATGGCACCCCCTTCACTCTCACCCGGTGGATCTAGACTGACGATCCCAAATGTAAACGTCACCCACCCTACCACCACCACCGCCTCAGCGACCCAAGGGCAAAATATATGTGATCAATGGTAGCAGTGAGAGCGTTTGCCAGACATTTTCCCATTCAATTGACTCACACCCAACTGTCTTATCTCAGGGGCTGTGAAAGTAAGAAAGAAAACAAAAAGAAATTTTTTCATCAAAAATTTTGTCGTGCAGCTCTAATCCCTGCATGTGCATGAATCTCGACTCATAGTTCCAAGTAAGAAAAGAAGTACCTACAGCCAACCGACATGAAGAGCTGCCGTGCAACCAAACCCAGTTGTTCTATCTATCTATTCTAGTCGACGGAAGGAAGTTGAAACTAACCCTGCGCCAAGAAAAAACATAGGTACCACTTTTTTTACGTATCATGTGTATCGGGGCTTTCCCTGCGACGATCGGATCGGTAGAAACACAGACAGATGGATAGATACCAACCTGAAGGACTGAGAGCAGAGCACAGACACATAGCCATTGAGTGGAATTTACCAGCCATTGAGTGTCAAGGAGGGTAGGGAAATTATCTACGGTGCAATGGTATAGGATGATTCCATTTCGATGATGAATCATGGACTGGATACGGAGGGATGATGGATGTGGTTGTGGATGTGATTCATCCATTCGTTTCGTCTCCTTCGATCCGGAAGGGAGAGAACTCGGTAAGTTAGGTAATCTATTACTGTCTTGGGTATGGGTATGCTTGGTACCGGTATTACGAGGATGAAGGTGGTGCATGTGACCTGTCGGTATTTGATGGACATGTGATCTCGGGTGAGTTGCCTGTCTGTCTGGCTGTCGGTTGTTGGGTTATGGTATACCACATGTTTGTTATCTACTTCTTCTCTCTCCTCTTAGGTTTCTTCTGTTGTCATTTTTATACTTATGATAGTTTCAATAAGAGCTATCCGTATATATTATAGCAAGGAAATTGAATTGTATGCCATCAACTGTCCATCCCACATCCACCATGCATATCTGCGTATCCCGACACCCATACCCGACACGAATATATCCAATCCCGATCCTACCCGATCTTCATCCGGCAGGTTTCATTGCCATACCTGTATACCTACAATCATGCATCGTAGACCACAACACTAACGCACAATTCTGAATCTCTATACCATCACCAACATCATATACATAGCAGTCTATTCTACCCTACTGAGGAAGAAGATAAGAAGAAAATGCCCCCCTCACCCCTCTACACCCCCCAAGACGTCCCCTCGTTCAAGAAGCGTCGCAACCGTCTCCCCAACACCCGCGCAAAGCAACTTCTTCGTGCCGCAGAGCGTGATTACAATGACCCCCCTCCGCCGCCTGGTCTAGGCGAGTGCTGTGGGAGTTCGTGTGATCCGTGCGTCAACGATCTGTGGAAGGAGGAGTTGGCAATTTGGAGAGAACGGTGGGGGGATGGGGCGGTTGAAGATGGAGATAAGAAGGGGGACGAACAGGGAGATGAGAGCGACGGGTGTGCGAAGATGAAGATGCCGGGGAGTTGGGAGTGGTAGGGTTGAATTTTTGTGACGTTGCGCGTGTATTGGGAAGATAGCTTCTATGATGGTGGAGATGGATGTTTGCCTTATATGGTAAGTTAAACTTCTATTATGATATTGAACATTGTGTGCTGAGTTTGATAAAGGAGTGTTGCATACTGAATGAGGTGTATGCTGGAACCAGATGCTGAGCTTAAACAGTTGCTGTGGCTTCAGATATCACTGCCGCCAGTTCGGTTGATAAAGTGTACTTGGCTTTGCTCTGACAGGGCTGTTCATGACACACTAGCAGTGCTTTAATATCTATCAAGCATATGTTTCCAGCCATATTGCCATCAGGCTGCCATAGCTATTGAGCAGCTCCCTCAGATCGGAGGAGGCTGTTGTCCTATGGCGAATTTAGCTACCGGCACTACATTGACAGCAATGTGATTCCAAAGCACCTGGCTGAGCTTATGTGCAAACTGGGAATCAGGCATGGCACATCGCGCGGCAACTATACAAGCAGTACGCGATATCTTTCCTCGAGGTATACGATTACCTGCTACTAAGGCAGCCACTCAGAGCAGGCGTGAAGAACCTCAGCGTGGCTGTCGGATCCAGCGCTACAAAGGAAATCTTCCGGATGTTAGCTTTGCTGGAGAGCAGAATTCTACCTCGGCGTTATGGGTGAAAGCGCTCTCCTGGATGCTTGTCGATCGTCCTAGGCGTCACTCTTCGCCTTCCGGGCTATCAATTTTCAACAACCTGATGGCTTTGACTACCCTTGCATTGGTCTCTCCATGACCGCGCACCGCATGATATGCTTTGATTCCAGCGGCTTTCGAGGTGACCTCCATCGACACAAGGTCATCATCATGAACGCTGCCTGGGGGCTAGGAGAGAACATCATCCAGGACACTGTGGACCAAGACGAGTACCAATTCTTCAAGCTCCTCGTCTCGGAAGGCTACTTCGTCTCCATAATCGATGTAGAGTGCGGCCATAAAGCCACCATGTGATCTACGGCGACGGACTGACTCCCGCGCCAAACGTCTCAGCCTTGGTCCTCAGTGGCCCCGAAATCCCCAGCTCGCTCGATGGGCCTGCACCACTGAATCCCATTACGATTGCCCCATGGACATGGAATGGGGCCAAAGACAGCCTCACCAGTGATTCGTTCATCGTTCATGCCCGACCGGAAACCGTGCACTCGCGTCGCGACGCGACCGCCGCTCTCAAGGCGTACAACATTGGCCACAAGGGCTGCATTTCAAACCACCGGGGTCGTAGATGATGCCGCTGTTTTCGGTCGTCTCTGTCTGACAGAGTCTGCGCATCTAATGGACAAGTTCATGAGGTTGCATTCTCGTCACCGCCACGACCAACCGGACTGGATGCCGATCATGAAGCGCGCTGTGGCGATTATCTACAATGACAACAGCCGCACGTTGCCATTGTCAGTTGTGAACCCGGCGTTTCTGCCATCGTGGGCACCCATGATGCCTCCTGCATGCTGCACTCGGGGCAGGATGTGGCAGTCTTATGCTCATGAAGGATTTCTGCTGGAGTGTAGGACTATCCACAGCTGCGTGAGCAAATGAAGTTCACGAATGTGATGGCCATGACTCCATTTTGTCGCACGGTGGGCGAAACAGAGAAGGCGTTGCAGGGCTTGGCAGATAATGGACTGCAGGTGTATGTGATATTTGAGACTCCGTCAAACGTTGTCCTGGCGGAGCAGTTTCTTGGCGCACTTGATGCATTCTCGATCGGGTTGAAAGATCTCACGCAGCTGACACTGGTGTTTATTGTAACTCGGATGAGTTAGTAGAGCTGTTTGATGAGCAGGATGATCCGGTTACATCGCTCATCGCGCAGGTTCTTCGGATCGCGCGTAGGGCTGGCTGCAAGGTGGGCATCTATGGACAGGCACCGAGTGATCAATCTGAGTTGTCGGTGATATCGGGTAGATTCGCGGACGTGAAGAGGCAGGTGGTGGCGAGTGAGCAGAGACAAATTTGGAAGAAGGCTGATGGATCTGGCGACAACAAGTGGATTCAATAATTTAGTCTTTCGAATCCCAGTCCACTTTGCTACACATACGATACTTGCGAGACATTCATTCGCGTATTCTCATTGCTTAATCAAGCAACGTATAATCCCACTCCTAAGGTACTTCGATCCCTACTACGGCCCTTCGGCCTCCTTCACCTTGTCATGCCCCTTCACCTTGTGAAACTCCTTCACCTTGTAATGCTCCCACATTATCCCCAACTTCATAACCCCCTTCTCAAATGTCCACTTCTCTCCCTCTCTCACCTTCACCTCCACCTCCCTGACCAGCCCTTCCCTCCCCACCACAACTGGCCACGAATAACAACACCGATTATTACCCCTCCGATGACTTACCGTCCAGACGGTCTTTTTATCTTCCAGCACCGCCACCGCAATACCGGCGGCTACAGCCCCCACCTCCAACGGCGTTCCTTCCTCACCAGCAACAATGGCCTTCATCCTGCCCTGGGTAAATTCCTCCGCGTCGAGCCTCTCCTCGATTGAAACCCCATCCTTCCCTCGGGAAGTCGGCCACCCAACGACCTGGCTCTCATTATCCCGTACCCCGATCACACAAACCTCCGTCTCTTCTGTCGCGCCCCCCCTGGAAGCTAGATACCTCCTCCTGTAGCCGTAAAGTGTCAAGACAGGTCCCTACCCCGATGACTCGCTCCTTAGGCAGACGCGTGATATCTTGAGCCAGGGTAGTGAGCAGATCAACTGGGTTAGCGACGACTAGGATGACAGTGTTCGGGTTGATTGGCATCATCTCCTTGAGTATGCTCTTCAGTACAGTGGTCTTGAAATATACGTGTTCGTAGATGTCTCCTCCTATGCACGGGGATTAGCCGATTTTCCTTGTCAAGATCTGTACATTTGTATGCAAGGTAGTGATTACCAGGAGTAGGTTTCATCCCCTCAGTGATAATAACCACGTCAGCCTGACTTGCCTCTCAGTGCGTGGCCGCTTGAACTTTAGTCACGGAGTCATAAAAAAGCGCGGCATCAGACAGATCGCGCACTTGTGCGTCTTGGAGTTCGGTATTGATGTCCACGAGGAGGATGGTGGCTTGGATTTCTCGCCGAATTAGGGATAGGGCCGTTGAGGCGCCTACGGAATCGAGGCCAATGAGGGCGATCGTTGACATGCTTCTGAACCACTTTGGGGCTGGGATTGTTGTATAAATGATATGGAGATGAGGGGGAAGTCGAGCCCTTGAATCAATGTGTAGGTCATTCAGTTCTGCTTATATAGCCATGGCGGAAGGGAGCCCCTGCTGTGGCGTCATGGTTGCGGGACAACCCTGGTGGAAGTGTGTTCCAGAAAGTATAGAGGGGCGAGGATAAAAAATGTAGTCAAGCCATGAGAAGAGATTGTACCGTGGTTTATGTCCCTGTTGTGTTTCTTTGAGGGCGTGTTGGAGCGAAGCTTGGTGGCTGTCTAGACCTGACACATAGTATCCACATGCCCAAGTCGTGGAGAGTAGAATTATCTTCCTGTTCATGTACCAGATGTGAGGGCTATATGCTGCGGGCTAGATGCTGGTTCACTGCTAGAGGTTTATTTATCTAGCAGCAAATAAACTTATTATTAACAATACCCATAATCTCTTTATTAGATTTGTGACAGGTTACCTGCCGATAGGTAGGGGCCTAAAAGGTATGCTCGCTGGAAACGACAACTGGTGCAATCCGGAAGCACACTTCAGGGGAGAACTCAACAGACATATCTGCATTTGGGAAAGTAGTAAGTGCAATTGATCAGTCCGAAGAGCATTATTGACATGTCCAGTGTCTCTATGCGGTATCGGGACGTGTCATCTTTGGCATCGATGACACTTCCACTTCCATATATCACATGGTGCATTGCCCGCCACAATACGTCTACAGCGTTAAGCATCTTACTTTGGCACTAAGAAGAGCTCGGTGGACTGCTGAGACACATTGGAGATAGCGAGATTAACTGCCAGATCCTGCGGATGCTATGAGATGAAAGATCAGAGGAATATATACCACACAAGCCATTTGCCCAGTGGAAGGACCATATCGAACCAGAATTAGTTCATGGATTTTATCTCCAAGCTAAAGAACCTGGATCCTGCCAAGCGACTCACAGATCGTGAAGTGTTTGGGCATTCGTGGTTTTCAGATGCCTAGTATCACTTCGAATGCTCTACGGCTAAATGTACTTGAAGATAGTGTGTTCGTCGTTCATTGTATGGTAAATAGTTAGTGTGGATATTAAAAGATCCTGCTATTCTTGGTCTTAGCGCTTCCGCGCAGGAGATAGTGGGTCCAGGTCCCCTTGCATGGGGTCCGTGCGTGTCCAAAATTCCTCCAACTCCCATGATCATGAATGTATGCATCACCGTGGAGGTCTCTGAGAACTACTTTTAACAAAGTCTTCAAGTCGAGTCCATGTAAACCATCAAATGTGCCGCTGCGAACTTTATCCGCTGCGGAAGTCATTGAAGAAGAGTGCATTCCACATTATAAGCCAGACCACTACTACCCTCTCCGCCTCTATGATATTCTCAACGACAGGTACCAAATCACTGCAGAACTGGGTTGGGGAACCAGTTCAACAGTATGGTTAGCTCGTGAATTGAATCAGTATGTTCTACTGTATCGTTAAAGCCGTTTGGCATAGACTCAGACTAACATGATAGTAGGTGGCGCTGGTGTTCAGCACGCTACGTTGCAGTCAAAATCAAGGCGAATAACTATGCAACAAAGGAAGACGCCGAAAGGGAACTTCGCATTACTGAGGACATTACGCGCGCAAATCCACGGCATGTGGGCCGGAACTTTGTCAGCACGTTGCTCGATTCCTTTGATTTACCAAGTCTTCATGGTACCCATGTTTGCATGGTGTTTGATCCATTGTGTGAGCCTCTATGGATGCTTAGACGGCGGTTTCAAGGGGATGTGCTTCCATTGGACGTTCTCAGACCTGTTGCCAAGTTGATTCTGGAAGGGCTTGGCTATCTCCACTCTGATTGTCAGGTCATTCATACAGGTATCGCTTCTAGGCAAAAGAGAGGCAAGCTGCGAATTACTAATAATTGATTAGACTTGAAATCCGACAATGTTCTCATGGCTCTCCGTGACCACTCCATACTTGATAGAGTGTCTCAGGATGAGATGAAAGAACCACTGCCTCAAAAACAGCTCGAAGACCGAACAATATACCTTTCGAGGAATCACTTCGGTGTGGAAGCAAACAGCTTGGGCCGACCAGTGATCACTGATTTCGGACTGGCTATTGAGGGGTCCCAGACTCATTACCACCCCATTCAACCGGATAGTTTCAGGGCCCCGGAGGTTATTCTTGGGGCAGGGTGGAGCTACAGTGCTGATGTCTGGAACCTGGGTGCTTTGGTATGACCTAATGTTCTCTTCGCAGATATTCTAAATTGCTAATATTGTGGAACTAGCCCAGGGCAGTGGTCCTTTTGATGGACCAAACTCTGAACACTCTACCTTCACGGAGGAAGCTCATCTGTCTCGCATTATATCGGTACTTGGACCTCCACCTGTGGATGTGATTCGTGAGGCGAAGTATGCTTCTCGATATTTTGATACTGAAGGTAGTCATTTTTCTCGGCGAGCAATGTTGGAGCTTCACTGATCTCAATGCAGGCAATTTCAAGCATTCAGGGCTGATCCCAGAGAGTGGAGGACTTGAGAAAACTCTTCACGACGTTGAAGGTGACGATAAGCAGGCCTTTATTGACGTATTATCGCGAATGCTGCGGTGGAAAGGTGATGAAAGGGATACTGTGCAAGGGTTGCTGTCGGATCCTTGGTTTCGGGGGTTGTAGGAAGCTGGCCTTCCCATATATAGACTTGATTTTAGTGCGACGTATGTGAACAAACAAAAATAACAGATGTTGAAACATTCACTGTAGCAGGGATCATCTGAACTTCCGCACCCTCTTCTGTCTATGTGGTCGCTGACCACCTCTTCCACCAATCTATAACCGCAATCTCGAGCTCTCGTAGATCAAATCCCAGATATGTCCAACCCTACGTCTTGACAATAGATCACAAGTTATAAGTAGCAAGCACTATTCACATACATGACTTAGCTGGCTATTGCCAACTTGATCACCAGCCCCAAAATGATTGATTATTGCCACAGATACATGGTATTTCCACACGCCCTCGCCAATCACCTTTGTCCCTCCTGGACATGCACAGCTTGTGCCGTGACGCAGTGCATAACTCCACCCCCAACATTACAGTCCCTTCGACTTTATCTCCGGCTTTAATCCACAACTTAATCTCAGGCTTAGTCTCATCTCCAGAATCTATTCAACTCCCACTAAAGTCCTTCTACAGCACCATCGGCACGCATGTCCCTCTCCTCAGCGGAAAAAAAGCGTCTCCGGGACCGTCGCGCCCAACAAACCCTGCGCACAAAGAAGCAGCAATACACCGCGCAGCTAGAAGACAAAGTGGCGCATTGCGAGCGCTACCACGACGACAGCGGCACGCAGCATCTCCTACAAGTAATAGAGGGCCTGCAACGAGAGAACCAAGTCCTACGAAATCGCCAAGAGGGACTAAAGTCATTGATCACATCGTGGGAAGATTCATCCTCATCCCCATCGCATCTACTGCAACCACAGCCACCGACGCAACTTCCACTACCGCCTATCCAGTCATACACCACAACACCAAAACCATCATCATCATTATCACCACCACCACCACCACCACCACAAACCAACAAGGAAGAATCAATACCACCTCTCTACTCCCTACTGCCTCTGCACTCAGACCTCCCCACCGCCCCCTCCCTTCTCTGGCTCACCCTCCCCCCATCCATAATCATCTCCTGCCCTCCTTCCCCTCACCCCCTCGACCTCCTCTACGGCACCAATACCAACCCCCTCGCCAACACCATCCACACCAGCTCCCTCCGTCGTCCCCTGCGCGACCCCGAGCGTCTCGCCTTCGGCTGGCTCAGCTACCACTACAGCAAATGGCTCTTCAACCCCACCTCAGAGACATTCGCCAAGCTGCCGACCTTTATGCATCCCGTCCAGGAACAGCTGCGTATCCCGCACCCGGCGTCACTGGATATGTTAATCTGGCCTGAGATCAGGGTGACTCTGATCCGCGAGTGGGAGGTGTATTCACGACAGAGGGACGACTTGTTTGGGTTCCTGGCCTGTTGTATGAAGGTGAGGTGGCCATGGGGAGAGAGTCTCCTAGAGAGGGACGAGAAGAATGACTTGGTCATGAAGACGCGCTTCAAAAACATGATCATGTGTAAGGAGGGGTGGGGCATAACGAGGGAGTTTGTGGATGTTTGGCCGGATGTTGTTAGGGGGGTAGATGTGGGTGAGGTGTTGATGGAGATTGGGTAATCCTCAAGACACTCTGTACTATTATTATCTTCTGTTATGCTATTCATATCTCATATTAATGTATGTAAATGTATGTCTACCATCTATAAATATGCCCACTAAAACTTTTTACAACACAACGAAAATGCACCAGTGGCCGTAGGGGCATTAATCCAGATTCACAACCCACTTCTCCCGAATCTTCTGCCCATATCGATTAAACAAAATCGGCACGGGCACGAACGCCAACGCCAAGAAGCCCAGCAAGGAGTTTCCCCAACCAAGCCCCAAACTGCTAAACAGCTTCGGCCCAGCAAGCGGTAACACGGCACCGACCAACGATCTCGTCGCCGTGAGCGCCGCATTCGCACTGGCCGCATACGCCGGATAGCAATCAATCACGTACGTCTGGATGGGCATATAGATGCCCAACATGCCAATGCCAAACGGCGCCATACCAATGATCGGTACAATCCATTGAACCTCGTACTTGGCGGACCAGCCGTACCAGAAGAAGCTGATGGGGAGGAAGCAAGCGAAGATGATCATAAAGGGGAGACGCATTTCGGGCTGGAAGACGCCGTTGTTGCGAGCGGTGAGTTTGACGACCATGCGGTCACTGGTCATTGCGACGGCAGTCATGCCGATGAAGAAGCCCACTCCGATACCTAGGTAGGAGAGGCCCGCGAGACCGGTGGAGAAGCCGTAGGTCTGTTCGAAGACCGAGGTGATGGTCGTGAAGAAAAGGTAGAGGAGGCCATAGACGAAGGCCATGTAGATAGAGAGGAGAAGGACGATGGGACTCTTGCAGATGAGGATGATAGGACGACGAAGACCCTGCATTAGTGCCTGGGAGACGGTCGGGGGTGTCGTGCCCTGGGAGATGTCGTAGGCGCTGCGGAGTTCGGGACGGTTGAGTTCGCGTGCGAGCTTGGCTGTTTTCCAGCGGATTAGGACGGGCGCGTAGGTTTCGCGGTTGAGCAGCTCGATGCAGGCGCCGATGGTGCCGCTGGCGATGAGCAGGATCCAGAATACCCAGCGCCAGCCGATGGTTTCGCCGATGAAGCCGCCGGCGATGGGGCCGACGACGGGGCCGATCAAGGGGCCCATGGCCCAGATGGAGGTGGCCATGCCACGCTGGGTCCGGGGGAAGAGGTCGGCGATGACGCCGGCGCCTAGAGTGATGCAGCCGACACCGCCCATGCCCGCGAAGAGACGGAAGACGATCAAGGCGGAGAGGTTGGGGGCGAGCGCGCAGCCGATTTGCCAGACGACGAAGAACCAGTTTGCGGCGCTCAAAGTGATGCGGCGGCCGTAGATTTCGCTGAGGGGGGCGAGGAAGAGGGGGCCGACCTGAGGTTGTTAGTATGGGAGGGGTTGATGATGTGGGGAGGGTAGGGGGGTGCGTACTGTGTAGCCGAGAAGGAAGATGGTGACACTGAAGGAGAGGAGGGTTTCATTGGTGACGCCAAAGTCGGCGGCCACGTAACTGATAGCGGGGGAGAACATGCTCGACGCCAGCGGCGAGATGAAGGTAAAGGAGCTCATTAGGGCGAGGAGCATCCATTTGCGTTTCGGGGCAAAGTTTTGCGGGTTGTTGGGGTCATCTTGACCGTCCCAGCCGATGATGCCCTTGTCGAGATCGGTTTCGGGGTAGAGGGCGGCAATGGTAGTGGTGCTGGATGCGGGGGACTGGACTGGAGAAGTGGGCTTCTCGGATTGATCCTCGAGGTCGGGCATGATGAGGATGGCAGTTGGGTTCTGCACAAGAAGAAAGAGAGACTAGGGTGGAATTCGTGAAGATGGAAAATGGGAAAGCCATGGCGGATGGGGTGTTTTTAAAATAGTCTGGACGGAGATAACGGCATGCATAATTTGCAGGATATAATAATGTGTAAGAAAAAGCGTTTGTCGTGAGATGCAGAGCCGCTGGGATTGATGGCTAATCTGGTTGGAGTTTGTTAGGGCATCCCTGATCAGGCGAGTCAGCGGGATATCAACAGCCACTTAATGTGTGGCAATAAACTGAAGATGGAGGCGCTGAATCAGTGGTGGGTCCGAGAGAAAGAAAATGCGGTGGAATACGGCTCCAGAACGTGGCATTCCGCATAACCTTCCCGCGGTTGTGCAAGTTATGCACCAGGTGGAATAAGATTGAAATGGACTCTTTGTTATGAACTGCAGCGGTGAATAACATGATCAAAGGGCATGGTCTTTTCCACCCATGCTTATCATGCAGCAACATGACGTGTAACCCTACCAGTAGCTACAATACTGTCTTGTCTGCTTACCTTGTCTTGTGTCAGCTTGGCTTATCCCCGGCGAGGCCGACCGATGCTGCCATCACCTGGCAATTCCAGCCGAAGGATCAGGAATCATCCAGTAACCCCTGACGACCCAATCATCGTCGCCAAGCACAGACATGCCATGCGTTTGAAGTGAAAGTGTGATCCGCTATCAGGCTGAATGGTTTCCCACATTGACACCACATGGCAAGTGTTGCACACCACGTCAGAATCTGCCGGTTTCACATGCTTTGCTTGCACACCCGAAGTTAGGATAGCTTCATGTTGCTCCACTGCCTGATCAGCCCTGCCTCGGGATGCCGTAACAACAACCCGACTCCCTTCATCACAAGCCTGAACCCGAGCCGATAGCACTAAACATTTACTTAATATCGGCTTGGCGAGTCTTGTCCCGTGGGAATGAACTAGTCGAGACTATACAGCTTGGATGTTTCTCATAAGGATGCACCATGTGGGTACTCTTCCCGATTGGTTCGCATCACCTCACCCGATCAAATTCCTGCGAGCACCGCGCGCATATGACTTCTTTGTTGGCAGTCAGGCGAAAACTCTTATGATATAGCACTTGGTCTGCCCAACGTGCGCGTTATCGGGCTTAAAATTTCGTCCGGATACGAGTTGGCTGTCTGTGCGCTGCGGCTGAAAAATTGGAGTGGTGTCGGGAATTTCCGGCTTTTTGCAGGCGATGTATAGGAGGCTCAACTCATCCCTAGAACCTCATTGTCGTGTGATGGCTAGTTATAGAAGTTGGTAGAAAGTCTGTTGTGGACTTCTAACTTCTTTGTGGTTAAATTATAGGGTGAATTTTGAAGATGAAGTCGTAGTCACTCAGACATTGAATACCCAACCTAATAAGGAGTGCTATTTCCGAATGAATGATCTAGCACTACAATATATTCACAATGATATACTCAATGGCACTGGATCGGGGATGCTGAAAATGCACTGCTGCAAGCCCTTCACTTTCTTCAGTGTAAATATATAACTCTGCTTCTGCTCTCCTATCTTGCTACTATTCATATCCTCTAAATAAATAATATTTCTTCATGTATGAAAAATATGCTAGGACCCTCCGAAGGGAAACCGCATCCTCAGTTCCAAGTGGATAGCCCAAGAAACTATATACCCGTTCAGACAGATATACATGCAAGTACAAGACAGAACCTGCAAATGATTCGTCGGATGATGATGATGATGAAGCCCATGCACGCTATACTCCCCAATTTATCTTCTCACAATACTGGTTGGTCGGGTGTTGGTAAACGCGGCCGGAGAGGACTGAGGTTATTCCTAACTCCACCTGTTTGCTGCCGACAACCATATAAGCCTTTCTTTAACATTACAAACAAATTTGGAGATCTGATACACTCAACCCATGGTCAAGAAAGAGCAGCTGCAAACGGATTGCTGAGAACTGACAGGTTGTAGACTGGCAAGATTTCAAAAGGAGATAAAGTCTCCTTCCGGTCCACAAATATCCCACTGCTTAAGCGATCAATCAGTGATGTTTCTCCATCATTGATATTAAATTTTATCGACATTTTATTGGTCGCAGCAAGATCCGTGTGCTAGGGAAAAAATATAACATCGATTGCCAGAAGACCTCAATACAATGCTGACTTCACTTGCTATCTGCGACGCATATGCCTAGCAACCATGTGTATACGGCTAGAGGTCTTCGGCACTATTGCTTAGACACTTCCTATATGGTATTGCTGTCAACGATGGCACGTTTGGCAGAGATATATATTAGAATGTGGACAGTCACAAAAATGTCAGCCCAATTTATCAGGTCTGTAACCGAACATGAACATCGAGATAGTAGACTCAGAGACTGAGGTCCTACCGATAGCTGAACACAAACAGGCTCAAGGCCTGCTGCGGATCTTCCTCAAATAACATGTGATGAAAGCTATGCGTTGAAGTCATCCATTCCATGTATCAATAAATATCCTGTTCACATGGTCTTGATAAAATACTTAAAGCTAGTCATGTGATCATATATATCTAGAAATATCAGAACTACTGGTTTAGATGTCCAATTAATAGTGTTGCTATAAAGTGATATACCGGCCTCTATTCCATTCCTTGCTATCTAGTATCTATTGCGGCTACTTGGCAAGGACATGTGAATTACGAACAGGCCAGGGGTACGCGCTTTGAGGGTTCTAAAGAAGCCAGTATCAACGCCGCCATCCTCTCCTTCTTAACCGCTATTGCGGCGCTTCTCGATCAGCCTATTAAGCGCCAGTGGTCGACTGGCAGAAGGAAGCTGACGGCAGACTTTGGCACACCGCAGCGTAAGCGGCAATACGTCGCTCATACTGAAGGCCAATTAGAGGAGGTCTCCAGTCATCGAATTATGGCACTCGTCGAGTGCAAAGCAGGGGCGCGGTGACGACATTCTCCAGGTGTTGATATGCAGGAGGTGGCACAGCTGGTGGCATGGGTGAAGCAACACCCCGCTGGGCCAGGGGCTGATAATCGAGTATTCCTGTCTAAAGTTGGCCTTGGGCTTTATATTTCCTTTTTTCAGTATGAGCCGGGATGGCTACGCTATCTGGTAATCCTGTTGACCCCTCTGCCCTTCACTGGTGCTACTCAGTTCGCTGTTCTGCATTTTCCTGCCTCGATCTAGCTTCCGAGATGTTTCCACCACGATGGAGCCTGTAACCGATTCATAGAACTCATTGTGCCGTTCCATCGGCGCGGTTTCAATTTCCCGTCATAGATGGTTGGGGGCCGTAATCAACGCAGCCAAAACAGTGATATTTCTTCCCAACATCTCAGTCAAATTACTGGAAATTGACGAGGAGCAGGTGGTATCTTAAGAAATGAACCTACAGCATCCTTAGTGATGATGGCTGAAACGGGGGAAAACAACATATTATTTCGTTCTACGGAGCTCGGCATATTACACATTACGGACAAGCTCTTGCCGCTGCAGGTTTACTATAACTGGCAAGCCCTTATAGGTCTACATGGGAACATGAAATGATTGAGAGCGTATATCCATTACGGAGAGCGGCATCTCAGTGCGCTCATTATTGTACCAACCTTGGGGACCTGTATAGGGTCTTGGCTGTGGCCACCCATAAATGGAAGAATGCCGAGAATTATGCAAGAGATGAAGATGAAGAGGACTGCAATCAAGAATAGAATTAATACGCTTGTCGCGACAGACAATACGGCGGAATTTGGCCCAGGATCGAACACATATCGAGGCTATAAAGACCCTCGATCTCGACACGCAACAGCCATTATTATGAAGTTACCGGAGATATTGAGAAGACGTTTTAGAGTCCCTGGCAAGTGATGGTAATGGCTTGGATGATCAGATTCAATATATGCCATGAGTTACCGAGTGATGTTGTCAAACTCTCGGTTGGCCTCTCTACCGTGAGGGTCGAGAAACACAGATCCGAATAGGGGCTCCAGGGAGTGGAAAACTGAATGCGAATTTCCCTATAATGGAAGCAAGTGTTTCAGCCTCATCATACGTGCTGAGGTCCGCGACATCTTACAGGTAGGACTAATTATATCCTTGTTTAACCTTGCGCAAAATATCAATTAAGCTTCCTAGATAAGAGTGAAGAATTACACAAAGCTCTGGAAGGTCTATTAGCCAACAGGTTTCTTCATGCAGAGAGCCCAAAGGTCAAAATAATATTTCTACTCTATCACTCCAATCTAAAGGCTTAGATTAACAACTTGGTATTGCCGTATGAGGACAGGCTTTAGTTCTTCACTTCTTCACCAGCTATATTAATGGCAGAAGGGTGTTCGAGCAAGTCAGTGCGCATTTACGGGGGCATTGAGAGCTCTATGGTTATAGTTGGATGTATGGCTTCAACATCGCAAAGCATCTAACATTCTCCATCTGTTGAGATATGTGGTTTGAAGAATACCATTGCCGTTAGATACGGAGAAAACACCATGTATTCTAGCAGCGTCAGCATCTCGTTACCAACTGCCATGACCGCAGGCTATGATGGTCCCGTACTGTTCAACGTAGCTCACATGCGCACTCTCGAACACCTAGCAGGGCCGGAACTAATCCTACGAACAAGGAAGTCAAAACTGCTAACCCAGTCATGAAGAGATTTGCCTCTGAAGCGAAGACTCGATATTGAACAATTACTAATTAAAGTGAAGGGTCGCAAAACCTCTGTAAAACTTATACTTTATTAAATCCCTTCCAAACCCTATATGGCGGGACGTGTAGTTGTAGAATGATAACATTGTGGATTCAGTCAATAACCATGGCCTGCGATGCCTTTGCAAGAGAACAGCTGGGTGGTGAAGTCGCTCCGGTAGCTGTGCAGGGCGTATGCAGCTATACGGTCTATTCTGGGCCGAATGACGAATTTGCCGCTCAATTCCGCCTCAAGCGTTCTTGTATGAACATGGACACAGTAAATTTGGCACGCACAATTTATGGAGGTTTGGCTCCTAAAGTCGTCTTTAAGGGACAGATTGGGGAAGATGTGGAGGGAAAAGAGGCCCTTTATATCTATGTCATGGATAAAATACAGGGAATTAGCTACTTGGATTTTATCCTGGCCCCTAACAATCAATTCCCCGAGAATTTAGTCAAGTTTTCTTCATGGCGCAAGAGTTAGTAGCCGACGTCACAATATATATCTACTGCGCCATGTTGCCCGCCAGACTGCTGATTATATGACGTACTAGGTTCTTTGCGCTTTCGTGGAAGTCACCACAAGTTGTTGATCAAAGCTACAGCAACAGTCTATACAATCAATATAAAAGTAAGCTTGAGTTACTACTCATTTCTCTCCCCGACCAATATCACTCCTTGAACCAGAAATTTATCAGCTCTTTACATGCTATATTTTCTCTCCCCATGGTGTTATTACATAGGGATTTTGGTGTCTGCAATATCATGGTGAACAAAACCACATGCAATCTAGTTGGGGTGGTGGATTGGGCCGAAGCAGAGGTTGCACCATTTGGCCTAAACCTTCACTCCCACCAACAACTGATAAGTAAGGTCCATCTCAAGAGCGGTTGGATGAGATACAACAATTATGTCACATTGGAGGATATATTCTGGGGCACTTTCAATAATAAGACTAGAGGACTGAGCAATGAGACAGTCAATACAATCGAAGCAGCGAGAAATGTCGGCTTATTATTGTCACACGGCTTCAGTAGTCATCTTTCAAAGACCACGGAGGCAGTACCTATTCGGGATGATGAAAGTAGTGCATACAACATGCGTGACCTAGATGGGTTGTTAATCAATCCGGCCACGAGATTTATAGATCTGGCATAACGGGAGAATGTACCTTAGAAGGCGATAGAAAGAATCATAATAGACATCCAGGGGCTAACAGAAAGTTGGTCAATCCAGCAAGGCGCTGCGAAAGCATAGTAAAGTACGTGCCGCTAGCTCCCCAACAGGTGCCCCAGACTAGCATTATCAAAACTCCCACTGCAAATCTGGAAAATACCCATGTTTTTGTCCAGCTGGTCGAATGGCGGCATGGGTAATCAAAAGATACTTACTCACTGGAACGAAGTATTATAAGACGAAGTAGTATAAGCAAGCGGTTTGCAAGAAAACACACAGCTTAGCCGTAGCCCTTCATAGTGCTGAAGCAGCACACGCTCGTGACCAGGCTCTCATAAGACAAGGAATGCCGGTAGGGGGAATATTATGCGTTGCTGCTCTCAGGCAGGAATCGCTAATAACATTCTCTTTCGAACACCATTTGGTAGGCTCTTGCGTCACCTCCGATGACAGTACTCATACTGTAGCCTTTACTTGAGTCAATATATTTGTCTGGGGACTTGGAAATATGACGCGAGGTGGCCCTTCATGACCAAAGGTAAAACATACGATGTGCAGAGCCCGCGGAAATCATGGCTTTGGGGGAATTCTCAATTCCCGCAAGCTTATAGCTCTCAATCAGACTTCTCAATCCACAAATAGTCTGAGTCGGAGAGTAAGAAGCTGTTACGATATTAAGTTCCCCTGTGATATAGCAGATGGTGTATAATTATTCCACGAGTCTATCAAACAACTTCTCTTTTAGGGAGTCGACGTGACGATGTCGCTGCCATCAATCGGTCCCTTGCCCTCTCAGGATCCCAGTATCTATTTTCGATATTCTCCTTCGCCTCCCCCAACCAATGATCCCATGCTTCCGAATCAGGTAATAAGTGAGCTATTCGAACGCAACCAGCCTGGCCTGTTTCCTGAATTGCATTCCAGAGTGCGACCGTAATATTATGGTTACACTTCCGGTTCTTCACCTCCACTTCATAAAGAGCAGCTACATCCCAGAAGAGTCGCGCATCAAATAACACGGGAACAGCCCAGTAACACAAATTCAACAAGATGTAAGTAACAGCAACAGCTGTCTGCATTGTCCATCCGCAGTTGCTGAAAAGAAGCACAGAGACCATAAGTAGAATGGTGCTGGCTCCCATCAGAACTTTGAAGAGAGTTGCGTCTGGCTGCAAGGTATATCTGTACCGTTCTTGCTCGAGATACAGTTCCTCGGCGATATCCTCGGTGCACTGAACGACAATAACAGCACCATTGCGGGTCCTGATAACAAGTTTCTCTTGCTCGTTGATGTATTTCTCTTCCCTCTCGAGTTCTGGATATGAATGCTGCGAAAGACATGCAAGGCTGCTGGATATCGACATGGTGATTATGGCAAGCAAACCGACACCATCGTGGAGGACAATCGACCAAGCAGCCAAACCAATTGTCAAGAAAACAGATGCCAAGGTCAGAATATTCATGGGGCAGAGCGACTTTAGCCCGATCCTCGTTCTAGTGGGTCCATGATAAATTTCCAGTCTATCGGGGTTGGCTTTAGTGTAGTAGCGTTCCGAGTGACGAATGCAATAAACGCGAAGTTCAAATGGTTCCACTTCGTCGACCAGATGAATAAGGCCAGCGAAGTAACCCAATTGATTCTCAGTTCTCTCGAATTCACACTAGTAACAGACACATTCTCGAACAGTGGCAGCTGGGTTGTCGAACCCGTGTTCAAGATGGCTTGTGGCGCCGGTAAAAGTTGAGGAAGGACACTGAATGGTGATGCCACTATAAGACGTTTCTGCCTCTCTATAATAGACTCCCCAATTACGGCCAAGAGACTGACCGCATCAAAATGCCAGCCCTTATCAGACGTGTTTCGGGCACCGGTAAACCAAGTCATGTCGGCAGTGAAATGATTAGCGATAGTTCTCAAGCTTTACGCCACCGTCTGTGCTGAAGAAAAGAAAATGGGAAAGCCGAATGTGGTCAAAACACTGTGTGACACCAGAAGTCTCCTATCTGATAAAATACAATCGATGGAAGCTTGGAAAAGGCTTAAGCTTCATATTAGCGCACTTATAACTTGGCAGTGTCTCGATCTGCATGGATGCCCAATTTTTAGAGGCAGCACGTCGACAAGGCTGTAGAAGGAATGGAAGATGCGAAATCACCGGCGTTCCTCGGGGAATCAAGGGGAAAAGACTAGGCGGGGTGGGCACTCCAAAAAGCAAGCATGCGCAAAGCTGAAAACGAATCTGACAACCATATGAGATAAGGGTCAAAACAAGGCGAAGCAGAGAGGGAATAACTTTGTAATTAGAAGGTGTAAAACATTAATCTATCCATATATCAAATCTAATAATCTATTATCATCATTAACACCACATACTTGTCTACTCTCCATACCCAAATCTACTCCTTCCTCCCCAACTTCCCCCTCAATTTCCCGCCAAACAGATAGAACACATACGGAATGAACACCATCCCGACCCCGATAAACGCCAACAACCACGACGCCCATTGCAATCCCAGTCTATCATACATCTGGGTAATAAACAACGGGAAGGCCGCACCTCCACCCGATCTCAAAAACACCTTTGCAGCCAGCGCCGATGCCGCATACTTCTGATAACTATCAATGATATAGTTATTGACCGCATAATAGCACAGCACCATACCGAACCCGAACGCAATTCCCGATGAGGCCGGCCCGACCCAAATAATATGCTTGAACGAAGTAGCACCGAGAATAAAGAGCGAGATAGGCACGAATGGCGCACCGATGAGCGCCCCGATGAGTCTATCTTCGGGCGTGGGTGGACGGGAAAGACATATGCGGTGGAAGTGCTTCTCGACTAGGGGTGTAAAGAGAAGGGAGAAACCCGCCCCGATAAGGATGGGAATGAACATCAGCCCGATCTGGCCGTCGTTGTAGTTGTACAACTTTCCGAAGATGACTGGGTAGGCGAAGAAGAAAGCGTAGAGCATGCTGTAGATGAGCACGATGTACATGCACATAAGATCAAGGACGGGCTCGGTCAGGATCATGGTGATGGGGCGAATGAGGCTGGTGCGGATGATATCGTTCAGGGTGAGTTTGTGCTTCTCCTGCTCTGTGATGATGTTGGGATTTCCCGTTTCCTTGCGGAGACGGGCAGCGCGGCGTTTAAGAATTACGGGGGCATAGGTCTCTGGGATTAGAGCGACGAGAATCAGTACGGCGCCGGCGAAGGCCATGTTGGTCCAGAAGAAGAGGTCGAGACGGTGGGCGCCGACGGTGATCCAGCCGCAGACGATGGGACCGATGACGGGTCCGCAGTAGGGGGCCGCGGCGAAGAAGGCGATGGCCATGCCGCGGTCTTCGAGGTTCCAAATGTCGGCAATGGTGCCGCCGGCAAGGGAGAGACCGGAGCTAGAGAAGACACCGCAGAGGAAGCGGCAGACGAGAAGGCCACCGATGTTAGGGGACAGGGCGCAGGGGATGTTGAAGATGGTGTAGAGGACGAGAGAGATGATGTAGACGGGACGGCGGCCAATTATTTCAGACAGAGGCGACCAGAGGAGAGGGCCAACGGCAAATCCACAGACCATGATGGAGCAGGTGAGGGTCGCGACTTCGAGCGAGACGTGGTACTTCTCTTCGATGAGGCCGAGGCCACCGGTGACAATGGCGGAGCCGTAGGCGACACAGACGACAAGGAGAGAGGCGATCATTGTGACGTACCAGCGGTATGTACGAGACCAGTTGAAGGGATTTTCGGGATCGTTTATGGTGAAGGTGACGAATTCTGCTGGTTCTTTGGCTTTCTCGATGTCGGAGCTTGATGTGTGATGCGAGGATGTGCGGGAGCGCATCTGTTCGAGGGTTCGTTCGGGGACAAGGCCAGTGTTGGTTTCGACGGTGTATTCCTCTGGGAAGACGGGGTCTTCTTCTCGTCCGACATCGGGATAGTTGTAGTCAGTAGGGGGTGCTTTTTCTGATATCCCGCGGTTCTCGAGGGATTGCCTCGTTTCTGTCCTGTATAGGGCAGGATGGGATGGGCCGTTGGCCGGGTCTGGTGTTGATGACATGATGTAATTATTATTAAGTCTAAATAGAAGAGTGTAGATGGAGTAGTCTATTGCAGTTGAGTTGATGCTGATGGTATATAATAATGGACCTGTAGGGCTTTATATACTTGAGTTGATGATTCTAAGTATACGACACACCGATCCATCTCCGATGCCGAGCTATCGCCGGTGCCGCCATTGGGCTGATGCCGTTCCCGATGGACCTGATAAACAGGTTAGCTATAATCAGAAGTGAGAAATTTTCTTCCTTTCAACACTTACCATGAATCAGACATTTCAGGTTACTAGATGGCCAACTAAATCAGGGGCAATTCAGATAATCCAGATAATCCAGATTGCATCTGTCTATCTAGGAGCCGCAGCTGTGCCTGTCACACCACAGCTAAACTACCCTGGCATCTTCACAAGTGTGGTTTCACGGCAGAGAGCTTCTTTACACAAGGTATATTACGAGTGCATCAATGGAGTGACTGCAATCTACGTGCTGTAAGACCATATCCGATGTTGCACGGCACGAAGCTCCGAGTCAATCTCTACTGCAGGAACATTATTGCTTGGAAACACGTCATCTTCTAGCTGAGAAAAAAAATCCAGCAGTACCATCAAATCAACAAGGGACGGGATGCTTAATCGCGCAACAGGCAAATCCGGGTTACGAGCATTCCAGAACGTGGCTGATAACCAGAATGCGTCAATTGGCATCTCGGAGATGATTCGGTACCGAGAAAACTCCGTCCGACAAGCGGCAGAATGACTGGTCAGATTCGAGAAAACTCCGAAAACAATCCTGCAAGGCATAACCTGCATAGCTCTGATAGATAACTGGTTAAAGGCGAAACCGGAGAACAAAATACGAGCCGAGACCATTCTGTCGTTGACATGCCCCTACAAAAGTAGGCCGATCGATCGAGTAGTGGGCTTATAGCAGGGTATCTAGTAGTGGATAATACTTACCAGTAAAATATATTATAGATAGTACTACTAGTACTTAATAGTTATGTTATAACCACATCAGAACTACCTCCAACTTGTCGGTGACAGATATATAATAAATTAATGCCATCCACTTAACTTCAGCAGGAGTTCATAAACATAGCATGCAGCTGACACTCTAGCCCATGTTTGAACTTATCAAACCCAGCTACCGCCATGACAAGACGGGCTTCTCGCATGCGACATGGTAGTATGTCAATGGAACAGTACATCATAGTCAAAACACTACGAGAATTGTGTGGGTGCATGCCTACTTAGAGGAACAGCTATGTCACACTTAAATTATAAGACCTTGGTTCAAACCCTGACCAAAAGATTCGGACCCGTAATAACCAGACGAGCCCCTACCAAAGCCAACGCCCCAACCATAAGCGCAGCCCCAGCCCACAGTTGTGCAGGTATGGAATATTCAATGAGGTTTTCGAATTATATTACAAGTTTGAGAACAATTTAGAGATGGGGCAAAAAGAAAATAGTAGGAACCCATGAAAATGAAGTTGTCAGTCGGAACGATAATGTAGGCCAGCAGGATTATTTTATTAGAGGACTTCGTTCCATGTATAGCACCCTGTCAAGCCTAGCTGCATGCAACTGTACAGTATGTTAATACAATGGTCTCAAAATCTTGTATGATAAGGAGTACTGAGAAGTAGATGGTAAACTTAGTTGTTTCGGGAAGCTCGCGCAAGGAATTAGAGGTAAAGATCATTCAGACTACCAGACATTCAATATCGAGCAATTCCATAGTTTTCTGGTAAATGAGGGTGATTCACATCTACTTGGATGCTTCTGCGCTAAGGACATGTTCCGTGCTAGAAATCGCCAGTTATCAGGTTAGCTTTTTTGTCCTCTTGATCACGACCAATTTTCAGAGTAACCGCGCGATTCGAACGATCTACAGGGGGAATGCTGTGCCAATCAATCGCGCACCCTTTTCAGGAGTTTTCATGGTGACCAAGTAGTAGTCGGTCCCCTTAGGGCGTCATAGTGCGTGCGCCAGTCCGAGCTCTACTGCAGCACGCCATAGAGGCCGACATAGTCCCCATTAGTCCCCATTAGTGCACCACCACCTTAGCCAAACGAGCGTCGGACACTTGAAGCCTGGGAATATGGGCACCAGCGATTGTGCTAGCCTCATGGCAAGTCCAGCATCTCTCCGTACTAATCCAGCTAGAAACAAGGACTATTCGCCAAAGAGTCATTTGTTCACATTTCTGACATTAGACATCTCGTAACCGTCTTTACGAACTTCTCCGGGCCCCTATGCATACACATTTTCATTCCTACGCCCACAACATAACCCCCCAATCCACCAACCAATCACCTACACCACCCTAATCACTAGCCTGATACTTAGCCCTATACTCCTCCAACCTCTTCATATCGGCATCGTTGCCCTTCTCCTGCATCAACTTGATCAAGTCGTCCAGAGTAACAATACTCGTCGTGGGCACACCATACTCCTTACGAATCTGGCCCATGGCGCTCATTCTGGGCTTGTCGTCCTCGACTCCATTCTCGTCCTTAGGTCCGGGCATCTTCTCCAAGCGGTCCAGAGCAACAGTGAATCCAACGACCTTGCCGCCCTCCTTCGCGACGAGGTTTAGGGTCTCGCGCATCGCAGTACCGGCAGTGATGACATCGTCAATCACAAGCACCGTCTTGCCCTTCAGAGCGGCGCCGACAATGTTGCCGCCTTCGCCGTGATCCTTCGCCTCTTTGCGGTTGTAGCTGTACGACACGCTGCCCCAGGTGGCGGGGTCGATGCGGTTCAGTTCGAGGAGAGTAGCGCAGGCGAGGGGGATGCCTTTGTATGCGGGGCTGTTTTTGTCATGGCTTTGTTAGTGGTGCGTGAGGTGGGGGGGAGAGGTATGGGGAGAGGGGAGATGTACCCGAAGATGATGTCGGGCTTGGGGATGGAGGGGTTCTCAGCGAGGAAGGTGATGATGGTGTGGGCATAGGCGGTGGAGAGAGCGGAGAGGAGAGAGGCGGTGTTGAAGATGCCGGCGTTGAAGAAGTAGGGGGAGTCTATGAACCGTCAGTATGTCTTCAGGTTGGATGATGCGGGTGTTGGAGGGCTGCGTACGGCGACCCGACTTCAGGGTGAAGGTGCCGAAGGTCAGCACATTGGCCGACAGGCAGGACTCCAGGAAGGCAGTCTTGTAGGCGGGGAGAGCCATTGTGAAGGTGTGGGCGTGAAAAAGGGGGTATAGACACGGGGATGGAGGGGGAAGTTGCGGGGGGATTTGGATGCAATTATTGATTCAAAAAAGTTGGGCTCATTTGGGTGGATGAGGTAAGCACCCCGCACTAGCCTGATGCAGTTAACACCTGTATGGATATGGTTTAGTGTGAGACGATTCTTATCTTATCTCCGATAGTTATCGCCGAGGATAAATCGCCATTCGAAATGCTACTCCACCTTAAAATATGTACAGTTCGAAAAAGATCCATTACTGCCCACCATAATATACATTACCATTGACGCCATCGCATATCCCATTAAAATCCACCAAGTCGCTGGCATAATCACCTCAAAGTCTGCAAATTGACCATCTCATAATACCGTCCCCTGCGCCTCAACAACTCCTTATGTGTCCCACACTCAATTACCTCTCCCTGCTCCAAGAAATATATCATGTCTGCCCGCTGAATCGTACTCAAACGATGCGCCACCGCAATTGTGGTTCTCCCCTTTGCAGCCGCGTCCAGCGCAGCCTGCACCACCTTCTCCGACTCGGAATCCAGCGCGGAAGTCGCCTCATCCAGCAACAATATGCGGGGGTTACGGATCAACGCTCTCGCAATGGCGATACGCTGTTTCTGCCCACCTGACAACATGCCTCCCTTGTTGCCAACAAGGGTGTCGAAGCCTTGTCTGTTTCTTCATCAGTAATCGCACATAGCGTAAAGAAAGTGAAAGGGAGACTTACGGCAACGACATGATAAAGTCATATATGTTTGCATCTCTGCACGCCTTGACCACCATATCCTCCGAAACGTGCTCCTTATCCGTACAACCAAGGAGAATATTCTCCCGGATGGTACCATGGAACAGCGACGGTTCCTGACTGACCAGCGCCAAATGACTGCGATACGACTTCTTGTCCAACGCATTGATGTTCCGCCCGTCAATGTAAATTTCGCCCACCTGTGCTTCATAGAATCGTTCCAACAGGGCAACAATAGTACTTTTGCCACTACCACTCGACCCCACCAGAGCGACATATTGTCCTGGCTTGACGGTGAGATTCAAGTGGCGCAGAACAGGCTGTTCCAGACGCGTGGGATACCGGAATGACACTTCGCGGAACTCAACTTCTCCCTGCATGGTAGCAACGTGGACAGGGGGGCCATATCGATAGCTGTTTATCGCAGAAGTAGTGGGGTTGTTGTTGCGGAAGAGTTTCTTAAACTCTACAGCAGCGTTCTTGGCCTTGCCCATATCCGGGGCGTGAGAGAAGATCGTCCCTGCGGCCTGCGCGCCGAAGATGACTTCGCTGAAGCAGACGTAGAATTGGAACAAGGAATACTCGCCCTTGCCAAGTAGGGACCCTCCATACCAGAATCCTAGCGCCATACACAGGAATGGTAGGGCCTGAGAGCTAGCATACAGAGCAGAGGACTTGATTATGGGGAAGATGTCGCTTCGCAGCTGTTTATGGAGCTGCGATTCGTAGGATTGCAGCACCTCCGGTTCCATAGTCAAAGAAGCGACCGTGCGGATAGCGGAAGCTGCTTCACAAGCGGAACTGGCTGATTTTTGGTACGCCGTTTTAGCGCGACGCTGGATTCTGTCGAGCATCCAGACGCGGATGAAACCGCAGGCGAGGAGTACTGGGACAGCAGAGATGCAAACCAGGGCGAGTTTCCAACCCATTGCTAGGGCCACAACCAGGGAGGCGGCCAGGTTGACGGAGACGATGAGGATGGTTCCTAGTGTGACGCCGCTAATTCCGGCTAGTTGCTTGGTTTCAGCACCGAGTGTGGAGGTTAGGGCACCGGTGGTGTTTTCTTCGCGGTCGAAGAAGGAAATGTCTTTGTTAAGCATTACCCGGAAGGCTTGGCTGCGCGCGCGGTAAATCATGCGCTCGGAGCTGTAGGCGAAGAGGGTCCCCTGAAGGCTGTAGATGCAGAGGGTGATCATGCCCATCATGAGGAACATCAGGGACCAAAAATTGGCGTCATGGCGTAATTTTTGGTATTCAAAGGGTGGGAGACTGAGAGTGCTGACGGCTTTGGAGAAGAGGACGGCTTGAGAGGGCTGAATGCCTCCCGCGACGATGGAGGCAGCAAGACCCAGGGACATGATTGGCCACTCGGGACGGTTGAATGATGCTAGAAATTTGAATAGCGACCACAGAGAGAAGGTCTGTTTGACTTTTGTCGGCAGCGGTGGGATGAACATGGACATTCGGCTGCGAGGTCGTCGGTTTTTGCTGCCGGACTTGAGCCCGACTAACGAGCCATCATCGCTTAGGATGTCTTGATCATCCATGGGATAGGTGGCGTAGTCGTCCTCGAAGAAGAATGTCATCGACTCGTGCCGCTTCTTGTCCCGCTGTTTGATCTGCTGGGCTTCGACCATGTCGCAGTAGACGCCTCTCCGGTCCATCAGCTCTCCATGTAGTCCTTGCTCGACGATGTGGCCGTTGACGAGGACTACGATGTTATGTGCCTCTTTGATCGTGGAGAGGCGATGGGCAATGACAATGGTCGTACGGCCCTTGGTGGCCTTGTCTAGCGCTGATTGCACGATCTCCTCCGACTTAGCGTCCAGCGCTGAAGTCGCTTCGTCGAGCAGCAGCAGACGAGGATCCTTGACGATCGCTCGTGCGATAGCAATCCGCTGCTTCTGGCCACCAGACAGCGAGAAGGACCCGATATTTGTGTCGTAGCGGTTGGGAAGTGCCATGATGAAGTCGTGTGCATTGGCCATGCGAGCAGCATCGTGGATCCTCTTGGTAATCTGTGCCTCGGTTTCATTCTCGAAGTCGGACCCGATCAGCCCGAATTTGATGTTCTCGTAGATACTGGCGGAGAAGAGTCGAGGCTCTTGAGATACCAGAGAGACTTGTTGTCTGAGCCAGCGCAGGTTCAAGGTCTGCAGGTCATGTCCGTCGAGGGTAATTCGTCCAGCGACGGGATTGTAGAACCGCTCGATCAGTCCGATAACTGTACTCTTGCCGGATCCCGAGGGTCCAACGAATGCTGTAGTCTTCCCGGCTGGGATGTAGACACTCAGATCGTTGGCGACAATGACCTCGGGCCGCGACGGGTACACGTGTCTGATATTCTGCAACACAATGTTGCCCTTGATGTGGCCGAGCTTCAAACCCTGATCCGACGACGCATCCAGGGGTGACGGCCTGTCGATGGTACTGTACAGCTTGGATGCTGCAGCCACACCATTCGAGATGGCCTGGGTGTTCGGAGCAACGTTACCCAAATGGTACGAGCCCAGCATAATGGACATGAGGATGGTGAGAATATCACCTGCCTGGACACCACTATCTCCATGCACGAGGAAGATACTTCCGCGCCAGAAACCCAACCCGTAATTCAGATGGATGCAGGAGAGCAAGGCACCCACCATAATGGCAAAGGTAATCTGCGCTTTTCTGGCAGGCCCCTCAGACTCAAGCAAATGGGCATCGTACTTGGCAGCCAGCACATTCTGAGCATCAAAGGCAACGACCGTCCTCACAGAGTCAAGAATATCCTCTGCAAAACTACCGCAACGACCCTGGCAGTCAAGCGATCTCTTGCTATACACCATGGTGAACATGGACCCTCCGCCCATGATAACCAGCAGGGCAATAAGGGTGGAACTACAGATCAAGGCCAACTTCCAGAACTTGATGTAGGCGATGATGAATGCCGTAGCAAAGGTGGATAACCCAGTCAGCGCCAGGCCGACTTTCTCGGAGATTCCATCCTGAATCAGGTTTGTGTCTGCCGTGATGCGGGTAGTGATTTCGCCTGCTCCCAGGTTATCAAAGAAAGCAATGTTCTGACGCAGAATGGCGCGCAGGTATTCCACGCGGATGCGCTGGACGACATGGTCACCGGTGTAGATGAAGCCAGCGGTCGCAATGTAGATCGTCAGGAACTCGGCGACAGCGAGGTAGATAAAGTAGACAACATATCGATTGAGCTCGTTATGGAAGTGCTCGTAGGTGATAGTGCCTGCGACGATGTCTTGGAAGGTTGAGGTGAGGTTGCCGAAAAGGACCTATGATGGTTAAGACATTGCTGAAGATAGAGAACGGACGTACTCACGGTGAACAACGGCAGAGCAGCCCCTCCTGCTACAGATGCGACCGAGCTGAGGATAATGAGGAATATGTCCAAGCGACTGGCATATCGGTAGATGCCAAAGAAGCCAGGCTCAGATGCGGGCGCATTCACCTGCTTGTCAAGGATATCCTTCTCGACGTCGGAGAGAGAGATGGCAGTGCTATCTGTGCCCGGAGACTATTATGGCATGTGTCAGTTGTACAGAGGGTTTCAGACTGTATGGGTATAGTAACACTCACCTTAGGAAGTTCTTCCAAGCAGATATCCTCCTTCCACTTCATGATGTCGACAGATGGTGACTACCAGCATGCGCCATCAAGTGGACATTACTATTAGTGTATTGTAGCAAGAAAAGCAACAGAACAACAGAAAGAGATGACACAACGATCAGACGAGTCGCAGCCCAACAGAAATGCCCAGTTCAATGTCAATCGGACAGAGACCGGATCTAATCTATCCGTCACATGAACAGAAACAAGTCATAGAATCTCTAAGAAATCCAGAAACAAGGAAGTAGAAAACCCCTATACTTGAAACCTCAGAAATGGTAAACACAGCCCGAGGTGAACTGCAGCGAATCCCACGGATCCCCAGCAGATCCCGACCATCCTTATTCGCATTCTACCCATCCATCGGCGCACGAGTTCGTAGTAAACTTGCAGGAACTCTAATTATCAGAAGACCAAAGATGGGTTAACCGGGGACATGGCCCGTGTGGAAACCAGCGTTTCAAGCCGAACGGGATCGTCAGGCACAAGGCCAGAAACCCAATATTAGGGCTGCGAGATAACCATGTGTTGCTGCACTCATGCCTGAAACCTCAACCCTTTCAGCCGCGGATCCGTATGTCGGATATTACAACCCCTCCGACATTTTACCGGCCTTGGCTACGGGTATGTGTGCTTGTTTCGGGGTGTGGGTTCGGGCGCATCTTGTTCAAACTGGGGTTGGGTGAGGACCGGTGGGAGTTGACTCAAATTTGGGTCCCGCGCCGCCGTTTGAAGTCGTTGACTGGCAGATGCCATTGGACCCTGTTTAGGTTGGTCTTAGCACGTTTTCTACACTAGCTTAGCTAACTACCTTAAGTTTCCTGTAAGAAGCCTCGGTTTGATGGATCAAATTCCTCGGATGAAAACTTTAAATATTTTTCGTCCTTAATGTTATATTGGAAACTATGGTGTTGCACCAAAACTTTAATCTGGGTATAGCATCAAATCTTTAAATCCACAAAGCGTAAATGAAAGAAAGTAGGTGAAGAGAAAAGGTTAAAGAAATGAGAAGAAAGAAACTTGTCAAGGTAAAGGGAATTTTCGTGAAAGAAAGAATTAAATTGGGGGTCATTAGATAGCCTCTCGCTTCCGGAGCTTCAGCTTCAAATCGGGCACCTCCCAGAAGGCGTAGCAGCGACTCTCCCGCTGCCAGTCCTTGACAGGACCAATGTACTCTGCCTCGTATTCCATGAAGAATGACGCTAAAGTAAGTTGCATCATCTGTTTCGCGAAGTACTTGGCAACGCAGGACCGGCTTCCCACCAAGAAGGGCTGAACTGCCTCCTTCTTGTCGGTGGATTCGGGGTCTGTCCACCGCTCAGGAATAAACTCATATGGTTCGTTGAAGTATTCCGGATTGTGATGTAGCGCAAACAGGGATGTGCAAATTTCGGTCTGTGACGGATTGGCTGGTTAGCAAACTCAATTTTCAAGCAGGTCATGTCAGGCCACTTACCCCGGCTGGAATGTAAGTCCCGTCAACATAGGCTCCCGGTGAGACGCGCGGGCCTCCAAGTGGCACTGGTGGGTACAGACGGAGGGACTCCGTGATGATGGCATTCAGATACGGTAGGCTCGCGGCGACATCTCCAGAGACATCTTCAGGGGAGGCGAACGCCGCTTGCAATTCGCTAATCAGCTTGGCATGGGCCTCAGGGTGTGTCAGAACAAAGTAGATAGTCGCACAGAGAGCGTTTTGAGTGGTGTGAAAGCCAGCCAGCATGATGGCCGAGAAATTCTCGGCAATTTCATCCACTGGCAGGTCACTGGTGGCGGCTCTCTCCATCACTTCGACCATGATGTCGCGACGGGTGTGGGACGCAGTCAATTGCCTATAACATGCATTAGCGTTTGTGTCAAACACGCTATGGTGGGAATCCGCTTACTCGTTAATGAGTCGCATCCGAGCCTGTTCTGCACGAGAGCGGACACCCTTCCGGATCAAGTAGCGTAGCATCATCTTGCTCATAGTGGGGACTCCAGACCCAGCAAACTGATCACGGATCGTGGCCCAGAAGAAAATGCGGCTGAGCTGCTCGGTCCAGAAGTACGGCTTGCCTCGCTTCAAACAGCCCAAGGACTTGCCGAGGAGCACTTCGGAGACGGTGTCTACGGAGTGGCAATAAAGCAACCGGTTGAGACTGATGGTGTCGGTGGTCTTAAGAGTGGCATTGATGACATCGTGGAGGCGCGAGGTACACTCCAGAACCACGTTTGCATGAGCTTGCATGCTGTTGGGAGTCATGGAAGGGTTGAACAGCTTTCGAACGGAAGCATGGTAGACCGGGTCGCTGGCCGTGAAAATGTTGCGGCGAGAGATGCCCTTGTAGAAGCCGGTCTTGAGGAAGGTGCTGCCTTTGCCAGATCCGGCACCGTAGATGTTGCGAAGGCCTTTGATGGTGTTGGTGGTGGCTTGTCCTGGAGCGAACCTGACAATTTTTCCTGATCGGGTCAGTAGCTATTAGAATGTATCGCCAAGATGAACATACCGTATGAGACATGGAGGGAGTTGAAGTAGTGTGCACTCCGTCCAGTGACAAAGTTGAGCTTGGTAGCAATCTGTATGTTGTTAGAGGGAGAGATAGGTCCAGTAAAGATAGGCTACCTACACCACAGCAGAAAAGATCGAGGAAAGAGCCCGGGACACCCTTGATGGTAGGACCCTGTGGAAGGAATTTGATCAAAAGAATAAAGATCCAAGGGACCTGACAATTAGCCAACACTCTACCACCAGGTTAATGCAGGACATACAATGACAACCGCCATGACCGGCAGGGACAGGTTGCTAGGGTTAATCTCGGGCATTTGGCCCGAAGGCAAGGCCATCGCAAACACCATTTTGACGAGTGAAACGAGAGAGTGAAAGTTGGATCTGGTCAAACAGCAGCAGCAGGAGAGTTCAGACTTGGTCTATTTATGATCTGGCCGACCATCGCCATGCGGAGGATGAGGGCAACTGTTTGTTGGGATCCGCTCTGGTTCTCCTTTCTCCATCTTCCTTCGACATCTTCCAGTCTCCAATGCTGTGACCGGCATGCAGAACAACAGGGGTCAGCCGATGGATGGTTGGGAACTCCGCCAGTGTTTTTAGTTTACCTCATTTAACCTTGTCGGATTAGGTTCCATTCACGGTAATTCCTCGGGAAGTCGCCGTTATCTGAGGATGATCTGAGGCTTGATCGAACCAGGTGATCCTGTGGGAGTGTGTGGCCCTCCATGTCGATCCTGATGCGACGTGGAACCATGGATGGAGGGGGGATGTTCTGATGGGTTTAGGGTTGGAGCTAAACCCCCAGATTTGTGGTCGCGTTGCTTGAAACTCCGCCGGCGCCCTTCCCAATCTCCTCAATTTTGGGTGAATTCTCAACTCCTCCGCCAAGCACCTCCTATCTCAATTAACCACAAACAATGCGGAGTCAGCACGTATCACAAGAACACGAGTTTAAAAGGGTCCTTGTGGCGGACCCTGAATGTGCCTTAAGTAGTGTCAGGGTCCATCTGTTTCACTGCGGTTTCGTCCAACAGTCCGCCTCTTGTCATTCGTTCAACCTCTTTTCGAAGCTTCTCTCAATCATTGAACCTTGAATCTTTCTTTTCTTATAATTGACTGCTCAACCAGCGGGGCTGGCATTGAGCATACTTCCTTTTTCTACCATGCCCAAACAACCTACCAAAGTCCTCTTTCTGGCCAACAGTGAACATGGTCAAACGAACATCATCCTGGCAATCACGCACGAGCTCCTCGTCCAAGGAGACGTTGAAGTCCATATTGGCTCATTCCCGGTCCTTGAGCGCCGGGTGGAGAAACTTCTGGCAGACAACGCACCTGCTTATGACGAGTCCTTCCGGTCGCGTATTCATTTCCACCCTGTAAGGGGTCCCTCCAACACCGATGTCTTCATCCGCACAGGCAAGCGTGGTGCCTTTCACCCCCCGGGCTACCATGGTGCTGTCCTTGGCTTCCAGTCTCTGTGTGAAGACATCTGGGGTTGGACGGAGGAGGAATATGTTGACATCTATGAGAGTTGCGTCGAGATCATCCACGAGGTCAAGCCATCGACGATTGCAATTGACTTCTTCTTCCTTCAAGGCAGAGATGCTGCCTACAACACGGGCCATACAGCCATCCTGATTAATACAACCTCCCTGAGTCACATTGTGCTCGGGATGCAACCCAACTCGGCTGCTCTATGGAAATACCCTCTGTGAGTATCTTCCCTCTGTATGATTAGTCAGTTGCTAATATAACAGACCTGGAACTGGCTTCCCCTACCCCATCCCCTGGCATCTCATCCCGCTCAACATCATGGCTGTCCTCAAGACGGCCAAGATGTACCATGGCAGTGGACGACGTCGGGAGATTCGTGAATGGCGCATCAAGCACAAGATTCACGGTCGCTTTCCGTTTGCCGATGCCTGGCGTCCGGATAGATACCACATCTCTCCAGGCCTAAAAGAGCTGGATTGGCCATTCAGCAAGATGCCTGAGAATATCCTCCCGGCTGGGCCAATCCTGCTTCCCACCGCTTCTGTCGAGAAGCAGGATCCTCAGATGCACAAGTGGCTGAAGCAGGCCCCAACTATCCTCGTCAATCTCGGAACCTTGTATGCACCTGATCCCAAGGTTGCTGAGGAAATTGCAACTGGCCTGAAGGGATTTCTCAACGCTTGGAAGGGCGAGAAGGTGCAGATCCTGTGGAAGTTGCCCAAGCATCCACATGATGAAGATGACATTTACAGCCGCTCCATCGAGCCTCTCAAAAAGGAGACCGACGAGGGAAGTGTGCTGATCCGCCCATGGTTCGAGGTGGAGCCTATGGCCATGTTGCAGACGGGCCAGATTGTCTGCTCTGTCCACCACGGCGGTGCTAACTCGTGGTACGAAGCTATTCAGTAAGTTGCCCCTCAAATTTGTATTCTGAGCTGTATCCTAACTTCCTCAGAAATGGCGTTCCCCACATCGTCCTTCCAGCTTGGCAAGACTGCTATGAGAACGCCGCTCGGGCGGAATGGCTAGGCATTGGAGTCTACGGCAACAAGAGCCGGGCTCCCAACATCAGCGCCAAAGAGTTGAGCAAAGGACTGCTGAAGGTGATGAGCAACCGCTCTTACAAGGAAAAGGCAACCGAAATTGCCAAGCTCTGTAAGAAAGAAGGTCGTGTCGCCGCTGCAGAGAAGATTGCAGAGTTGGCACGTAACCCGGAGAAGGCGACAGCGATTCACATCCCCGAAGCCGGCCCAGAGAATCAGCCACGATTGTACGAGATCACGAACCGTGCAGGCCAGACCCTCCAAACTGCGCAGATGCCCAAGACCGAAGGCAAAGGCGCATCCAAGTAAGTCCCCTTCCTTCCCTTCTCCCACCCCCACAACGCTATAAGATCTTATCTAACCAACCAACAGACCGTTCCTAACCGACATGACCGAATCCATCCTCATGACACTCCTCTGCACCGCCTGGTTCCACCTCCCTTTACTGGGCTACTCTCTCCTCCTGGTTCCCCGTCTCCGCCTAGTCGTCCTCCTCTACATCCTCTACATCAAATACTTCGCCAAGGCCCACAAATCCGGTACCTTGCCCTACCGCAACGACGCATTCCGCACATCCTTTGTGTGGAAGGCCTTCGCCTCTTACTTCCCTCTCACTCTTTACCGCTCCGCTCCTCTATCTCCCAGAAGAAAATACATCTTCGGCTACCACCCGCACGGCGTTGCCCTGCGCGGGGCATTTGGCTCCTTCGCCGCTGACAGCGTCGGCTTCTCCTCCCTCTTCCCAGGACTAACCAATACTTTGCTCGTCAAAGACGGCTTCTTCTACCAACCCTTCCTGCGCGAATACCTCCTCGCGACAGGGGCAAGCGGCGTCTCCCGCACCTCATGCATCAAGCACCTCACTCGCGGTGGACATGACGAGCGAGGCATGGGCCGCTCCATCGCCATCACCGTCGGCGGGAGCCGCGAGTATAACATTGCCAAGCCGGGCACTATGGGGGTTGTAATCAAGATCCGCAAGGGCTTCGTCCGCGTCGCGGTCGAGACAGGGGCGGATCTAGTCCCTGTTATTGCGTTCGGAGAGAATGAGCTGTTCGATTTGATTGATACGAAGTCGTCGTCGGCACTGGGGTTGGTGGCGCGAGCGTGGGAGTTCGCGGTCGGTCACAAGGTTGCGTTTTCGAAGGGCAGGTTTGGGTTGTTTTGTCCGCATAGGAAGCCACTCAATGTTGTTGTCGGCAAGCCGATTGAGGTTGTGCAGCAGAGGTGGGATATGGATGAGAAGTATGTTGATAAGTTGCATGAGACGTACGTGCAGGAGTTGACGAAGTTGTGGGATGATTGGAAGGAGACGTTTGGAGTGGAGAGGGATGTGAAGTTTGAGATTGTGGAGTGATCCCTATTGTCTTACTCTACTAGTTACTTTCTGTTGGTGTTTGTAGCCGGCTGGCTGGCTGGGTTTAGGTTTAGTGGTTGTATATTTGTTCTGATATCTTGTTCAACTGATACCTTGCTTGCACAAGTTACTGGGACTTGAGAACATAATGTCTGCAAAGAAGATACCTCATTTTGCTTAATTTCTCAAAACATTTCTGTCGCTCCATATATCTCCAACTTCCCCTAAGAGCCCATCAACAGCAAATGAATACTAACCTACTTACTTAAGAACCGGAGTCAAGCTGAAGTACGAATGCATAGTAGAAAGCTGCGGTGCCGATGATGGTAGTATCGATAATGGTGGCGCTGGGGCTCACCTCGGCCCGACCCTAAAGCAGCATAGCGGGCTGGACAACCATGGTGTTCATCTTCCACCAAAGTCACCTTCTTTTTCAAATAAGTATTGACGTCATCTACTTTCATCTTATTCCTCGCCTGCCGTGGAGATGCATAGTCCCTGCATTATTCTAAACGCCAATGTGCATCGTAGAGAGTTCCACTTCGCATATGATCCGTACAGGGCCAAGTCTAAGGCGTATAAACTGACAGCGGGGTATGGAAACGAACTCCGCCCTAACAAGGCTCTACCAATTGGCTAACCTATTATACAGTACACCTGTTTAGATTGAAGGCTATCCAAGCTATTTGGTGGGGTTTAGTAAATGTAATCCCACCAAGTTATAGAAGACCTGGGACACTGACCAAGGCTGAAGAATTCCATCGCATCGTTCCAGCTACGCTCTGCTTTTCAACATTATGGCCGGACAGCAACTCACCTGGCTTGTTACCGGATGTTCCTCTGGCCTGGGAGAGGCCTTGGTGCGGGCTATTCTTGATAAGGTGCGTTTCTCTGTACACAACTATTGCAACGAAGTTAAACGTATGACGAGCTAATTCAAATCAACAGGGCGACAAAGCCATCGCCACAGCCCGCGGAAGCAAAGGCGTCAGCGGTACCGACCGTCTCATCTCCCTCAAAGATGCCGGCGCAGCAGTCTACGAATTGGACATGGCATCTCCGGAGGAAGAGATCAAGAAAAAGGCCCAAGAGATCTGGGACAAGTACGGACCCATAGACGTCCTCGTCAACAACGCAGGATACATCGATATATCCACCTTCGAAGAGATGACGTACGTCCCTACACTATGCATATCATCACGATCCCCACTAATAAAAGTTATAGCGACAACTTCCTCCTCAACTCCATCCGTATCAACGCCCTCGGCCCCTTCACCCTTACCCGCGCGCTCCTCCCTCACATGCGTGCCCGCAAGACCGGAACCATCCTCTTCTCCGGCTCCGTAGGCACCTACTACGCCGCTCCCTGTGCGGGGACCTATGTAGGACCCAAGGGGATGATAGAGGGTATGGTGCCGGTTCTGGCAACGGAAGTGGCGCCGTTTGATATCCGAGTGTCGATTCTGACGTACGGACATTTTCGCACGCAGGTCATGGCAGCCGGGGTAATTCAGTACCGAAATCCGAATCGCTTGCCGGAGTATGAAGAGATGAATCAGGGAGCGTATGATGGTTGTTTGGAGTGGAGTGGCAATCAGCCGGGGGATCCGAGGAAGGGTGCTGAGTTGGTTGTGGAGGCGGTTAGAGGGGAGGGGAGGTGTAAGGGGATGGAGTTGCCGTTGAGATTGCCGTTGGGGTCGGATACGTTTGGAATTGTGAGGAATACTTGTCAGGAGTTGATGAAGGTTTGGGATGAGTGGGATGGGGTTACGTCGCGGACGGATTATGAGTAGGATGTTTACGGATTCTAGGTTAGTAGGTGGCGTGGTGGAGAAGGGTCACTTAATTGGGGCGATTGGTGATGGACTACAATATGATAGCTATGCGAATCTTATGTACTTAATAATATGATGATGTTAATGAGGTTATGGATCTGTACTCTAGACTGAATATGAGATAACAGATAAGAAGGGTCGAAGTAGAGGCCGGATTTGACTTCATGAATACTATAATTCAGCCCTGCAAGTCAAGGGAGTGCCACAATCATTGCCTAGTGAAGGCATACTGATCATCTTAGTGAGGATATTAGAGGGAGCCTCAGGCTTCTCCTGCCTATAAATACCCCCAGTTTCCTCCTTCTCCTCCTTCCCCTCGTCGTCTCCTCAACACCAGGTCTCTCCCTCTCCTTGCCACCTACCTCTACCATACTTGATTTACCTACGCAGCTACAGAAACATTCTGCCCAAGCCACGCAAGACCATAGCCCACCACAACAACAATGCCTTCCGAAGCCATTTATAAATGGCCCAAAACCTCTCGCCAAAAGGCAGCCAAGAAAGCACATGATGCCAGGCGGGCCAAACATGAAGCTATCAAGAAGAAGATGGAACACGCACGACAGCATAGAACAAAGCCCCACGTTTCCAAAGGTTTATCCAAGTCTCAGCCGGAGAATGAAAATCCAGATGCTGGGTCTACCTCTCAGATCCCCGGTGATACCATCCGAGCTTGGTTCGAAGACTTCATGATAGATCTTCGCCAGATGGACCTGTACTCAGAGGCCTGTAAAGCTAGTTCATTCGATAAGGTCTCCAATCGCTCCGCTGATTACTATCGCCTGGCCATGATGCTAGCAGCTACCTTGGAGAGGAAAGCGACAAAGTTGAAGAGAATGTTTTCTCGCGAACTTAAGCTTCGTAATGATAGTATCGGATGCTATGATAAGGATTGGGACTTGTGAAATTTATCTGCCGAGGAAAAGGATGAAGTCATTTGTCAATTGATTAGGGTGTGGGGCGCATTGCACATGGCGGTGGCTGATGTTTATCCTGATGAGTATTTGCCAGTCTGGAAAGTGCTGGTGAAGAAGGAACAAGACTGGGATGTTGTTGTGAATTGGATAAACAGCGCTGTTCTGGAGAGGTGTGGAAGACAGGCATCGAAAGGAAAATGTGTTCCCGAAGTTCTGGAATGTGATCTTCTCAAGGCATTGATTATGCAATCGTCAGTGGAGCCTGTCTCAAATAAAGTCCTATCAATGATCAATGGCAAGTTCAACCGGCTGGGACTCATTACGCTTGCAACCACCAGTTACAAAAAGGGAAAACAGCGCGGCAAAGATGACGATGGATTATCCGACTAGACATATTTCCTGATGCGACGATATCATCTTGAGAAACCGGCTGGTAGATATTGTTCAACATCATTCGGGGCTGATGGTTTGTCTTAGCTGCTTTATCTTTATATAGTCCTTCATCAGTCTTCAGCTCGGTGTCATGCTCCATTCAACTAAAGCTTTGGCACCAGTCAGATGGCTCTCGATCTGTTTGTATCTTAATGAAATGAATACAAACTGAAAGTATCGACAACTAATAAGACCAGATGTAGAAAGCCTAAGTATGTCATTATGTAGTGTTTCAATAATCCAACTCAAGACCTGTAGGTTTGCCCACCCAGTTTGGACATAGAATGAATATGTGGAATTTATCCTAGAACATTGGAGAAAAATGCGTAAGAATAGATCCATTCGTGTTTACCTGTTATATCCCTTGGTACGTGTGCAAAACCTCTCACCTCTACCCAATCTCGAGAAAAGTGAAGTCATGGTAGTTCATGCAGCCGCCTCCCTCCTCCAAATCTTCATCGGCATCGGCCCCGAACCAAGATTCGTTGTCTCATGCCTCTCCGGCTCCCAACCTGGATACGGCAAAGCAAAGTCAAATCGATGCACTAGCGAAGCAACCAAAATAGTCTGCTCAAGGTAGCTAATATTTCGACCAATGCATCCTCTCGCACCAGTACTGAACGGGATGAAATAGGGCTGCAACTCCTTCCCCTTCTCCCCAAGCCACCTCTCCGGACGGAAAGCCTCAGGATCCGGAAATATGGTCTCATTGCGATGGACCACGTATGCCGACATGCCGACCGAGGTGTTTCCCGCAATATGATCTGATAGAATCATAGTACCTTCAGGCGGCGTACGTCGCGGAAGCGCAAACGACACGGGCGGAAACAGTCTGAGACTTTCGTCCAGGCAGGCCCGAAGGTAGGGCAGATGCTTGACTTTGTCGTAGGGTGCGACGATCTCGTTTTCGTCTAGCACGCTGTCAACCTCTTCTCGCAATTTCTGAAAACACCTTGGATTATTTAGGAGAAGAAGCATCACGTTGCTCAGCGAAATCCCAGTTGTATCAGACCCTGCATTCATCATGATACTGATTTCTGCGATGATTTCGCCCCATTCGAGATTATGTGGAACATGCGATTTATCTTCCATGAGCGCAGAGAAGAAATCATCGAGCTGTTCACCATTTTGGTATCGCTTCCATCGAGTTGTGGCACGGTTGTAGACGATGCCGTCCCAGTCTTTGTTGAGTTTCCATTTCTGGTTGTATGTCGGAGACAGGATTTTGCTTGCTCGCACCAAGGTCTTGTACCAGTCGTAGCACCAGACCAGAGTAGCTGTAGCTGACCCTGTAGCAAAGAGGCAATCGCGGAAATGAACTCGCTTTGTCTTGCTGTCCATGGACTCTGATGTGATTAGATCGTTCCCCTGGTCGAGGAATTTGATGTCCTCGCTTAGACCGATGTTGGCGATAGCTGCTATGGTGAACAGGTTGGTCCACATGCGATAATCGATTGTGAGATCTTTCTCGAGTGGACGATGGCCCTTTGGTAATAGATCCGTGCATTGTGCATCAAACGCTTTTATCAGACGGTGCGTCATGTCGGCGACCTTGTACTCCCAGGTTTCCAGGTTCTTGAGCGCGTATGCGCTCGATAGAACTTTGCGCTTTCGTGCATGTTCGCCCTTGTCGATAACATCGGCTAGGTGGAAATGTGATCCGGCTAGCGTGGAGTAGAATACGTCTTTCGTGCAGGTTGTTCCGTGGCCGTAGATGTCTTTGATGGCCTCTGGGTCTGCATAGGAGAGATAGTTGGGTCCGATGCGGACGACGGGGTGGGTTTTGTGTGCTTCGAGGAGGCGCTTGTAGCGGATGCCTTTATGCGAATAATAAACGAGAGGTAGGTCGGATATGCCGGACCAGAATGTAAGGTTTGGGTATTTGCGGAAGCCTTTAGGGTCGCGGAAGTAATTGATGATGGGGAGGATGAAGTAGTAGATGACGAGGAGGGTGAGTAGAGTGATGGCTATTGAGATGTACATTTTGACTAGCAATTTGTGTCTGTGTTTTCACTTCTATATGTTCTATCCATTTTGAGGTTAGACATGATTGAAACCGTTTATATGTCCTTTTGGCTATCATTGCTGGATACTTGATGCTGTATACTGCACAGCTCGAAAAGGCGATGCTCGCCGAATGCGCCCCAAAACGGTTAGTACCGGCGAGATTATCCCTAAGCGGTGGCATGCAGCAACCAGTTGGCGATGCGTCGCAGCGAGTAGACCCTAGAGCGCCTCTGCACGAGTTCGTAGTTCTGAAGCCCTCCTGAGCAAACTGAGCTCTATCTAGATTGCGATCTTGAGTATGAACGTACTTGTACTGTAGGTAGGTCATGCCTGCTCCCAACCTGCGGACATTGACGCCCTTACTGTAGGAGACGCTCCACAGCCACGACGATATCATTGCGAGCCTCAGAGAGCACATTTTACCTGCCATTATACTTAATGACCAGAGAATTAGTCAATCTAGTTATACAGGCTTCCTTTCCCTATACAAAGGCTGCAAGATTCATACCCTACGCAGCACTCTTAACGATCTACGGAGTAGGGCTTCTACCCCGCGATTACGGGGATCATTTGAGTAAAGTCTAACAGTCATGTCGCATATCTGGACAATTGAAGCAAATAATAGAATACGACATTTCCATTGCTTTGTCCGCAGATATCATCACATCACGCGCTAATCCACAAGACAGGGCTAGTTAGCGAGCCAGGGTCTCTGTGAAGTGTAATGCGGGGGTCAAAAACCGACACGAGTGTAGATCTGGACCTAACAGTCTCCCAGAATTATCTCACAACAAGTAAGAGGAATGAAGCTCAAAGTCGGTAAGAATCATGGTGGTGAACCCCGCATATGGAGGGTGAACGGCGCATGCGGGGGTGGAACTGCTGACCGATGGGGTAACCCTCGGCGAACCCCTCCCGTTTCGACAAAATGTCTACTACTTGTTCTACTTGCCCTCATACACTCAATCACTCCTGCTACTGATGCCTACAAGGCGCGATCCATGGTATGTCTACCCTTTGTCTCATTTTTCAACGATAGTAGTGGACTGACTCGTAGTAGCGAGCATTGCCGAAGTATGTTCTATCCCAATGACTCTGTCTACCGACGCTAAATATATATCTTGATAATGTACAGAACATCATCTGAGATGTAAACCCAAACCCTCCCCCACCGAGCACAAACACACAGCTAAAACAGCCACTACCAGGTGACGACAACCGCCCAGCATGCACCAGATGTCGAACCTCTGGACGAAGATGCATCCGCGAGCGACCCAAGCTAAGATTCCTCAACAGCACGAGCGTTGAATACGAGCATGCCTCGGGAGGACAGAAGCAGCGCAGTCCAACCATATCAGGTGGGTTGATATCCTGCAACTGCGAAAGTATACTGATACCAAGTACGCAGATTTATCGTTCGAGTATGTCGACGAGACACTCGCCGTGGCAGCTCTATATCAGCATGAGCCTTCCGACCCAACCACACGAGACCCCAATGCCAGCCCTACAACACCCATTCTCATCCCATGCACCACACCATCCCCAAACACATTCCTTGAGCACAATATCTCTCCCACAATCATACATCCACCCCAAGCCCACCTCACCCTAGAAGAAGCCTGTCTACTCCGCTACTTCTCCGAAACCCTAGGTAAATGGGTACGTATACCCCCAACCCCCAACCCCAATCAACCCCATTCCCATTCACCCACTCCACCTCAACTCATTTGATTGAAAAAACAGTTCGACATCGGCGACCCGTCCCAAAGCTTCACAACCATCGTCCCCCAACGCGCGCGAACCAGCCCGCCACTCCTTGACGCTGTCCTCTCCACCTCAGCCCGCCACTTTAGCACTCTCCCACAGGACCAACAACTACAAATCACCCGCCGATTCGGCCTCCCTCACGGCCTGACTATCGATGAACCCTCCACCCTGCACTACCATAACCGATGCATCGCGCATCTCCGCTCCGTGAGCACCGAGCCGAATGCCATTCTGGATGAGAATCTCCTTGCCGCGGTGGTGACGTTGAGATTTTATGAGGAATTGGATAGTATGTATTATCCTCCTCCATCTATCACCTACATATAGCAGAGGGGTATATGCTAAGGTGTAAGGTATAGCGCCCTTCCATCCCCACCCCACCACCACCGCTGTCCGTGGCTTGCAGGTGTTTCTTGAAGCGCAGGCCCGGCCGACGCTTAGTCTTACGGGTAATCGTTCTACTTCTTGGGGTTTACGGCAGAGTGCGTTCTGGGTGGGCGTGCGCCAGGAATTCCATATGGCGTTTACGCAGCAGCGGCCGTTTCGCATTCCGCTGGATATATTGGATTTGTATCCTGCTCCGAAGGCTACGTCGGGGGATCATGAGTGGGTGAATGCGTTGTTGATATTGGCTGCGCATGTGATTCAGTTTTGCTTTGATGAGGGGGCGGCGAGGAGTGTGAGTGCTTATAAGGGGTTGGTAGAGAGGAGGGATGAGTGGGTGAGGATGTGTCCGGGGTCTTTTGAGGCGATTTATTCTGATGACGGAGGTGACGGTGGGGGATTCCCGAATAGGTGGTATCTGGATGGATGTCATATTGTGGCGGCGCAGAGTTTGGGGTTTGTTCGCATTCTGTTGGCGATGTATAACCCTTTGTTGTTGGGGGTGAGGGTTGGGAGGAGTATGATGATGGTGGAGATGGAGAAGGAGGTTAAGCAGGCTGTGTGGGAGGTTTGTGGGGTCGCGGTGTCGAACCGGCAGTCGCCTGCTGGGATGGTGATTGCGTCGTTTGCGGTGGTCGTGTGTGCGGAGTGGTTTGATGATGAGGGGGAGAGGGAGAGGTTGAGGGGGTTTGTAAGGGAGATGAGGAGGGAGTGTAATTATTGGCCGGGGGTGGAGATGGAGAGGAGATTGGAGAGGGTATGGAGTAGTCGGGGGAGATAGATTGTTATGTATGCGATTGATGAGTAGTGAGAAGCTTCAATATGGAAGTCTGTTGAAAGCCATGTTGTTGACCGTATAGGAGTATATATGTGTAAGTGGTATGTATCCAATCCACCATCCGAAACAATCAGCTCAAGGAATGAACAAGAAGGTAGATAAATAATCACAAATCGAACAAACAACTGAAAAGCATCCTATATACCAAAAAAAAAATGAAAAACAAGGATATAATACAACGCCATTCAACACCGCACCATGGCGCAAAGACACAACATTCAGGTCAGGTCCCGTCCATCAATCAATAAGTCAAAATCGAGGTAGTAATGCGTAATCGTCAATCGTACATGCAGTGGGTTATCGCGATGCTTGCTTGCTGGGGGAATTCGCTTTTAGGGAGAGATAGAGAGTAGGCAACGAGTCGAGGATGGGCGCGATAAGGAGTGTGAGGATATCAATAGAAAACGTCGGAGGAATAAGGAAGGTAGGGATGCGACTAGTAATGCGATGATTCATTTTCGGAGTCTATGCAACGAGCGATTTGTTAGTTCCACATCTGAATTGACCAGTTCTTCCGATTGCGATGGTTGACGGGTAAACGTACAGCCTGACTCTACATCCCTCGCTGCCGCGGCGGGCATCTTCCCGGGCATACTCATCGACTCGCGTTGAAAGATGCCCAGATTCTTCAGACGGACCGTTCGCATGTAAGACTGTTGCTCGGCGGGATAGTTGTAGCGTTGTTGGGGGGCCTCGGGCCAGAACTGTTTCGTGAGTGCGGCCCCCAGTGAGACGAGGGCGAGGCACACGACGATAACAATAACGATGATAGCCGAATCACTGAGCTTGGCCATGATGAAGCGACTTGTGTGGTATATACACAAACTCTAGACAGATATCGATATGACTTCGAATGTCTGTTGATAAATATAATAGATGGTGGCGTTCAGCGATCGCAAATTGTCGTGGTCTGTGCTGGATGCTAGCTGCGGATGTGGATGTATTTGGTGGATGGAGTTTGGAAGAGTGTATGTGTGTAATGTGGTGTGTAAAGCGGATAAGCGGATCCGAGTTAACGCATCACTTTGTTTGGGGCGGGGAATCGGACGGGGAAGAGAGGAAGGAGGTAAAGTTGAGAGTGTAAATATACGGTCGGCAGAAGAGAAAGAGGAGAAGAGAAGAAGAAGAAGAAGAGAAACAGGAGGGATGGATGAGACACGCTGGGATGGAGGAGTTCGGAATAAGAATGCTGATAAGCCCGCAGCGATGAAAAATTCAAGCCGGTTTTTGGCTCCACTGTTTATTTATAAATGGGTCAAGTGGTTCAGCTGGTTGGATGATTACTGCTGCTGCTGACTGGGTTGGGTTTGCTGGTTGCCCACGCGGCCACTGCCAGTGCCAGTATTTTGTATGTTGTGTATGCCTGTATGGTAACTAAAAAGGTACAGTGCTTGCTGTGGAATTACGCCAGCATCTTCCCAAAAGCCTGGCAGAGTAGCCCCATTGGCTGCGGGTGTACCTGGAGAATATATGATTGGCAGATGATGGGACAGGAGTGGGTCTGATGATGAAAGAGCAAAAACACCAGAAACCACCAATGACTAAGGAATTGGTGGTGAGTGCCAGGATGTGGTCGGTAAGATTCGCATTGTTCGACAGATACGCCGATACGCCGATCACGAGAGAGGGAGGGAAGAATGAAAGCACCCGCGTCGTGACTCGCTCTTCTCTCTTCTCGCTTCTCACTTCTCGCTTCTCGCGACCAGGCAGCATACCTTCCTTTCCACGTTTCTACACCATACTACACTGTGTTTGGTTTACCGGATATATCTTTTCATCCTCATGTCTGTGCCCAGTCTTCGCTACCAGTCATTGTTCTGCCTACCAGGTGGGCTCCTCACCTGGTCTCGACGGGTCTACTGGCCAACGCGGTTCCGCCGTTCCCGAAAGCTTGATCGAGCGGATCGGTGCCTGGCAACTCTCGCCCTTGCCTCATTGGAGGCGCATCATGCGCAAGTCGAAGTGCCCACCGTCTACTGTAAGTAGTTGAGTGACAGCACAGCCAGGCAGCAAGATCGACCATCCCTGACTCGATCATCCAAAGATAATTCATGTTATTCTTCACTTCACTAGTTACGTACTTAGGCTTCTTGCTGACTGCCTCGTCTCTGCCGTATTGCCATCGCATTCTGAAACACGGGTGGAGCTGAAACACCCTTGATCCTTCTGCCCAACACCACCGACGTAATAATTCCCCCCGTGCGATCGACACTCTCATCAACGGCGGTCGCTCACCACCGTCCTTAGCTACTTTCGCCGTGTGAAGATCAAGTCAAGTTCACCATGATACAAGACAAAACAATCCTTCGACCGTCTGATCAAATCTTTCTCCGCATTTCCTGGCGCGAACTTCACATCAAAAGTCGTGACCAGATGCGCCACCGTTGCCCGCAGATTCTGAAGTGCCAATGGCTTGCCAATGCAGTTGTAAGTACCTAAACACAATCATCCACCGTCAGTTAACAATCATGACCTGGCTTCCTCTACTCCAGGCAGAACACATACCAATATTGAATGGGACAAAAGCCGACTGATCGTTGATCAGCTCGGGCTGCTGGTACCACCGCTCGGGGATAAACTCTAGCGGCTTTTTATAGCTCAATTCCGCTGGCCCGTCGTTAGTCCAGTAGTTTTATCGCCGCTCCGCCCACCGGAGTTGACTTACACCGTCCCATAGCAAGGGTTGGATTGATAACTATGGTGTTGCCTGGAATGGACACTCCGTTCACAGTGATGCCCTCAGAAGGCATTATCCGTGGTACTCCCGACGGAACCGCCGGATATAGACGCAATGCTTCGTTGATGGCCCCGTTGAGGTGTCCCAAGTGACCAATGTCGCTGTCGTAGAAGTCTCCAAGGCCGCCACCCTTATTTACAAATGGAGCCAATTCGGCACGAAGCTTCTCGACCTCTTCGGGACGGTGGGCGAGCTCATAGAACAAAGCAACAAGAGTCGAGGCAGTGGTGTCACTATCCGCGTGAGACAGGCATCTGTAATTAGTTCCACGGGAGCACTCACCTTCCAGCAACAATAATCAGCCGTGAATCTCCTCCTAGCCACTGTTGGTCTTCCTTCCCGGGCTCTTTGCCTTTGAAGGGTGCTAGAAGCGCTGCGCTGACGTCGGGAACATCAGGCTCATTCTGTTTGGTCAGCTCGGTGCTAGCGACGCAAGTGTGATGACAGCTCACCCTCATTCTCTCCACCAACCTCATCTCACAGTAATCCAGGAACTTATACCATGCCCTCTTCAGTCCAGGAACCTCCAAGACCATACGGAAGAGCCACATGGGTAAGGAGCTGCCAACAAAGTCCATTGTCTCCATCATGATTTGTGTGGCCCAATGATACTCGCCTTGCTCGAGACAACCAAAACCCTCCCCGAATGCCAGGTCTCCCATCACGTCATAGGTGTATAGGTCGAACCACTTGGTCACATTCACTGGCTGACCCTCCCTTTTCATCAACTGATCTACGAGCTGCTCACGGTACTTGCGCACGCGATGCTCATATCCGCGCAGCTGCTTGCTGCCGAACGCGGTACTCCATAATCTCCGGCGCTGCTGGTGCTCGGCCGGGTCTCGACTTGTCTGCAATGACTTGTTGGGGTATGAGTGGTCGTACCAGCCGCTCTTCAAGCAGCGCGAAGCTGGGCCATGAATGATGTTGACAGCCTTGGGATCGATGACAGATAGAGTCGAGGGTCCAATACGGACGTAGGGCCCGTACCTCTCGTGCAGTTCAACCAGTTTGACATGTTTATTGTTGTTCTTCATCTGCGAAACGAGCCACAGATCCGAAACGCGGGCGAGCCATGGACCTGGGAACGATCCCAATGGGTGAAACACCAGACGATAGAGCAGTAGACTGCTGAATGTGCCAAGAAGGTAGGATGCTGCATGCAGGGAGACGGTGACCAGGGCCTCTCGCCATGCGGTTCCCCATGAGACATGCAGGTAAGCGACCGCAGTGGCGTACAGGACAACGAAAACCTGCGTATAGGTCGTGCCGTGGAGTTGATGCTCGCCTCGCCGGAAATACGTAAGATGCGAAAATACGCCCGCCAGAGCGGCAGTCAGCGTCGTGGACACCATGGTCAGGTCGATGTGGCTTGCAAGAACTGAAGTTGCGACTGGGGTATATAGGCAGGCATTAATCAACCCTGGCATGTCTGCTTTATATTAATGAAGCGGGGTGAGAGTCGTCGACGACCCGGTCGGTGCACTAGTACGACGCCGTGGTGAGGGAGCCGACGGCTCAGCTTGCATTATTCGTGCATATCCCTGCAAGTTGAATGACCCCTCACCACTTGGCGTTGCTGCTGCCATTCGAGCATCGTCCTAGTAGCACGGGCACTCGATGACAGTATGATCTGATCACTGTTAGTAGTATACAACTGTTGGCCAGCGTTTCACCAACGATTATGAGAGCATAACATGCAAACCGCTGCCAGATGAGTCCAAAGGATGACGGCACAAGCCTCAAAATTGCTGTCGAGGCCTATAAACTAGCTGCATGGTTGGTGTGGGATACATGCAGGTCTTCAGCACCGTCATAATCAGGGTGGTCCGCGCACTCGATGTGAGCCAATGGAATGACTCTTCAGCCAGCTGACACCTACCAATCCAGGTGCTCAAATTACACGCTTACTTACTACTACCCTGTCTAGTCTTCTGCCATTATCATCCCAACATATTGACACAAGAAGATGGGGTACATCCATTTCCAACACGGACATGACTAGGTTTCACCTAATTCGACTAACTAGTCAACTAAGCCTAATGCGCTCTCTCCGATATGCCTGGATATCCCAGCCCATGGTGAAGGTCGAAACATGCAGATTAAGTCTGGACACCGTCGCCAAGTCTAACCTAAGCACTGGCTCGGTCCGTAGCGTCGACTGCGATCAGCTCAGCCAACAAGAGAAGCTGACTGCGAGTCGTGTATCCCCATCACTAAAATATGTTACTATCCAGCAATAATCGTCTTTAATGATAAATGAACTATCTAATTCCAGGAACGTAACCAACAAAAGACTAAAGTCTCGCGAATCTACCCTACTTATCCACCGACAAAGACAACAAAATTAACGTCTTTCTTATATGTCTCGCCCATAATGCAAAGCACAGTGGCCACATCACCCCGCGAACCTAAAATTCCCCAACAAACAAGAAAACCGTAAAGCTTATCTTCCAAGAAGCAAAAGCAACCCATTACAGTAATACAGAGCATCACGACAGGGCGATATGGCCAACCACACGTGGCCGTGCATAAGCGAGCGATTTCCTGCATAGTCAATTAGTTATGCAAGTTTATTGTTCTTCCTTTGCTTACGTGATTCTCTGCATAATTGCGCACTACTCACATAACTAGCTCATCACGGTATGCTACTAATAATGCCATTGTGTCAGTTGTGTTATGCTCAGCCACAAACGAACACTCACACCATGTCCGAAATCGAATTAGTAGACATAGTGCCAAGTCGGGCATATTTGACGAGGGGCCGAGGTATTCGCTATCTAGCTTTTTGAATAAGTATCTATTCGTGTCTGGGAGGTAAGAATAGAAAGAATGAAGTGACGTTTTAGCATTCTTCTTTTTACCAAGTACTAGGCTACATACTAACTGCCTGGATTGGATTTCTGTTGGTTGTAAAGAGCCTCTGCTTGAATGGACACCACTATACTCGCAGTCTTACTCAGATCAAAAGGATAGTGTAATGCTCTCTCTAGCATTGAAGCCTATATACACTGAGAGTCATGATGAATATTCACATGCACGCACACACATCAACGATAAGAGGAAACGCCGAAGCATCCAGTCCGGCGGTGAAACACAGAGCGTATCCATAATTCACCCCAAGTGGGATGGGAAGCGCGCCTAGATCGACACAGCACTGCGTCATAACCCCCTTCCCCCCTCATCCGGTTTCGGAAAGTTGACCGAATGCCCCATCTAAAGTCCGATATTTGGGGCAGAAGTTCGTACTAGTCAAGGCCGAACAAGTAGATAGTCTTCTGTCAGATCAGGCTATCTAGCGGGGATTCGGTAGATAGGTATAGACAACTAGTGACCGGGTTTGTGTGTTTGCTGCCAGCAGCAAAAAAGATGAGTGTCGAGAGATGCCAAGTCAGCGTTCCGGATGCCACACCGGGCCGGGTACGGCAAGGCGGTGATTGGCGGTGGCTGGAAAGGGAAAGTGCTAGGGCTAGGGTACGGAAAAGTCACCCTTTTCCCGATGGGCGGATGGGTTTCCCGATCGGGAAACTCAACATTTGACCGCCGACCACCTGGAGGGGATGGGCCCCATTTTCTCGGCGAGGCAACGGAGTTGGTTTTCTTTGAGTCATTCAGAATCATAATGGACTTCTGACATCCTGATTGGCCATTGCAGCAGATCAGTCCTCACATCGCCGCAATTGCTGGTGCAGGAACGCCCGGCCTTCGGTATTGGCGAACCCGCCGATCCCGAACGCGGGAATAATCCGACACATACGCGTCAGGGACGCCCCGATCCAGTCCCTGCTCACCCGACTCAATCGGTCCGAGGCCGAGAGTTGCATGGGCCGATTGTAAAGATCAAGTCCGAGTAGATGAATCGGTGTGCTGACCAGCTGGATGGATGCCGGGATGGCCAGCTGCGCGAACAGGATCTTCAGGTATTCGCTTGAGGCAATGGAGTCCGGGATGGAGGCCGAGACCATGGCGGGGAGACTGAAGGAGCCGAAGATGGTGAGAGCATCGCGCACCAGAAAGGCCGAGTAGGTGGCAAAGGGGATGGTGCGACTGACGGAGCGGAGGATCTTGCTTTGGGACGGAGGAGCAGAGGCCGTGGTCTTGGGAGCAGGAGTGGGAGGGGTGGCGTTGCTGTGACCGAACAGCTGGGCGAACTTGACGTCCTTCCAGATGCCCACAGACGAGTTGACCACAAAAGTGCTCATGAAGGTGGCCACCCCTGCCATGGCGTGGTCGACGTGAGGGTAGACTTGGTCCAGGATGGTCTCTGTAGCATTGGCGGCGGCAAAGGTGGCTGTGTAAAGAGACCAGACGAGCAGACTGGGTCGAGAGGTCAGGAAGGTGGCAGGCTGTGTGATGGAGAGCCAGAGGTGCCGGCGGAAGGCAGGAAGCATAGGTTGGTTGTGCGATGACTTCTCAACGACCAATCTAGATGATGGTCAGTACCACTGTCTGGTAGGTGAACAGGAGAGGAAGCTCCTACCTGTCTAGGATCATAACAGCAGGAGTGACCAAGGCTGCCGAACCTGCAGCAACCATCACGTCCGCCGTGAGAAAGTCACCCAACCGGCTGCGGTGCCCCGCAAAGGGCAGGGACTGATGAACAGGGAAGTCGAAATCCATGCTGACGAGCAGCGAGCCAACTCCTCGCTCTAATTGGAGAATCAGATGTAGTGGCGGTGTTGGACACGGAGCACTTCTATGAAAATGACACAAAGGAAAGTCGAAGCAAGGGAACGACGTGAGAGGAGTGGTATACTGAGGGGTGGTTAGTATACAAAGCGAGTATAGATGGGGGCAATGGCGGGGAGCCACTGACCTAGATAGATGGGATGTACCGCTGAAAGCAACGCTGAACCGGGGTAAAAAGGAGTGAAAGAGTAGAGAGTATAATGAGGGACCGACAAAAGAAGTGGACAACCCCGGGTTCAAGGCTTATAAGAAACGAGATAGAGTCATGACCGCCCGCATCACCAGGTTGCCCAACACACCGTGAATCAATGCTTCTTCCTACTAATCTCCCACACAAAACAGGCTGCCGAATCGAGGGGGGACGATATTCGGCGGCAAGGGCCAATGGCATCAACCGGGCCGGGACCCGGGTACCCTCGGTGATTTGGCGATAGGCACCGCCTTACCCAAGCCGGCACTTCCTGTACCTAATGGAAACTGAGGCTTTTTTGGGTTGAGGTGGAGCGTGTTCTAGAAGGCATTGCCAGGACAGGTGAGTTGGCGATCCACCGCCGATGATGCTGTTCGTTGTGCTGCTGGTTGGGGTGGAGGGGGTGTGGCCTTGGGAAGCCCTAAACGTACCTGACCGAGTGGCCGCCCTCCGCATGATCGGCCGATTTGCAGGGTTCACTGGATGGTACCTGGCACACGTAGACTTCTCGACAGCATGTTGAAGAAGAGATGAAACAGTCCGACAGGGACACTCATCCAGCTGGCAAGTCCTTGTACCTGGGTTAGGGCCGATTGGGTGCTTAGGGGTGGTCGCGTGGTGCCGCAGCCAGCCCAGGGACTCTGCAGTGCACAAGTTGATGCACTGGCAGACTAGGGCCCGAGGATGAGCTAATATCTCCCCATGATTTGCAATAAATAAGTCTAATATTTATACTTAGGCATCGCACTGCCTGGTTGGGCCAATCACCGTGCCGGATCCCGAGCATAGATAAGCATCGCAGATGTGCCCCTCTACGGATCCACTGCTGGGACGAGGCCACAGTACATCGCACTCACTACTATCCATTGACTGCAAAGCTGGATAGCTGGTGATTTCGGGTCTACTTTCTTCCCCCCTACACCTCATGGTTGATGCCCGGCCACACCCTCTCTAGTTATAAAGCCACTTTATTGCTCTCGGGCTTATTTGTTCGTCTACCGTAAATCAAACCTGTCCCGCATGTGCCTGCAAATCCAGCCTGGTCAAAAGAACCATAAACGAATGCCTGTAGCAACAGAACGCTTCCAAATAATTCACAGAAAAATGATCTTCGAGTCCACACCAAATCCTCTATCCCGAGGGTCGTGTCGAGGATGGATCTCGACGTGGTGTTATCGGCGTCGGTATCCACGCGCGGCTCACATGATCACACAGCACGAATTCTGCTTCTTCGCAGATGTGTAGAACATCTTCGACTGGGCACTAAGTCCCTCCGACTTAGACACGAGATCGTCAATCTTTTCTCCCCGCTCGAGGACCTGGTCGGGGTTAGCGTCATTCTGCCTATATGTTCTCTTGCAGCACATACGCTCTCGATGGTCTTGTGAAGGACGATTTTGGTCTCGTCCAGCTCCTTCTGGATCTTGAGGATGCTATCCACCTGGTGTGGGTCCTGGTACGCCTGAATGTAGGTCTTGAGGGAGGGGAAGGGCACCGGATCACGGGAGGAGGCGGCGTTCGGATTCAGGGAGAGGAACTCGTCGAGCATCTTCGAAAGGATCTGGTGAGCAGCCAGGGACGGATACTCATTGTCGCTGATGATCACTCCGGCGATACCTTGGGTTCGCGCGTAGACGTGGAATGTGAAATCTGTAGGCGACCGGCGGTCAGGGGCTGCCGCAGAGGCGATGGAAAGATGACACCGAGGGACGCCAACTTGCCTTGCTCTTGAATGTCCTGTCTCTGTCCTTGTTTCGTCCGTTCGGCGACGGTCTTACTGAACATCGTCATGAACTCGCTGACGCTTCCTTTGGTGAAGCGCGAGTAGCTGCTGAGGTCGCGCTCGGCGCAGAGCTCCACGGCGGGAGCTTGAGCATTTTGGAGAATCTGTCAAGATGAGCGGAGTCAGACAGCAGAAACGATGAATAGGGAGCTTCCGCCATTTCCTTACCCCTAGATAAACGAGCTTCATGATGGCGAGGATGAGACTGGGAGAGGCTGACGTCGTTGAGCTGGCAAAGTTGCGGGGATTCCCAATGAAGGGTCCCGACCGCCCTTCACCGCCTTAGTGCCTGAGGCAGTAACAGATCCCTTTCTAGCTTCCATCTCCTTCCCTTCTCCTCCTCACTTCTACTTCTCCAAAGCGTCTACTCGCGCCTTTTTGGCATACCTATCGGCACTGGTCTTTTGATAAGAGGGGAATCATGCTGTGGCTTATCACATGACTCCTAGAATGGACTGTCTGCTCAGATGCACAGCTGCATTCCAGAAAGTTCCGGTTGCGTGCCGTGCCACTGCTTCAATCCTCTAAGCCTTATTTTTCGGGCATCTACGAAGTGTATGGGTATTTGATTGACGAGCCTTGCTTCTTCAGAACTATATTCTGTATCCCGCGATGGTACCTTTTGGAGTCGAAATGCATGTGCCATGCTGTGGAGAGATGGCGCAGAAATGCCTCAGGACCCTAACACGAGGCTTCAATAGGCGAAGAACAGTTACTCGTTCGCCGCCGTATCTCAACTCGCATTCAACTGAAACATATGGAATGCACCAACAACTAGGATTCCTAATCCTTGTGCCAATGAGGTGCGATGGTTAACAACTTTCGGTCAACTAAACCGCTCTCCGTCAGCTCGACGTAGTTCCTACGCAATATTGCACATTGCCTTCTACTAATGGCAGTGTGATCTAGGCTTTGTAGACACTTGATTGCTTGAGAAAGTCGATACTTCATCATCTTGGAAATGACAGGAATTCAGCTGCCGCCGTTAGGCTACTTACGTAACTATGCAGATAGCAGAGATATCTCGAATACTGGTGAACAGGCCAACATTTTAATGCTTCATGGTCAGAACCAAGTAATCCAGGCCATGTACCAACACTGACCCGTCTGTAGGCCATGGTCAATCGATTGATATGTTCCATCGCAAAACGCAACTTCCTCCAAGAGGCCCTCAATGCAGGTGGGTCTCAGAGCAACCGATCACTACCACATTTCAAGCTCCATTACAGTGAAGCACCTTTCGACGTGAACGGCCCAGATATGGAGTCCAAGGTTTGGGGTTATGGGATTTTTGACTGCCAGCGGATCTCGGGCCTGGAACAGAGTGTGAAGCGTGTGCTAAAGCAGCTGGAGCACCTTAATCCGGTTGCTGGTATAAATGGATTTTCGACCGGTGCTACCCTGGCGATGATCATCGCATCATTACTGGAGGAGCGAGATCGCGGCCTAGTTTTTGGCGTCAGTGTGGGTATATTCGTGTAACTTGACCGATTCTCTGGCTTACATTGGCAGACCACTCATCCACCGCTCAAATTTGTCGTCGCATACAGTGGTTTTATGCTCGGCCATCCCATGTATAGAGATCTGTATGATCCGAGGATTCGCACCCCTGCACTACTATACATTGGCGAAGTGGACACAATGATCACGCCAAAATCTACGTACCGCCTGGCAGAATGCTGCAGTCATGCCGAAATTCAGACCTTCTGGGGGACACATTACGTTCCCAGACATCTGAAAACAACTGATGTAGCTGTCACCTTTATCTATCGGTGTTTAACCGGTGAGCCCGAGGAAGAAAATGAGCAACGAAGCCGGTCGGCACCGAAGACGGATGAACTGACCCTCCACAAGCACCAGGAACCGGGAAAGGCGTTCCCGGCTAAGGCTCCCAGACGACGGCTAAGAATGCGGGATGCGACGCTGGCTAAAAAGCCTGCCGGGAGTGCCAAGCAAGGGATGGCTGTCACCGCACGGCTTACCACACGGCTTGTGTAACCTCTGTATGCCCTCCACACTAGATCGTGAGATAGGCTCCATCGAGGACCCAGCTGGAGGGTCGGAAATGCAACGCCAGCGTTCAGAATCTTACGAAGGGCCTCTCTCGTGCCTGATCTGCCCTTCTGGATGCAACTCTACAATTCACGCAAACAGTAAACCTACCACGAATGCGACGACATCTAGCGAAACTAGCCATGTTCGACCTCAGACGGGGTCAGGTACGATCTGGCAAGACAAAGGCATAAATAGCCCTGTTCAACCCTCGTTCTTCTCATCCTCATCATCATCAGCCATTCGCTCCATCATCAAGCTACTCCTATCTTCCGATTCAAATCATCTTCCAACAATCTTTCGAGTCACCACTCCACCGTCACAATGAAGTTCACTGCTGCTGCTGCTCTCGCTCTTGCCACTGTGGTTGTGGCTCAGCCTTCCGTCCGCGGCCGTGCTGTCAACCACATCCCTGCCCCTGCTGGCATGACTGTCTCTCAGGGAGCCGACTCCTGCGGTAGCGGCAACCAGCTCTCCTGCTGCAACAAGGCCACTTATGCAGGTGACTCCACCGATATCGACAGCGGTATCCTGTCTGGCCTCTTGAGCGGCCTCATTGGCTCTGGCTCCGGCTCCCAGGGTATTGGCCTGGCCGACGACTGCTCCCCGCTTGACCTCCAGGGTATGTATCTCGCTACGGGATAAGAATTGGCTCTGACATCTATAGCCCTTGACCTTGTCGGCCTGCAAAACTTGCTCAACGACCAGTGCGAGCAGACTGCCGCCTGCTGCCAGGGCAGTGGCAGCGACACTGTAAGCAATCAACCACCTGACCCCTTCTTGGCCCCTCATACTGATTGTATTGCAGGAGGGTGACCTCATCGGTCTCGGTCTCCCCTGCATTGCTCTGGGATCGCTTCTTTAAGCGCGTGGCCATGGCACCGACTATTTATCCATCTACATAATGGATTTAGTTATCACCTCGTCTAGTTTTGGTTCCATGTCGAACCATCTATTAATAAAATCTTGAATTTTTGAATCTATAGTTGTTTTTTCGTAACCTATTTTCTCTACTCCTATCCCTCCCTTTATGCTTGCAATGCAGCCGGGATAGTGTAGTAGTGATTATCCTGACTAGTACTACAGAAACATCCAATGGTTGAGTGCCCTGGTCGTATTTATTGGATATCATAACAGTCATTCAAACCTGTGGCTACCATAATTAGTAAAACATATTAGAAGAGGGATGGTTGAATGTATTTTTACTATGAGAGAAGACGTGTCACAAGAATTACACTATATAATCTTTATACAGATCTCTTTCCAGTACTGTACTGTCTCCTTATCAAATGCAAATGAAAATGTCTGCAAGGTTTTCGAGCCTATAGACCTCCCGCACTACTGAAGATCGAATAATGATATTCCATAGTACAGAAAATGAAGTACTATACATACCTAGCTATTGAGAGTTTGTATAGCTATCTGCCAACACCATCAGACACCCAGTCGGACTGAAAACGGAATCACCAACTCGATCAATAAATGCCTGTATTGAATATTTCATTCTCAATTCAATCGTCTACTTATGAGTCATGACATAAAGGCCAGAGTTAGTGGCGTATTTGTGTGGTCTTGTCAGGCATTTACATGCAAGTGTGGGTCTGATACCTGTCCAGTCTTCTGGTTTCAATATAGTAGACACACTATTTAGGATATGATTTCATTTTCCGGAAATATCAATTTGTTGACACATTATCATGGCACCGAAGACTGGTGTTAATACTATCTGTTCCAAGTGCTTACTATCTATTCCAAGTGAAAGCAACACAATATAGTAGTAAATCTATGAAGCAAGAAATGGACAAATATATTACTACAATAGGTGCCAGCTGGTCTACACCGATTTTCTAAACTTTCCAGCGTCTCTCCGATAACAACCATTATAAATCGCGTCCGAGACCCCAAATGCTCGCGAGTACTAGATAGCGATCTTCTTCTTCTACTGGTCGTTATCGATGCAGAAAGTGTGCCCTGTCTGCACTCTGCACTGCATATAAGGATAAGGCGATAATCAATTAAGCTATAGTGGCCGAGACTGGATGAGACTGTTGGTATCTTGGCGTCAAGACAGCCTTCCACGATCCTTTCTCGAACTGCATTGTGATATATTGTCTGTAGTCGATATTCTGTCCGGGCACCTCTGCCAGGTCAAATCGTGAAAAGATATTGGCGGTTAACATTCTGATTTCTGCCATGGCGAAGCTGTAGTATTTGGACGGATTAGGTCTCATTGTCATTTTGGAGGGGAGGGAACAAAGAAGCAAAGAAAATTCAGAAAGGGCCCATGATAGAGACAGAGAGAAAGGGTTCGAGACGTACTTCTTGCCAATGCATGAGTGCTTCCCAGCAGAAAATGGATAATAAGCTTGCATGCTAAGTAAAGAGAATTAGCACATTGCCATCGTCACTCAGTGACAATGGTATGGACATACTCAGGTGCAGGTACATCAAAAGGCCGAGGATCCAGCCACCTCTCAGGCCAAAAACGCAGGGGCTCAACCCAGTATTTCGGATCTCGGTGAAGCTGGCGATAAGATGCAGAAACAATTGTATGAGCAGGGAGGTAGTATCCCATCAGCTCAATCGGCGTCTTTCCAGTCCGACGACCCATCTCAGACGCTATCGGATGTAGTCGGAGCACCTCTTTAATGCATGCTTCGAGGTACTCATATTCAAAAGACGTTCGGACTGTCTTGCTTGGGACAATTGGATCAGTTGGATGAAGGATCGGTAGGCTCTTCATCAGCTTCTCTTTCGTTTCTGGGTTCCGTAGTATTTCCAGGAAAAAGCAGGCGATTGTCCCAGACGTGGTTTCGGACCCGGCTAATAGAATCTCGGCCATCTGGTCGACAAATTCCCTAGTTCCCATTTTGACTCCGCTGTCTGGTCTTTCGCCATTCTCGAGGAGGTGTTGCAGAAGGTCGGGACGGACACTCTTGGGGGTTGCTTTTCGATGACCTGCGACTGCGGAGATGGCCTATGCCATTGTCAGTTAAATTGATCATGATTGTGAATACTTCACGGGATGTAGGTACAGCAATCATCTCTCGTGGCCAGTCAAATTCGATGTTTAGGCCGAGTCTCCTTAGAAGGCGCTTGATGTAAACAAACTGATTCGGCGTTAGCAGGTCGCTCACTCCTCTCTTCAGCTAAAAAGATTTTTCGACTACCTGGTATCGCCGAGTCATCCCTTTGAAGATGGCTGTTGGGATTGTTCGCCATAATTTCTCATCAAATTCAAGTTCCAATTTCCTGTTTTTGTTCGTCTGGCCGAATCCGTTGCCAAAGGAGCACTCTCCCATTCTGGGGTTGCGTAGTGTTACTACAAAGTGTTCTCCGGAGTTGGCCTTGTGCATCATAATACTTACATGTCAAGGGCAAGACTATGCAAATCTTCCATCAGGTCCGTGACTACCGGAGCTTTCTCGCCCTTTGGCGAGGGGCATGACAGCAGATCCACATATCGATTGATCAGGTCGCTCACACATTGCGAAAACAAAAACTCAAGACCATCAACGTATGCAATCGTGAATGCTGGAGACAGAAACTTCTTAAGTCGCTTATGGGGATCTGGTCGACTTTGTAGTATATCAGTACGAGACTTCGATTAACCCGTCTCATCCGTATTGCCATCCACCTCGAGGAAAAGGAAAGTAGCAGGGCACTTACATCTCCCCAAACAATCCAGGGCTAGTCCGATCTCTCGATATTTCTGCATACATGGTGACCTTCGGCAGATCAACTGTCATAAGAATGGCCTTGATGGCCTCTTTATCTGAAATCCAAACCTGTCGCGGTCCGAGGCGGAAGATCGGGCCGTATTGTGCGTGGGACTTCTCGACGGATTTCCATATCGTTCCTCTTGCGAATGCATAGTTGAGATGTAATGTTGTGAGAGGTGCATACCATGGCCCGGGGATCCGTGAGAGAGGAGACTTGATGGCTTTGATAACTCCTATGGTGTAGTTGATGAAGATCAGACCGAGGATCAACAGTGGTGCCCAGTGGAGATACACAGGAAGTCTCTCCGAAAGCGTCTCCATCTTAAAAGGATGAATGATTGGTTATGGTGAGGAATGTCGTTATGTGTCAAAAGGGTTACTGTACGGTTAGGGATCGGCGTCGTCTGAAGAAACAAAGAAAGGACAGCATTCCCGATCCCGTGTGATATTGAAGCTACTACTTGCTTATAAACATACCGGCTCGCTGTTCTACGACTTGGTTCAAGGCATGATATCGAATCTCCACATTGGTATCAGACTGACAAAACCTATTAGATTTTGACATCATCCGTTGCCATATCCGTGCGCAGTGGGAACGGAGTGTTTTTTTGACAATGTAGGAAGTGGTGAAGTCATTGGCATAGCCTTTATAGGTTTCGGTTCTAGATGGCTCTGCAGAGGATCAGCTAAGCTTACGGAAAACTTCTCCAGGTCATTCATAAAGCCCGATTCTCCTCTAGTTTCCCTTCCGGCAATGCCTTGTGTTTTGCCATTCGGAAACTCTGGGAAGTGCAGATCCATTCTATGCCGAACTCTATTTCCCGAGCAATTAGCTGGAATAGCGACTGTAAATGCTCTCTGAGCAATCGCTAGGGTTATACAATTTGTGTAGCCAATGTGGAATGTCTCATAATAGGAATCTCATGACCCGTTGATTGGCATGTCGCTTATTCAAAGGTTTCGATGCATTCCTTCGAGTGGAAGTTAATGCAGGCGCGCCACCATAGATATATCAGATAAATGGATGAGAATATTGCTTTGGTCGTTTCTCAGGAAGTAGAGGAGGAGGTTGACAATCAAAATGAATTGCACCTCGCCGACGCGTTCTTTCCGATTGAAAAGGCCGGGACCGTAATGGTCTCGAATGTAATGTTGCCCAAGCAAGGCTTTTCCTACGTCTCGAACATTTCATAATTTCGGACCATTGCGGAGACTCGCACTCAGCTTTTGCCCTATAAGGTTGTGATTCCCCACACCGTCGCTCAGTTCTGTGCCCTAGTTATGGGATCGCCACTTACACGTTAAACTTTCTCAATTTTCGAACAACAAGGTTCTGAGCTCTCTCCATAGATGCAAGTATCCAGTTCTGTCACATCTATCAAATGGTACTCCACTACGGCTCATTCATCTCGTCATCCGGGAAGCCGAGTCAATGACATTCAGAATGGTAGCTTTGGGATCGTGGATCATCATCATGATATGAGTCCTCATGTCAGACACACGAATAACCCCAATGGTTGAGATATGGAGAAAGGTAGAATTTTAGACATTTAAATGAAATGTGTAGATATGACTAGAGCGAAGTTGTTCTTTATTGGCACAACGCTGAGGACACTGGCATTGTGAAAGATCGAACCGCATGTTTAACTTTTACCTGGAATGTGGCTGATTTCAACTGCTGCAGAATGAACGCTTAGGCTTGATAAGCTATCATCAGGCCTGCCACTCAGTATTAATGTCTTACCTTGGCCTCCGTTACTCTGAATGTCCTTGATGAGTGTCACCCAAAATACGCTTTCCCCCAACGACGCCTCATTATGTCTTTTGTTACCAACGCCGATATTCTACTCATATTCGGAGAATTAAGCAAAGTCCCTCGCGGCTACGAATCCTTCTTCAGCCACGTCGATGACAATGTGCACTGGGAAATCACAGGACAAAACGCTCTATCAGGAGTATGCAGGTCGAAGGCAGAATTCTTGGATAAGGTGTGGCTGCCGATCATCAAACTGATAGCAGACCCAGGCCCTATATTTGAAATAGCCTTCCCTGATAGCGTGACAAGAAACGAGGAAGGGTGGGTTAACGTTGAATTGAAGACCAAAGACACCCGAACAAAGTTGGGCAATCGTTTGTATAGCCAACATTATTCCTGGCACTGCAAGTTCAACTCAACAAAGAAGATCGTTCAAGTGAGATGTTTCTTCGACACAAGCCTGGCGGAAACTGTACTTCTGGATGAGAAATACAGACAAGAGACACTGGCCATCCTGCCAAACGATGGTAAGTACCTGGCCATAGTTCACAAAATACTACTTGACTAACTCCAACACCAGCGTTAGAAAGGCCGGAAAAGGGCCCGGAATACCCCTTAATACCCTTCGATCCCGCTTATAAACGATTCTTGAACGAGTTCTACCTCCTGATGGACTCACCGAATGAGCACGAGAAATATTCACAATGCTTTACGCCCGATGCTACGGTAATAATGGGAGAAAAGGAAGCGCGTGGTAGAGAAGGTAAGCTTGACAGAATCATTTCTTAGGTTTTTCCAAAACTCTTTCTAATCATTGATGATTTGATAGGAATATATGCCCTGAGAAAAGCATTGTGGAATCCAACTAAGCACTGCACACATCGCCTCAAGCAAGTTTTCCCGTACGGGCCTAACTCTGATGTGGCTATGGTGCATGGGACTCTTGATTGCGTATTCAAAGATGGTTCTGCCAAGACAGTTGACTGGGCTGCAAGATGTCACTTCGTCGTGCTAGATCGAGTATATCTATCTCGATATCAGATCTATATAGCAGGTGATGCAGCTGGGAGACCCAAATCAAATCTTTAATTGGTCCAAAGGAATATTATTGTGTCACTCAATTTGATGGAACGCTATGATATCGATACAGTAATAGCCGCTATGCCTGTAACGAATCGTACTCTGTGGCTTAGAGTATATAGAGAATACACTATTCGGGTCACAAGATAAACGGTCCCATGCGTCGAATCATGGTAGATGTCAGACCGAGCTTTTTTATTTGCATAAGAGCATAGGAAAATCCATGTTATAGGAAATGGCCTATACTAAGGCACGGTGGACAAGAGTCAAATTCACACAGTCACATAGAGGAAAACAGAGACACAAGACGGCGTATAAACGCTGAAGGTGTGTTTTGCCAACATCTCCCGTTCCCTTGAAGTCATTTAACATCACAGGCACAATTGCTGGCGCAGCTGGCTGGATAGCTGTTGCGGAAACGTGTAGCTTAACAGTCGAGGACACCGAGATCGTCGCATAACGAAGCAGAGTCGGCCTCCTACCAAACCTTTTAGTCAGTACTTCTGATGGACATTTCATGGGTAACAAAACAAATGGGACGTCAGCTCCCTACCGTTCGCTTCCCAATGGATGCACCAATCTTGGCCGCAGGATCGTGTTCAGAGGTGGCTGCCACAAAGGCAGAAAAGAGAACGGCGAAGAGGACAGCTGAGACCTTCATGATGATAAAGGATAAAGTTGTAGACCAAATGAAATGCTTTGGAGGATGTAATGAGATCAAACAGCTGGGGTGAGTACTCAGATTAAATACTTGGATGGACTTCACTGTGTTATTGCCTCAGCAAAGTGGGAAGTAAGTCAATGCATTTAGCGGCAAGGGATACCCTCAGTCAGCCGATGTATATCTTAATACTTCTTAGTATGATCTGCTCCCTACAGTACTCTATCTTGACCGCGACACTGATTCAAAAGAGGCGACTATCGAAATGCGACCTGCATGTTTGCCCTCCATTCACCAGCAGAGCTGAACTTTGTTGAGCTATTTAACTGAGAGTCAGCCGCTCAATACTGTAGTACGGATGATCATTTGCAGATTGAGCAATGGCGATGACGATTGCTTTCTCATCGGAAATTCAATACATCCTGCATGAACAAATCCAAGGCTACACGAAGTCTTGAGCCATTTCTTTTCATGCTAGCATCCGTGTGGCACGGTGGCATCAGAAGTGCTTATAAAATGATTCTCTGAAACAGAAACAATATATTAGATCATGAAAGGCTGAACAGATTGTAACCAAGTCACTACACACTGTCTTTGAGCATGGACTCATGGAGGCAACCGTCCCGGTGGGACACCAGTTTCAGCCTCCCCAGGCCCTTGCATGCTGCACCTGCTTCCTCATAATTTGCTGCAACTAAATCTTATACGGGGTAGTTAGCCTATCATCTAGTTCGTAGAAGGGTTTCACTGCAACCTGGCTGCAATTAGTGACGCGGCAGGCAATAAGGTTTATGTAGCCAGATAGCCTCACCGTTATTGTTTCTTTTTGCAACCTTTCGCCGACTCTGCAAGATGATCATACCCGAATAGAATTCAATAGCATCTAGTAAGATAAATATATTCGAGAAACGGTCGTCAAGAGTCTTACAAGAACAGGAACTTAACCCCAAAACAGAGATTTCAAAGAATTCAATGGGGTGGGTAGAAAGTAATCCGCTTCTCTTAGCCGCTAAATGACAATGTCTCTCCATCACCCTACAAGAATTTACCTGCGTTTCGACACCGCCACCAATCAGCCAGCCACTGTACCTGCAGGATATTACGTATCACATCTCCTGGCTTACTACGGAGAACGAGCCACGTCGACATAGTCAAATTGCCTACAACAATTTTTAAGCATTACCTGTGCTAGCCGCTACCACCCTACTGGTAAACCCACGATTTCAGGTCATGGAAAGAGATATAGAGACACCTGAGTTGATCGGGAGATCAAGCGAAGCAGGGGATCGGGACGTTTTTGTCGATTGTGGGATTGCCACAACCTCTAGAAATACTGGCAAAGTGTTCATGTGGCGATGGCTTCCTTGAATATTGCTTACGTGGATTAGATGCTGAAAAGCACCCTTGATAGATTTATACCTATCGCACTGCTGCCCTCTTGGTGGAATTACCATCCCTTATGCTTTTCTATTGCCATTCTAGATCTCGAGAATCGAGTGCAACCCTGCTCAGGCACTAGCTAAGCCAAGCCAGCGAAAGCTTACTAGGAACGGTGGAGTATTGGGTTGATTACCTTCATACCACCGCTCACTTCTGCCAATGTAGAAATGATTATCAACGCTTTCCTTGTGTCGTTGATCGTACATCTCAACCCTACTTCATTAATTCCCGTGCGACGTGGTCTATCTTCTGTGTCGCTGAACAACCGAATCACGTTAAATATCTCTTCTTGTGTCCACTATAGTTTGTACCAGAAGCCTTAATCAATGATCTTTTCCATGGGACAATAACTACATCAATCGGTCAATGCGCTTAGCTGTATCTGCTTCCTGCACCTTGTCCGCTACGCTGCATTGATAATGTCAAAAGCTCCTCCTATGCCAATGAAAAATTATGTGCGAGAATATGGCAGGTCCCAATGACACTTTCCATTCCGTAGTACCCTTGATTTCAAGTCCTGGGTGATGATACCACAAGACCTGACAGTGTCACCGAGACACACTACTATCAAACAGGACAATACCGATTTTGGTTTTGTGAATAGCAGATTATGGCCACCAAGTTGAGGGCAATCTGTATAGCTACCATCTGTGCACATGATATTTATACATGTTAGCCAGCCACCTACCTGACCAGGGGACACTATCCTTCATTCTCTCCTCATAAATCCGTAAAGATCAGTCTGGTTTTTACTGTACCCCCATGTTTTTCTTTTCACGACAAGTCCCTTGAATTCTGTATGCATGCATGTCCCTACCAACCCCCGTGCTGGATCTGTAGACCTGTACTCTGCCAAACATTTCATCCTTCTTCAATAGTTTCATGCTCAGTGGGGACAGAAAAACCGCTCATGGCATATTCAGTATTGGTATGTACATACTATATCTCAGGTAAATCATTTAGGAGGAGACTTGTTTGTCTAGTTTATCTAGCAGGAGGTGAAAGACCGCACTGAAGGTTTTCCTTGCATTGAGTGGAATGGGGTTACTTAATATGAGAGACGTATATTGAAGCAGACGCATGGCCTCAGGATATGGTTTCCCCATCTTCGAAACTATGTCAAGAAGGCTTTTTCTTCTGTGATATGGAAAAAGTGCACATATTGTACATTTAGAGAGAATGGTCATATAACTTCACCGGATCCTCCAGGTTAGCCAAACACTTGACAACAGTGCCCAGAATCTATTTTACAAGCGACGACGGCGCAGACCGCTAACATCGCGACGCTTCGAAGCAGCAGCGATCGTCAGTGTCTCCGAGATGCCAGGAGTGCACTCAGTACCCGCAGCCATGCTCTGAGACGCATCCCACTCGCCGTTGACGCAGCGCTGGAACGCCGTGCCGCCATTGCAGTACCAGTAGTCCTCCTGGCTGCAGGAGCCGCTCAAGACACCCGAGGTAGCCGAAGATGCGGAGCTGGAAGCAGCGCTGGGAGTGGAGCTGGTGGGGGTAGAGGCTGAGTCGGAGGGGCTGGCGTTTCCGGGTCCTGCCATGTCAGGCTGGGTTTGACCGAACTGGCCGCCAGCCGTTGAGCCACTGCCGGACTGGCTGTTGGTGCTACCAGAGCTACCAACATCGGAGGAGCTGCCGGAGCTACCAGTGGGTTGAGGACGAGAGGAGGTGACCATGGTGGTCTGGGATCCAGTGCCAGCGTAAGAGGCGGCAGCAGAAGTCACGACAGCGGCTTCGGTCGTCGAGGCGCTGGTGGCTGCAGCAGCGGTAGTCGCAGCAGCAGCCGCGGTGGCAGTGCTGCCAGCAGTGTATAGGGTCGGACCGGGGATGGTGTAACTGCTGATGCTCTGCCAGATGTCAATGTAGATGCCGGGGTCGGTATCCTTGTACAAGGCAGTTCCCAGGGTTCCGCTCGGGGTGGCAGTGCCGCTTCCGGTGACGTTCAGGTTGATGCACTGGGGGTAGTTCTGGGCGCCATCCAGGTCCTCAGCACCGTGCAGGGCAATAATCTCGTGGCGAAGAACATAGCTTCCAGCCTCGATATCAGACGGGATGGTGATGCTGCGGGTGTAGTTGTTATCTATGAGCTTGTCGGTAGCCCAGGTGCCAGGGATTTCCGAATCATCAATCAAGCCACCAGCATCAATCTTGAAGAACTGCAGAGCCGTCTTATCGACGTCAGCGCAAGAGCCATTGCAGTTGGCCAGGTAGGTGATCACTGGGCCATGGTGATCATCAGGCCAAGTGTTCCAGGTCATCTTGACGGTTCCACCCGGTGCGACCGGAGCTTCAAGTGCACCAGGAGCGGAGCCACGATGGCAGACGATGTTGGAGCTCTCGTATTGGGTGGGAGAGACATAGCCATCATCCGTGGCATTAGTGGACCAGGCAATCAGCTCCGGGGGATCGGACTCGTAGTAGTAGGTGTCAACCAGGTAACCACCGTAAGTAGTACCGTCCACCTCAATGCTCGACACATAGCCATGTCCGGCCACAAGGGAAGCTGAGGCCAGCAGGACTCCCGCGATCTTAGAAAGAGGCATTTTGTTTTGATTCACGCACAGCGGAATATATAAAGAGTGACGAAAGAATGGAAGAACTTCAATCAATGAAGTTCAGAAAGGGAAAAGAATGAAAGACTGGCGAGTCGGAAGAAATCGATCTGCTTGCAGAGAAGAATCATTTCGAGGGCGGTTCATGCTATTTAACATTTCTCGGATGATCGGCTCTGCCAAAAATCTTCAATGTTGATCAAGCTAAGCGAAGCTTCCGTCATCTCCAGATCATTTGCAGTTTGATGAAAGGATCTATGGCCGAGGCAGGTTGATGGCGTTGCTCGGAGTTCCGCTGTTTCAGAAGTCACGGGGGCTGCAGATTGGTAGAACCATGAAGAATCACGCTGTCGTCGATCGAGTCGTCAGGCCTGCAAGGAGGATCCATCATACGAGCTTGAGATGCGCCAAAAGCTAGATTGATTGAATGGATGAGATGAAGTTGGACTGTCGATGTCAAATGCCGGAGATAGATTGGGGTTTGGCGCCGGGTAGAAACACGCCAGCGGGTAAGCGAGATGACAGGAAGTCGATGATCCCAAAAACGGGCCCGGCTCCACCGGTTCCCTCGATCTCCAGTCGTCTCTTGCCTTGCGTGTGTCGAGTCAGTTGTGGGGAGTGGCGCTCCGGATCTGGAGATAATTCACAAAGCTTCATAAACGGTGCTTGCTGGGCATGGGCCAGATTATGCTATGGAATGACTTCATCCACAACTTGCATAATTGCCGACATTCCAGGTACTGGTGGCAATGAAGAAGACTTTGTACATACTCATGCGATCTGTACATGGGTGAGCAGCTATGCATGAATGAGATTACTAGAAATACCCGCCTTCCGGTACACCCGTGCCTGTAATGAAACAAAGTTGCGAAAGCTGATCATGTTTGATTTCCTCGGCACTTCTATGTCAGTGCCACTTGAATCTATGCCATTGTTTGGCTTGATTCGTAATTATACGCATAATGGTACTCAAGGAGTCTTAAGTCTGTCGAGAATTTGGATGCGAGCTACCCAATCAAATATCCTGACATCCGTGGCTTGAGATGGGGATATTCTGCGACTATCTAAGCGGCATGGATGCGTTTCTGTATTACCAAACTGGCTAAGAAATTATGGCTAAAACTCATCATTCATATCATAGCTTTGGTCCGATTGGACGTCTACCTTTCGCTACCATCCGTGCGTATGGATGAGTGGCCGAGCTGGGGACCAGGTGATCTATATCTCCTGTGTTGACTAGGTGGGGACCAGCCTCGTCGAGGCTAGTAATTCCTACATTGCGCATGGCTGTCTCGAGCTCGTCTCTCATGACTAGTGGTAAGTATTGTTAGCAAGCAGAAATTGGCCTGGTTTGGGCAACGAGACAAAATAAGAGCACACTTACTATCAACCAAATGCTCTACACCATCCTGGCCGTAGTTAGTTGCAAAGAGCATGCTGCGTCCCATTCCAACCGCTGTTGCACCCAGACACACTGCTTTAAGAATGTCGGTCCCCCGCCGAATACCACCATCGACGTAAATCTCCATCCGATCGAAGATCTCCGGGCACCGCTTGTGAAGCTCTAATAGAGTGACAATGGAAGGTGGGCTGGTATCGAGATTCCGACCGCCATGGTTGCTCAACAGGATGCCGTCGAGTCCGGCTTCCATGGCAAGGATCGCATCATCAGCGGACATGACACCTTTCAGGCATACGGGCAAATGTGTATGCTGTCGCACCCACGCCATATCCTCCCAGGTTAGTCCGGCATCGATGAATCCTGCCATTACTCGTCCCAGACCGCCACCTTTCTTGTCATTCTTTGCTTTGGATGGCGCCATCGGGACCGATAGTGTTTCGTCGGCTTTTACGCGCTCATCTGCCTCCCGCTTCCCAGGCCAGGCGGCATCCACCGTGATGAAAATAGCTTTGACGTTGGGATTGGCGGAGCATTGGCGAAGGAGAGCAGCGGACTTTTCACGATCGCGGTTCACGTATAGCTGAAAGAACATATTTACCGATGGTGCAGCGCTGCACAGCTCATCGAGGGGATAGGAGGAATTATTGGAGACCTGTAAAAGAGTTCAGTATGAAAAAGCAATGATGGCAACATTCAGGGAAAGAATGACAAGCATACTCCTTGGAAAATGCCTTTGTTCTCACAAGCTTTAGCAATTCCCAACTCGCCATCTGGGTGGATGAGCTTCGCCATTGCTGCCGGGCTAACGAAGAGCGGAAGCTCGGTATTGACGCCAAGCAGCTTGGTCTTCGTGTCGACTGATCGCACATTCTTTAGGATTCTCGGTCGGAGCCATATACGGTCAAAGCACAGCTTGTTCGCATCCCTCGTGATCAGGTCTGTTGAAGCACTGGAATAGAACGCCCATGTTTTCTTACTAGCAGTCTTCGATGCGACCAGTTCAAAATCATGGGAGTTTATCAGGGTGTCTAGCGGTGGCTTTTCATTTTCCAGAAGCAAGGGCGGGTTCTGAGTGGGCGGTTGCTTCAACCAGTCCTCATTAATTGTCGCTTCATCCAGCACTCCCAAATTTCGCTCTGGTGATAGATGTGCCTTGATGACACTGGGAGCATGAACTTCAGAGTATGCTCTGGTGGCATCGCGTCCGGCATACTTTAGGATAACTTGTGTTAAGGTGTCAGTCTCAAATTCTAGTAGTATCGTCAACCGTGACGCTGAGGTCTTACTCGAAGATCCGCCCGGATGCTCTTCCAAGAAATCCGTCACATCCCACACCTGATTGTCCACCACAATCCAACAGTCGTCGGGCGTCTTGTGCTCAGAAATCTGCTGTGCAGACAACTGCCTCTCCTTCGTCATCTTGTCCTATGCAGCTAGTAGGATGCTATGGAGGCCTGCGGTTGATCCGATATACTGCTGATAAGTTCTCACCACTTAGACAATGGTGGTCAATGGGAGTTGGAATTGCCTGGGGTGGAAGGTCGTGCACAAGGAAGACATGCGCAAGGGATTAAATAGGTGAAGGTTTGGCTTTGGCTGAGATATATACCGGTGTTGTATGGGCGGAGAGATCCCGCGGTCGGGGAACTGATCGCCCGCGTGCTTCGGCATATCATCGTTGCGGGGTGACACTGGCAGTAGTAGCCGCATAGGAAAGTCTTTACTTTTCATGTCTGGCTGGATGTTGTGCTGTAAGAATATACCAATTGTTGTCTTTAAACCTGCCATCCCTTCTTCTGCCCTCCTGTCTTCTTGTGACACAGTTGTTGTTCGCGAGACAGTTAAGTTGTATCCTAGAATAAACAATCATGAATTGAAGAGATGTAAGTGCTCGGTTTGCACCCCCGCAAATTGGCGGTGGAGAATGGCGCTCGGGCTGGTCGGAGCATCGCCGAGGCCCTGGTTGTTGTGGCGGTCGGGGAGTTCGCCGCTGTCTACGTTGTACAGAAGAGTCTCGCAACCTTCAATAGTTTGGGTAACAACATGCAGGGAAATGCTTTCGATCTAATTCGGTACAACGCTATGCTTACCTCTAGATAATTTACATGATCCCTTGTCCTTGCACACGCTAATCGACTCCCGTTTCCAGATCTTCAGTATGTTCTTGACCATGTGCACCTCGCCAACCCCAACTAATCGATCCATCGATCACTTTGCTACCTAAATACACATTCCAACCCTGGGAGGCCATGCTACAGACCAACACTCTAGCTTAGGCCATGCACCTGTGAAAGAAGCTCCTCCAAATACTTCTTAATCTGCGGGGAGCGCCAGCGCTGTTGCGGATCTGGCTCGAGCATGCCCTTTATGCACGTCATTACATACTCAGCTACTGACGTTCCATCAGCAAGGGTCATGGAGCCCATGTGAAGCTTGTGTGAGAAGTCTTCGGGAAAGATAGGTCCGGTTGAAGTTTGCCCGGGTGGTCCTCGGGTGAGCCCGGTGAGAACAAGCTGGCGCTCCATCTTGGTATTGAGTGGATAAACCAGTTCAAACAAAATAACACCCAGCGCGTATACATCGAGGGTCTCGTCAATGACGTATAGGGATGCTGGTTTGCCATGCTGGCGTGGGCGTTCTGTCATTCCTGCCTTGCTGGCGTGGAAAGGTGGACGGTAGAATTCGGTTCCAACGACGGTGTGTATCTCTGCGTCTTCTGGCTGTGTCGATGAGCCCTCTGGAGGGCAATCGTTGATGTGCGAGATGTCTGCGACAAGACCGAAATCACCGATACGAGGATGGCAATATCTATAGATCGGTCCATGCGCGCTTGCACAGGGAGAACATCCATCCAATTGCTTCTTGTCCGGGGCACAAAGGAAGATATTAGCTGGCTTCAGATCGCGGTGCACAATGTCCTTGGAATGCAGATAATCAACGCCGGAGATTATGTCCAGCATTAGCTTTAGAGAAGGCACCAGATGATAGCAGTGCCGCCGTGGGAGCGTTTTGTCGTGCTCCGTGTTTGCGCTTGGTTGTGAGTTGAGGTAAGAGCTGAGCGAGATCGGGTGTAACGACATTTGTATATGCAGAACAACAGCGGGCAGTTGAGCTGCGCTTCGGTATCGGCGCTGAATTTGTAGCTTGGATGGATCTTCACTGAGGCCATCCGTGAAAATATCCTCATCAGTGCCACCAAAGGTAGACAGCGGGTCTTGTGAGGCGAGGCTGAAGTTGCGCGGGATGGTCTCTACCTCATCATCTTCCCCGATTCCATGTGCAGTGGATGCCTTTGATATGTGGGTGCCCACACTGGAGTGGCTCTGACGGCGATGATATGCACTGGAGCCCTTTGACTCAGGATCCAATTGTAATGAATGCTGTGATACATCCGAAGTCTCTGACTGTTCGAAAACAATCCCGAAGCTTTTACTGTCTGTCATTCCCATGCTATAAGTTCGGCTTTGCATCTGCGCAGAGTTGATATCTTCAGACTCCTCGTGTAGCGAAGTGGCGTAACCGGAAATGGGAGACCGTTCCACCCAGGCGCCATAGTATCGAACGACATTGGTGTGCTCGAGTCGTGCGAGTGTTCTAATCTCCTTCATGATTTTTTCCAGCTGATTTTGACTACCACATTGTAGCTGTTGAAGTCTTCGCTGGCTGAGAGGAATCTTCTTGATTGCGTAGTCCTGGTCGTCTATGTGGTTTTTGACGTGGTATACTTCACCAAAGGAGCCACGGCCTAGAACTTTGACCTCAGAAAACTCCGTAGTGTAACGTGACAAATGACTGCTTGGCGGTTGTGGTTTGGGCTGAAGCAGAGGCAAGCCAACTATCGAGCTTCCTGGAAGATGTGTTGACGGATTAAGCAAAGCTGTGAGGTCGAATGGAAAGTTTCGTGGGGCAGGGACGTTTTCATGGCCAATTAATTGCCTTTGGCCGACTGGCTGTCCAACACCACTAGGTCCGGCCTGCACCAAGTTAAAATTCAATTCTGAATTGACCGGCCATGGCTGAAGAGCTTTACTTTGCTCTAAGCTCGGGCCTGCATCGGTTGCTGCCGTGATTCCAGATTGCTGTCCACCGACATCGTCGATTTTGAGTTTGTCTAGCATAGACATGCCCAACATATCAAGGTTGTCGCGATAATACTGTCTTGTTGCCCCCCATTCATCTCCTTCAATGCCCTGAGACACCGCGCCTACTGAGGACAGGAATGCAGACTTGCGGGTGTACAACTGGTTCCCGAGATATCGCACTTCAGGCGAGTCACGCGTGAACTGTCCATTGGCGCCCGCCTGTTTGTTTAGGATGTCTGCCGCCCGGGTAAGACAGTAGAATTCGAGAAGGGCAGCCGTCATCATGTTTGAATGGCCCTTTGTATCACCCTCCAGCACCTTGCCGGAATCAGCCTCATGGTCTCGATGGGCATTGTCCTGCAGAAGGCGAGATTCATCAAGGCCATTTTCCTTATTCAGCTGTGTACCTTGGGCGGGCGCGCAGTCTTCCGTAGGGATATCATGTTGACTTTCGTACGAGGACGCGTCCGAGGACGAATCCGAGGATGAGACCTCTTCAGGGGACCTGAACATTGACATGGCAGGTATGACTGCTGTGAATGATATCCTTCGGAGATAACGATTGGGTGTTCGGAGATAATGATCGGAGTTAAAGCCAGAACAGGCCCAAGCAGAAGAGGAATAGCGCAGCCATCTACGTGCTAGTAGTCACAGGGACAAGTGCAAGCAAGACAAATACTGGGCCGAATGCAAATAACGCAGCTGCTGGATATACAGTGATTTGTATTCCCTGGCTTGTCAAACACCAGCGGTGGAGTAGTGAGTGCAAAGCAAGAAGATGCCACGGAGGCTTTTTGAATTTGGTTGACGTGGTCCGCTTTGGGGGGGATAGCTCAGAGTCTCCCTCATTCAGCCTCTTTCCATCAGATTCCAAACCGTCTTGCCATTGGCAGGGCGTGCATCAAGGGCAGCACAAACTAGACATTTGTTTGTATTCGATTGTACAGTGGATGTCACGGAAGAGGTGTGGTGCAAAATCACACTAGTTGATTAGCTAGAACATCATCACCAATGACTTGTTGACTGCTGTTCAGAAAGGAGTCATCCACTGTTTGGATAAATTCTTCATTCTGCCGTGCTTGGCGGGGTCACTCACGGAAAGTCAAAAAGTCACAACACCTCCTGTCTGGTGGCCTCAGGCACCAAGAACAACACTTTTGGGTAGTTGCCTTCTCCTACCTCTTCGGGTAGTCCCAAAAATTGCAAATGTTCTCCGTATACTTCGGTGCCTCTCTCCCAATACTATCTATCAATTGACATATGACACATAGCACTATTCAATGCCATTTCATTTTGCCGTCGGAGGAAGCTTCTTAGTTATCAATAGGGAAGCCTTTCCTACAGTTGGGCCATTCATATTTGTGAATTCTCCTGAGATGCCCTTGCATCGGCAAGGAATTCTACTCGAACCCAACACCCCGTCTATGAACTGCTATAGGCACCAAAGGCAGAAGTTATGGGTTTCACATACCGGTTTCATGAAAATGCGAACCCACCAATCACCTTAAAGGTCAGGTTGTATCCAATACTTGCATCGCTGCATATAGACGTTGAGCCACTTAGTCGCAGAGGTACCTTAAGAAATGGTATAATATCACCTTCTATACAGAGATACTTGCTCGACCTAGTATGAGCACCGTTGTCTTAGCTTGGGATGGGGCAATGACTCGGCTTCAGTCCCGGATACAAACACTCGCGTTTCCAGACGAACTACCGACGGCTTGCTCACTATAGTGGACAGCCGGACCACCTTTTGCGGATCCACCCATGTCCTGTTGAAAGATAAATGATACACGAACGTGCGGTTACCTGCTTGTTTGCCTAAATGAGATGTTGAACGCGCAGCCTAGTGCATGACTGCCTCTGTCTAGGAACATTGCAACAGGCAATGGAATGGGCCATGTCGCGCAAGGACTTTTTTCGGTAAAAGTTAAAATCTAACAGACTTCTTGTAGGAATATGTAAAAGGTAGCCTATAATATTCAAAGCACTGTCAGCAACACCTAGAACAGGTCCCAGCGCAGGGGTGTTGTTTCGTTGAGATAACATCCCGGGTATTGACGTCAGCGTCCCTGGCGCGGTCCAGATCCTCGATCGATCTGACCCCAGAGCTCAACGAAACCCAGCCTTTTCCAATGCCCTTCGAAAATCAATTGCGGTATGATTTTCCGGAGTCTGCGCGTCCGGCCACTTCTCAATACCCAACAAGTTCTCACCTACAGGACAGTATCTCTGCAACGCGCCTTCATAGCGCTCATTAGCGACATGCCACCAAAAAAGCGCAAGTCATCGAGCATTTCCGCCATCAATGGTGCCTCATCAGACACCAATAAACGCGGAAAGCCCGATATTATGCGTCCACATCCTCATGCCAAAGATACAGAAGACTTTGGCATCGTCCTGCGTGAATTCTATCCCCCTGAGATGTGCAACGAGCGGTGCGAGGCTTATAATAACGGAACGCTGGAACGACCCATTGAAGCCCTACAGAGGGCATACGAAGACACGTTCGATGAACGTCAGAAAATTGAGCCCAAGGCAGCCGTCGTTCACTGGTTCAAAACAGATCTTCGACTACATGACAATCGCGGCCTACAAATGGCATATCAGCTTGCGCGAGAACACAACCTGCCTCTGATCGGCTTGTATATTCTCTCTCCGGAGGACCTGACAGCTCATTTGTCGAGCGCCCCTCGTGTGGATCTGACTTTACGAACACTAAAATTGTTGCGACGAGACTTGAATGAGCTGGATATTCCTTTGTATATGGAGACGCAGGAAAAGAGGAAGGACATTCCTCAAAGGGTTATAGATTTATGCCAGGAATGGGGTGCAGGTCACCTCTTTGCAAACCTGGAGTATGAAGTCGATGAATTGCGCCGCGAGGCGAAATTAGTTCGACTGTGCGCAAGAAACGACATACGATTTGAAGCAGCACATGATACATGTGTTGTCACTCCGGGCAAGCTAGTCAGCCAACAGGGGAAACAGTATGCAGTTTATAGCCCGTGGTTTCGCTCCTGGTGTGCCTTCCTCAATGAGAATCCAGAATACCTTGAGGTTGCGGATGAGCCGGGGTCGAACCCCGGCGATGCACGCAAGCACTTCAAGACCCTCTTTGACTGCGAGGTGCCTGTTGCACCGGAGAACAAGCGTCTCACTGAGGAAGAAAAGACAAGATTCAGGGAGTTGTACCCGGAGGGCGAGCATGAGGCACTCCGTAGGCTGGAGGCGTTTCTGGAGGAGAAGGCAAATGACTATGATGATTTGCGAAACTCACTCGCCGGGCGTAATACATCCGTGCTAAGCCCCTATTTCGCGTCTGGGGCACTTAGTGCACGAACGGCTGTTTTTGAGGCCCGCAAAAAAACCAGAGGTCAACTGAATGCGAACCAGACTGGTTATGCATCGTGGATTAGCGAGGTCGCTTGGCGAGATTTCTATAAGCATGTCCTGGTTCATTGGCCATTCATATGGTGTGTTTTCTCCATATCTGCGAACTACTTGTATCCACACTGACCACAATTATATCACAGTATGAACAAGTGCTTCAAACCTGAATTCACCAATCTAGCGTGGTCGTATAACATGGATCACTTCAATGCCTGGCGTGAGGGCAAAACTGGCTATCCGATCGTCGACGCCGCCATGCGCCAAATGAGCCACGCCGCCTGGATGCATAATCGCACGCGCATGGTCGTTTCATCATTTCTTTCAAAAGACCTTCTGATAGATTGGCGTGCAGGGGAACGATATTTCATGGAACACCTGATAGACGGCGACTTCGCCTCGAACCACGGCGGCTGGGGTTTCGGTTCTAGTACTGGGGTTGATCCCCAGCCATATTTTCGGATATTTAATCCCCTACGCCAGAGTGAGCGGTTTGATCCTGAAGGCGAGTATATTCGTCACTGGGTGCCGGAACTACGTGCCGTTAAGGGCGCGGCGGTCCATGACCCATATGGCAGAGGAGCTGGGGATATTGCTGAGAGGAATGGTTATCCAAAGCCGATAGTGGATCATTCTCAGAGTCGAGATCGTGCGTTAGAGAATTATAAGAAGGTTGCCCAGGGCCGCTGACGACCTGCTTATGATGTGCAAGCGGGAGCCCGCCTAAATCCAGTCCGGAGAGTACTTGTGAGCCATTATGAATTAGCCTCGAATCCTAAGGGGTTTGTCGAGCATAATCTGTAGTGATATAACCATGTTTTGTGTACCTCAACTGTATAGCTCAGCCTCTATTTATCACGAACTCCAAAACCAGTCAATGCAGGATAGCTTTCCAGCATTTTCCTTGTAAGTATGATCATCACCAGTGTTTTCGAAGCCGGATAAGGAGGGTGAGGAGTATGGCAGACATCCTTCCTCCCAGTAGGAGGAATAATATTACCAGCATTATTGCTCATGAGTTGTGTACATTTCGAGCAAATGATCGACCCTGCAAGAACTCATAATAGTTTCTTACTATCGCTCACTGCGATTTTGATTGGATCTGGTTAGAGCCCAGCAAAGTAGGAGCATCAGATTGCGTGTCTACTTGGAGCTAACGCTAGATCCTAGACAGCCAGCGGTTGGAGAAGAACATGAACCGCGCCTTCTGAAAAAATCCAATATTTCAGGAGATCAGGTGATCGAACCACGTCCTTTGTCTCGTTTGTCCGCATCAACCAACAGGTCGTCTTCCCCAAATCCTCACGGCATGCTTCCTCGAGTTACGTTACTCTCTTCACTACCACATCCTTCGGTCGACCGTGTCCTGGTTAACATATTGGATATGGTCTCTAGTACAAGGCTTTCCCACTATGGGCACCGGTCAGATAGATCAATCAAACTACTGCGTACTAAGTATATAATGAGACCCCGCTGACCGTTGAGAAAGCAGTGGCAGTGACAAGGATTAAGTTTGTTGATGACGACGAGTTTCCATCGTATCTGCTACAATGTCTTACTTCTCACCTACCAAACAGGCAGTGGGCGAGGCCGATCTCCGAGACGCGGATTACTAGGGTCAGACAGCTGGGGTACACATGCAGATGCGGATGCAGCTGCAGGAACCTAGTCGCCTATACTGACTCGATGGTACGATGCTAGCCACTAGACCGCCGCATTCAACTTCGATTGAAGTCTGTGCTGACTTCGGCTACACCGGACGGTCCGCGAGTGAATTCTGTGGTGGATTTGTTGGCAACAGCGGGAGCAATATATTCAGTTTGGTACTAGCCTTGGCAACGTGCCAGCTGTCCGACCATTGGCATTTTGATTTCGCAAGGAAGCGACCTCATAGCGACCATCCCAAAACCAGAGTTCTAGAGGTGCTCCTAATTCAATTCTCCTGTGAAACGATTAGGCACACCCCACCGCGGCCTATTAGTGACAAACCAGAGTTTGCCACCAGGGCAGTGAACCCTGGAGAGCTCTCCATGTGTGGCCCGGCTCTGGGATTAGGGCCCTTTTTTAGCGCGTGCGGAGTCCAGCCCCGACGGTTTCCCCGCGATGGATCGCTTCTGCTCTGCCCGGCCTGTTTTGCGCTCTGCCACCCAGCTCCCTTCTTCCTCCATGGAAAAGTCCTCTCCTCTGCTCGACGGGTTTCTATCCGCATTGCGTCTTGTCAACGGCGCATCCCAGAAGGCTTAGCTGTCGTCGTGGGTACGTATGTCAAGCCAGTTACTCATCAACAACTGCCTCGGTCTCTTTCCCCGCTTGTAATTGCCTCGTAAGGAATAAGGTCCGGTTCTTTCGCTCCTTTCGTCTTGGCCGGTTGCTGACTTCTCAAACCCATTTTTCCAGACTGCGATTCTTTAGCATACCCTCATATACCTCTGGAATCGCCAATGTCGGCCTGAAATGGATTCTGCCCAGTCGGGGGACGCCCAGGCATCCAGCGTTCCAGCAGCCACCGAAGAACCAACCGGCGGAGCCTCAACAAAACGTCGTTGGAGAAGGAATCGGATAGCTTGCGACTCCTGCCATTCGCGTCGCGTGCGGTGCGATCGAGCCTTTCCCTGCTCGCGCTGCCTTCGCAGTGAAATCCGATGCGAGTTCACCCGCGAACGACGCAAGCGAGGACGCATTGCGCGATCCCGACTGGTAGAGCCCAATGCTGCCACTGAAAAGCCGACCAAACCTGTGGAGTCCCAAGCCTCAGCACCGGCACCTGCGGAAGCAGGATCTGGTCCGGTTCCAAATGGCTCTCCCTCTACAACTTTTCGCCATAGATCACCAGCGACAAATGATGTGACAGTGTCAGCCCCAAGTATTGACGAGCGGCGCTCTCAGGCGGATGTATCACTTCCTCCAAGGAAGTCAGGGCATACAGTTAATGCGACAGAGGAGTGGCTAGCAGGCACGCATGTCTCTCCAGGTTCCTATGAGCCCTTGGCTGGCATCGGCCCTGGGGAAGGCCCTTTTCCTCGAATCTTTGATATCTGGAATGGGGTTGACCTGGCCGGTTACAGTGATCCAGCATCTCAGGGTTCTAAGATAACCGGCCTTGGACAGACACCAGCACCGTCTGCAACAATCCTAAAATATCCAGTACTCCAGCCAGTAATGCCATATTTGGAGTCGAGCTTGCCTCGAAAGCTAGTATACGACCTTCTCGACCTGTACTTCACAAGCGCATTCTCCACGCATATGCATCCCGTGTGTCATCACATTCACTGCTATGTTCTACGAAAGGCGTCATTTCTGAGTCGGGAAGCCCCTCGGCCTAGCAGCCCTGCACTTCTGGCCAGCATGCTTTGGGTGGCAGCGTTAGATGACCGTGCGTTTGCTTTGCCGATATCTCCTCCCCAGAGGAAGAAGATATGTCAATTTTTATGTGCTCTAACGTTACGGCTCTTGCGACCGTTGGTTCACGTGTCATTCAAAGAGCAAGAGGGCGCCGCGGCGAGCGACCCACTTCATGCTGCGATCGGTCAGGACGGTCCCCCTACAACGGTTCACCATCCATTTGAAGCTGGCGGTGATGATCGGGGGCTGGTCGGCCCTGCAGGATCATTGGACGATGTCATCACATACATCCATGTGGCATCCATTATCTCTTCAAGCGAACAAAAGGCCGCTAGCATGCGATGGTTCGTTTTATTCAAGTAACCTGAAGCGAGCAAGGAAGCTAACCAATCTTAGGTGGCATGCCGCTTTTACTCTTGCACGGGAACTGAAGCTCAATCAAGAGATCGAGGTGATGCCTAGTGAGGAGAATCACCCAGAGGGCTCGAGCCCGTCATTTGATTATTCACTTGCGGGATGGAGTGGCGTTGACACGGGCCCCTTTTTCGATTATTCAAACCCTGCTCGGCCAAGCTTGAATTGCGTATGCGACCGTGGCCACGAACTGCGTGGCGCTATTACCGAAGAGCACCGTGAAGAGCGTCGTCGGACATGGTGGCTTCTCTACATCATGGACCGTCACCTCGCTCTCTGCTACAATCGTCCCCTTGCTCTACTCGATGCTGAAAGCGAGGATCTTTTATTGCCGCTGGACGAAGGGTCATGGCAGTCTGGGAACATCCACAGCAATAGTCCCAAACCGGATGGACCACAGTGCCCGCTCTCAGGCGAGAAGAACAAACGCCGCGTTTTCCCTAATTTTATTTGCCATGACCACTCTATCTTCGGCTTCTTCCTGCCTCTCATGACCATTACTGGCGAATTAATCGACTTAAACCAAGCTCGTAACCATCCGATGCTTGGAGCACGCTTGAATGGGAAGGACGCCTGGGATGCGCACGTCGGTGAAGTGCTGCGCCAGCTTGAGCTTTATAAGGCTAGTCTCACAACGTTTGCTGCCACTGCGTCGGATCCCGATGCGCCCTTATCCAGCGCCTTTCCCCCTAAACCCGATCAACAACCAGTCGAACCCTCACTCGCCCAGGCTTATTCATGGCATACTCAAACGGTCATCTCGTATGCATCTTATCTCGTGCATGTGTTACATATTCTTCTTGTCGGGAAATGGGATCCTGTGTCGTTGATCGAAGATAAGGACTTCTGGACTTCATCGCCCGCGTTCGCCTCGACCATCTCCCACGCCCTTGATGCGGCAGACTCGGTAGACCATATCCTACGTTACGACCCCGATATCAGTTTTATGCCGTATTTCTTCGGCATTCAACTACTTCAAGGCAGCTTTCTTCTCTTGTTGATTGTGGAGCGGCTGCAGAAAGAAGCGGGGGAGGGTATTCTAAATGCGTGCGAGGTGATGATCCGAGCGACCGAGTCCTGTGTGGTAACGTTGAACACTGAATACCAACGAAACTTTCGACAGGTCATGCGGAGCGCCGTTGCGCAGGCGCGTGGGCGCCCTGTCAATCACAGCGAGATTCGGCATCGTCGCAAGGCCGTCTTAGCACTCTACCGGTGGACCCGGAAGGGCACTGGGTTGGCTCTTTAGATTTAGAGTTTCTCACAGCGCCGATGCCCATTTCAGCGCACGGTTGCATCGGCTCCGCATCCGCAGGCCATCGGCTGGAGAGAGCTTAAATCATCTCCCGCCAGGGCATGCTTGGTTCTAGGCCAGTCGCAGAGACTGGCATATGCAGGCACAGTATCCCCTCCCTCTCGGTTGATTATCTTGCCTGAATCGGGCTCGCTCCAGCTTGCCTCTATGGCTCATTGCCCCGTGCCTGCATCTGCCGGTCCTTACCCCGGCATTGGCATTTGATCGCAACGGCTGCTGCTATTAGCCCAAAGTACCTCGTAGTATTTGTTAATTCTTGGATACTGCTCTTTGATTGTTACCCTGTACATATACGAGCATTTATGCTGATTTTGGTGTCTCTGGCTTGTTTGTTCTGGCTCGCGGGTTTTAAATCTACCAAACGATTTTTCTTTTTCTGGACACCACCTCCCGAGCGCCATGCCCTCTTCCTCTTAACATAGCAAACATCGCTTCCAGGCATAAACCCGTCGCTAATGTCGGGCATCGCATGATTCTGCACTGGCTGCAAGGACCGGGGTTGTTGGGAGGCCCCTTCCCCTTACCCCAGATTTAACGAACGGGCCGTGCTCGCTCGGTCCGAACCTGGGCCTTTCGGTTAAACTCCAAAAAACCGAAGCCGTTGCGGGGAGAAAAGCCATTGCATTGGGAATCGAACCAACAGGCGCTCAGCTTTAACAGCCTTTAATTCCCGTAGTTCGGCAGGCCGGGGAGGGTGCTCGGTTAATTGCCACACCAGAATATGGGGTATGCAAGGTTCAGCGACACCACATGGCCCCGTGAAGATCAGATGGTTCCTGGTCCGTCAAATCACTGAGCTTCCCCTCGAGTATTCTAATGTATCCAAGCTCCACCAATGTCCGATTGCTCTAGTTTGTATTTTACCGACCCCATTGCGGCCCGTGGTCGCCCACTTCCTCAAGCAACAGTGACAATGACGAACCCAATTTCAAGATTCATTTAGCACGCCCCTCTGCTGCATTGACCTGCGGAGTATGTCTTATAAGCATCAATCGCCGTCGTGCGCGGCTTCTCGACGAGGCCTTCGTTGCACATGCCATAGTTCAATCAACCGTACAAAGTCTCCAGAGGCAGCAATCCTCGTCATTGAATGTTATGCTGTAGTGCTTTCTACGATCTGATCAAATCAGTATAACATTACAATCTCCATCGCTCGACTAGCTGAATCACCACGCAAGACCTCGCCACAATGCTGCATACGAGCCATCCTCAAGAATTCGAGAAATGGACTTCCATGGGCCCATCCGACACTCAGATGCTCGGCCTGGAGTCTAACTTCACGGATGAGGAGTTATACGGAAGCCATCTGAGTCTCAACGGATTTGATCTGTCATCGTCACAATTTCTGAGCCCGGAGCTTTGCGCAGAATTCGACTTCGCGACAGGCGAGACAGGCTCGGGCCTTTACCATCCCTCGCAGCCGATGGGTGTTGCTAATGCTTTGAATGTACCTCAATTGGCGGACAAAATATCTTCAATGTGCGTCCTCCAGTGTGCGCCATGGCCATGGCATGATCAAAGGATTCCAGGACCTTCCAGCTGACAATGGCTGCTGCATTAGATTCGGAGAATCCTCGTTCAACACCGCCCCCGATACCAAGCCCACCACCACCGATTTTTCTCTAGACGATTTGCTCCGTTCGGCATCCCAATTAGCTACTGAACGCGCACTTTACATGAATATTCCCGCAAGTACACCTTCTCCGCGAGCATCACAGGACAGCCCCAGCTCGCGATTACAATTCGTCCAGTCGCCCGTTCTCGATGACCCCTGCAGCTCACCGGGAATGAGCCAACAGTCATACAGTGGCAGTGAGGGGGAATGGGACCGGGAATACAATCAAGGCGAGCCGGTACAATTCTATGGACTACCCGATATTGGCTTCCCCGACTCGGTCTCACTGCATCACGCGCTCGACGATGGACTGGTTCAACCTTCGTTTGGCGACCCACTGCCCACTCTCAGCAACGCAGAAGGAAATAGCAAAAGCCAGTCCAGGGAAATTAGCTTCACCATGGACTTGGACGAAAATGGGCTTACCCCGCTGGAAATGCCGGATGGAAGTACCCGTTTCACAGCCAACTGGCTCCCCGTGGACCCCGAAGGTGGATTCACCATCCGAGCACCACCCACCGCGCGCAAGTCTGAGCCCAACAGCAACAGCAACAGCAACCACCAGATGACGCAGGACACCGGAGACTATCTCTTCGCACGGAATGCATTCATCTCTATCCCGACGGTTACCGGTCTATCCTCCACAGCAGTATGAGCCGAATGACACAGAACATAGTCGACTACGCACCTGCGGAGCACCGCAGCATCTGCACTGCATCCAGCCACTAGATTGCGGGCCACCACCGACCGGGCCGCCCGATTCGTCCACCCGACCATTGCGCCGGTCGCAGCGGCGCCGGAGAAATTCACGGACGTTGCGCCAATCATTGCCCCAGCTCCAAGCAAAACAATCTCCCAGAGGGGACGCGATGCCCCTTAGTGTGCAGCCCAGCAATCAATAAACCCACCCTCCTCCCTCTCTCCCTAGTCCAGTTACCGAGTGCTGCGTGCTGACGCTCTGCGTAACCTTGGAAAAGGTGCTCGTTGGCTGATGCTGTATCCATGCACGCTCACACGCACACTTCTTACCTCGAAGAGAAAAGAAAAAAATTGCCATGAACAGGGCTTTCCTTTCTCACTGGAACTGACTGGGCTTGAAATCAACCAATCACACCACCCTCTCCCAAAAAGTTTCAAGAAGAGTCAAGATCCGTGCTACATGCATCGTCATGTGAGCGAGAGAAAAATGCAATGCAATTCCAGATCCAGACCACACCGCGTCCCCCTTCCCCCGACATGTGATCTGTTTCGTTTGCCTTATCGAATGATGACCATCGTCCGCTCAGACCCCCCTTCCCGTATGTAAGCTGGCCCACATAGACAGGACAATGTGGGCTGGGCTGCGCTGTCCTGTTGGCCTTCTTCGTTCTACATCCTTCTCCTGCATGGTAGACAGGTCTCCTCCGTTTTTAGACCCTACAATTCATCTACAGAGCCCAGGTGTATGATGAGAGGGGGAGAGGGTGGACTGCTTCGGGGACCGGTGAAACGCACTACATGAATGTATTCAAAAGTATAACTTGTGTACTAGGAGAACTAGTCAATTAGTATGACGATATGTGGAAATGATAAATTAATGATGATGATGATAATGTCACTTGAGACGCTCCGTACGATGAAGTAATTTTGCATTGGTTTAATTTGGGCATTTTGTTGTTTTATTTATTTTGATTTTTTTTTTCTTTGATTTTCAATTTTATTTTTATTTCCCTTTTATGGTCTTGATGGTTTGATTCAGATTATTAGGATTTACTCATCAGTTCAAATGCTGTTATTAGTAGTATGGCTGTGCGGAGTTGTTGAGTTATATATTCTCAACTGAAAGGAGGTAGTGAGCAACTAGGAGAGAGGAATGGAAGATAAATACACATCACAAATATTTATACAATCATATATACAAATTGATGTGAAGAAAAGATGTAGGACTGATGAATTGAAAGATGAAAGCTAAGATAATAGATGGACAACTATATACCACCATTGCATCATAGAAAGCCCATGAGACAAAACACTCTTTTCTCGGAACTCGTTAGTAAGGAAGGTAATATTGGATACTATCTAGCCAACTGCTTGCTCTGAAAGATACGCTCGCAAATAACTTACATCCAGCTCCTGTATCTAGCCATAACGCCTATGTATAAGAATGAATGACGTGTCGATCATGTAATCACACGTAGCAATGGTCATGACAATCGTAAAGCCTCCTCGCAATATCAGAAATGGGAATATCCGCTCGAAAGGATAGGATTAGGCGAGAAATGCAGGGAGAGGTCGATGTATGGGAAAGTATTAACACATAAATCATGGTTTTCCTTCGCCCTTCACCGAGGAGGATGTGCATTTGTTGGAAAACACAGGGAGCTCGAATTTCCGACCGATATAGGTAAATATTTCCGCCATCGATTCCTTCTCAATCATCCCGTCTGCGAAATTGTCAAAGGCAGTGCGGAGAATGAACATGACTCGTGAGATCAGACAGCCCGGGATGTTCTGGGTATAGTATTTCATGCTGCGGCAGATGTTGCACGCGTACTGATATCGTTCCTGGAGTCCAAGGACGCTGACTAGTCCTGGGTCGGTGGTGGAGATGATCAGGCCCAAAGCCCAGTAGAAGGTCATTGATGTCGCCAGAAGCAGGTCCGGGTACATGATATTTTGTCCCACTATTACTTGCATTGTGCTGGGGTTGCGGCACCTGAATTTAGGGAAGTCGTCGGTTGGGTCTGCTTCGCTTGGACTTTCCTCCCATGGCCCGCCGGACGGGTATGTATCGGCATACATGTTCTTCCATACTTGGAGAAGACCTTGGAGTTCGGTGGCCCGTTCCCAAATGGCACTCTGCATGTTGACTAGCTCTGATGGGGGCTTGTCCCCCCCTTTTAGTAGCGCGGAAAACTCGTCAACTTGGGCAAGATATCCCGGGATATGCACTGCAACATCCAGCAGGCGTTGTAGGATGTCCTTGGCCGGTCCGTCTCCCGGCCATGGGACTGTCAACCAATCCTTTTCCGCAAGGAAAGTGGGCTTCCGATGTACCAAGGCTGCCGTGACCTGGCCAGTTTGTCAGATTCGTTCCTAGGGGCAATGTTGATAATCTTATCTTACCCAATACATCCGAAGGTCAACATACAAAGAGCGCTCAATGCCATGTCGATGTCGATATGGTGTCCGAGTCCGTAAAAGCTCCAAACCACCCAGCTGATGCTTGAGAAGTGAGTCTTTGGATGTTTGCTTGAAGGCCTATTCCGACATTAGCGAGGGATCGCGCAAGCAACAATCAGGACTCACTTCTATGATAGTAGCTAGAAGAACGACGACAAGAACCTCGGTCGACTTGCCCTGCTGAGGGTCATACAAAGCATGTTGAAGAGAGCGCAAGACTCGGAGGTAACGCGAGTGTCCAGCTACCTCGACTGAGCGGTTTCCATCGCGCCGGCCAGCGAATGTGAGAGATGCCGCTTCAAATGCACTGCACAGAATCGGCGAAAAGACTCGCAAGGACCGAGCTTCACGTAACGCGATGGTGCCGCTGACTTGGGTGGGACTGAAATCATTGACCAAGCGTTCAACATAAAATTCAATTAATGCGTTGGCTAGATTGGGATCAGTAAGGATGACTTTCTCTTTCAACAACGGTGGAGAGGAGGAACGACCTGGACCCTGGTGAGCGAAAGGGATATGCAAAGGTCGGGGAGGGTATGATAACCACGTACTTTCTTTACGTGTACGTTGCTCCTCCAGCGCTACTGCGTTGGGTGAGGCCAAAGACTGATTGTCTGCGGCCTTGGAAGAAAGGTCTAATTCGTCCAATGAGTCGTCTCCATCGTCAACCGAGTTGTCCGACTCCTTGATGGAGTAGAGCGCCTGGCTGCTCGGTAGCGATCCGTCTTCATCCTTTATGGCGGGAAGGTTGGCGAGTTGGCGAGCTTCGGCAAGCTGCTGTTTCAGATTCTCACAGGACCGAAGAAGGTTCTCGATTAAAGCCGACTGCTGAATGTAATGGCGGTCCCGCTTGCTGGTGCCGTATTCGCACTCGGACGGTGTACCGCGCAGGCAGCAGGCACCGCACGGCTTTACTCGGTCGCACTGTCAAGTCGCGCGTTAGTCAGGAGGGCACGACACCACGATGGTGAGACCTGCTCGGCATTTAAGACGGCCCCCAGCCCCCAAAGCACGCGCCGCGAACAATGGGTATTGATTTTAAAGACAACCATACCTTGACTTTGCGTTTGTGGCAGTTTAAGCAGGAGTATGTGGGTCGGATCTTCTTTCGAGAGCCCGCTTTGGCAGCTCCCGAAGCCTCAGGTGGATTGTTTCTGGCGCCATCCCCAGAAGACATCTCGTTTACTTCGCGTCCTGCTCGGCGTCGTCCAGAATATAGCGGGCTACTGAATGGTTTGGTCTGATGGAGCGGGGAAGGGAAATCGTCACTTGGCCCAGGAACACTGACCGTGTCGCTGTCAGGCAGAGAGAACAATACTTATGCGAACAGGAACAGGAAGCAGGTTGCTAGATTGTTGGTGGGCGTACAAAGTCTATTGTGACACTCATTAAACCTTGGGGGGTCTCTGGATTTGACTCGTAGCTCCGGCTAGTAAGGATCATAGAGACACACTTGAGTGGTGGCTTACACCAGGAGAATGACGATGTTCAGAGACCATCGCTTTCGTGGGCGACTCTTGTGCACCTTATTCCGACCTGTCTTGGTTCCGAATGATCCTAGACCGTGGCTCCTTGAACGCTAATTTCATGCCGGCCTGTCAGATTTCATGCTAGGGCCCTGTCGGCTGTCCGCCTTTTATTTGTGACCGCGCGGATAAGGCAGAGGCGCACTCCGTCCTTCCGTACCTCTCTCACTCAGCTGAACGCCCGCCGGGGTTTGGTCCTGGCTCTTTCCTGGTCCTTATGTTCCCGCTCTCCACTATTGGTGCAGGGGGCTATAGTGGAGGTCGCAACAACCAGACCAAACGGATGATGATGCGATAACGGACGTTGCACCAGAATATCCTTGTGACCTATCACCCCATCCAAAACAGAAAGAAAAATAATCTACTCTGTACCGCGCGCGAGTAATCGATTGAGCAACCAATGTCTCCCGCCACGCTCCTCGGTATTTCGGCACACAGCGACGTACCGGACAGAAGGCTCCAGATGTGTCCTGGCTGCCTAGGCTTGTGTGATATGGCTAAAGCAAATGCAGGCTCGTTGAGGCGGGAGCCATTGGGGGGACCTAAAGGGGCGAGGGAAGACAACCCCCTCTCAGGCAGTTGGGGGATCTTGCAGGGATCGGCGGTTTTAGCGTCGTGCGACAGGCTCGAAAAGCGGTGGTGATGCTTCGCTTTCCGGTTGGTGCGATCGGGGCTGGGGATGGACAGCAGCTGCATGGTCAGTCGAAAATGCAATACTATGGGGTAGGAGAGTTGTCCAGTATCCCTGCTAGACGACTCTATGACATTTCAATCAGATGTGTCTAAGCCGGTTCATCAACAAACGGCGTAGAGCTTTGCAGAGGCAAGCCTAAGAAGCGACAGAGACCCTGTCAGCAAGCGATCCAGCGCCTTTGGCCACGCAGACTAGTCCTAGTGCCGCGCTTATGTATGTCTTGCGCGAAGAGAAAAAGAAAAAAGGCACCACGAAGAAGCAGAAGAAAAAAAGAAACAAAGAAAAAGGCGAACCAGATTATCACCAAGACAGCAAGGGTAGGAATCAGACAACTAACACACTATAACTAGTAATGTCTCTCCTTGCAGAAATTCTTGAACTCTTCACGCATACGATCCTCATGGGAAACGTTTTCTTGCTTATGACAAACCGTCTAGCATTTTCCTTCCACGGGATATTGGTAGAGAGAGAAAAGAGCGCACTATAACATCTCGCTTATAGTCTATTCCGATGTTGATTCGTGGTTTCCTTCGGCCGGAATAGCCAGCAATTTCGGACTTTTTTCTCATCCCTGTCGCTGAAGGTCTTCGGAAAAGGAATCGAAACAATGTCTAATGCATGCATAGGATGATATGATCGGGAAAGGAGTCGAGGGGCAGGTGGGTTGACAGAGCGGAAAAGAGCGAAAGAGGCGAGGATGAGATAATTGAAGTCACCTGCTCTCGCCGTCTCTTTCCACTTCCTCCTTTTCTACTCTCTCCATCTCCGCCATCCGGAATATGACGCGCGCAATATTTAGGAATGGAAAAGTCAGCCAGTAGCGAAATCGTGATCTTTATATCCTGACGTTGTCAAAGTGATGTACCAGACTCGAAATCGTAGTACGATACTTCCATACTGCGGTTGTCCCTCATGCCTTTCTGATCACCGATCCTGTCCATCTACACACAATGGCGAAGAGGACAGTCAGAACTAACGAGATGCGAGTACAGTAACTAATTTCTTTCCCTTTCAAGGAGAGCTTGGGAGGAAGAAATACTCATATTGACGAAGATACTTAGCAAGTTTGACCATCCTGCTACCGGCCGACGGTCTCATTGCCGAGAAACAGTAAAAGTAATAGTTTAAATTTATACAATCTACCTCTCATCGTACACTATACTATGAGACCGTATAAACTCGATATTTTGCGAGGTGCCAGGGCGCTCCCAAAAGGCTTTCATCGGTCAGACCTGTCATCTCTGAGCCTTCCATGCTAGAATGGTAACGACGCCAGGAAGTAAGATTCGTGCCGACATTCATGTCTAGCCATCTCCATGACATCAGAACTACTACCTACTTTTTGCTTTTCCCCTTATTTATGCTTAACACAACTAAGTACCCAAGGAGAAATTGGGAGGGGGGAGGAAGGGAGGACCTGGCAAGGAAAACAGCACTAATCCGGGGATGGCATGATCGCAACCGAGCAGCTGGCTAAGCACCCTGTTGTCGACAAACAAAGAAATCTCCTGGGCTCTTGCGAGCCTCGTCATTTAACCCGGTAACTACCGGTCCCTTTCCTCCAACTCATACCAGACCGGATTTAGTCTGGGCAATCCACCAAGCCTTCTTTGGAATTGCTTCTTTATCATCATTACCTGCCATATGAATGTGCTCTGATTGTTTCAGTCATCTTGTTCCCACATGAGTCGCCATATAAAGTACACCGAGTCAATGGCTTTGGAGTCATGATGGTTGGGTGCCAGCAGAGTGATGCCTTCGTCTTTGATCTTGTCCACTCGGCTATTCAAAGAGTCTGTATCGATCTACTCAAGTGATGTCCTCCCTGTTGAAGGATAGGAATTATCTTTAATATAATAGGCTGATCACAAAGTATCGAAATAGACTCTGCAAAAAGTCACCTTATATAGCTCAGAGACAAGTGACGGTAGTGATCCACAGCTGGCTTGGTCGACTCAAGAAGTCATCGACTCTCGAGGAACCTTTCCAAATCCCGGTTCGGGAAAGTGTTTGGTCATTGAGAAAGGTTACATCGCCCCAGGAGTGTATATACTTACTATCCACGGAAACCAACGTTTGACGGGGACTTACCAGACCACAAAATATAAGGGCGCCAGATCGTCAACCTCTCTACGGATATGCAATATCTGAATCTCGGCCATTGACACTTCCCTACAATCACAACTTGGCCTTTGATTCGTCATCAAATCCGACTGCGAAGCTGTAGGCCGGGTCATAATGCATAGCCCAATACCCGTCCCAGATCTTCTTCGTGACCGGACCAATCTGCCCCCGATTCACAGGCTTGGCATCCAACTCAGTGATGGGCATTATTCCACCCGCTGTCGTGCACATGAAGATTTCATCACACCGATATACCAACTCGACCGGCACAGCCTCGAGGTGAACTTGGATCCCACAAGCTCGTGCAACATCAATGACACTTGTTCTGGTGACACCATGTAGCACACCGCGATCAGGCGTATAAATTGCACCGTCCTTGATCAGAACAATATTATAACCAGATCCCTCCGTGAGATGGCCATCTCCGTCCGTCAAGAACGGGTACATAGAACCTCGATCCGCAGCCTCGAGCATACCTCGAGTGAAGTCACCCCATTGTAAATTCTTCACGGTAGGATCGATAGCCCCTGGTGGCACCCGACGAACAGTTCGCGTAATGACAGCACTTCCACCGACCCGTTGGACCTCTGGATCCATGACCCAGACATAGGGTTGCACGAACATGTACAGGTTGTTTACTAAATCCTCCGGCTTGACACCGCGAACGCTCTGCAGTCCCCGCGTCACAATCAGAGCCACATATGCGTCCTGGATACCGCTTTGCGCGACCATCCTAACCAGGGTTTCCTCCACTTCATCGCGGGATAGAGGCAACTTGAGACGCGATTTGGCGCAGGCCAATTCAAGTCGAGAGAGGTGGTCGTCCAGGCGAAAGAACCGACCGTCCCAGACGGAGACGACATCGTAGGTTAAATCACTGCGCAGAAAGCCTTGGTCGATTAGGGGGATGCGGGCCTCCCTGAGGGGAACTAGTTGTCCTTCAACCCAGGCGATACCCTTGGCGTAAGGATTTTTACTGGCTTCTAGTGTCGCTCGACGAGTGGCATATCCAGTAAGAATTTGGTTCATGGATGCCATGATGCAGTAGACCGAGGTATAAGGAACGATAGTAGAACTTGAGGTCGGGTTTCGTCTTGATGATGGCCGAGAAGTGAGGGACACCCCAGGGGGACGCAAAGTGGCTAAGAAGGATGGAGTCGAGACTGACGTGTCTCCAAGGCAGGCTACCACGTTTAAGTCGGATCGGAGAAGTGTGCCTATCAGAGGTGCATCATACTGTCGGTGGGACACCAGCATCCTTGCCTACCGGGCGGTCGAATAAGGCTCCCATCGAGCGGGGACTGTCCACCCGGGAATTCGGGACCGTTGGACTGCTGTCACTCACTACTCCTCGGTTCCTTTGCATACGCATATTTCCCGGTCCTATAATGATGTGGACTATGACCCCTGCGGCTAGAAGGTGACAAGGTTCAAGGGGTATGATATCTCATACTCATTGTCAAAAGAGAACATATATTCTATGTCACCACAGTCCACTGTCTGTTGCTAGGGAGCCAACGAAAACTAGACATACGCCTCCATCCGCCCTTATGCTGCAACCACTATAGGCTTCAGAGGATAAATGTGTTCCCTTTCCCCTTCCCCTCTGCTTCTCATTCCAACTTGTACAATTAGCAAGATGATACAGCAATTGTTAAGATCAGGTCATGCTACGCGCCGACTACCCCCTTTTTTCCTTTCGACAACAACAGGGCTCGTTAGAAGACACACATTCCGCGTGGTGGACAAGGCATTCTATTCGCATTCAACGGCTACGAGGAAAGCCCGGGGAGATTTGCGGATGTATCATACACCGATGTCTCACGATCACTCGACACCAACAGATCGTGGTCGCGATGATCGCGATGGTGTACACCTAGATCTCGATCCACATCATTACACTAGTGGGCGCTGGCTTCGCAAAGACGATGAGGAGCGAGCCTCTCGCTACATTCAATTCGACTTTGATGCCCTCTGTCGCAAAGTCCTTACTCTATCGCCAGGTGCACGTATCATCACGAGATGTCAAAAATTGGAAGGTGGTTTCAACCGGGTCTTCATTTTCGAACTGGACAACGACAAACGAGTGGTCGCAAGACTTCCGTTTTCGCTGGCTGGTCCGGCACAGCTGACTACCAGTTCTGAGATCGCAACGATCGAATATCGTAAGTTACTCTCATCATTCTTTCGCTTCACTGGCTTATGGTGCACTCTGCTCTTCAGTGCAAGGCAATACTACCGTTCCTATACCCAAGATACTCGCTTGGAGCAACGATGCCACGAGCATCGATAATCCCATTGGCAGCAAATACATCATCATGGAGCATGCAACTGGTGTTCAATTGCACAAGAAGTGGCATGAAATGGGCGATAAAAAACGTATCAAGTGTATAGACGCAATCTACCGGAAGCTTAAAGAAGTGGTTGACCTACAGTTTCCGTGCTTTGGGAGTCTGCATTCTATACGCAGTCCCGTAAGCCCCGACAACAGGCGTGTGCTTGACGGAGACTTCTGTATTGGGCCACATTGTGGAACCAGATACTGGGACTGTGGCGTTGGAAGCAGCCAAGCTTCACATTATACAAAACCCAACCGGGGGCCCTGTGGGTTATCAAAATCACTGCCCCCCCACGGCTTCAGTATTGGCTAACGAACGGCTAGGGAATGACCTTTATGAATACTGCGATGGCCTTATTGATGCTGGTCTATCGAGGCTTCCGGCTGTGGATTTGTAAATGAAACGATGACCGATGTATCATGGCTCAGTTGAAGAAACACACAAGATGCTTCTAGCTCAGACGCGAGACCTGATGAGATGCATGTCTCAGGATCCCCGGATAAAGGACTGTGCGACACCAGTATTGTTTCACCCAGACCTTCACAAGAGGAACATATTTGTCTCAGAGGGTGATCCTTCTGAGCTAACGGCTATCATTGACTGGCAGGCCGCTAGCGTTGAGCCGGCGTTTTGGTATGCGGATGAGATTCCCGACTTTGCAACGGAGAATGAGGTCTGCACTAGAGCATTTGATGTCTGCACCCAATTTCTTATACCCACGCTCTCAAAGCCGAGATTGATCAACCAAAATCTATTCCGACCATTTCGCTACAGCTACAGGACATGGAAGGATGGGGCTGCGGCACTACACCACGATTTGATTGACACATCTCAAAACTGGGAACAGCTAGGTTTTGCAAGACCATGTCCTTACGTAGTCCCTCCACCGCATAAACTGGCAGATCATCAGAAGAAGTATAGACTTTTTGAGGCAGCGCATAATCTGCGTTATGACCTCGCAGGCTTGCTCAACACGGCCACTGATGGCTGGGTGCCAACGGGTGACTGGGAGGCGGCGCAGACAGCGCATCATGAGATGTTTGATGGAATGTTGCAGGCCGTATTGACCAATCCTGAAATTGACGATCCAGATGAGCCTGTGAAGGACGAAGAGACACTGAGATCCATATGGCCTTTTGATATCTGGGGTCTACCTTAGTCTGTTTGCCTGGACAAATGTGTCATCCCACAATACCCATCACCTCACGAAACTATTGAGCACTTGTGTTACGGGGCTACGGGATAGGGGCTTGAGATGATAAATCAGAACTTCCAGAGATGGTTTAGATTCCGCATTTGGCAGCTTGAGAACCTTCACAGTCACCGGTGGAAGTAGTACCACCACGAACTCAAATCACACTTTTATATGAAAAAATGAATGAGTGAAATATCAGCTCGACAATGGGGCGCCATTCTCGCCTTCTGGGGGCGAGCAGCCCGAGTGGTCAATGCACAGGCTTCCAGAACAGTGTTGAAGAAATACATCATGTCGGATAGGCCGGCCGCTTCTGAAGATATGGATCTACTATTGAACCAAGATCCACCTTATAGCGGGCTAGTTTATTGTCCGCAAGTGATCGACCTCCCGCGTGTTCCCCCGGTTTGTCGCTGTCAGCAAACTTCGATAGTCGATCGGCTAACTTCTCCGTCAGATGCTCGGCCACGCGTAGACCTCGTATCCATGAGCTAATATCGCCCTTGCTTTCAGGGACCCCCTGATACCGGTGAGGCGATCTTCTGCCGTTCATACCCTTAATCGTGCTTCATCCAGCGATCCCCCTCTAGTCTAGTCTCTCTCCGCATCCGCACCCTCCCTGCATATGTTTCCACTTACGCCATCCTACCCATGAGGAGCAAATCGGAGGCCTGAGCGGTCCTTGTTGGCCCCATTGTCCTTTGCATCCACTCGCAGATCCTCTTCTCCTCGGACCCTGAGCGTGGCGACCCTGGTAGACATTCAATAAATCTCCCACTCTCCTCCCTCCCCCTCACTACCACAAACCATCCTGTCAACCATGTGTCCCCCTCACCCATGCTCCTCAAACGCGACACCCCTTCAGGGCGCCTTCTCCCCGACATATACCGAGACTCCCATCAAGTGCATATCTTCACGGCCTTTGCCGCCATCGCCTGCTACAATGCCATCGAACTCATCATCCTCTGTCTCTCGACCTTTAAACGCCGAGGCAGCGTCTACTTCTGGTCCCTCCTCGTTGCCTCCTTAAGCATCGTCCCGCAGTGCGTAGGATATATTCTCCTCTTCTCTCGACCCCAAATCTCGCCCTACGGCTCCGTCACTCTTATCATGATCGGCTGGTGCGGCATGATAACCGGCCACTCACTCGTCCTTTGGTCCCGTCTCCATCTCGTCCTCCAGGACCCTACAATCCTTCGATATCTACTCCGTCTCATCATCCTGGATGACATCCTCCTCCAAATCCCCATAACGGTCCTCCTATACGGAACCGTCTCCACACATTGGAGACTCTTCAACCACGGATACAACATCATGGAGCGGATCCAGCTCGTCGGCTTCTGTCTCCAAGAAGGTCTCCTCTCCGGTCTGTATGTCTGGGAAGCTGCGAAGCTGCTACGACTTCGTCCTGAAGACCGACATCGTCGTATTCTAGCGCAGCTAATCGGGATTAATATCCTGGTATTGATACTTGATATAGCCGTCGTCGGGATTCAGTACGCCGGGTACTATGCATTGCAGGTCATGTTCAAGCCTGTCGCTTATAGCATTAAGCTGAAGCTGGAGTACGCCATATTAGGACGGCTGGTGGATGTTGTCAAGAAGGTTAATACTCAGGAGTCATTGAGTACTCAGGGCTTTGATATGATGCCTTCGTCGTCGGAGGGATTGAGACCGAGAATTGAGAATCATGTAGATGGTGGCCTTGGTGGTTTTCTGTATCCTCAGAAGGTGTATACTTCGTCTCGTGGGTCTTAAACGTCGGTTTGTATATAGTTACGATAGAATTGAACGGCCGCATTAGATCAGAGAAGATGTTTCGTATTTTGATTTCTTAATGACACTGCATTTACACTCACTGGTGCTTGGTGCCAGTCCTCCTTCTTTTCCAAGTATGCTTTTCCACTCAAATGTAACTCCATCCCATCGAACGCTAACTTCCACAAGTGATCACACTATCACCATATCCGACATGCAAGTCATTCTCCGCTATGAACACAACGCAGTGTACACGTCCCCATCAATTTATGCACCATAACTCCCTTACCACCATTCTGAACACCAACCCATCAACAACATGTACCACAACAACATCCCAGCCCTCCCCATGTAATCAATCACACCAACTCCCACGGATTAATACTAGTATCCCTCATCCTCTCCCTATCCTCCAACTGTCTCACCCTCCTCAACGTCCCCAAATGCATCTCCATTTCCGTAACAGCGCGTCTCAAGAACGGCAGATCGTCAATCGTCTCCGGACCCAACGGAAAGGGCAGAATACTTCCATCGAGTCGAGAAGTACCGGGCGAGTAGGCAACAGCCTCCCTCCTCTCTGATTTTATCTCCCGATTCGAGTCCCGCTCTTCATCACGACTGGTATACCCCATATCGCTTCCGCTAGGTGTTGGAGTAGTAACCCTCGGTCTGAGATTATACGGTCTCGAACGAATGAATCTGCGCCCTCTTGCCCTACCTCCACCCCTACCTCCACCACGACTACGACCGGCAGCAACAGCAGTAATCAAATATCCCCTTGACCCAGATGGCGGTGGAGTCGTAAGGCCAATCTCGTCGGCCCCATCTTCATCCTTAACTCTAACCGGAGTCTCAGGTTCCTCAACCTGCATATCTACCACACAGTCAGCCCTACACACTCTCCCAACCAACTCCACCCCCAGAAAGACGAGTACTTACTAAAACTACACCCCCTCCTACTAAACCGACACGCCGCACAAGCACCATGCGCACTCATTCCCTCCCTGGTATCGAACCCCACCACGCACGTCTTCCACACGCTCTTGCCCTCCCTGCAATGGAGGCATGGCTCCGGTGGCTCACATCCGCGTGTCTGTGCGTATGCTGCCGTCAGAGACACAACGTCTTTCACTGGTCGACGGAGCGGTTCGTTGGTGGTCTCGTCGATGCGCCATTCGAGGTGTCGGAGGATGGGCAGTTGGTGGTATTCCAGCATTGAGGAGCTGGGGCGGGTGCCGAGGAGGGGGAGGTCGTTGTGGGTTAGGCCTGGGAGGACTGGGTTGGTTGGTTAGTAGGGGGTTTGGAGGGCTGGGATGGGGGATTGGGGAGGGGGGAGGCGTACGCTCTGAGGGTGGGATTTCGACGCGGACGGAGGGGATCGGGCTGGGGGTGTGGTTGTGGTTGTGGTTGTGGGAGGATGGTGGTGAGGTTGAGGGTTGGGGTTGGGGGTTTGATTGGGCGTAGTTGAAGATTCGGAACATGATTGGGGCTGGTTGTGGTGGTTCTTGCATTGGGATTGTAGTTTGGATTTGGGAGTAGAAGGTAATAAGATGCTGATGGAAGGGGAAGTTGTGTTGGAGATGAGTTTGTCAGAGGAAAAGGAGGGTTTGAGATCGAAGATATGGAAGAGGCTTGATTATGGTATGGAGTGTGTTACTTGCTACTAGCATCGGGGCTGGTTGTAGGGCTTGCTTTGCTGGTGGTAGTTGTGGGACTGTAGTGAATGGGATTGTGGTTGTATCTGATGCTGAGAGGGTATAATGGCAGTGTGCTGAATAAAGTCGATCCTGGGAAGGATATGTGACTTGCCTCTGTTATGTGAAGGATAACACTTGCTTTCGAGTCCGAGATGACATCGAACTCATTCCGGGGGTATTCAGCAGGGGGCTTGTTTGATTGTATGTATGAAATCATCCAGGCCTTCTATATGGGGTTGACTAGGAGAGACTAGGTATTGGCAGTAGAGATGGAAAATATCAATTCAGGGCTATATTACTGGTTATACAACCCATATAACCAGACCAACATCATCCAGAATGACGCAGGTGAAGAAGTCCCCACTGGTATCAAGCGCCGAAATACATTCCATCTTTCCCATCCACTTCCCCAAGCAGCAATTCTCTCAATGCCTCATCGGCACCAACCAGCTCCTCCACCTCCTTCGCAAATCCCTCCTTCGCTTCAATTACCTCGTCATCTTTGGTGATCTCCTCATCTGGATTCTCCAAAACCATCCTCAGCAAATAGACCACGCCCTTTAGGTGCATCTTTAACTTAATCAACTCTTCCTTTCCATCTTCTTTCCCTCGCTCCGCAGCCTCCTCGTCAGCCACGGTAAGCCAACATGCCGCCACGGCACCCAGAATCTCGCCCCTCCAGCGCCAAATCCTCGGGTGTGCATTCAGAATCACAGCTCTGGTAACAGCCACTCCTGCCAAAAGGAGAGGTGGACACGCCGTCCCGAAGGGATTGGTCAGCGTACTGTAGATGAGCGGGATGATTTCCTGTAGGTACTTTGTTGTGTGAACTGCGAGATCGAAGAGACTATCGTGTATCTTGTTTAATAGAAGAGTAGACAATTTCGGATGTGGAAACGAGGATAGCGTAGATTGTGTCCCGCCGGAGGGTGTCAGGGTGCTAATATGGTGGAAGGAGGGGATGAGGTTCTCGCGAAGGACTTTCGTTAACTCAGTGATGTAGGTTTGTTTATCCTTGGGTAAGTAGCTGGTTTTGAGGAGTAGGAAGAGGGTTGGATAGGCTGTGCTTAGGAGACGGGTGGAGTCGGGTTCGGGGGTTATAGTGGGTAGAGAGAGGAGACATGGTTTGATGGCATCGATGAAGACAGAGGAAAGATTGGTACGCTTCAGAATATCGGATTTGGCTTGCTGAATGGGTTGCAGGAGATGGGTGAGAAGAGTGCAGCCGTCGGTTTTGTTGGGGTTGGTTTCATCATCAATCAAGGCAAGGATGGGTGGGACAATAAGGGGAAAGTGGGATTCTAGACGGCTTATGTCTGACGCCTGGAAGCTGTTAGTGGCAAGTAATATAGTCAGTTGAAGATGGTTTTACCTGATATTGTGTTATGATCCAGGAGAAAACGGTCGTCGCGTAGACATCTGAGGATCGCCATGGTTTCGACTCTGGGTCAAGAATGCTGGTATCAAATCTGGGGAGAGGGATAGGGTGCATGTCCTTGCGACCTGCTGCTGTGATGGCGGGGTTCCTGGTCCTCGTGAAGAGAGGTCGGATTATGTCCTTGAGGATGGTTTCAAGGACAGCCCAAAACGATGCCTCTGGTGTCGGGGGTGATGTTGTGCGAAACCTTTCAAGAATGGCAGTTGACGCCGTTTGTGACTCATCTGTTGTCCACGGGTCCGCTTCGGAAGTGAAGCTTGCTAATGCAAGAATGATGTTTGCCACATCTGCTGCTTTATGAACTGGAAACTGAGAGTCCAAGGCTGCGATCACGGATATTGACAGTGATGATCTCAGCTTGTCTTCATGCATAAGAGCGTTCTTCTCTTCTGGGCTACATTAGTATATTTGAGCATATGAGAGGGGAAAGCTTTCAACTCACCACTGGGCTCTTCCATGGATTCCACATACACTGCAGATGGAAGAGCATGCCTACTCGTCCAGGCATAGATGTGATTTGCTGCGGCAACATCAGGCTCTGATAATTCATTGGAGTTCCGAAGTCTCAGGAACTCCCGAGCGAAATACAGGTTTTCAGATGCCTGTAGTAATCAGTTAGCAACACTGTCTCAGTACGATAACAAAATGGCTTATCATACAGTTGCATTGTCTTTGTCCTCGTGGGCTGAGATGGTGTCCCATAAACGCTCCAATTCTCCGGGAACGACGAGCTTGTCCAGCATCGAGTCTGGGATGTGTGCATCACCGCGGCGTAGGCACTCACGCGCCACTGTTCGTAATTCTTCTACCGACATGCCTAATTACCCCACTATTCATCTAAGAATGGTGTTTGCGGGGACGGAGAACAAAATGTCCATAGAAAGTTAGATTGGGGCAGGTTACTCGGAGATCCATCGCCGTCGGCAAATTTACCGAGCGGTAAGAGACGGGAACCGAACAATGGCCCTACAATGTCCCAATCAGGCATCTAGATATTATTGGACTAGTACAATAGGTGAACAAGAAGTTATCATCCAAGCAGCCATGATATTTCTATTACTATGTAGAGATACCTAGCTCTTCCTTTCTACGGGACAGCTCTTCAAGCACCTTTTCCTTCTCGGTAACCTCCGGGTGCAACAGCTGCCATTTGATCGACATATCCAAGGCTTTCGACATCCAGGGCCCTGTCTTGCAACCAAGAGCCTTCACAATCTCTCCGCCGTTCGCGAGGGGCTTCAGTTCAAACACATCCTGTAGATCCTGCTCTTTGATGTAGGAGAGGAAGAGATCGTACGATTCCAGAACTGCCATGACGTAAGCATCACTTTCATATCCAGACAATGGGCGTGGGAAAGTCCTTACCGCTGGTAAACTCGCCGCCTCGCATAATTTCTTGGAGAATGGAAAGAAGTATACAGAGTCTCCAGTCCTTCTTCCACGAGCGGATGTGCAGTCCGACCTGCTGCCGCACCTCTGCTGCAGTTCCATCCATGCGTCCCTCGAGGACAGCATTCTTGATGTCGGTAATGGCCTGCCAATTATGTGCCGCATCACCAATGACGGCGATTGTCTTGTTATCTGCTCGCAAACTGTCTCGAGCTACTTCCGCAGTCCGGGCCGGCAGAGGTTTCGCCTTGGGTCCCCTCGCAACGCGGGTTGGCACACTTGACCATGGAGCAAATGCTGCAATCATCCACGCGTAGTAGGACTCAAGTTTGTCGCGTATGAGGAAATCGCAGACATTCTTGATGATCATGGGGTCATCATCATGAGGTTTCAAAATTCTCCCCAGCGCATTGTATGCAAGTGCCCATGACGAAGTATCTGCTTGTGCATCATCCTGGTGGTTGGCAAAGATGGTCGGGTATAGCCCAAGGTGGTCAATAAATTGCAGTGCACCGCGGGGATCAGGACCTGGAAACTGTGAGCAACCATCAATGCCGGCTTGGACGTTACAAACCTTGCAGCATCTTTTCTAGCTCCTTGCCCACCCGTTCTCTGCTGATCTTCAGCTTGAGAGCCTCCCCGATAAGCTCATTTCGCATTGCCTCCTGAGTCTCCTCTTCGATGTTATAACCCAGTCGGCTAGCAAAGCGAATCAAGCGCAGCACACGCAATGGGTCGTCCTGAAAGGTTTGATACGGTTCCATCGGGGTACGAATGATCCTCTTGTGCATATCCTCCAGACCTCTTTCAGTCAAATCCTCAACCTTGGACTCGTTCAGATTGTAAAAAAGCGCATTGATCGTCGCATCGCGGCGCATAGCGTCTTCCTGGGCTGTGCCAAATTCCATCTGCGGGTTTCGGCTGTCTTCCGAGTAGGTCTCCTTTCGTAGATTCACGAGATCAATATCCAAGCCGAATATCCTTGTCGTCACTGTCTCCAGGTGTTTGGACTTCTCCGGGTTCGCCTCGATTTTATGTAGGCTAGCAATCGCATGTTTCAACTCTCCATTGGGCTGCTTCTGTCGGTACTTCTCCAAGTTTTCCGGTCTATCCATATACTCCTTGAGGAGCAAACCAAACTGATATCCAGTCATGTTGTTGATACCGACGTCCACATCGTTGCTGCCCACCCCTAAGAGCTTGTCCCGCACCCATCCACCGGTAAATCGCAGTATCGTAGGCTCTGTATCGTGGCGTCCTTCTGCCACATTCTTCTCGTGTATGTATTCTGCGACATCGAGTAAGAGGGATTTTAATGTCGATTCGAGAGCGGTAAGTTCAATGGTGGGAACGGTATTCGCGGATTGAGTCATGGTGTCTCCTGCAGCGCCCGGATGCGGGGCAGCTTCAGGTATGCGCCGTCTTTTGTTTGTTCGCTGAGGGGAGAGGCTGGAGGATCTCCGACGGCTCATGGAAGAGCTGTGCGGTACGGATGTAGACCGGAGGCTATTTATACAAGCACGGGGTATCAACGGGGAGATTCTGGGAAGGAAAAGAAATCCAATTGCGGCGGAAGCATCAGTTGGCGGAGAGAGAGGAACGGTCAGGCGGAGTAGGCGGCGCTTGGAAGGCAAGGAGAAGAGGGATGATCTGAGCATGGGTAGCAGCCATCCCAGGATGAGTCAAATGGACTGACGAGTGAATGTACTCTATTGAGTCATGAGATGGTCAGCCTTGTGTTCCCGATTACAAGCAGAGCGCATCGCAGGAAGAGAGTGGAGGGGATCAACAGCAGCGCCTGAACAATTAAACAATTGCCCGGCAGATCAAGTGGAGGATCATCACCGCCTTCCGAGCCGTCAACAACAACTCAATCCATTAAACGAACAATGAAGCTTGTCGCAGCTCTCCGTTCGATGACAGTCCACTGGTAAGCCAGTCTGCTTTCCTCATTGACACCAGAATATATATATTCTGAAAAGCAGTTGTCAAAAAGAGTGCCTCACCATCATTTTGTCCCCCGACATTAGCTGCCGCGAGGGACGCATTAGCCCAACGGAGCTGTTCGCCCGACTTGCGCTCTGGGATTCGCCCGCGGTGACTTGGCTTCAACGCATCCCTACAACATTGCCGGATTCCTCCCGCCATTCCCTTTCTCCTGACAATTCGCTCCGAACCTCACCACACCACATCACTCCCTTTTTTTGTCACTCTTCCGTGGGATCACTCCCCACCCGGTCCATGGGCTCTAGGGTCATTTCTACTCTTGTTCACAGCGCATCCCACGCCACTCGGAGTCCATGACATCGCCCGGAGATGCGGCTCCGGTCAAGCCTCCGCCGTCGTTCTCGCCCGGCGTTCCACGTGTCGCATCCAAGTCGAGATATCCGAATCAGCGCCGCGACTCATCACCGGCTCTCGATGCAGACCTGGTAGATTCGAGGATCCGCTCCCCGACCCCGCCCCTGACGGCCACGACGGCAGAACTTCCGATTAGGTCCGCATCACCTCGTGCTCCTTCTTTCCGATCGTCGACTCCACAATTAGCCCGATCATCCCTAGGATCCCCGGTCGAAGGTCGTTTCGATGGCGCGGAGGAGATTCGTTCTCTAATCATACGCTCGTTCTCCCCGGTGGTTGGAGTCTATGCATCAGCGGACACCGATGAGTTGGTACGACAGAAAGGCTTTGCTGGTGGTTTCTGGGAGTTGATTCGCCCTTTCGGCGAGAATGTGCCCGGAAAGTTGGTTATAAGGGACAGCGTGGGGTCGAGTCGTGGCTGGGAAGACTACGGGGTGCGCTTCGTGAACTTGGCCAGCAACAGCCCGCCCCCTACCAATTCGAGCTCAGGGCGAAACCCCTCCCTGGCACAGGTGGAAGAGGTCTTGGAGAAGCAATTGGGCACGGCAGATGATCCGCTGGGCGGATCAATGCGCCCCAGAGATTTCTTGAATTTTCCTACAACATCCCCTTTATACAAAGTATTTCTTCGACACCTTCTGTCGATATCCTCGGCCACGCCACATGAAACATTTCGACATCCAGTGGCCAGCGTCATTGCTATTAGCTCACGCAATACTGCCCCGCTTGAAACCCTCAGACAACTGTATGCAGATACGAGCAATGGGCCTAAGAGGTTGCCAGATTGGTGTCACTCTGAATACCTCCGGTACTACGTGCTCGTGCATGACGAGGATCGGGATGACATTGCAGAATCGACCAAGCTGTACGACCAAATGAAGCGTCATTTTGGGTTACATTGCCACTTGTTGAGGCTGCGCAGCAATCAGTGCGTGGTCACCGATGATGACAGTGTTCAAGTACCGGAATGCGAATGGCTCTCGCCTCCCGAGCGACTCTCGGGTGGAGCTGGTATGACTAGACCCCTGCATCTACAGTACCACAATTACTGACGATCAACAGAGCCCTTGGTTGACCTGGATAATAATGGTCTTTACCTTTTCGACTCGGATATTATGGCAATCAAGGCCTTTATCCGAGAGCTAGTTGCGCAGTCCGTCGTACCATTCATGGAAAACCGAGTCGCTGTTTGGAATGACCAGGTGGCCTCCCGTAGGCGCGGTATCAGTGGCCGATTCATGTCCATGTCCCGAAGATGGGCGGGGTTCGGAACTGGCTCTCGTTCCAGCCTCACATCCGGAGGAGCTAGCGGGAACTACGATGTCGCTCACGGTTACTATAGGCCTGACACGCCTGAAGCACTTCTGCGTAAAATGGCTGACTTCGCGTTCATGCTCCGCGACTGGAAGTTATCAGCATCCACGTATGAGCTTCTTCGGTCGGACTATGCGAACGACAAGGCTTGGAAGTACCATGCGGGTGCCTACGAGATGTGCGCCGTAAGCATGCTTCTCAATCCGGCCGCAATGGGGACCAAGGTGAAGCTCGACGGGATCGATCAGATGTTCGACACGGCATGTTATTCCTATCTTACACGGTGCTCAGACGCACCTAATGCACTTCGTTGCCTCACTTTAGCCATGGAATTGTTGAAGTCTCGTGGGGGTTCGGCAGTGGAAAGCGCCGCTCGATGGGCCATGCGGGCCATGGACCTTGGGCTAGTTGGATCCATCGGCCAGGGCCTTTTCAGTGAGCGTGTGTCGGCATGCTATGCGGCGAGGTCACCGGTGAGCGGAATGAAATGGGGCTCTCGACGTAGGAAGGCTGGAATGTGGAGTGTATTTGCCGCCGATATGTGGCTTCGTCTGGGGAAACCATCACTAGCATCGGCTGCTCTCGAGGAGGCGGAGCGGCTATATGCAGATGTATTGGATGGCGATGGGGGATTTCCAATGCCCGAGATGCAAACGTTCGTTGACAACCTAAGACACGCCGTCAAGGTCGAGTACTTAGAGGCCCGAGGGCTTGACACAAGGGACGAGGCAGCCACTGCCGAAGCACTGGGCACGGAAGAAACCAGCGAGAAGCTGGACCGGCGCATGAATCGCAAATCTTTGATCTCGAATCCGCTGGATTCGGGCGGTCTTGGTCCGGCGCAAGGCACGAGAGATGATGACAATGCAGCCAATGACGACTTCGAACGAGCTTAGGGACGCAATTATGGTGCGATGGGCGCATAGGTTTATACAATACCATAGACATGTGTCAATTAATATTTCTCTACGTGTTTATGCTAAATTGGATTCCACTATCTCTATAGTCCTAACATATCCGTAGTCCTCAAAGGGTAGACCCTTACCGCCTTTCAGACCGCTCAAACCGGCAGAGCCTAGCGAGCCTCGTTCTGAATATCTCGGAATTAAGCGGATTTAAGGATATCCAGTCCCCAAAAAAAGGCTCCGAAATCTGTTGAAAATTGGGCGGTGGCAGAAAATGATCGCCAGCTGCAGCATGACCATAACACGTGACTAGCTCTTATCGATAAGATGACCTCCCCGACAACCAACGCTAAGGACGAAGTGGCCCATTTATTGACATCAGATAGACATCCTGATACTACCTCAGTAGCACCACGCACGCACGGGGGCTATCCAGCCTACACCGACGGTGTGTACATTTTCTTTATTACGAGTACTCAATATAGACCACATTTAGATACATTTACATCCATTTTATCACAGTCTCACTTTACATACTCATCTGCCACTTACCATAACAACCACCATGACGACCCTCCTTCAATACATCCTCTCGCAGGATTCCTTCAGAAAGTCCGTCATTGCCCCGCTTTACCCTCCTGTTTAGCCACTGATACTGACATATTATCTGTAACTGCAGGAACCGCCTCCCCTCCCTCTACTCAGACTTCCCCATCCACCGCAAGACCAACCCCGAGGGATACACCACCAATATCGCAGCCTGGGAACATGCCTTAACCTCCGCCGCAAAGCACGGCTACATCGCTCCACATGGGCCCGCCTCGAAGGGCAAAGCGAATCACTTGATCCTCCGAGCTGATGAATCCTTGCTACGTGATCTAGAGATTCCGGAGTGTGGACGGCCTGTCGCACTGGGTGCGGTCTTTGTATGTTACAACCATATACATGTATATGAGGGGAATGGGGTGTACAGTGACTAATGATGACTCCGTGTGGAACAGGACGAAGCGACAAGGAATCGAACCATGGTGCCGCTGCATCTTTATCGGACTAACCCAGCGAGTTTGCGCAAGCCGCAGTGGGGGATTGATACGTCTGTGTTGAGTCCATGGGCTGTCATGAGCTGGGGTATGAAGCAGTTGAAGGGTGTTGTGATTGGAGGCGAGGAGGCGACGCCGAGGTTACAGCCTCAGGAGTTGGTATTGGTGGAGAATTTGAAGGTAGGTTGCGTTGGCTTAGGTTCGGTTCGTGGTTGTTGGAATGGGTAGGACTAATGAGGTGTGCTTATAGGAGGCTGCGGACCGTGTAGTCAAGCACGCCACGGCGAACAGTCCGTCCAAAACGGACTTGGTTTTTTCCAAGGAAAGCTTCGTGAACGAGTTCGCGGGTGCTTTGGATGAAGGAAGTCGCTTGTCGGATGCGGATATGGATGTGCTGTTACTGTATATGTCCCGCGATAGCGGTGCTATTGCGTACGATGGCAAGGTATGTGTCTTTATTCCTATGTCTCGGTGTTTTATCTATACCATGTAGGATGCTAATTATGTTGCAGACCATCAAATTCAGAACCAGTGACGCTCCAAAAGATATCACAGAGCAAGATACCGCCGTCGCCTCTATCAAAACGCTCATGGCGACTATGAACAAGCAGGTGGAAAACCTGGAGAATAAAATCACTGAGCTTAATGCGACTGCCAAAATGGCACTGCAAAACAAGAACCGCGTTTCTGCGCTCTCGGCTGTGCGCTCTAAGAAGCTCGCGGAGCATAATCTGAAACAGAGACTGGATACTCTGATGCAGCTTGAGGAGGTATATTCCAAAATCGAGCAGGCGACGGATCAGGTGCAATTCGTCAAGGTCATGGAGGCAAGCACCGGCGCACTTCGGGGCTTGCATACTCAGATCGGTGGTGCAGAGAGGGTCGAGGATGTGGTAGAAGAGCTGCGTGAGGAGATGTCCAAGGTGGATGAGGTCGGAAACATCATGAACGAGGCTGGTCCACAGATTGATGAGACTGAGATCGACGACGAGCTGCAGGAACTGGAGAAAAAGGAGCGGGAGGATATGGAAGAGAAGGAGGCAGAAGAGACTCGCAAGAAGCTTGCCGAACTCGACAGTCTCCAGCAGGGCGCTCAGGAAGCCGCTCGCAGAACTGCAGCGGAGCGAGCTGTGGAATCGGAATTGGAGGACCGCCTGTCGAGGATGTCGGTCGAGGAAGGTCCCAATACCACTGCTTAGCGCAAGACGATGAACAAACCTCCAGGGCCTGGTACCTGCACAATGCGCATATTCTAGACACATACACCAAGTGCAACTAATTTTGCGTATTGGTCATCTGGCTATCGACTGAGCCCTGGAGCGTCTGCGCTTGTACCTCAGGAACAATGACAAGTTTGTCTTCTACAGGCAACCTCTCCGGGGGTTGGGCATCTTCCGCCGCATGTATGGCTTCCGTGTGCTCAATAACAGGCGCACTTGAAGGCTGATACGTTGTCTGGCTGGCAAGCTGGTTGGTTGCCTGATTTGTGCCTACATTTCCTTGTGGTATCGTGGTGCGCACCTGCGCTTCGCTTTTCTTTCGCGCATTCGCAATGAGTCGCTTGAAGTCATCGTCATGGCTCGTTGACCAGGCCGCCGCATCGAAGTCTTTGCGCATGACGGTATCTGTGACATCACCTGATAATTGCGCTTGGCCGCCTTGTGTACGTTCCCAGATATCCAGTTCTCGCAGCAATTCCCTTTTGGACTTTGGCGTTTTGGAGTCGCAGTTGGCATTCCATAAATTCATCCACTCTGTGTGACGTCGTTGCAGAAGGGGCCTCGGGCCCGTGTTCGGTATACCCAAATCTTTTAACTTCTTTCGGAGCACATTATCTTTCAATAAAGAATAGTTTATAATGGGCAGTCGTTCTGGTGTTTTATTTAGCGCGTCTTTTGGTCTCTGCGACGCTGGTTGTAACGAGCTATAATTCCGAGTCAGATGCAAACATGTAGACACTCTCCAGAAGACATATCTTACCCAAAATTCAACTGTTTCGGTGGCGCAGGCTCTCCAGTGCATGTATCCAAATGTCGAAATACCGCCTCATTCTTCATCCTCCGGCTGCAAATCGGGCACGCGACTAGTCCGTCCTCTTCAGTGGCAATTAGCATGCGACGCAACTTTGCCGATGATTTACACACCTGGAACATATTCCTCATCATTACTGTCCTCAATGACCTCAATCGCAACAGGATCTTCCTGAGAGCCCACTCCCCGAGTTTGCGATCGAGTCCTCACGCCCTCCGCAGCAGGTCCATCTACCGCCTCGACCTTTCTCTTTTTCGGTGCTGGCTCCTCCGAATCTGCCTCTTCAGTCGCACTCCCCCGCGCAGCAGCCTTTCTAGCCAGATCTATAACACTGGGTCTAGCATTCTGGAACGCCTCGACCAGTTCCTGAACAGCCCAGTTTCGCCGCAACTTCAATTCCTGATCAGAGCTGCGACACGCGGGGCATTTTCCTTCCGTGCTCAAACACCGCCGAATACAAAGCGAGCAGAAAGTATGGCTGCACGAGGTAATCACTGGGTTATCGAAGAAGTCCTTGCAAACCTGGCAGCGGAGGGCGGATTCGAGAGGCGCGACAAGTGACAGTGGCGTTGTAAGCCAATCGGTCGAGTCGGGGAGGTCGAAGGTTTGGTCCATAGGGTGGGTGGGTGCAGGCTGCGGCGACTATCGACGTATCATCGGATATACAGGTAGGTCTAGTGAGCAAAGGCGGGGTGAGAAAAGTTCCTGGGGCTGTAATAGACCGTGAATGGCAACTGGCGATCGTCAAGAGTAGTTATTGTGATGGCGTCGGAGACTGGCTGCGGTGCCAAGACCCGCTGACTGATACGCGTAAAGTGCTTCCAGAACGCGTCGACCATAATCTACTCCGCATCGCATGTTGCTTTGAACGACGCCGTTTTTCACACACGATTAAGGGACGGTTGTCATCATGGCTGTTGCTGATTATAAGAGGTATCTCGCTGAGAATGTTCTCAATGAGCGACGCACGGTGAGCCATGTCTAATGTGCTGCAAGCTGGATATCTACTAATAGCTTCGGCGCATACTACAGGTCACCTACCGGTCCTTAGGTCGAGCCCTTCGGGTTCATAGTACCCTGGCCAAGCAGTATGTCTTATACGAATAACACGAAGTTATGCATATGGATTATTCTGATTATTGTCGGAAAGGATGCTCTTTGATTTCCATCGCAACGAAAACAACAAGAAGCAAAACAGCGTCAATGCGACTTACATTATCACGGGGATTCAGAAAGCGCCCGAGACCCCTTCCACAACGAATGGCCTTCAGGACAGCTTCGATGGCATTCCCCAGAGCAGCCCGTACATCAGCAGTTCGATGCCAAATCAGGATGTCGCTAGGGATGAGATCGCCACGTCCTCGGTTGTGCTTGTACGAGAGGAAGACTTGGAGGGTACGTGGAATTGCTTCCATTGCGTTGCGCAAAGGGTGGGGTCTAATAACTGAGTGCGCAGATTCCAAGGCGACTTTCCAGTCAATCTCGTCGATATACGTCTACAGCCTTCAGCCAACAGTGCTTCAGGATCTCAACGTCTTGACAGATGTTGCGGGAGAGATGATCGCCAAGCATGCTCAGGAGGATCCCTTAGAATACGGCAAGACCTGGGGCATGATCCAGGGCAACAATGTCCGGGTAAGACGTGCGCTTGCATTTCCATGTTCCTCTGATACTAATGCGATTTGTGCTGCAGAGAAGAACCGGCGGCCGCCCTCCCGTACCAGCTCCCGCTCAGGCTCCGGCTCCTCCTAAGGCGACTATTCCAGCTAAGCGTCCTGTTAAGGAAGAAGAAATAACACAACCCAAGAAAGAACCTGAAGACAAGCCCCCGAAGACGGAGACAACGGCGAAACGCGAGGACCCTCCAGCGTCTAAGCCAACTGAGAAGACAGCTCCTCCAAAGCAAAAGGGCAGTATATTTAGCTCTTTTGCAAAAGCCAAGCCGAAGCAGAAGAAGGAAGAATCAGAGACGCCGGCTACTTCGGCTGCCGAATCGGTCAGTCCCACCACTTTACCTGAATCCTTTGTATTGAGTGACTGACAATCATGTAGGCCGAGCCCAGTGCTGCTGAAGATGGTGAGTACTTACTGTCTTTCTTGACGTTGTACACATACTGATATGTAGCAGTGGTTCTAGACGACGCATCAGATGGGGATGAGGAGCCCGAGGAGCTCTTCCGAGACTCAGGGAAGTCCGCATTCGCCGGTACACGTGAGTCGCGGAAAGAGCGTGAAGAGAGGCTCAGAAAGATGATGGAAGATGATGGTACGTTGCCTCCTTATTGTCGGTAACTCTTCTGACTGGTATCAGACGAAGACGAAGACGAAGAAATGCCCGATGCTGCACCGTCACCGGAAGAGTCTAAACCTATCGACGAGCCGCCGCCGAAACAGGCTGAACTCAAGGAAGAAGTTACGGTGAAGGGCGGTCGTCGCAGGGGCAGACGCCAAGTCATGAAGAAGAAGACAGTCAAGGACGATGAGGGTTATCTTGGTAAGATTATCACATGTTACTAGAGTAAGGCCATCACTGACTTATTCCTTGCGTAGTGACTGTTGAGGAACCAAGCTGGGAGTCATTCTCAGAGGACGAGCCAGCTCCACCTCCCAAGAAGAAGCCCGCTGTGAGTGCGCCAAAGGGCAAACCAGCAGCGAAACCGGGACAGGGTAGCATCATGTCCTTCTTCTCGAAGAAGTGAACAGCTCTTGGATAACCGGACGATTCCGAAACCGCGTCATTTTCGAGACTGTTCTCTGCTTCTGGGGCTCATATACCATATCCAGGGGTTGTGACCGATATACGCTGGTTGACTAGTGCGCCTAAGCACTCCCAAGAAGCCATTCCCATATGCAGTGCATTGAACCGGTCAAACCCGGGTATCTCCACCTCAACCCAGACTAGACTCACACCCAGTATACCCTTTGGTACGATGCAGTGGACTGCTTGTTACATGTCATCAATATCTGGTCTGCTATTTCTCCTTATCCCAATGCTTATATGTTCTTGCATACAGCGCTGCATCTATAGTATATAGCTTCACTGTTTTCACTCGACAGGCATAGCAATTTCCACCCAATCAATATGCCCAATCCATGTACTATTAGGGTAGAGCTTTGACTATACAAATATCGGTGACGCATATGCAGCGTTCTCTAGTGTGACTTCTTTCATGATAAACAATCTTCTTTAAAGTATTGATCGTCATGAGTGCGGCTGGCTCTGAAAGGTGAAGATAACTGCCATCAGCGTCTCCATCATTCAATCTATTGTACCAGGGAGACATAAATCCAGTTCTGCGCCAAAGTCAATGCTTCGAAGGGTAGTATGATAGCGTTCATGTTATGTTTAAGCGAATACCGTCCTGAAATGTGATCGACAAGCTAATGCCAACATTTAATATAAAAAGGGTGTCAGGCGACTACCGGAAAGACCCTTGAGCCATCGGCTGATCAAGACACTTGATCGAGCGGAGAATTTTATTACTAGACATGACAAGACTAGTAGATGTACAACGCAGATAGCACTGGATGCGAGTTATAACATGCAATGAGTTGCTTAACTGCCATGCACTATGTGCAATCCGGAAGGTTCAATGGCATCCTGCAGGGCAAGAGTGAGTGGTATGATGGGTGGAAAGACTGGTGGGAATCCGGGGGATCAGCGAGGAAATCGGCTGTTTGCGATCTTCTTCCCCGCATTCCCCTGCCTTCCCCTGTCATTCCCCAACCCGCCCACTTTAAAACATGCCATTGTTCCCCCTAATTCTTTTTCAAGGATCAATGGCACACTGGTTCAACCTTCCGGCCTCATAAGTTAAACTCATCATCAGCGACAACCGCTAACCAGCCGTCAAGATGCGCTCGTTGTCGCTGGCCGTCACCCTCGCCGCCGGCTTGGGTGCAAGGGGAGCTGCAGCTCGCGATGAGCCTTCCATTCTGCGTCGGGCTTGTCCAGACTATACCTCTTATGCTTCTACTGGACAGTAAGGGATTCTTCCCTTGACATCTTCTCTGTATCAGCCTGCTCATTCTCTTCGTCATTTCCAGTGCCCCATACAGCGGTGGTCCTCTGAATCTGCCCTACCAAAGACCCGCAACAGAATGTCGGACCTTTGTCTCGAATGCAGTAGAGCAGGTCATCGACGATGTGACCTCGCGCATGGTAGACAAGGACATGGCTCAGCTGTTTCGCAATGCCTTTCCAAACACACTGGACACAACCATTCGCTGGCATGTCAATAGCACATCCACTACTTCCTCCTCTCGAAAGATGAGGCGAGATAGTTCGCAATGGCAAGGAGCTCAGACGTTCGTCGTGACCGGAGACATCAACGCAGAGTGGCTGCGTGACTCGACAAATCAGTTGACGGGCTATCAAACACTGGCAAAGAAGGATCCGGCTCTCTACAGTCTCATCCTCGGAGCCATTCATACGCAGGCTGAGTTCGTTATTCAATCGGCCTACTGCAACGCGTTCCAGCCCCCTCCACCTAGTGGAATCCAAGCAACAAGCAACGGCCAACAGGATACTGTGCATCCAGCGTATGAGCCCTCTGTTGTCTACGAATGCAAATACGAGCTCGACTCCTTGGCCAACTTCCTCGCTCTGGGCAACGAATTCTACGAAAACACCGGATCCACCGAATTCCTCACCAGCCGGTGGTACCTCGCCTTGGACACACTCATAAACACCACCGACGCCCAGTCCCAGCCAACCTTCAACAGTGACCATCAGTATGTCCAGAACCAGTACACCTTCCAGCGCCAGACAACTCTCGGCACGGAAACCCTCAACCTGGCCGGGATTGGGAACCCGCTCAACGGAGGCACCGGACTCATCCGCAGCGCATTCCGTCCCAGCGATGACGCCACTATCCTGGGCTACTTCATCCCAGCCAATGCCATGATGTCCGTACAATTGAAGAAGACCGCGGATCTGATCCGCGCAGCTGGCGGTGACTCAACCCTCGCATCCAATCTCCAAACCCGCGGAGAGAACCTCGAGCAAGCCGTCCGCCAACACGGCATTTTCAACCACCCAACGTACGGCGATGTCTACGCTTTCGAAGTAGACGGATACGGCTCGCGCATCTTCATGGACGACGCGAACATTCCATCCCTCCTAGCTCTACCCTACTTAGGCTTCGTCGATAAGTCCGATCAAGTCTACCAAAACACCCGCAAGATGATCCTCGACCCTAACGGAAACCCATACTACCTCACTGGATCGGACTTTCACGGCATCGGTGGACCTCACAGTAAGCGATGCCCGAACCTTAGCTCTTTGAAACCAAAACAGCTAACACAGACGCTTTAGTTGGTCTCGAAAACGCCTGGCCAATGTCCCTCCTCGTGCAGGCACTAACAACCGACAACGTCACGGAGATCACCGACTCCCTTAACCTAGTCCGCAACTCTAGTCTCCTGGGTTTAGTCCACGAGTCCATCGATGTCAACAACATCAAATCATATACGAGACCGTGGTTCGCGTGGGCGAACTCTGTCTTTTCTCAGACTATATTGAAGGTCGCGGCTGAACAACCAGAAGTCCTATTCGGAGATGGAGCGGAGCCGTATGTCATTTCTTAGATGCTTGCTACTCCGTCACTTTGATTAGCATTGCGTGTGCATAGTGCGATGTGCTATAATATACCCGGCCTGTTTATCTATGGGCTCCTTGAGCTATCAAATATCAATATCAATATCTAAGTGAACATGAACATCATGTTGAACTTAAAAAGACTTCATTCCATACAATGCATACTATACTAAGTACTATGGATATATACGCTCCATACAACCCCCACCAACCAATCATACAATATGACCCTCTAGAATACTACGTATTATCTACACCAACACCCTCCTCAACCCCTCCGTCCCCCCAAGCACTCTCCTCCCCGTAACCGGACACCTCCCCTTCCCACTCTCCCACTTCCCACGTCTACTCCTCGACTTCTTAATCTCCTCCTCATCACCATCACCACCACCCTGCTTCCCCTCCTCACCCCCCTCCAAATCATCATCAGCCCACGCCGCGCCCGCACCCTCCCCATTCATGAAATCCAACTGTCGCTGATGCTCCCCATTCAACCAATGGAATATACACACATAACAGTAAACATACCCCGTCTGACACGCCGTAGGGTTTGTAAGCGCATTCAAACAGATCGGGCACGCGGACGCGACATCCGAGTCTGGTGGGGGGAGTGGCACGGTGAAGATGGGTAGGTATGAGGTTGCGGAGATGGGTGGTTGGATGCGTGTGCGTGCTGGTGGGGTTGATTTGAGTGCTGATTTGAGGGTTGGGGATGATGGTTGCTGCTGCTGTTGTTTCTCGGCGGCGGCAGCGGCTGCTTTACGCTTCTCCGAGGGAGGCGTCATTCCTGCTGCGACGGGGGCAGGGAGGTCCAGGACTTCGGTTGCTTTGCGGGCGAGTTGCCGCGAGAAGTCACTTGCGTGCCACCATTCGAGGAACTTGAGGGCGAAGATTGACGCCGGGAGGAAGTAGCGGAGGGAGGTGAGGAGTTGGGGGTAGAGGTTCTGCGGGCTGAGGAGGCCCAGGAGGCCGGAGCCGGGGCGAGTGCGGGCGCCTGCGCCGCCGGGACCACCTGGGGGAGTGGGTTTAGGGTCGAGGATGGAGGCGATGGCGCGGTGGTCTGCGGAGCTGAGACGGCGGATGCGGGTGCCGATGAGCCAGAGGAAGGGAGAGGAGTATTTGGTGTTGTCGAAGAGGTAGGCAAGGTTGAAGGCGAGGATGGAGAAGTAGTAAGCGGCGTTGACGGAGGGGTAGATGTTGCGGAGGAACCACTTGTAGTAGTGGAGGAGACGTTGGCGGATTGTTGGGTTTGGAGGGAGGTCGTCGCCTGGGTTGTATCTGGGGCCGCCGCTCATGATTAGGGATGCTTGTGGTGCGGCGTGGATGTCGTAGCCTTCGTCGAGCTTGCGCTTTAGGTAGGGGATTCCGACGAGGACGAGGAGGTTCTTCCAGACCTCGGAGGTGCGGAGCTTGAGGGCTTCGCGGACGGGGCCTGGGGCGCCGAGTTGGGCGCGAGGGATCTCGCCATTCTTGGTGAGGAGGACTCGTTCGCGTTTGAGCGAGTAGAAGTTCTCTGTGAACGAGCCGCCGAAGGTGCGGAGATAGTAGCGTTCGACGACGAGGGAGAGGAGCGCGTAGATCTCGTCGTAGGAGTTGAGGATTCGGAGGAGGTATCGTGGATGGCGATGAGTCGCGACGGCGAGGATGTATCGGATTGAAGGGGGGAGAAGGTCAGAGAGCTGTTGTTCGGCGAGCAGCTCTGCGAAGGGATCAGGGTTAGTCGAGTGGTCGTTGAGATGGTTTGGGGTGTGCGATAAGGCACGTACCGAATAGCGATGGCTTCAGCTCATCGAATTCTTGCTGCAGACTGGGCAGGTATTCCATGATGGCAGCTGAACGCCAGTCATTGGCCCCTAGGTGGAAGAAGCAGTTGGGATGGGGTGACTGGGTGGAGGATGGAGAGAATGCGGAGGTGCAGCTGCTGCTGCGGTGAATGCCAATCCGATGGCGGCGAGTTGAGCCGAGGCTTATCGGCACCCGTCAGCCAGGTCCGGATCCACCGTCACATTCACATCCAGCTACTGCTACTTTACCGCACAACAAGAAGGAATTGAGATTGTGTTATTTACTAGTACAGTGTCTACTATTTACAATGACTTAGTGGGGCATCATTTCAGCATCTTCATCTGGCATGCGTTCCAGAATCGGACCAGATTGCTCGTCGATCCTTCCGCGGCCTTTTGCACAATATCTGGGTCGGCAAGCAAAAGGCAGCGCTTGATATCTACCAGAAGCTCTCCCTCGAGGGGTATCGGGTTTTCCTCTCTCCTCATCATCGGAATCCATGTTGATACGCAGTCCCGGGCACGGAGTTCATCTCCCAGATCAGCATGCAACCGGAACAACATCTTGTAGTCAGCAGCGGTGCGCAGACTTCCATTGAGGGGACCCTTGCGCCACAACTTCCAAAAGCCATTGTAGTCGCCGTGCTGGAAGAGCGATAGCATAAGGCTGCGGGCTTGCTCGGGTTCAAAGGGTAGGTCAAGAGTATCGATCAGGCGAGACACTCGAAAAAGAGCGCTATTATTTCCAGTCTGCGCATCATTTGCTCCGTCTGGTACAGTGGTGGACAGGGAACTGGCAACGGCTCGATAGATCATGTCGAACACTCTCATATTGACGATATTGGTGGCGCGCAGAGATAGATGTTCAAGCACAAGAAGAGCTAATTCCTGGTCCGCTTCCGGAACGTGCCCTGCAACGTCAGGGCTAGTCCCTGCTAGTCGGGGAGATAACAAGGCTGAAACAACTGAAAATGCTAGATCATCAGATACTGAACAACCAGCGCATGTACATTCTGTGAACGCTGAATATAAACCCCGCTTTGTATACCCCGGGTGCTGTCTGGAAATCGCGTTGCAAAATAGGACAAGACGGGCTATTGCTCTCTCTGCCGCCGTGCTGATTGATAGCAGATCATGGAATAGGCGCATAAATAGTGTAGAGTCCTTATCTTCCGGGCCCTCTCCGAGTTCGATCCTGGCCTGAACGTCGGATAGTTTTGAGAGGTGGTCAAATAGTGCGTCCATTGAGCGGGTTGTATTTCCATGGTCGCTATGGTCATGGTCTCGAAGTAAAGACGAAGGCTGGGAATCCAAAGTTACTTCCGTATCTTCTGCATGGATTGCTGCACGGTCGAAGTCTTGGCTAGCGGGACGCCGGTTGGTGTGAAGCAGCCTCTTCTGTCCGAACAAAGGGCTAGTGGGAAACCTGGAGGCATGGCCGAACTCACGGTCAGATGGTGATACGTTTATCGAATTGGAAGCACGAACCTCTTCGGAAGGTGCGGCTGAATTAACCTGGGAAATCCTTTGTTTCTCTCTTTCGGATCGGTCCAGCGCCTTCTGCCAAAGGCTCTCGAGATCGACGTCGGCTCTCTTCTCTTCCGTAAACATCTGCACAACAACCCTAGTGCCAGTGGCAGTGTGGCCAAACCCTTCAAAACTATAATTCTCATCCTTTTTGACTGGTGTTTCCTCTACCACACCGGCATTGACACAGATCCAGCCTGTCGTGATCCCATCGTCCTTTTCGTCAAACATAGTACCAGACCTGCTGGCGAGCCTAGCACGCCGAGCTTTTCTCCGGAGCTTGATCTTCAATTCATTCCGACCCAGGAGTCCATCAGCGTAAGGAGACAGCTTATAGGTACTTCTCAACCAGCGGCAAAGGCGATCTGCGGACACATTCAAGTGCTTGACACTGCGAGCAGTTCCAATTATCATAATCACGTTGGCACCAAGAGCTGGCGGAGTTTCCAATCCGCGCAAATCAATCAACTTCAATTCATCGAGACCAATGTCCTTGAACACGTAGTCGAGGAGTGCAGGGAGAATAGCTGGAGGGTTCTCTGGCAATTCGGGAATCTGATCTCGCGAAGTTGTCTGCCTTGATTCGGGCACAGGTGCTTCTTCCTGTAGATACCATGGGATGTGAGGGGTGCTCTCCGACGCGGAGTTCGCTGTCGGTTCTTCTTTCAAGTCAGATGCCGGTGGCACTGCAGAGGACGAGGATGAAGGCTGCTCAGAACGGAGGCAAGATACTGAAGCAAAGGCTCGATTTACTGGGTGAATGGTCGACCGGTATAACGCGGCGCGAGAGACGGGAGGAGGCGCGCGAAGTGCTGTCCTGGAGGACCAGGCAGCTCTCAACAATGCCCTATTCATGATGGTCAATATTGCAGCAGTAGTGGTACCAAACGAGAGCTCGACAGCTTTCTTCGCAGTGGCGACAAGCAGCGCAATTGGGGAAGCTGCTAAGAGGCAAACAAGACAAACGGTGACTAAGGATGGAGTCAGCAAGCAAACAGAGCAAACAAAAAGTTCTCGCGGCGGGGCAAATATTGATCCTCATGACAAATCTAAATTTCGCTTCATCATTCAGCGAGCAGGAGTCGCCGGCTCTTCTATCTTCCCTATTTTTACCCTCTTGTTTATCTGGTGTCAGGCCTCATCCCTGCTTCCAACATGTCGATGGACCTGGATGCGCCGGTGCCTTTCGAGGCCCCGCAGGAGCAGATCGCTGCGACGTGAGTTACCCCGCAAATCGAAAGAAAAATTTCCCTGTAAACATACATGAGGGCAATATTGTTCGGGGACCTTAACTAACCACATCGCTTGTTAGTATCCTTTGTTGCAACTGTGGCGCGCCTATCGATGGAACAACATCCGCTGGTGCCCTTTGTCAGGACTGTGTGAAGTTGACGGTTGATATCTCCCAAGGCATTCAGAGAGAGGCAGTTCTTCACTGCTGCAAGGACTGCGAGCGGTGGCTCCAGCCCCCCACCAGCTGGGTTAGTGCTGCGCTCGAATCGAAGGAACTTCTCGCACACTGCTTGCGCAAGCTCCGCGGCTTGTCCAAGGTCCGCATTATCGATGCCAGCTTCATCTGGACCGAACCCCACTCGAAACGTATCAAGGTCAAGATCACCATCCAGCAGGAGGCATTTCAGGGCACTATTGTGCAGCAGACTTTCGAGGTTGAATACGTTGTCGCCTCGCTACAATGCCCTGACTGCAAGAAGTCGTTCACTGTCAACACTTGGAACTCCAGCATTCAGCTGCGCCAGAAGGTGCCTCACAAGCGAACCTTCTTGTACCTTGAGCAGATCATCCTCAAGCACAACGCTCACCGCGATACAATCAACATCAAGGAGGCTAAGGACGGTTTGGACTTCTACTTTGCGCAGAGGAACCATGCGGAGAAGATGGTCGAGTTCCTTTCCTCCGTCGTCCCCACCAAGGTCAAGAAGTCGCAGGAGCTGATCTCCATGGATATCCACACCTCCACGAAGTCCTACAAGTTCACCTTCTCGATCGAGTTGATCCCTATCTGCAAGGATGATTTGGTTGCGTTGCCCATTAAGCTTGCCAGATCGCTGGGCAACATCTCGCCCCTGGCCCTCTGCTACCGCGTTGGTACCTCTGTCAACCTTCTCGACCCTAACACCCTCCAGACCGCCGATGTCCCGACAAACACCTACTGGAGATCGCCCTTCAGGAGTCTTGCCGATGTGACGGAGCTGACCGAGTTTATCATTATGGACATTGAACTGGTTGGACGGTCGAATGGACGGTACTACCTGGCCGAGGCAACCGTTGCCCGTGCCTCGGATCTTGGCTCGAACGATCAAACCTATTTCACCCGCACTCACCTGGGTGGTGTCCTCCACGTCGGTGACTCCGTCCTCGGTTACCACTTGACTGGAACCAACTTCAACGACCCCAACTTTGAGGCGATTGAGGCTAGTGGCCAGTACAGCTCCGCTATTCCCGATGTTGTTCTCGTGAAGAAATTCTACGCCCGCAAGAAGAAGAATAAGAACCGTAACTGGCGTCTTAAGCGTATGGCTCTTGAGTACGAGGAGGAGGCGGCGCAGCAAGCGGCTGGCAACCTCAACCGTAAGCAGGAAGCCGAGCGTAACCGCCTTGAAGAGGACTTCGAGATGTTCTTGCGCGATGTCGAAGAAGATCAGGAACTGCGTGGCACTCTTGATCTGTACAAGGCACGGAGAAGTGCCCCTGTGGAGCAGGGTGGCATGGATATGGACGAGGATAGCGATGACGAGGAGGTGCCCAAGATCAACATGGATGAGCTGCTTGATGACTTTGACGAGTTGAACATGGACGATGACCATTAAGTTCCACGGGACTTTCTTAATCACGACTGCACATAGGGGTTTCTGGCGTTTTCATGGCTATTCTGATATCGTTATGGTTAACAATATCCGGTCTGATACATAAAAAGTTATCATAGATGAAGTGAATGATTAGACATTGATTAGGATTGGTGAAGTCTGACTTGTATTCCTCATCCAAAGTAGAGCTTCACGTCCGACATGATCATCGTGAATATAGTAGCTGGCAGTAACTGCAGGTATTGAATAGACAATGATTCCGATGCTCTATATAAATCCAGATTCTGCAGGCCTCGTCTTCTGTCTTCCACACAACTCGATCATATCCTAGATCTACACTCCACTCGCGAACCCTATCACACTAATCAAAGGGAGAACCAATCCCACTCAAGAGATCATATAGGCTTTCATCCCACAAGTCAGTTCATTACTACACAATGCCCTAATCGCTTGGTTCCAAGAGAAGGTTCAGAGATGGCATGATGCAATAAGCCTAGGTAGAAGAAACACCGAAAGATGAGAAAATCTGGTTCTTTTCAGTCGGCTTGTACATGGAGTACAATTAAAGCACTGTTCGTCCGTCTTAGAGCCCTATGGGCATGAATAAGAATGAGTCCGAACACCACGAATTTGGTGGCTAAAGCAAGATCAGCCAGCGGGCTGAGCGGTTTTGCCCAGAGGATGGAACTGAGCAAGATGCTTGATTATGGAGACTCTCAGTAGAGCTGAACGAGAAAACACTTCTACAGCACATGACACAAGAGTGGACGAAGAGGTAGGTCCCTTCGTCGTCATCCAACTAGTACTGCAAAGGAGTAATACTCTGCCAACCATCGAAATCGAAGCCGGGGGGGCGATTAGGTTTCGCTACACAGGCGACTTGCATCTTTCAAGACGAAAACTATCAAAACAACACAACAGCAGCAATGATATGGATACGCGAATATGCATACCTTATCATTATACACAGGGAGATATCTTTTTATACATACGATATTTATAAAGAGCCAGGATATAGGCAGAAACCACTGTTCAAGACGTTGATGTCTTCTTCTCGATATGCACTGCATGCAAAACAGAAACCACTCCCTTAAGCAAGCCGACTTTTTGGCCCATTGCCTCATGGACATCAGTACTACACTAGTGCGGCATTGGTATCACAGCAGCAACAAGCTATGTACTATAGCGCCGAAGCACTGGGTTCCGAGTCACAATTATATAGATACATCCGAGGCGATGACTATGGTATGCTAGGTAGGGCATACACTATCTTGAAGCTAATAGAATGGAATACTCCTTCATCTTTTCGGCCTCAAAGTCCTCTTTGTCATGGCCTGGTGGGTGGGGTTTTTCTTTATCGTACCATTGTCAAGAAAGTCATTATCAGGAGTGTCACTGGCCAGTGGGTGGCTGCAGGCTCTTCAGGCTTTTACTAACCGCGACTCCGTTCTATAACGATACCCAATATCTACGAGTTCTAGGATGTCTCCGGAGCCGCTGATTTTTAGTTGTGTGCCGACGGTGTTCTAGACTGTCAGCGAGAAATCAATATTATCTTTCTATTTGATGCAAGTCCCGCTAGCTCAAGGGTTCGCATAATTATTAAACGCTCATGACATAAACGACACGACCTATCCCAGGCGTTTGTCCAAGAACTGGTGTCGTTGGCAATACTCACCTGTCTATATTGGACGCTGCTTCGATGTTTTACCAGTGGCTGTCTACCTGGTTTAGTGGAATACACTGGCATGTCAGACATCAAGTCCAATAATTCCCCAAGATTGGATCTGAGGATTCCTCGATGACAATCCTCCGCAGCACTTTATAAGCACGCGCAATCGGCTAATCGGAAATCCGGATACGAGGACTCCCACGATACATCTAACATCGAATGTGTGACAGATGAGCTTCGGGATTCCACGCCAGGGTTGTACAAGGAAGTCAAAACTAAAGCTGTTGCATGTGATTGGGTATGATCCGTTCTCAGCATTTGTAGAGGTCTGGGAGTTGAAGGGCGGACAACCAGCTCTGAGGGGGCCACGAATTGTGGGATTTGCACCGATCTAATGAACAGAATATAGAGCTAATCACCTTTTAGGTTATTTTTCCCAGTTCGCGAAATTCCATGAAATCTGGTACCTAGTACAACGACGAGACTGGGACATCTTCTACCACAGGAGTTCGATAGCATTACTTTAATATACTGTGAGACTGTTCATGACATCTTGTCGAACACTATAGACTACTTCATCTGCACAGTCATACCTACTCTTTGCAGGGATAATCCAGGTTTTCTTCCTATACACTGGCTTGCGTTATTAGATGTCGTTGAGCTACCGCGTCAACACGATCATTGCGGCAAAACAGAAGCACGAGAAAGTAATATGTGCACTCTTTACGACGTCCACTTTATCGTCCTGTTAATTGCACATCTCTGTGAAAAGATGCCTCAGAGTACTCTACCCAAAGATGAATGCTCTTCTTCGTGTTGCTATAATTCCGCTTGAATTTGTTTCCTATTAGACAAGCGCTAATACAGCATTTGCCCGAGAAATTCGATCTCATATCAACATTATGGAATCATGAGTCTTCAGAGACAATACCAGTAACCCCGAATCATTTGGCTAATTATCTCATGTCTGGTTGCTGCTCTACACAACAGCTCACTGAATACCGATTCGATGCGTGCCTAAAATCTAGCTACTGGTTACTGTTCTTCTGTTAAGCGCAGATGCCCTCGTCTCCAATTCTAATCTCACAGAGGCCTTAGAAATTCTCGAAATTCCTCCACTGAACATGATGGCTCAACGCAGTGCGACAAGAAGATCTCTGTCCGAATAGACACTAATCTCGGTGTTGCATATGATGACGAGCCCATCCAGCTGGACCTTGGAAAGGGCACACTTGGCTTGCTTCCTCTATTGGGTTAAGCAATAGAACCTACTGACGAACGAAGGTGTTTTCTATGATAGAAACATCAGTGAGGGAGACAAGGACAGCTGTATTGGCGTTGAAAGGAATACTAGTGGAGATGCGCTCTCCTAGTCAACTCAACAAACCCATGGGAGTAAGTTGATAATTGTCTCGAAATGCTAGATTAAGTTAATGGTGCAGCCTATGGTCAAGTGTCGCCGGCGGAGTTAGATAACGCTCTTATACCCAAGAAAGGCAAAGTCATTGCGGAGACAGACCTGCAAGAAACCTCACTCTTATCAGCGACCCTCATATAACGTCCCTTGGGCTTTGATTCCCCTTTCTTATAATCGAAGCAAAAACTGCTGCAACCGGAGGAAACCTCTATCAAGCGCAAAACCAAGTTGCTGTCAGCGGTTCGGCAGCACTTAAGATATTTGAAGCCCTTTTCTTATCTACAAGACCTGCAAAAAGAAGATCAGGAATTTACTGAAAATACTACTGGGCTAGTCCAAGAGTCTGGATATATTCCCTGCCTTGTGCTTCAGCACTCTGGATAAAAGACCTGATAGTATCTGATATATAAAAACAAGTCCGACAATATGTAGCTGTACATAATCGGAACCTACCAACCCCCCTGGCTATTATCCCCTTGAAGTCCTTCTCTTACGCACAGGTTTTACAGCAGGGCCGCACATGTTTCAAAACTCTGAACAATCAAGATCAAAGACTGGGGTTTCGCGATTGGATCACGCGTGAGAGGCCGCCAATCGCATGAGAAGAGAAGTGTGAGTGGGCCAGAATTCTCAAGAACCTACCGAGACCTAATAGGAGTTAGTATTCTGTCCCTTACGGATCCGCCTCCTTTAAACCTAAGTGATTGCTTCGATCTAGCAGTTTATGATGAGGCACATTATCTATAGGACAGAACCTCTGGGACTTCACTATCAGTATAGTGGTTGTAGGTCTTCTCTAATCCGCTTACGGCAGCAACACCTTTCACTACTCGGGATACATATTCTAATGGATATCTTGACTACTGCTCCATGATACCTCGGACGCTTCCCACCTGAGTTCCGATTAGCTGGCGTCTCACAAGAAGTACCTGCTCTCGATGGAGTTCTTCCAAAAGCATATTTTTTCTCAGTCACTATAAGAGGCGATCAATGTTATCCAAGTGAAATCGCGGCTCAAGGAACTGATGATACAGTACATCATGGCTTCGACTATTTTGACCGAAGCAGAGCCTCTCGAGAGTATCTAAAGACGTTGCTTTCATACGCGCATATCTTCCCACAGAAACCGCAGTATTAGGATCTACCGGAGTAGCTGGTCTTGATAAAAATGGAACAACCATCGTCGGTGTGTTGTATCGTTGATCACAGCTTCGTTCAATGTCAAGCTGGGCTAAGATTGATCTAGACTTTGCGGACGCTACTGGTATCGGGACGGTCAGCTAGGGTTATAGGCAGGGTACCTTTATGCTTTGACATGGTCATGAGGAGCAATCTCATTTAAGGCATGGAAACCCTCCTCCTTCTGTATAGGCAGCCAAGGAGCAAAGATCTATATCTAGTACTAGCTTAGCATACACACCACCATATCCATAGACCAATGAACAAGACAATAGGGATATCTATTAACCAAGAAAAGGAAACCTAGACTACATAAACGAGAATAGTAGAAGATCAAAAAATCTTCCCCAACACCCTCTTCGTATCATCCCCCAGCTTCCCCGGATCCTCCACACTCTTATCCCTCCCCAGCTTAACCTCATTCTGCTTAAACACCATCCTAACATCCTTCGCACTATCCTTCTTCTTCTTCCCCTTCTCCTCATTCTTCTTCTGAATGCCCTCAATAACCTTGCCCTTCTCATACCCCTCCAAAAACACCTTATCCTCCTTCCTAGCCCTCGAATCCTCCACCCTCTTCCTCGCCTCCCTCTCTGACCTCTCCCTCTGCACCTGCTCCATCAGATCCGCCCACCGGAACCCCTTCAAATACTTCATATTCCACACATCATCATGATACCACCCGCCCTTCTTGCCCCCAATAATCGTCGCATTCAGCGTCTCCGCACAAATCTTCGCCGTCTTCTTCGACGCAAACTCAACCCATCCATCCGAGTACGTCTTCCGCTTATTAGATCTCCGACGAGGCGCACTAGCAGGCCGGACCTCAGGCGACAAGAACACCCTCGTAATCGGCCCGAACGACCGCGTCTCGAGAAGGTTCTTAAGCGCGAACGGTTTCAGGTACGGAGGCAGAGAGGAGAAGTAAATCACCCCCGTTTTGTTTTTCTTAGGCGCCTTCTTCGCTTTGTCGAGGGGTTTCTTGCTTGTTGATTTCTTGGAGGATGATTCTGTTGTTTCCGTCCTGGCGTCCAGGTAGTGGTCTTCGTCGTTATCACTCATCTCCTCCTCCTCCTGATCGTCTTCATCCTCCGATCCAGCAGCAGCAGCCTGTTTCTTGCTCTTCTTGCTCCTCCCCTTCATAACCACCCTCTCATCCTCACTATCTCCCAACCCAACCCCATTATCCGAGTCCTCATCCCCCGAATCATCGTTCAATCCGTGTAGATCGCTCGTCGACTGCACTGGTTGCGTGCGCCTCCGCTTCACGGCCCGGCCTTTGCTCTTTTCTTGCTCCGCCGCTTCGGAGTCGTAGCCGCGGTCGTCGTTGCCGGATTCGTCGTCGCTTTCGACGATGTCGAGGAAGTCGTTGCGCTTGCGGGTGGTCATTATGCTAGATATATTCGTATCTTGTATACTGTGTATGTGAGGGGAGAAGAAAGAAATAGAAGTATTGGAATTGGAGATGATCGCAGAGAAGTTCATCGAACGGGAACTTTTTTTGGGTGGTCTGTGCGCCGCGGTGGGTGGCCAATCGGAGGGGTGGATTTTCGGACTTCATCACCTTCAGGATCTAGATACTTCGATGTAGGGAGGGGGTGGTACTAGGTTGTAGATTGGCTAGTTGGAGTCTTGAGATGTACGAGAGTAATAGGTACAGAAGAAGTGATGATTATAGATCTTTTAAGGAGTGATTCTTGGCTGGATGATATAACGGTTCTCTTTGTATGATTGCATATGATCGCGATAAGGTGTAGATCGCTCCAACTATCAACTGATCGCAACTATCAGCTCTCACTGAGATAGTGCGCAGCGCTAGCCATTCTAAAGTGTATATGTATATACAATATTCCGTCATCCGTTCCCATGAGAGCCGAGCCCAGACCGGGCTCTCGTGCATGCGATAATTTGGGTATGAACAAATGCAGGTGCAGGTATCGAATCCAACGACGCCAATTCGGTATATATCTAGACAAAGAAAAAGAAAATGAGGACAAATTCTGCAGATCCACAGTGGTTTAGTTTGGTTCTTAAATGCCAAGTCTTCCCTTCAACCGATCATAAACGAAGAATCCGGTGGCCGTCATTGGGATCACCTTGAGATATCCGATCGTCAGCCCAACCCAGAAGCCACGGAAGCCCCGTTCAAGGAATATCGTGCGGGCGGTCTCGACAATGCCGAGTCGGTGGCCATCGCCGACAACGCCGCCGACTTGCATGCGTCGTCGCATCACTTCGAACGGGTACGAGGAAGTCTGCGATACAACACCCGCGATCGCTCCGGAGAAAAGCTCCGCAGCGGCGGTTAGTTGCTGCCGACGATGTTTCTTCGGGTGTCCGGTTTCTTCGAATTCAGGTATCGTGGTGTAAGGGGATAGCGTCGGCGATTTCAGCCAGTCGCCAACGGTGTCGTGGGTGAAGAAGGATATTCCGGCGTAGGGAAGCATTCCCATGAGAGTCGGGCCGAATCCACGGTAGAAATTGGCCAGTCCAGAACGAGGAACGACTTTGTTCACCGTCGATGAGACACTCTCTGCAGTGGCGGTCACTGGGGCTTCTTTTACAGATGCCCCCGTCGATGATGGCATAGTGACCCGCTCGTTGTAAATGTGTCGAATGATGTCGCGGAACGACGAGCGAGACGTGCGTTTCGTCTCGAATGCTAAGCGTACTCGAATAAGCTCTAACGGATACGTAAAGAAGACAGAAGTCATGCCGGCCATGCTTCCAGAGACGAGTCGGCGCAGCGGTGTTTCCTTGTCGCGCGACGGAATCACCACTGCTCGGATCTGCTCGTAGGCGAGGAACTTGATAGCGGCATAGGGGAAAATGCGGAGTAACGTCGCCGAATGGCCCTTGAAGAGACCTCTGGGGCCCTCATGACGCCTGATATCGCGGACAGCCGCTATTAAGCCAAACCAGCTACCGGAATACTTGGCGAATTGTGGATTGGACGCTTGAAATAGGATCTTGACGCGGTCGAGAGGAGCGACAACAGTTTTGGCCTAGGTGACACGAATTAGTCTACTACGTCCGGTTCGCATTCCGATCCTCTGCGTTCCTGCAGAAGCAAAACTCACCGCACATCCCGCCAAACCCCCCGCCACTCCACTTCGTAATAAGTAGTCTACGCTCCGCTTGTTGACTTCTTGCGTTGCGCCACGGCTCTTTTGCGACGGACGCGGGGTGGAGGCATCGTCGACGGCGGTCGTCTGCGCCGTACCCACGGCTAGGCGATCAGTTGCATCGCCTGGTGTCGAGCCTCGGGCCGGTCTCGACTGTGCGACTTGCTCCATCTGAGGAGAGAACGATTGCGAATTGTTTACGGATGGTGATGTAGGACGAAACTGTGAGGGGTCGGATCCGGTAGTAGAAGAGTCAGGCTGAGCATGGTCCGAAATGACAGCCGACATGAGCACAAGACTGGCACGAGACCCGGTGCTTCTTCGGGGGGTGATCTGAGGAGACTGCAGCAAGGTCTGTCGCGGGCTAGCGGAGGATCGGGGCCATGGAGATAGGATGCCGCGGGGTGAACAGTCAGAAATATTTGCTTCTCACAGCGGAGAGAGATTCAACAAGGAGGGTAGTACAAGATAACAAAAGATAGGCCTAGTAACTAGCAACGCCCCAGACACCAGGCGTAGGATGATAAAGCATCGTCATGGTGGCACTCCGTCGGGCGGCCTGAAGAGCGGAAACTCAGAATCGCCGGGGATGACGTTACGGGCTGACATGCCGATACCAGCCGCTGCCACTGCCCAGTCAGCTGAATACCGTCACATAACACCTCGGCTTCCGAGTGGCGGGCGGTCGTATTTTTCCGGATTTGGAGGGCCAACCGCAGCCGCGGCGTTACTCATCCGGAGATAAAGATAGCTAACTCCACCACTGAATACTAAGATCAACTATACCAGAATCCCCTCTATTCGTCTCCTCGGAAGATAATGTACAATACCCGCGAGTCAGAGGCAGGCAGTTCTCTTTCTTTTTCATCAGTTATATATATACTTGGCAATGCCTTGTAAATCTCATCCTCCGCAGCCCAGCAACACTCCCCTTTCCCGTCTATCACGAACTCAAGTATAACATAGAATGGAAATATATGCGGGAAATCAAAAGCATCATGGTCGCGTCGCTCATGCAATTCTATCGATATACTAACCTTTTTTGGGTTGCTGACGACTCCAAGTATCCTCAGCAATGCATGCAGTTCAACCCCCAGAAACACCTATATGTCCAAAAACCAAAATGAAAAAGGAGCCTCGACGGGTTGCTTTAAAAGTTGTATCTGGTGCCCTGTCGCGTAAGCGGTTTGCCTTGACGGTTGGTCGCCTTGATTTCTTTGGGCTCATCCGTCATCCTCTTCGCCCGCTTCGTCGGCCGTGAAGCATCCACATGAAGATGGCCATTGTCCGACAATGCCGTGGTATTGCGCCAACGCATGCAGCGATGCTTATTATCATCCACATACGTCTTGTTCCGCGTTGTCATGCGCTTGGCCGGGACATCCTCCGACTCCTCCTCGTCGGACGTCGGCTCTAGGTACTCTTTGCGGTGTTTCATGTACTTCACGATATTATCACGCTGCAGCAGCAATTCCTTGCGGAGTTTGGACTCGCGGTGGCCTCGCGAATCAAGCCAGTCGAGAAGTGCGTCGATCGCCTCTGGGTCCTCGTAGTAGCCCCATTCGGTGGCATTGGTGAGTCTGGTATGTCCTTCCTCGGTCTTCTTGCGCTCCGCCGGAGTCGTCTGGAAGTCCTTCTGGTATTGTTTCCTCAGATCATCTGAGACGTCGATGAATCCCACACGCTCCATCTCATCGGGTCCTTGAACCCATAGGCGACCGTTGGCGTACTGCGCTTCTGCCGTTGAGCTGTTGGGCATTCCACCGTATGGCATGGCGTTGCGCTCGAACCACCAGTAGCGGTTGCAAAACCGATCCTTTCCAAGACACCTGGTCCGTGGGCAGTCGGCTTCCCTTAGATCATTATCGACGACATTGATCTTATCTTCAAGCTTCTGGATGTTGGCCTTTTGGTCCTCGATTTTCTTGAGCACTCGTTGGAACTGCTTGGAGCCCTTGGGTTGCTTGGCGAGTTGTTCTTTTCTCTCGCGTTCTTCCTCCTGCTTGCGCTTGCGTTCAAGCGCCCGGTCTATGCCTCCACGAAGCGTCCGCTGAGGAACTTCTTCCTCATCCGAATCCACAGCTTCCGAATCACCATCCACACCGGTCATTTTGGAGTCTTCCAGGGCTTCCAATTCAGGTGCTGGGCTGGGTGACTTTTCCGGTTCGGGCTGCAGAGCTTTGCGCTCCTGATGTAACCGGCGGAGTTCTTCAAGACTGTGATCGTGATAAAGTTAGCCAGTCTATCGCAAAAGCTTTTCTGTGAACGGAATCAGTTCAACAAGGTATACATACGCTGCCTTGCGCGCCTTCTGGTACTCGATCTTCTCCTTGCGGAACTCGGTCATCTGGTTACTGCACTCCTCCAAATAGTTGCGGATGGCTTTAGTCTCTAGGCTGAGCATGCAGATGATCTGGAGAGCCTGGACGCGCAGGTTCACATCCAGTGTAGAGTACTGAGCTTGCGCAGTCTCCTGGGTGGGTTCCGCGTCCAATGGAGCTAGGTGCTTCAGAATCTCATTGCACACCTTCTCCATCCGTGGACGGGCGGACAACTGGTGCAGGAGTCCGATCATCACCATTTCCCAACCCCCGTTTCGGAAATCACGCTTCCGCAGGCGATCGATCCAGCCGTACTCCCCAAACATCTCCGCAGCGCGATGAATCTTGACCTCCACGGAGCTCGACCGCTCCCGATCGGCCTGCGCTTTGAGATTCTCTGCTTCAGCCTTCGCCAGGCTACTCCGAGTGGTCATTCTCGTGACCACTGGCTCAGGTTCGGGTGTCGGTTCGTCCTCCTCTTCCTCGTCTTCCTCTTCAGATTCGTCCTCTTCTTCGTCTGGAAGTTCCGGTAGAGATATCTGGACAGCGCCATTGTCATCCTTCTCCGAATTGACCAACTTCTTCAGGACGGCGCAGTGCATCTCCACGAATAGCTCGCAGTCCACGTCCTCAGATGAAAACCGCATAGCCTGGACGAAATCATCGAATGTGAAGGAATCGAGCTGGAACACTTCGCAATAGACGTTAAGAGTGTTCCACGTTTCCAGAAGACGCCCGACTGATTCCAAGTCAATATCATCATGCAGGAGATCAGCATCCTCGGGATCATCGGTCTCGTCCACGGTTAAGAACTTCAATTCTGGGCGTTGCTTCTTCTTTTCGCGGTCTGGAGCAATATCGAGGTCCTCAATAGGGTACTTGATCGGGGGAGGAGATGGCTCCTTGGGAGGCTCGGCTTTGACGACAACCGCAGGGGCAGGCTGTGGCTTCTTTTCCGTCTCCTGGGTCTTGGTGGATCGGGCTGCTCCGTTTGTGGGCTTATTGGCGACAACAAAAGTCGGGTTGCCGTTGAGTGAGCGTTGGTATTCGAGGAACTGCGCTTCTTTGTTCCGGGCCATATCCTGTTGGGAAGGCTTGCCTTTCTGGCCCTTCACCGCGGGCTTCAACTCGGGTAATTGCTGGGATGCGAAAAAGCCAAAGAAGCCTTCCTGGTCCGCTTTTTTCATCGCCTTCTTCTCTGCAACCTTTGCCCCGTACTGCAGGTGCTTTGGTACTTCAGTCGGTATCCTAAACTCCTCCGCAATAGAAGGTTTCACCAGCCACGGCGCACCATTCCACGATTCTCGAGTAACGTTGTTTTTAATGAACGCACGCAGCATTTGCTTGGTGAATGTCTTCCGGTCGCGAGTGATGTGCTCCTGGTCCAGTAGCGCCTCTTCATTGGGACGATCCGTAACTTTGACGAGATACGTGGAATAGGCCGGCCTTTTAAGTGTTCCATCGGGGTTGAGCTGGTCCGGAAAATTGACTTTGTCTCGGATTGTGCCGTGAAGGCGAGTATTATCATCCAGTAAAATCAGGACGGGTTCTCCTGGGTAAAAATCCTGCTTGAACTCCTACTACTAGTCAGCGACATGCAAACCGGCAAATATATTCCAAACCACGTAATTACCTCGTAAACTTCATCCACTAAAATGCGCATGTTAGCTTCCACTCAAGATGTCCATGGTATCGACCATCTATGTACATACCAAGGTTATCGACCCGCGATACTGTGGAGAACTGAAGTCGGCGCAGAATGGGTTCTTTGAGGGCATCGGGGAATGCGCTGTTAACTTCGCGCGATTCCTCCATCTAACAGGACGTTAGCGTCTGGGAACAAGAATACGCGAATAATCTCTCGCATACTTCGCTTCGAAGAGCCTCGAAAAACGTTAGGCCCGAGTGGCCTGTTATCTCGCAAATGAACCTCCGCTGCTTGTAGAAATCCATTCTTTGCAGATACGGTTCATAGTTGACGAAAACTTCGTTGGTTTCCGGGATAACCCAGACCTGCAATCTCATGTCAGCAGGTACGTCGATCAAAAGTTGAGGGGTATGCATGCCTCGGAGCTGTCATCTTCAATGACCGGTCGAGGAAGGTACTGGACCGGTTTCCGCTTGAACAATACCTGAACAGCCAAGTCAGTCTCATTGCAATTTTCTTCCTGCCATCCATTGCGTCTCGCATCCAGCGCATTGTAATTTGTTCGCGACATACCATGGTCCTTCAAGGAATATTAGTTATAATACGATCGATCATAGACTGCTCGGGGTGGTGGAAAGCATGGATGTGACTAGAAAGCGCAAACAATAGTTAGTTATAAGTATGACAGAGACAAAGGACAAAGAATCCAGAAGATAAAGAGCAATGCGCAGTGCAAAAAGAACCCAAAGCACGTGGAAGACTCATTGTGCTTCAAGACGTGGGTTCGATGCGAGATGCCTGCGCGCGGAGAGATCCTTGGGATCCATAAAAGGCGATCCGATGGTGCATCTGCAAGCCTGGGCAGTCGCCAACGAACATGCGAGGCCTGGATGAAAGTGTAGATCGAGGATTTACTCACACGACGCGTGTTCAATCGCGCTTCACACCAGTTGCGCGGACCCGAGGCGACCAAGACACGAGACGAGGGAAGCGTGGAGCCGCAAGCTCAGTCGAAAGTGGAGTCGAGATCTAGATGCGGGTATAATATCCCAGGGAGACGGGGCTGCGTGCGGGGAAGATGCGCGAGGCGTGAGGGATGGCAGCAGTGAAGAAGAGGCACTGAGAGAGAAGGCGAAGAGAAGAAAGAGAAGAGGAGGAGAAGGCAGAAAGGAGAGAAGCGGTCGCCGCAAAAGAGCGACGGCAGAACCGGGCCCCATGAGGATCATTGCGGCAAGTGGTGGGAGGGCCGCCGAGGCACCGGGCACGGTGATTGGCCGAGAGGAGGAGAACAGAACGGACAAGACGTCGGGCGGACGCTCGGTAGGGATTCGCTGCCGCTATACCGCTTCAGGCTGCTTCTCCTTCCCTTAACCCTCTCCCACTCCCCGTCTTTGCCCCCCAGTGTCCGTTTCCTTTCTGCTCGTCCCTCTCTTCCCCCCATTACCCCCATGTTTTTGCACTCATTCGACTCGTCATTTCCCGGAGATTATTTTGAGATAAATTTGGTATTGCCTGCACCCATTTTGTTCCTCTTACCTGGCTCTATCTGATCACGGCCTGACCCGTCTGCGGGGACGATCTCACTGACCTTGCGACTCGAGGTCAACAACTCGGTAGTTTTGCAGCCACATCCAGATTTACATACCTTTCTGACTTACTACAATCATATACTTTGAATTAGTGGTGGTTCAGTGCTAGTATTATTGTCGTAGCAAGCTGTTTGTTCTGTTTGTGTCATAGTTTGACTTGACAGTCCTCGTGTAGTTTCACCCGGGTACTTGACCTGGTATCCGTTCAATGCTCGGAGCTTGCCCATTCTCGCACCCACCTCGTTCTGACTCACTAGGAGCAGGTATGCATTTGTATTTCCTCTATCTGCATCCCCCGGGCTAGGGAATCTATGCTGCTACCGGATTATATTTGGCTATTGTATCACTTTACATGCTTGAGCAACTTATCATGTATGCATGGTACCAGCTTATCAACTAATAATCGATATCTACTAAAGATTAGAGCCTGCTTCTCATGTATCTGATACAGACAATCTTCTTCTAAACTCGGTAGCAATGGATTTACACAGACTTGGACTCCATAGTGAGCAAAAGTAGCCCGGGCTTCTTAGCAGTATACCTAACGATTAGCAGAAGCTCCACCAACTTGATAATACTGTATACAACAAATATTAAGACAGCCAGATCTAGAACAAGCCAGATTTAGTATCTGTCGCGTAAATCTTTGCTCTCCGCTAGGTCATACGTTGAAAGACTACCATCATACTATAGCCATCTTATCTACAAACCATCATCATTTCTACTAACGAATTAATTCTCTTTCTATGGTCCCCCTCTTATCCTCGCATCATAGATAAAATAGAGACCAATCTGCCATGTTCTTCAGTACGGTTATCGCGATCAGGCTACAGTGTTGGCTAACTATACGGTACATAAGCACCACCTACCGCATACAACAATCCACCACAACAAAAACGGTACTTTCCTTTATTACTTGTATGGAGAAGCTTGTCCACTACCATAAAAAGCTTTCAATATATTATTAAGTTCTTTCAATATATTCGGAAATCATCGTTCATACAATGGCAGTTGTCCAAGAACCCGAAAATAGAGTTATGCAATCTCTGCCCCGTCGTTAAGAACAACATCAACTAAAACGCCCACCATATTCTAGAAACACGGCCTACTTGTAAGACATAAACCTAAAGCCACCTAAACAAACCCATAGTAGGTGAAACATCATCTGCCCAAACTCTTTCCTACTACTATGTGTTAAGTTCGTACTACTCTCACCCCCATAGTAACCCCCATCTGACCTATCACCCACCCAAATATATACCAGTAAGTACCCAAAACAAACCACATTCCCCACAAAACGCAAGGCATCCATCCAACCTCTCCACCCTTGAAAGAAATCTGTCAATTTGATTATATCCCCAAATAGCACCCAATATACAACCCATTCACATTGTGCATGAAACAAAGCATGAAAGTGGTCAAAGAAGAAGAAGAAAGCAACGGAAGTCTCATCTGCAGTGTGACAATCCATGGGAACGATCCCGATGCGCGCTAAACTGCATTGGGACTGATGGCTGATGATAAACTTTGCAAAACTGGCTGATCAAGTGGGTCCGTGTTCGGGCGATGGGTTGCACGTGGATGAGCCAAACTGAGCAAACTGGCGCGCACCGCGTCTGATGATTTAGGGCGGTGTGTACGTGTGTGTGTATGTGGTGCGGCTGGTTGTGGCGCGGGCGGTGGATTACATCATGGTTCTTTATCCAGCTTTGTGTGAATATTATTTAGTATGGTATTGAATTTTCAGCACTTTTTGGTATCTATATCTATACAGTTTGCTCTCTCTCATGCTGTAAAGTAAACTACCATAAATCCAATCCAACTGCCCACGACTCCAACGGCAGAGTAACTGCTCATGAACATCAGGGGCAGGAACTGCAACCGCTCCAGTCCGAAAATGACCTGGTGCAGGATGGAGCAGTAGATGATCAGTGGGATGGCAATGGTCAGGTACAGCAGGGAGAAGCGATCGGCGACGAAGATCCGGCGCCGCTCGGAGACAGGTGCCACCTGATCGAATACGTAGAGGAACAGCACGAGCCACAAGACTGTGTAGACCGTTTTGATCGGGAATTCGGCGGCGGTAAAGAGTAAGGGGAACAAAGAGACGTGTCCGGCGACAGCCAGGGGGCGGAACGCGCTAAAGTAGCGCCGGTCTTTGAGCGCGATGAGGCTGAACGGGATGATGATCAGGAGCACCGCTTTCTCATGGACGTGCCAGCCGAACAGGAATGATGCATATCCGCACAGGGTGATGGCACCGACAAAAGTCTCCCATTCAGGGTTGCACCAGAGCTTGATCAACGGAAGCTAGTGACCGTTAGCGGTGTTGCACGGAATCAAACCAGATCTAAAAACTCACCAACTGGAACAAGAAGGTCAAGATAAACGTGTGCTCCTTGGTGACTTCAGGAAGAACGGCGAAAGAGGTGTCTCCGACCAGACCACGGGTGACACTGACCAGAGCGTCCTGATTGACTGGAAGACCCAACCGCGGAGCAACTGCACTAGTAAGTTCCTCTGAACGAAAGCATGGAGTTGGGTTAATTGAACTTACGCTGGATCAAGATGCGATCAGTAAAAGAGTACATCGCCCAAACATTAGGTGCCCAGTACGCATGGCACAACCCTCTAGAGAAGGGGAAGAGCCTGTCCTTCAATTGAAGCAGTTGACCCCAGGAGGCGAACGGTCCGAAAGCCAAGGCAAACACGCCAACCACGCACACGCCGAGCTTGATGATGTTGAAGAAACGAGGGCGGAAAATCGACTTCGGGTCCAGACAGTAGACCCTCAGCAAGTAGACGAAGTATGCCAAGGCGAGGTATAGATAGATGTGCTTCAGACATAGCAAAACGGCAAAGCTAATCCCACTGTAGAGAAGAGTCGACTGCTTCCGCGCCAGAACGATTGACAATATCAAGATGCCGTAAAGAAATCCGTTATACTGAAAGTGAATGTGGTCGATGATAAGCAGACCGGGGGACAAGAAGATGGACAAGCTGGCGATGTGCGCAAGGTGTTTGTTTTCTTGCGATACCGACTTGACAAATCTGATCGTTCCTGAATCAGCAAGTTGAACGAGGAAGAATACAATATGGACGAATTACCTGCTCAAAGCGAAGAGCAGAACCAGCTCCGTGACGATAACCGTGGCCCTCTGGAAGTAGATTGTTTGCCATGAATCATGATTGAGGTTGTTGACAATCAACATCGCCGGGTCTGCATAACGTGCCGCCTGGGAGAGCACCCATTCGAATGCCGCGAAAAAGGGAGGGTAGTCGAGGGTCCATTCCGACGTTTTCTAATGTAAATCCGCAATTTAGTATGAATCACCCTTGAAGCGGTATGCGCTGGCGGGTACGTACCTCGTAGTACCATTCCTTGACGGGCAACGAGTGTGTAATCGCAAGCCAGTTTCGATGAACCTCAAAGTCGGTGGATTTGCTGCACGTTCCAGCCACAATTCAGCTGTGAGTTCTGCAACCTCGCGGTGCTGTTCTAGACCATTTGCGGACCAACATACTATGCGGGGAACAAAAGGATTTTGAAAGCAGTTGCAACGATGGCGCACTGCGCCAAAGAAGGGTATAGATCGGTCATTGGTAGTCTTGCGCTTGACGCGCCGCCGGGAGAAGGGAAAGGGAAGGAGCGTGGGGCATGGAAAGGCGAGAGGAAGTTGTGCCAATTCTGGGGAGGGAGAGGGATAGTAATGACAAGAATAGGCCCATGGAACCCATCCGGGGCGGGGAACACGTGACCGCGACAGGGGACGGGGAGCAGAAAGGCCAATCTGTCCCCTGCATTTCCCGGCAGATCTTCTGGTTACGATTTGCTGCGGCAATGGACTTGGCTTCGGACGTAGGAGTCCGTCACTCGGTCGTTCTCTCTAGCTTGGAAATTCGTCATCTGGTCGACTTCTCCCCCGCAACTACCTCTATTGCCAGGGAAATCCGTTTCTGCGTGATCGCCATTGTGGTTGGGTGGACCACCTCGCGCGTTGTCTCCGCCTTGTTGAACCGGAGATCGTCGTCGGACCAGTAACAAGATACACCCAAGCTTACTTGGAGCTTCACCTTGCTTCTTCTTATCTGGCTCTCCCACTGTCAATCCCTCTCTATTTCTTACCCATTGACTGCTTCTGCTGTGCTTTGGTTACATACACAGCCTTTCTCCTCATTGTTGTTTGAAACTTAGTACCTGCATAACTTGTTTGCGTGACGAGCCTCCGATTGCATAGACATCATGAAGATCCCTGCTTCTCTCCTTTCTTTGGCTGCTACTGCCGCAGCTCAATCGGTGATTGAAAGCTCCAGCTTTGGCTTCGGCCAGACGTAAGTGTCACTGCTGCAACCAGTCTCAGCTGAGTCAATTCCCGATTTACTAATGCCTGCCTCCCAGGTTATCAACAGATGGCGGTGCCATTTCTGGGTGGCAGACTGGAGGAGAATCGCACAATCCCGACATCGTATGCTGATCATTCCCATGATGAAGCTTGAAGCCATTGTGTACTAATTGCTCCGTAGCTTTCTAACAAAATTATCCTGACACCGCCTTACCCTGGCAACACAAGGGGATTTGCTTGGTCCCAGACTCCGTAAGTCCTGTCAGCGTCCGCCCTTTGTTGATTGATATTGACTCAATTATATAGTGTATCGCAACCGGAATGGACTGCAGAGTTCCAATTCCGAGCGACTGGTCCCGAAAGGGGTGGAGGTAACCTCCAGCTCTGGTATGCCAAGGACGGCAAAGACAGAATTGGCACTTCCAGCATCTATACCGTCAACCAATTCGACGGTTTTGCTCTGGTCATTGACAGCCATGGCGGAAGGGTAAGCCAGAAGCTACAGTCTGATGGCCAAAGCTAACTATTTACCAGGGTGGCAGTGTGCGCGGGTTCCTCAACGATGGCACTACAGACTACAAGAGCCACAGAAGCGTTGATAGCTTGGCCTTTGGTCACTGCGACTACCCTTACCGCAACCTTGGACGGCCCTCTACCGTTCGCTTGAAGCACACCAAGTCTGTCTTCGAGGTTACTGTCGACGACAAGCTGTGCTTTTCCACCGACAAGGTGCGTCCATGCAAGTCACATCTCCATTAGCATCAACCTCCTAACCCAAGCAGGTCGCTCTCCCTACCGGCAACGTCTTTGGTCTTACCGCTGCAACCCCCGAGAACCCTGACTCCTTCGAAGTCTTCAAGTTCGTTGTCCAATCCGCCGAGTCTGGAGCAGGCAGCACTGTGCCCATCCAGCAGCAGAACACCAACCAGCAGCCCATTGCCGCTCAGCAACAGGCCGTTCCTCAACAACAGCAGCAGGCACCCCCTGTCAACACTGGCTTCGAGCAGCAGTTTGCCGACCTGAGCAACCGCGTTCAGGGCATCAACCAAGCCACCGACAACATCCTTCGTGAACTCGGAAGCCAAGACACCAAGGCCGCCAACCGCCAAGTCGAGCTCCTCCAGAAGCTCGCCAGCAAGGACCAGATCGCCAGCCTCGACGCCAGACTCCAGAAAATGGAACAGATGCTGCAGACCATCCAGCGTGACCTGGAGGGCAAGGACTACCATGGCCGCTTCAACCAGCTTCAGGAGACCCTGCGCTCGTCTCACCTCAGCTTGACCGAGAACCTCTTGGGAGGTGAGCACTCCCCCTTTCCTTTTTCCAAACCATATGAATAGCAACTAACCCCTTCGCTTACAGTCATCACCTCCTCCGCTCCCCGCATGGGTTTCTTCATCTGCATGATCATCGCCTTCCAGGGTCTTCTTGCCGTGGCTTACATCATCTACAAGCGTCGCCGTGCGAACATGCCCAAGAAGTTCCTCTAAACATTTTCTCATCCCTCCTTCCCCTCTGTACCTCTACCAACGACTTGAAATGACCTACCAGTCAGCCAGTCTGCGGTAACGAACGATATCACGAGAAACCCGACAGCTCCGTTGTACGGTGTGGGTATTCCTTCTCTTCGTTATCTGAATAAACCATCATGTGTAACTATTCTTCTATCTTATACTAGCTAACGTTATATTATGTCGCGTTCCTTAAACCACTCCCCGGGGTGTTCTATACATGTACATCTACAATTACACTTGCTGGACTTTGATCCCGTTTACTTTCCTGTGCGGTAAAGCGCAATATAGATGATCTGGTCAGGGATCAATCAATCAACCAACCAATCAACCAATCAATTCATTGATAAATCTGTCAAGCAATGTGTCTACTAGACAGCCCGCGATTCGTAAGATGTATTATCAAATCACCATACAAAAAATCCTATGATATTGATCAACCTTAGCCTGCCTCATTCGAATCCAAATCCACTGATACGTATTACAGCATCCAAATTATATACCAATCAGGCCGAACCTAGTACGTAGTATCACAGACCTCCAGGACAAGAGAAGGAAGGAAGGAAGGGAAGGGAAGAAGGATTCTGCTTAAAGCCGACTTATCTGCGAGTAAATCCCGTAGTGCGGTAACTTGCCCGGCTACTTCGGAACCTACCACTACTGCACTTTCTACAAGATAGAGATATTGAGTGGATGAAAACGGCAATAAGTGTAAAATGCATGAAATTTCAGAAATGGATATTTGTTTGTTGGTAGACCGAGACGCACCACTGATCATGATATGAAGGGGTAGGTCCCTTTTGGATCTGGTTGGTGTGGTGCGTCTCGGTCTACCAACGATGTCTAAACAATACATGAGAGTGAAAAGAAATTGGCCCCATCTCTCAATGGGTAGACCGAGACGCACCACTATTCTAGGGGTAGGTCCCTTTTGATGTGGTGGGTGTGGTGCGTCTCGGTCTACCCAACATTGTCTGAAAACCACACATGAGTGAAAAGATTGGCCCATCTCCCCCGGCCGGTCCATCCGGGGGAGATGAACCGGACATTGAAAAAGTCAAAAGAAAAGTAAAAAAGAAAACATAGAATTGGGAAAAGAACATGAAAATGCCTCGCAGCTGTTGCTGCGTTTCTTATGCAACATTCAATCAATATGCCCAAGAATGCCATGCTCTGTATGCGCCAAATGTTCAATAAGCCGAAATTGGACCATGGTTTTTTTGCTCAGAAAAGAATAAAACCATCTAATATGGAAATTGTAGTAGGACGCCGACGCCTTATTCCCTAATGCCACGGGTGATCCCTGCCAACCACTGCGATGCGCCGCGCCAAACCGAAACATGAACAGCAATAAAAATAGTAGGTAACCAAGGTCGTAGCATGGCGTAATAATATAGAAGGTTGAAGTGTTAAAATCTTTGTAAAGCATGCGCCGACTTGGTCTGGCGCAAGTGACACTGACAAGGCGAATCATCGCCAATATGTGACAACCGATAGTATCTCAGTGCGGAGACACCGGTTGTGTTTTTTATCTATGCACAGAGGATTAGCCTGGTGTTTCTTTTCCTATCTTTTATTTGTCCTTTTGTTTTGATATGTGTTTTGGATTTTTTTTTGTCATGGATTTTTTGTTTCTTTTTCTTTTCTTTTTTCGGTTTTGCTGTTTGTTTATCGAGAACGAGATGGCTGTTCCCGACAGAAAGTCGCCGTGACTGGCAACGTAATAGGCTCCGAGTAGATTGATTCGATGATGCGATTTGACTGTGACGATATTTGAAGTTATTCATTGATGGAAAGGCGATGGACTAAGTGCTGGCTGGCTCGGGCGGCTCCGACTGCGCATTCAGCACCTGAATGCGTTGTTCAATCAAATTCTGTAGAGCACGCAGAGAGGCGATCTCCGTGTTGGCCGAGGGAAGATCGGGCGGAGCGTTTGCCTTGAGTTGGTCTATAAGCAAACCGATCTTTCCATCTTCAGGCCCTTGCCTAGTAGGCCCGTCGCCCTGTGCGAGTGAGATGAGGTTCGCGGCCGCTTCCCGCTCAGCGATAGTGCGTGAGTTCAAGATCGCAGCCGTTGTGTCCTCTTCCGCAAAAGCAGGCTTCTGGGATGAGTAGAATGCATTGGCCTTGGCCACGAGCTTGTCGAATTCTGAGGTGGCATAGTCCAGATATTTGCCCGCGGCCTCCTTCATCAGCTTGTATTCTTCGTTTTCCCTTCTCCACAAGTCAGACAAGTCAGAGATTTAACCAACAATCACGCTTAGGAGTCCACTCACCTCTTAACTGTTTGGATGAAGTCCATTTTTAGACCGCGCTCTGACACACGGTACATGATACCTTCCTCTTCCTGTTCCTCCATTCTCTCGACCTCTTCCTCATCTGGAAGGACTTCGACGTCGATCATTCGGGGTCGCTTCGGACGACGAATGCGCTTCAGCACATCGTATCCCTCCTCGTCCTTGACCCAGTATTGTAGATCATGCCACACGTGGTTAGGGCACATCCAGCTGTGGTTCCTACGATTACTTCCGCCTTTCTGGATGGGAGGCATGGGCATAGGCGGGTCACAACAATCCATGTGAAAAGCACAAGGACAATAGTCGCACTGGATGATGGGCTGACGGCCGCCACTCGTGCGACCGCAAGCTGCGCAAAGAATCACATTGCCTTTGGCATCCTGTGTTCGTAGCAGATAAGGGTCATCATAACGGCCATGGCGGGCCCCTCGGCGGGGATAGAACTTGGGAAGTGGCACGACCTCATCGTATTTGTTCTCTTCGCCCGTAGCCACACCGGTGAAGTAATCGCGGATGCCAAGGGGTAAGAGGTAGTCTTTCTGTGGAGCGTTGTCCAGGGAACCCAGCAAAGACGTCATGGGCTTTGACAACGAGCATTTCGGGCAAAACCAATCCCCCTCTGGAGGGTTTGCCGGGTCCAATGGCGGGTTAAGACAGGAGAAGTGGAAAGAATTTGGGCAGCCATCGCAACACAGCAGCTGGCCGCTTCCGTTACAATTGTGGCAAAAGTCGTTGTTCTCCTGGCGTTCGTTGTCGCTTCTGCCAGCATGTTAGTGTTCAGCGGAACAAGTGGTAGAGAGACAAGGGAAACTTACGTCAGGGTAGGTGTCAGTCGTCGGTTGTCGCCGGCATCACTACTAGCTGGACTCTCAGAGCGCTGTCTGCTACTCACGCCAGCTCCCAGTGATGCTGGTTGCGATCTACTGGCTGCAGTGGGGACAGGAGATGGCACATTAGACTGTTGTGGGTCAGAAGCCAATGAGGAACGCATCTGGCTTTCCAAAGCTACAATGGTTGGGAGAGGCTTCTGCAGGCGAGTACGCTTGATTCGTGCCTCTTCCTCGGGGTTCGGCTCGTCTTCAAGCGCATGCTTCTGTGGGGGAGCCGTAGCAGCACTGGGCGGGGCGACTGCCTCCTTCTTCTTAGGAGCACCCCTTTTGGCCTTCCTACCCCTGGCGCGAGCACGGGAAGTTGCCGCTCCAGGAGCCATGCCGGGGGCAAAGGTCTCAGCATCAAGGGATACCGCTGACGAGAGTGATGAAATGCTGCTGGCCGACCGGGGGCGAGCCAAGACAGGTGCTGTGGCAAAGTCATCGTCGGCTTCCGCCTGAACCTCCTTCCATGCAGCGCGCATAACACTCTGGAAGGCTGAGCGTTCCCGCGGGCCGGGGTTTTCCTGGCAGATGCCGTCGAGAATAGAAAGCGCAAAAGGGTCTTTGTTGCATGTCTCCCACAATCTGATGAGACCGCGTGAAACAGGGCGATTGTTGGTCTCTAGCGCCAGTCGGAGGGCTTTTTCGACAGCAATCTTGATCCGATCGACGTCTACATCAGTCGATGTAGGAACAGGCAGAGAAGTAAAAGCAGACATGTCCGGCGAGGCCTTGTTCTTAGTAGACAGAGGTTCGTCCATCGGCTCTTCGGCGGGCGTTAAGGGGGTCTGAGGTTTGGTATCACCTCCCTCGCCGTTCGGTGTGGCCCGTGACTCCTTCTTCGCAGAGATGTTCTGAACACTGGGCTTGATAGGTGCCAGTCCAACCTTGCGCAAGTCGGCAGCCGACGGCATGGTTCCCAGTGGGCGCATACTGGACAGTACGGGGTTCGCGTGATGGGAAACATTACACCATGGCGTGTCTGCGAAGCTGGGTTCAGGCTCTCTCAATGGTGGTTCAACCCATCCGGCACTGCTATCGAGGAGGTTTGTATCACTCAGAGTCTCTGAAGCATCATTCTTCGATTGTTCCAAACGCGACTGGGTGCGAGAGGGCGGGTCCTGAGGAGGATCGGTAGCCACGCGGCTGTTCCAGCCAGTGCGGCGCTGCTTGCGAGGCCGTGTAGAATCGGTGAGCGAAGAAGCAGTGCTTGCAGTAGTAGGTGCGCCAAGTGGAGTGGAGGGGCGAGAGTTATTCGACCAGGCGTGGGACGACGAACGGAGATTCGGAGCCATTGTTGTAGACAGGGCTCGCAAGTTGCAACGGCTACAGAGCCAGGGTTAGCCTGCGAAAACAAAAAGTTGCGACTGACGAATTGAAATGACAATTGCTTACTGATTAATAGATTCCAAGCAAACACCGAGCGTGCCCAGCGTGGCTGGTTGGAATCGAGGCCAGCCCGCGCGCTGTCTGCGGGTTGATGGAAGGAAGAAAGGTTGCGGAGTTGGAGTGCCGGAAGTTTTCGAGTCCCAATCAGGCCTCCCTCTAGGGGGTTCGCCGCGGAGCTCTGTCAACCACGAAAATACCAGACACCCTCGATCTGGTTTCCATGTAACATTAGATCCTTGAAACTGGATTTTGTGTTGTATAGAATAGAAGACTTATTCTCTTCATTTTCTGGAGTGGAGTGCTTACTAGAGTGACCCTATGATACGCGTCAAGGGGCCGTGAGATAGAATCGTAATAAGTGCCAACACAACTCTGTAAATCCTGCCTAAGTGTCTTATATGACACAAGCTGCAATAGGATCGAGAAGATGTGAAAATTAAAATGAAGGCTGAGTTATTTCAGCAAGTTTTCAAGTCCTGTGATTGGGTCAGCCGTTCAACATCCTGAAGCTTTCCAGGTCCAAGTCTGATGCCCAACGCACGCGGACTATATGGCAGCGTCCTGATGATACAATGAGGTCCGTCCAGTGCTTAAGGTACATACAACAGCAGGAGAAGACACAAGAAGACAAAAGCACGAGCACCGACTTGGTCCGTAGGAGTAAGCCAAGCTCTGGGGAAGGAGAACACACACGCAGAACACAGCTCCAGGACTATATTCAAACTTACCAGGTACGACAAAGTCATTCAGCAATTCTTGAAGCAGTTTCTTCTGCTGTAGCTGATACAAAGATGGCGTATTGGAAGGAAGAAGACACGATGTATGTGCCAATGTAGATGCCAAAGAAGGAGATTGCTGGATTCAACGACAAAGAACAATCTGGTGAAGCGTTTGAAACCACAAGCAAAGCGAACCTTCTCTAAAAGGCAGACAAACGAAGAAGATGATGGATAAGCGGAAGAAGATGTAGGTTAGTGAGGAGGAAAGGATGAATGAGAAAGTTTGAAGAGAAACAAGGAAGCAGGAGAGCAGTATCCGGAAACTCAGAAGAAAGGTCAACTTCGCAAACGAGGATTCTGCAATGTGTTATACACAACGAGTGTGTATTCTATGCAGAAACAGATCGTGGCTGACTTCTCTGGAAAGGTTCCGATATCAGACTGATGAGTAGGAGGGGTTGACGATGCGGAAGAGCAAGGAGATGTGATTCTTGAACGTGTTGTTCAGGTAATAACTTGAGCTACACGTTGTAGAAGAATGATCAAGAATGAGAAGAGAAGAGAAAATGGAAAGGGATGAAGCGAGTAGTTAAGAAAGCTGTTGTGGCTGGGGTTCTTTGGGGAAAGTGAAGCAAGTGAGTGAATGATACTCCGATGTCACTGAGAGTGAGTTTGCAGCCGCGGGAAAAGAAGGGTACGACACTGCGGCAAGTACTCCAAAGAAGTAGACAGCAGATGTTTCTCCTGTAATCAAAATAACAAACCGTCCAGAGATGATGGAAGTCGGTAGGAGAACTTTGGGTAGGAAGTGGAAAGGGGAAAGACACAGGGAAGGGAGAAGATGGAAGATGGAAGAGGAGGAAGGATTGGGGAGAAGCCAGACGGAGGTCAGTTGGCCCACTCCTTCAACCTCCATGCCCTCTCAACACCCAGACTGCCCAACACACCTCTAGAAAGCTCTCAGTGAATGAGATAGAGTGGGCTGAACACAGTATGTTCACTCAAATCAACCTTCTTGGATAGACAGCTGGTTCTCCTTCACTCCGTGCATCCCGCCCCAAGCCACCAATTTGGCTGGATTCACTGCCGGTATACGGCTATATGCTGAACCCTGCTGTTGAACAGAACAACTAGTCTACTTGGGAGAGAAACTATCAGACCCAAGCTTAATGATACTGACAAAGAGAACTACTAAATGTTGCCTTTCCTAAAGCCTTTGTCGGGGGTGGGGTGGCGGCAACGGCTGGGCAAGCAACCTGCCTCTCCAGTATGACAGTCTCACGAGATATACCACACCCCCTTAAAGCACCGAAGAGATCAACTAATGCTTGGTTGACCGGAAAGCTCATCAGGGGCGAGATGTCCTCTTCTCTGGAGGTCATGGGGAAGGGACCGGGTTATGCTGACCTCACCGTTAGATACAACTGAACTCCGAACGGGTCATCGTACATAATCTCATTTCCTGCAAATAAGAGCGAGTAGAAAGAAACCATTCCGGGAACACCTATTTTCATGTATGAATGCGGCAAAGGTAAAAGCGTGATATGCAGCATCGGAGGCAAATTTCAGACTGGTATACATAGGCCGGATAGATTTAGTGATGTTGATGGAAAGCAAGGAAGATGTTCTGCCTCATTTTTTTTGCTTCTTTTTATTCAAGCATTTACATATCGCATCTTCTGAACTTCTGAACTAGTTATGTGACAACAGGTTTTGTAATAGGGTATTATGGAAGACATAAGTCTCCCACATGGCTCATCTTTCGCACGGATTTCCCCCATCCCTCATCATCTGCAGAACTCCCTGGATGCAGCTCCAAAAAGGATCGTTGTAATGGCGCGCATCGCCAATGCTTCGGTATGACGAAGAATGTTTCTGCAAAGAAATCATAGGCTTTCATTTGAGCCAAACCAACACGCCCACGGACACGGCAGATGTGACGCCCAGGTCAGACGATGATTTACTCGTCAGCCTTCTTGGCGGCGGTCTTCTTCTTGTTGTTCTTGTTCTTCTTGGAGCCGGTGGATCTGGCCAACGGGCGCTCGAGGATCGCAAGGATCTCCTCGTCCTCGATCTTCTTGTCCGTCTGGAACTTGGAAAGATCAGGGGTGGTGGGAGCGGCAAGACGGGTGATACCGTTCTTGGTAATAGCTAAAGCCTTGTTAGAAGAGAGATCTTCTGCGGTAGCCGTAGATTAATGGGAATAGGCAACATACCAAGAGTGGTCAGGACGCGGGAGACGGGAGCGTTGTCGGCATCACCGGCGGGCTCGTACTGTCTCAGGACACCACCACGGACACACTCGACAACACCAACCTTGGCAGACTTCTCGTCATCCAGCTGGCGCAAGCTGAAGGGGAACGTGCCGAACTTCTTGACGATCTCGGAGAGAGTCTGTCTGGAGCTAGGGCGCTTGAGGCCGTAGGTGGTGGTGGTACGGCGGTGGAGAGTGGCACGGTGAGGGAGGGTCTTGACCTTTCCGGATCCGAGAGACAGACCAAGCTCAACACCCCAGACTTCACCGACGTCGGGAACACCCTCGCCCTTGACACCAGCGCCGGGCGAGAGGATGATCTTCTTCTCGCCTTCAATCTCGTTGCGGTTAAACAGCCAGCTGGTGGTGTTCTCGACAACGTTGCAGTCGTAGGCCTTGGCGACCTTCTCAATCAACTGAGTGATCTGAGCCTGGGTAGGAGCCTTCTGGGCAGCGGCCTTCTGCTTCTCCTCATCAGTTCCGCTGGCGAGCAGGCCAGGGGGAACCATGAGTCTCAGGAGAAGCTCGTTGGCGTAGTGAGTGGCGTGGATAAGGTCAGCCTCGCGGCCGGTCACCACATCGGCGGATGAGTTGCTGTCGGCGACAACGACCATGTCGCAAACGATGGTACCGAAGCCATCGATCTGAGCACCAAGCTGGATCTTGGCGATCTCACCGGCCTTCAAGGTGGTCTCGGCCTCCTGAGCGTCGGACACCAGGGGAGTGTAGGGAGTCACATAGGAGCTGGGAGAGACAGTGGTGGGGTGAGCGATACCTTTCCCCGGCGCATCACGTTAACTCGCTGATCTGACACTGGTTTCTCCGGACTCTCAAAGAGAACATACCCTTCTGGATCTTCTTGCCCTTGTAGACCTTGGCAATCTCCTCCTCGAGGAGCTGGTCACCCTTCTGGCAAAGCTCAACGATCTTGCTGCCCTCAACACACCATCCTAGTATCACGAGATTAGAATTTCGTAGCCCTAAACTAGGCGCAGACGCCCGGGTCGAGGAATCACACACCTGAGACGGCTTCAAGAACCTTCTGGGAGATCTGAGCAGCGGTCTTGTACTTGGTCAAGGTGTCGGGGTTGTTGAGGGTGTAGTCTAGAAATGGACCGAGGCCGGGTTAGTTAGGGTGGAGAGCGAACAGGCATGTTTAAGCCGGAGATTGTAGGGTGATGATAGAAATGAAGATATTTGACAGGCAGTTCAAAACGAGGGCAGGTTGCGATCGTTCCGTAACGCTCGTCCGCTGCTCCAGAGTCGTCGCCAAACCTAAGCCGAACCATGACGACGAAAGCAAGCGGGAGCCCACAAACGCCGGAGCTTTTTTCAAATTGGAGGGACCAAGAGGGGTAGCTGGGATGTGGCATGAGCACTTACCAACCTCGGGGGCCTGAGTCTCAGCCATTGTGTATCGATAGGGGGATCCTCGCGCTGCTGCGAGGAAGAATTACAGATGAAGGTATCCGGGGGAGCAATAGTTCTAGCACAACAGTAAGAGAAAAGAGGAAAATGGACTCTGCTGGAGAGCTGGAGAACCTTACTAGTAGTGAGAATGGAGTCGTGTGCACCGCACCGTATTATTTACCACCAATACCTAGAGCGGGGGCTTCGGCCTAGTTTTTCGCTGCGTTGGCGGTGGGGTTCTCTTCCCTTTCCGAGTAGGGCTTGGTATCTGAATGTTTTGCTGTTATCCTCCGCTTTTGTACAGCTGACCGCCTACCATTTCTTTTCATTTAGTAACAAAACCTAGTGGTTTGTTTCGTTGCCTGCTTGACTGGCTGGCCCTTTGACGCCCAACCCGCTATTCAGCATCCTCCTTCACATTAACTACTCCGGACTCTCCTGTCTTTCGGTAATTGATTGGGTTGACCAATGCTTTGTATTGTAGAACTCATTGAGCTTTCCCTTCGAGCTTCAGACGGTTACCGAGCGAAGTTTTCCCGTGACAGGCGTACAATTTCTCTTGATCATTCCCCTTCATAACAAGTGCCCCATGTCATACCAAGTAAGTGCAAGTTCCATATTATCCAGTATGACATCACACCTCAGGTCTCAGTCGCCACAAGTTGTTCTCATCATTACTGCTTGCAAACCGATCGCTTGCGAGATCTTCAACCTAGACTGTACTCCCCTCCGCTGTAGTACACAGTAGGACAAACCTCCTCCTTGGCAGTAGTAGATGGCACGAACCGGACTGCGGAGGTTTTGTCGGATTGAAGATTCAGGCCGCTGTCAAACCTGGATCATGCCCTTGACGCTATAGCACGTGAAACCTGCAAAGCCATAGTGACGGTGTCCTGAAAACGAATCCAGGAATAAGTAATGGGATGGTTGAGAGTACTAGACGATCGCTGTGTGACAATCCAGCGGAGCCGAGACCACGACGGAACAGCGCGACTAGAGTTATTGGTTCTTCTTCTGCGTAGTACTTTTTTCAAGGATATTTATGCAATATTTTCCTTTGTTTTCGATATGGGAAAGTTTGCTGCGTGGCTGACCGTCTATGCTCCACGTAAACCCAGACAGAATCGTTGGCTTGCACATGGCTTGACTGAGCAGAAAGTACGCGGGCCACGGCTCATGCACGCTGGCTAGGAATTAATATCTCTGAGCCAGCAACTAACAGAAACTAGCTTTGACCATTAGATTGGTTTCGAGATTATAAGAAGAAGAAACGGTGCTCAGACCATGGATGTGCTCCAGAAAATGCGAAGGAATCTAGTGCTTGCTGAAGGAGAGCCTCGCCATGTGATGATAGCGCTGATCTACTACTTAATTTTCCCATGTCTTCGGGCTATCCCGCCAAGCCATCCCACTTGATGACTACTCGTGTGTTCTGCTGAGATGAGACCATGGCAAATCAATAATAAGCACATATTATAGAATAACAGAAACCCTGCAAGGCAATGGGCACACCCAGCCATTCGTGCAGCAATAATAATAAGTAAGAGAAGGTGGAGTGTTCAAGTCTGTCACTGCCTCATGGCCCGCTAACGTGCATCCACCATCCACGCTTCATGGCTACTTTTATTGATCAATGGCTTCCTTCAGCCTACCCGAAGTCTGCAGGATTTGGCCCCCCCGCCCATGTGTGACCACCACATGGATGTCCTGCAGATTTTCGGGGCTTACCTTCTCTCTGACGGGCCCCTTATACCGCCCCAGCGTTGAGTTTGCTTGAAAAGTTTGGGGGCGAAGGCCTAATCAACAGTGCGTTCTGACAGGATGCGAAGTTACGGTCTTATATACGCCCCTCTCCTCGTCAGACGAGCGCAATGTCCTTGAGAGGCATCGTTGTATCGGCCTCCTGATGTGTCACCCTTCCCTTTGCACGGGTGCGTTTTATCAGTGCCCGCAGCCGGCATCATGGGCTTGATTACAGAGGCAATAGGAAAGCGCACAGCAGAGCTGTCTCATGATGGAAGGGATGTGGCCATCACCTTGGCCGTGTGCCTTTTCCTGGCAACGCTCACCACAGGTCTCCGCTTCTGGTTGTCCAGAAGACGAAGGCCATTATTCTCCATGCCAGAATCCATGACGCTCGTGTCTCTGGTAAGTCTTGTTGACAAATTCCTCGCCGACAATCCAAAAAGGATTATCTTGGTCCTTTTAGCTCAATATCTGACGGGATCGTTGCAGCTCTTATTCTACTCCTACGCTGTGGCGACCTACTTGAGTATGTTTTCGCGACTACCCTAGAATAGGACTTGTTGAATTCTAACGGATGTCGCATTTACCTACTAGTTCTGACAATCGGGCACGGTGGCTACCCAACGTCTCAAACACAGAGCTGGCGGCTTATTTTCACACTCAAGGTATGTAAGCGCCCAATAGGCTGCCAACGCTTCGATGCTAATGACTGCATACAGTGTGTCTACTATCTTCGGTTGGCTTACGCCACAGGACTGGGCTTGGTGAAATGCAGTGTCTTAATGGCCCTGTTCAGATCCCTTGCTGCTTCATCCAAGGCCGCCCGACATGCGATTCTGGTCATTATGGCGGTCTGCATACTCTGGAGCCTTGGGGCTACCCTCATGAGCCTCTTGAACTGTCGCCCATTGAGCTACAACTGGAACCTGCAACATTCGGAAGGCCACTGCATCAATCGAAATGCTGCCTTTATGGCAGTGAGCATCATTGACGTTGTGACAAATGCGGCAATTCTAGTTTTGCCGCTGCCTAGAATTATAAGAACAAAGATTACCCGACCGGAGAAACTAGTAATGATCAGTCTTCTGATCTTGGGGTTATTGTAAGTAAATCGACGCTGACTCTGTTAAGCTGGGCATACATTAACATGCTTCCAAACAGTGTTGTTGCCATTACCGCGGTCCGTACAGTAACCATCGCCAGAACGGACTTCTCTGCCATTAACGACCATGGAAAGATGATCAGCATTTGGACAGCGGTGGAATGGACGGTGGCGCTTATGATAGCCAATTCTCCTGTGCTGTGGCCTTTGCTCGACTGGCTCGCTCCTTTCCATTCTATGGAGAATGTTCCATACGAACGATCGGCATACAACCCTTCATGTCACTTGCTAAAGCGTCTGCGACCAACGACTTTGCATGAATGCACTCAAACATTAACATCGAAAACGGCGGTCACTGAGACAGGCTCGGTCCACTCATCTCGATCTATCATTCGAGGATTCGGGGCCAATTGGACAGAGGCAATTGGTCAGGCACAACAGCCAGATCCTTTTCTATCGTTAGAGCCGGGCGAAGTGCGAGTGCAGACTGAATGGTCAGTTGAACGGTCGTCAGTGGGCAGATTGGATCGATTAAGGCCGGGAAGAAAATTATAGCGAAAATGACAATAAAAAAAATTGTAGCCCCTCCCACTTTCAGATAAACTTCCTAGTCGCAATTCTCATACAACATTCTGTACTTTGTTACTGTAGAATGTGTTTTCGCTTGGGCTGAAACAAGAGTGACATTCCTTTCATCACACGCGTTCCGTCCCTCAACCAATCATTCACCAACAGGCTAAAATCTGACTTACATGCAACTTCCCGTGGTGGGATTGGGGGTCCTTTTTCTTCTTTTCGCAGCCTTGTCATGCATTACCTCGTGTTCTGCCATCCTTCGGCGCATCGTGCCCCTACAATGTACAGGGTAAATACGGGCGACATTTGGCAGGGGTGCGCTCGGGCATGTTCAACTTCTCACCGGTCAGACTATTAGATCGGGTCAAGATGGAGCTGGCGGCCTTAATTGACGTCACCAAATGCCTATGGAGATCCCTAAGGTATATGCTGGATTTAGTTTCCATTCTAGCAACAGCTATTCTGCTTGGTGCATTTGACAGAAAAATTTGAGTAGGCTGACGAGCGGGGTCAATGCCCCCTTTATCTCTGTAGAAGTTCTGTGATCGACTTCTATACTCCCTCGGAACCCCATGTATAATATTCCCTTTTTATACCCCACCGTGCTAACGCCCCCTAATCTAAACCAGCCCGTGTGGATACCAAGATGACTACAAGTGAGCATTTTGACTACGTTATTGTCGGTGGTGGTACAGCTGGCTGTGTCCTAGCCTCACGGCTGAAGCAATACAACTCCTCTTTGTCGATCTTGCTTATCGAAGCCGGCCCTGATGCCAGCAACCACCCCCTCGTACCAGACGGAAGTAAAGCCACTCAGTTACTTGGATCAGAGCTTGATTGGACATACGAGACGGTGCCGCAGAAACATCTTTCTGATCGTGTACTCTCAAATCACGCGGGGAAGGCTCTGGGTGGTAGTACCACAATCAACAGTGGTGAGCTTTAGCAATCATAGATCGGAATCCTCAACTTTGAGGTGGTGATGGTAGGTTTCTTGATTATACAGTCCAGAGCTGATGAATTCTATGTGGTGCGATTAGGTGGGTGGATGCGAGGTGCAAAAGAAGACTATGACCTCTGGGCCAGCTTAGTCGGCGACTCTCGATGGAGCTACCAAGGTCTCCTACCTTATTTCCGGAAGCTTGAGCATCACTTCGATCCTTCGGCCGACCCCGAAGTCCATGGCCATGATGGTCCGATCAAACCTGAGTCCGTTTCGTCTACAGGCCGCAGATACCCTCTTCGTCAACTGATGCAAGAGGCCTGGAAGTCCGTCGGTGTAACATATAACCCCGACATCAATTCCGGCAGCCCTTATGGGCTGGCTGAAGTTGTTGAGAATCGCGAGAACGGGATGCGACGAATGTCGAGCTCCGTTTATCTGCTAGACGTGGAGATCATGACTGAAACCCTGGTCAAGCGAGTGCTAGTGGAGGAACGTGGGGGTCAAAAGGTTGCAATAGGTGTAGTATTGGAGGATAAGGACGAAAGCCAGATCATGGCACGTCAAGAGGTTATCATTGCTGCGGGCGCATATCGTACCCCTCAGCTCATGATGCTGTCGGGTATTGGCCCAGCGGAAGAATTACGAGCACATGGGATCAATGTTGTCCTTGATCTTCCGGATGTGGGCCGTCACTTTGCGGACCATGTAGCAGTCTCGCAATGGTGGCAGTTGAAGCACCCAGAGAAGGGGCTAGCAATTGGATCACCCGCCTTCACTGACCCAGCTTTCTTCCGAGGAAATCCCATTGACTTTGTGGCCTTAGATTCAGTGCCTCTTGATGGCCTTCGGCAAGCACTGGCCAAGGATGACCCCAATTGCAACCCAGATGAGCATCCGCTCATAGCCTCCCAGCGCGTGCATGTGGAAACCTTCACCGTTTATGTAGCGCACAACACTCAGAACCCTACCATCGCAGTGGACGGTACTCATATTACGACAGGCGTGTCCTGTATGCTTCCAACCTCTCGAGGCAGCATCAAGTTAGCAGATCGAGACGCCCGAAGCGCACCTCATATCGATCCTAATTACTGTGCTACCGAGGCTGATCGACATGTCCTGCGTGAGGGACTTCGGAAATTGCGAGAAGTCTTATGCGACACTCCAGCGGGACAGGAAATGATTGTTTCAGAAACAGTCGAAGAGAACTATCAGCCCTTAGGTCCTAATACGGATGATGAAGCCATCGATGATCTCATCCGTCGTCGAGCTGCGTAAGCCCATAGCTGCTCTCTCATACTACATATCATTATGAGGGAGATAAAATTGCTAATGAGCATAGGACGCTGTACCATCCTACGGGCGGTGCTTGCATGGGCAAAGTGGTTGACGGCGATTTACGCGTCAGGGGGATCGAAGGTTTGCGAGTTGTCGATGCGAGCGTAATCCCGACTCCATTGAGCACACATATACAAGCGTGTGTGTACGCGTTAGCTGAACAAGCTGCAGATATTATCTCGGGTGTTCGTAGTGTCTAATACTTGTTTTTGATACATAGCAGACGCGTGTTGTTGGTACGGGTCAGAGTTCTATCATATGTACTATCAATATCCTTACGAGTAGCAATATATATATATATATATATATATCAATCAATACTCGTAACTGTTCACAACGGTGTACAACTTTCATAAATGTTAGAATACTTCTTACTACAAATAGTGCGTTAGAAACTTAATACAGATTGACCATTATCAATGTCTGGTGTGTCGAGATAGTCGGCCTTTCCCGCTCAAGAGAAGTAATGGCGGAAGTGACCTTGTAGCAGACGGCATGTCCTTCAATTATTGATAGGAAGCCGCAGCGAAGAATGCCCCGATGGACGGAATCCTCAAGCTATTTTCTGTATAAATGACGGACACACAACAGTAACTCATATAATTAGCCTTGTGTTCCCTAAGTAGTCGTACTAACTGGTTTCAACTGATGTTACATGAGAGTCTCATGCACGTCTGGTCCAATCACAAGATCAATCATCGGAGGCGACCTCACCCCCTCACCTTTTTCAGTACTTAACCCAACTTCGTTTCAATCCTTCTATTATTTCCATCGCTAGTGAGTAATTCATTTCCTGATTATTAGTTTTGTCTACTGTAATTCTTGCCCTTCAAACCACCATGAGGGTCGCGACAGAGCTCCCCCTTCGCATCCTTACACACAACATCCGATATGCTACCTCTTCACCATTCAAAGGCGAGCGCCCCTGGGCAGACAGAGTACAGCTTCTATTGAACGAGCTGCAGTACAACACACGCCATGCGGAAGGCTTCATTTGTCTACAGGAAGTCCTACACAACCAGCTGGTTGACATCCTCACTGGACTCAATGCTTCCAAGCAGAACAATACGTGGGACTATATCGGCGTGGGACGAGATGACGGCTGCAAAGCAGGCGAATATTCGCCAATCCTCTTCCAGCCTTCCATCTGGCAACTACGACACTGCGAGACTGTCTGGTTATCTGAGACGCCCGACACTCCCTCCAAGAGCTGGGATGCCGCCTCGATCCGCATCGTGACCATCGGTGTCTTTACCCACCGTGCCAGTCGCAAGACGATCTTGGCGATGAATACCCACCTGGACGATCAAGGGTCTCGGTCCCGACTAGAAGCAGCCCATATTATTCTGCATAAGTTGCAGGAGTATCGGACTGGGAAAGCCTTTGGCCCCATGATCTCGGGGATGTTCCTGACAGGGGACTTTAATAGTCAGGAAGACCAAGAGGCGTATACCGTCTTGACGGCGCCGGAGTCACCTCTGGCAGATGCAGCGAAGTTGGTAAACCCCCGGGAGCATTACGGAAACCACAAAACCTGGACGGGGTTTGGACATGAAGGACAGGATCCGACGCGCATTGACTACGTACTGCTCGAGTCAACAGCAGACAAGGTTCTTAGCCATGGTCGTCAGCCATGGGCAGTGGAGGGCTATGCAGTATTGGCGAATCGATTCGACGATGGGGTCTTTAACTCGGACCATCGGGCGGTAGTCATCGATGTGATGTTATACGACTAGTCACTAGTGCGAAGGCCCCATCAGCTGGCTTTCTTGTTCCCCCAGCATCCCTAAATGCTTTTCATACTTCAGTAGGGATAGAAAGACGCGAATACTTGAGAAGATGGACTTTATTTTTGAGGGAGATCAGCCAGAAGTGGAAAGGAAAGAATTGATACGCATCCGTACCGATCCGAAGACCCGGTCAATCCACCATCAAAACGGCTCGGTGACGCCAAGGCCCGGCAATGACGCCCTAGCGTCCCTCATTTTACCTACTCAGGAATGGTGCGGTGTCACCTGACGTCCCGATGGGGGATAGCGAGCGGACACGCGCTGCTTACCATACGAGACAGCGAACGGTATTACCGCAGGCATACAGTATCCAGCGTAAGGAAGGTTACGATCAGACCAGAAGGCAGAGCAGCAGAAGAATGGACCTGGAATGGCTTCATGAGAGTCCCTAAAGGCCCTGCGAACCGGTTGCTGATCGCAGGAGACTCTGCTGGTGCTGCTGGCACCAGCCTAGCTGCCCCCTTCCCCTACCCATTCTGCCCTCACACACGGAACCCGAGCAGACCAGACTTGTAACGGGCCGGGCAGCGCAGAAGAGCGACCTTGTTACTACCTACTTTACTCTCAGTCGACCTTTTCTCGCGCCCGTTTCCCCTTCTTCCTCCTCTTCTCTCCTCTTTTTCCCTCCCGCCGCAAAGGAAAAACCCGCCAAAAAAGCCACTACTAAGGAGTCGGGGGCAAAACCACCCAAACCACCCCACGTTCTTGTGCGATCCAACGATTGGATCGCGTTTAGCATCTTATCTGGAGATCGAATCAGGGGAGCTCGGGACCAGAAATTAAAAAGAATCGGGAGCTGGAGCTGGAAGAGTGATCGAATACCGGCCAGATCCCCCCGGGAGCAAACGTCAGCTGATTAGCCCGTTTCTCGTCCGTTTCCCTCACTTGTGAAAGGCAAAAGAAAGACCCAGACCGGCACGCAGACCCATCCACATCTGCCTGAGTCTTGCCCTGGTACCAGCCATCCCGAGTCGCTCTGCTCGGATTACGGATATTATTGTCCCCTTCCTTCTTGGTTAGTATCATTCTTTTTTGTTGTTGTTTAAATCGTGTTTCCTTTATTCTTGCTCGGTCGCGTCCCCAATTCGTCCTGCATTCCCTTCCTTCCCTTCTGCCGGTTGGTTGGTATGTCTCTTTTGCTTCCTCCCTCCCCAGTTCGTCAGTCATCCATTGCCTTCTTCGCTGTTGATGCTCCGCGCGGCCGTGCGGCTCTTGTTGTCGGAGTGATCTCTAGTCAGGACTTGGTTGATGCGACTCACCTGGGAGTAGCTTTGCGACATGCTCGTCCGTTGCGCACATCCGACGACGTATCGCGCCTCCGCCCGGTGCGCCGTCGCGTCGCCACTACCATTGACTTTTCTGCACATGGGACTCTCTCATACAGCTAGCTGACCTGGATGCGTTCGATCCTACAGTCCTTTTTCAAGGATGCTGCCGTGACTGAGTGTCGTCCATTTCAATTATCCATCCTCGCCGCTCAATTAGTGCCTCCTCATCTCTCCGCCTATCCGTGCAAGTGACGTCTGTTTTGCCTCGCCCGACACGCCAAGGACGACCGCGGAACACTTCAATCTTTCTATCCCCCCAGCATGCCCTCGCCCGACCTCTCTCAGCCTGGACAGTTCTCAATTGACGCCCCGACAGACGAAGGACAGATTGGTTCAGGGATGTCTCATATAAGCATGGATTATGGCGCCGTCGCGTCCGAGACTTCTTCCGGACAAGGTTCGGGCGGATCCGATGCAATTGCAGAGGGAAAGCAGAACGCAAAGGCTGTTCTCGCCGCATCAGGGGTATCTCTAGGTTCTACCGAATCCGCCCATGACGCGTCGAATGGCAATCCATCACCTTCGTCTCAGGCAAACAGTGCCAATGGATCCGCGTCGAGCAAGAAACGATCCCGGGATGGCTCTGTTATCAACTCCTCCCAATCGACAGAAGGCCTCCCCGTACGTGTACGTGAGACTCCTGCCGACAGGATTCTTCTTGAAGACTATGTCAACCGGGAGTTCCACCACTCTGCCTTGACAGCATGGCAAAATCCCAGCCAGGAGCTTCTACATCAGAAACGCGCTGAGCGCGATTATTTCTTGGCCGTACGGCGCGAGAACCACATGAACCCAGCAGCTCTTTATGGTGTTGGCTACGAAGGCTTCGGCAATCAGCGTACCGATTTGCGGAATCAACATCCCCAGCTATTATATCCTGCGAATCGACGTCGTCCTGGGAACCGGCGGACGAGGGAACTCCGAATCTCCCGCAAGGATCTGAAGACGCAGAATGAACAGATTGAAGATTTAGTGCCAATCCGCTTGGATATCGACTGGGAAAAGATCAAGATCCGAGATACTTTCACGTGGAATCTTCATGATCGCGTGATTTCTCCCGACTTGTTCGCAGAGAAGCTCGTGGAGGATCTACAGATTCCTATCGAGTCGTGTGCGCCGCTGATACGGATGATCTCTTCAAGTATCCAGGAGCAACTTTGCGATTATTATCCTCAGATCTTCATGGAAGAAGAGCCACTGGATCCTCACCTCCCCTACAGCGCTTACAAGAATGATGAGATGCGCATTCTAGTGAAATTGAACATCACGATTGGCCAGCATACACTGATTGACCAGTTTGAATGGGACATCAATGATCCCCACAACTCCCCCGAGGAGTTTGCGGAGCGTATGACCGACGACCTGTCTCTCTCCGGCGAGTTCACGACCGCGATCGCACACTCAATCCGCGAACAATCACAACTCTTCACCAAATCCCTCTACATCCTCTCCCACCCCTTCGATGGCCGTCCGATCGATGATCCTGACCTGAAGACCGCATTCCTCCCTACCCCTCTGACCTCTTCTTTCCGACCTTTCCAGGCGGCAAAGGAATTCACTCCCTACCTATACGAACTGAACGAAACGGAGCTCGAGCGGACTGAGGTGTCGATATCGCGAGATCAACGCCGACAGAAGCGGTCTGTCAATCGTCGTGGTGGACCCGCACTGCCCGATCTCAAGGATCGTCAACGCACTATCCGGACCATGCTCGTCTCGACAGTCATACCCAACTGCGCAGCGTCCCTGGAGGATAGCAACGTGTACAAGCGGTCGGGCTCGAGCCGTTCTAGGCGCGCTGCTGTCGGCTTGCGGGATACCGGAGAGGAGTCCGAGGAGTCCGACAGTGATGAATCGTCAATTACTGGCTCCCCTGCTATCGGGCCTCACCTAGCTCAAGGAACGGCACGTACACGAGGCATGAGAGGAGCTGCCAGCGCGGCACATGCGGCACTGCGAGCGAGTCTGGGTCAGTCCGCCACGCCCGAACCACATAACGAGGCGAGAGCTGCAAGTCGCAGGCGCGAGATTCGCGAGGAAAGCGTTGTCGAAGAGCCGGATAAGCTGCTCGTCAAGCTCAAGATCTCCAAGGAGAAATTCCGGCAATTCCTCACGCATGGCCTGCAGTCGATACAAGGCCTTGCGACCCCGGCAGCACAACCAGCCTCGCAGCAGAGCACACCCCAAGTTCAGACCCCCACCCCGAACCCCATGGCTCCGCCCGCCGCTCCCCAACCTGAAGTCCGTGTACCCAGCGTTCCTCCTCCCGGACAACGACCAGTCCCCGCCCAACAGATCGGAGCCGTAGATGCTCCTCATCCCCCTCAGCCAGGAGTCCCCGGGGTGAGTAACTAACGACCTATTACTTCCATCTCGTCACCTCCACACGGGCCGCAATGTCTGGCTACCGAAGAAGTGCCGCAGACAGCCACATACTAACATGATTTTATCTAGCCCCCGCCGCCAAGTTGGCTTGCAGCGGGACTCGCACGCTTAAAACTCTCCTATCCCAACGACTCTTTCGAAGGGGTCATGCGCTACACCGCTGTTGACACGGAAACCATGCTGCCGGTAGCAAACTCCAACAGTCAGCCGGGTCACAAGCTGAAATACCAATACCTCCCTCGCATTCGCTGCCACGACTGTCCGGGTAAGCTGTACACTCCAGGACCTGGCACGACAGTCGACAATTTTGAAGTACATCTCCGGAACCGCCAACACAAAGAGCGGGTGGAAGAACGAGTTGCGAAAACAGCAGCCGTAGCCGCAACCGGGGGCAACGCATCATAGTAATTAATGATTGAATGATGGAGCAGGGGGTGTCTATTTTTCACTCATTAACCCGCATCAATGTACACTTTATACTCTTCTTTCCCTTCCTTTATTGACTCCTCATTGTTCCCGCCTTTGGCATCATCCTCTTGACTGTCTACTTCAAATCATTGATGTCTGTGTATGTACATGACTGAGCGATTGTTCTTGGTTTCTCATCCATCCATCCATTCGAACCTTCTACTTTTTCCATCTCGTTGGATGTCTCTACTATCAGAAATGCCTTGGAAGATGGATACTCACCCTTATCTCTTTCTCCTCTACTACTTCCTTCCTCTACACCCTGTCATTTCACCATACCTACCTACCTACCTACCTCATGGTCGGCGTAAATAAGGGACCTCTTCGTTATTGTTGTGCTTCTTGGGCAGCGTTGCAAGAGAATCATCGACTACTTGGCAATTCCCATCACCCTTGAATACATATCCGGTGACTATCACATACCGTATAAAGTTCTCCAGTATATCCCAATGCCAACCATAGGGTTGTAATTTTAATTCAAATGATAATACAACAACTACTACGATAGTACATTGATGCAGACCACTCACCAGCTGAGGTTAGTTACTTCCATACAATCCTTCACAACAGAGACCAACCAGTCTACTAAGTAATTGCAGTTTAGTAGTAGTGGTAGTTAGTTAGTAGTTAGTAATAAAGCCACTTCACATTCCAAAATTGCCATCGCCTAGTTCATTTTGTATTTGTGCCCCTAGCTTAGCTCCTCTATAGACGAAAGAGAACAATGGCTCTGTAGTATCTCCCATGAACACGTACGTCCTATACTCTAATTAATGTAGGTAAATAGACATAGTAAGTACCTTGAATAAGGGAAGAAAGACTAGACACTTACTACTTCACTATTACTTAAATAGGGAAAAAGTTTGAGGTAGAAGCTTCCTCTGGGTGTCATTGATACGACGATCATTACTACTAAATCAGTCTCTAGTACTACTACTAGATTGACTGATTGATGTGACGTGACTTGCTACTTGATTTTTACATATACTCTTTATTGGTCATCGTCGTGGGCTTCATTGAGAAGTGTGATAAAAGTGGTAGGATTGGGTTGATACAGGTAGTTAGGGAAAGGAGAAAAGAGAGGAGAAGATGAAGAAACACGGACAGACATATAGATTGGATGGATGGATGGATGGGTGGATTGATAGATAGATAGATAGACAACATACATGCGGAGTACATACATACATACATACATGCACACATATCCTAACTGCTTGCGGGAGGGGTGGAACTGGACAAGAGGAATAAAGATAAACTGCGATAGATGATGGAGATGGGTATACACAATTCAATTGAATTCATATTCAGTTCCAGTTCAGATTGCATCGACGATATGAAAAAGGGATGGATTGATTGCTTAACAATGTGGTAGGTTGGTGGGGGGGGGCCCTTCAAAAGAGTCATAAGTAGAAAGGAAGATACAGAGGATGACACCACTCCGACAACTCAAGTCAATGAAAGATACAATATAAATCATTTCGAACTGACGCTGCAAATATCACATGTTCACTTCGCGCTGGTTTTTGATACATACATGCTAGCTAAACACTCAGGGAGAGAGGGTATCCAGATCCTCTTATCCTCTTCGAGAGGATCGCCGGTTTGGTAGAGTCGAGGTTCGTTTGCCATTGCCACTCGGTTTTGAAGGTGCTTGCTCGGTGGGTTTCTGCGGGGATGTAGGCGGCGGCGATGAGAGAGGCGAGTCTTCCCTGTCGCTTAGGATCTCATCCAGGGCAACTTCTTTGTCTGGAAGGTCAACGCTGTCGTTGTCCTCCTCGCTGTCGGCACCGCCCTCCTCTTCTTCTACTTCCTCTTGTTCTTCGGCTTGCTCTTCCTCCCACTCGTCCATTTCCATATCATCTTCATCGCTGTCCCGGTCTGCGTAACTGACTCTCCGGGATGCACCTCTGCTGCTGCGTCTCCTTGCTGCTGTGCTAGCTTTCTTGGCAGCTCCCTCATCTGAGGACCAACCGTCATCGTCCTTCTTCTTTTTCTTCGGGGTCCTGGTGGTTCCCGCAGAGCCGGACGACTTGCGCGGCCGGGCGGGCTTCTTCTCCTTGTCTTTCCGCGCCTTCTTCGTAGCACTTGCGTCGCCGCCTGCTTCAGCCGATTCGGGCTTTCTCTTCTTTGCTGAACCGTGGGACCCGCTCTTAGTCCTCATGACGGATCGCACGATGCGATCCAGCAAGTCTTCGCCTTCTTCCGGAAAGAAGTTCTTATCTGCAACCTCTTGCGCCTCGCGGTGGCTACCCATCGGGGCGAAGATCGAGCTTGGCACTCCCATCTTGCCGGGGTAAGTCTGCAGGATGTTGGTGCCGCCAGCTGCGCCTCCAAACTTGCGCTGTTGCGAGTAGATGTCCGCAAAGCGACGAATGGTCGCTTGGGCGAGGTCTGATAGCGTGTGGAGACGGGTGCTCATTTCGTCAGACTTCGTGATACCGTCTCGTGTTTGCTTGACACGCTGTGCGATGTGAAAGATCAGTGACAGGTTGTGTTCATTGGCCACAGCCTGCAAATAGAAGAGAATGTAGCGGGAGAAGTCGACTAGTTCGGCTACCCGAGTAGACTCTTCCATTTCAGCCGGAGGATAGTCGGGGTGGTAGGCGAGAAGGGACAGTAGACGAGAGAACAAGGATTCCATGACCGTCTGTTGATCGCTTCTTTTGCCATTGGTTTGTTGCGAGAAGAATGAAGCTCGCGACCGCAGCCAGGTAAGTGTGCTGTCCTTCAAGCTGGCGATAGGCTCGAAGGCGAGGAGGAAGGGGACTGTGTACCAACGGTAGCTCAAGTGCGTTTTCTGTACAAGCTTCTTCTTGAGCTGGCTGATAAATCCACTTCTCACCTCGAGGACTGGGTCCTGAGCGACCAAAGCAATCGAGTTGAAATCCCGCGGGCTAAGCAACTGGTCGCAAAGTCCATGGGACGCACAGAGCTTAAGCAGTGACCTGGCTGCCAATAGACGTAGCCGTGACTTTTGCGTCGCGGGCGTGTCCTTCTTCTTAGACAATTCGCCGTCGTTCACGACGAGTTTATTTAGAGTATCATAGACCGGTCCGGCGTGAGCACGGAAGTCCTCTTCGTCATCCGAGCCATCCTTCGCACGTAGGCGATTGACAATGATCTTCAGAGCCCACTCCTTGGCTGCTGTTTCATCATCCATTACATCAGACCACGCATACCCGGCGTCTGGCTGAGGAGAGCGATTGGTCAAGAGAATCTTGTTGACGGCAATTGAGATGATAGCGTCACTCTCATCATCTGCCTCCCGCGGAGCCAAAAGATTCAGCTGGGACAAGGTAGCCAATTTGGTGAGGAAGCGATCAGATCCGTAAGCCCAGTTGGAAACGCATTTCTGTATCAGGTCCTTGGCGTACATTTCCTTCTTATCGGCAACAGCCATGAGGATAGAAACGGCATGCTTAGCCGCTCTAGGTGACGGACTGTGCAGTGCGTAGCTCACCAATGACTGGAGGAATTTCCGTTCCTTGGGAAGCTTCGATGGGAGCTTCTTTGCGAAACCAGAGCATGCTTTGAGGATCTCTTCGGTGCCCGCACCGTCCTTCGTGGAGGAGCTGGGCGTCTGCGATTCCAGATCTTTGCACATTTCCTGGACCTGCGCTTCCAGTACCTCGGGATTCCGAGAAGAGATCTCCCGCAACATCTCCTGGGCAGGGTTAGCCAAGCCATTCTCATCCGTTCTCGAAAGACTCATGATGGCTGGAATATGGCTTCTGTTGAACACCAATGAGCTGGAACGATACAAGAGAGGAGTGAGAGTATCAAGCAGGGAGGAATTGTTGGAGCTTTGCAACCTCCTCCCCAGCTCTTTGATGGCTTTGACTACGGTCCGGTAATCACTGACCGCAGCCATTGAGAACCGGATCAGCTGGTAACCACGCCGGTCGTGCACCTTGGCGAATTTCCAGAGATCCGCAGATGTCCGCGACGGGTCCGGGAGAAGTTTGGACAAGGTGTCAATCACCTTGCTCAACTGAGCCTTAATCCGTTCTTGGTCCTTCTCCATCACGCCGCCCTATATCAAAAGGCATCAGCACATGAAATTTTAGAGGGACTGCCTCGGAACTTACATTGTACTCCTCGCAAGCCTGCAGATAGACCGTCATCGCTGTCCTCATAGATATTTGACGGGCTTGCATGGCAAAGAACACCTTTTTCGCCTTCTCATCGAGACTCTTGAGAAGGGTGAGTATGCGACGGGCCCGAATTTTGTCGACATCGATATCTCCATCGCCTTCCGACGCCTGCGAGTCCTTCTGCTTCTGAGACTGACTCGAGCTACTCCGCGTCAGCTTACTCTTGACGGGAGGATAGTTGAGCGGAAGCAGAATATCGAAGAGGACGCGATCGATCAAAACATGAATGTCAGGATCATTGGTGAAGAAGGCATCGAAGATCTTGGTGGGTCCATCCTTGAGCAGAGTGACTGCTGGCTCGTTTGCCTGCTCAATTTCACCCACTGCAACGGCCCAGATTCGAGCCAAGGTTTGCGTTGCGTGCTCGCGGACCTGTGGCTTGCGATCCTTGACCCGCTCGGCAAGAATGAAGAGGACGGAATCGGGGGTAGAAAAGCCTCCACTGGCGCCCAACTTGTTAACGACCTGGGTCAGGCCAAAGTTGCTGATGGCATCGACGGCGGCAACCCGCACCTTCTCGTCCGCATCGCGAAGCATCGAGGCGATATGTTTGATGAGCGACTGCTCTTCGCTTTCGCTCAAGCCAGAGCCACCCGCGGATGTCAGCAGAATCCGGCCGACAACAGTGACCCAAGCAGCTCTTACTGAGGCGGATTTGTCCAGCCGGCGACTCAGAAAGCTTTCATAAGTGGAGCTGTGTGTCTGCGAGAAGGGTTTCGGAGAGAAGGGGGTGAGAAGAACACTAGGTTGAGGGATCGTCTGCGCGTACTCCTCTATGGCCACCGGCGGATAAGCGGCAGGATCCATCGGCGGCGGAGGGGGTGGTCCAGCAACCCCGATACCTGCCGTAAGATCACCAATGGTCTGGGTAGCCAGGAGACGCAAGGACAGCGACTCCGCTGACAATTCCGCCTCGAGTTGCGGAACCACGTTCTGCAAGACCTCGGGGCATGCTCTCCACAGTTCTCGGATGAGGCGGTGCGCCTTGCTCAATTCCTTGATGTCTTCTCCCTCCTCGTCGGAATCGTCCAGATTGGGCCTGCGATGGCCGCCCTTCGAGGATCCATTCGCGCCCTCCGCAGACGCATCAATGATGACGTTGTTGAAATACTGGCTAATGTGGCTCGTCATCCTCTCCGGGCATGCTTGACAGATGGCCTTGGCCATATTGTACGCAGGGGGGTAGTCTTTCAGAAGAAGCGTTCCCTGTTTCGCATCCACCGGCGCATCGCCTCTCTTCCCTCTTTTGTTCGGCGCCTCCATGGCACGGGGGTCGATGCGCAGGAATTGGGCCACTATGACATCGACCACATCGGCGGCAAGAACAGGCGTTTCGTCAATAACCGTCACGAGCAGGCGCGTCATGTCGAACTCGACATTCTTGGCGACCTCCTCCCCCGTAGACGTTTTAGAGGACCCAGAGACGATGTCGAAGCAGCTCGTAAATAGAGGGATGATCAATGAATCGGGATGGTCCAGATCTGTCATCAGCACGATACTCTTGACCTCCGCAAGACTGTTCAAGACGTAGATGTGCTGAGCATTGTAGGAGTTGGACGGGTCCCCGAGCGCGGGGACGATGGACGAGACGATGCAGGTAAAAATGTCCTAGATTTCGAGCGAACGTCAGTCAGCACGATCATCGCGCGCAAGCAATAACGAGAGGTGGATGAAAGGCCGAGTGCGACCGTCTTCAGGGGTTGGCAATTGGCCGCGCACCTTCAGTTGATTGCCCGTAAAAGGCGCGTCGGGCGCACAGAGACGCAAGACATCGACGATACAGCACGCCGCCCAGGCTCTCACGCCGCGATCCTTGTGCGCCAGGAGATGAGCCGACGCGAGCTCCTGCGAGACCTTTTTCAGCGAGTCCGTATCAATTTCCTCCTGCTCCAGTCGGCGAAGCTCCTGCGCCAGGGTCTGCAAGCGTTGCAGCAGATCGGCGATGGGAATGGCGGACCGCCCGACGCGCCAGGATAGAGGCTCATTGAACTTGAGACGGCGCAGGCCCGCAGATGTATCTTCCGGGTCCACGGCCTCCGAGGCGACGGAGGGGCCCTGACGAGTGCGCGCGGGCATCGTGGACAAAGCGCGGGGAAGCCGAGGGAGTTGGAACGAGCTTCAATACACCATGCGCGGTATCGGAGGGGGGTGGGAGTTGAAGAGGGGGAGCAGTCGACGACGAGATGGGATAAGAAACTCGAATGGTAAATGATGTGTGTCGAAAAAGGGGGGGAGGGAGGGAGGAAAGGAAGCTGCACGTGGGAGGAGAAATTGGGGGGAAGAAGAAGAGAACCGATAGACGGTGGACTTGGAGGAGGAGAGAGTGACTGGCCGAGCAAAGCAAAGCAGAGCAAAGCAAAGCAAAGCACAGCACAGCAAAGGAAGTCCGACCGGCGAGACCAAAAGAACCACAAGAAAATCACCGCCTTTCCACCGCCTCCACTTTCGGGACGCGTCGCGCGACTCCTTTGCTTTTGTACTGTTTCAGGAAGTTTTCTACTACTATTCCAGTAGTTGTCTACTGATCAGTACGCAGTAGGGGACTTCTGGTCAGAAATGTCTTAATGTCTTGCAATGATGAAGAAACAGGGTGGATTTGTCTTTTCACCTCCCAGCCAGTTGGTGATTTGACTTGGTTAAGCTGCACGCTTCCCAATCGGTCTGGAGGTGAGCATTGACCAATCATAAGTAGAGCCGGCAAGCATCCCGTTGGCACTTTCCGGATTTCACCACCATATGAACACATTAATAATAACAATTAATATATACCAGTATGTGCAACCATCACTATCATCATCATATTATTTTAATATTGTATGTATATTTATATGGAGTACACCTGCAGATGCAAATGCCATCGCTAGTTATCTATATCCCCCATTGTCACATTACTACCTCAATCAATAAACATTAATCATCCCAAGTTCTATATCCGCTGGAACAACGCCATAATGCTGATGCTGATGATGCGTGAAGAATGCTGTGTGAGTCACACCCATAATGAGAAATCCATGAGAGAAGATGCAAGTTTTCAGTTCCTGTTTCATCCTTCTTCATTCACACGTCCACTCAATTTACAACTTCGGACTGAACCGGCTCATAGCCCGAAGCTTCTTGCCGTAGAAGAAGAAGAGGATGGGAATGGGAATCATGGCGACCGTGATGAAACCGAGCAGACTGGAGGCCCAGTCTACTCCCAGCTTGTTATACATTTGCGTAGCAAAGAGAGGGAAGGCACCTCCCAGGCTACTCCGCACCAAGGTGTTGGCGGCGATGGCTGAGTTGGCGAACATCAAGTACACGTCAATGATGTAGTTAAGTCCCTGCATGAAAATCACCAGGATTCCCATGCCAATGGGAACACCAGCCACGACCTGAGCGCCCCAGGAGGTACTGGGATGCGAGGTCCAACCGAACCAGAACAGACCGGCAGGCAGCAGCACCGACGCAATCATCATCGGAATGAGACGCTCCTCCGGCACCACACGGCCGTGTTTGGCCAGCTTCCGAGCAAATCGCGTCTTCGTCTGCCAGATAATCAACGCCGCTCCACAGAGCACTCCCACTAAGATGCCAATGAAGGGCAGCCCTGCGATACCCTCGTTCGTCCACCCGCGCACGGACTCAAACGAGACGGGGTAGGCTTCGAAGAACAGATAGAGGATGCCGTATACCAATGCCAAATACAGAGTGATCAGAAGCAGAATGGGCTCGAGGAAAAGCATCATCACCGGCCGCAGAAGGTACTTGGTCACGATGTCGTTCATCGTGGGGCGGGCATTGTCCAAAAGGGAGTGCAGAGCCTCGTTCCCAGTCTCCCGGCGAAGACGAGCGGCACGTTTCTGAAGGATCCTCGGCGCATAGGTTTCGGGGACAATAAGGAAGGCCAGCAGGCCAAAGGATCCCGAAGCAATCAAGGTAATCCAGGCCGTCCAGCGCCAGCCAAGGTACGAGTCAGTGAGGTAACCTCCGACAATAGGACCTGTATCAGACATGTCAGCAAATAACTTCTACAGTATGTTTTTCATTCCGCAAGGGATATATACTTACCAAGCACGGGTCCAATGAAGGTAGCACTGGCAAACGCTGAAATAGCAACCGCACGATCAACGGGATCCCAAAAGTCGGCCAAAGCACCACCCACCACCGCCAGGGGCGAGCAGCCAAAGATACCAATCAGGAATCGGCAGACCAAGATGGTCTCCACGTTCTGTGCCACTGCAACGGGAATCTGAAAGATGGCGAAGATGGCGTAGCCAGAGAACAAGGGAAGCCTACGTCCATACAGCTCCGACAGAGGAGACCAAAACAACGGTCCAACTGCGAATCCGAAAACCACCAAACTGGTTGCCAGAATCATAACCTCAGTCGAGACACCGAATTCCTCGGCAGTCACAATGGTTGCAGTCGAGAAGACACTACTGGCGAATGTGATCCATGTAGTCATGAAGGACAGCGACATGGTGATCAACCACTTGCGCCAACGGGGCATGTTCTGGGGATTTTCGGGGTCATCTGGACCGTCCCATTCCACCAAATTGGGATCCTTCTCCTTCTCCGCTGCCTTTTCCATTTCTGGTTGAGGTGCGCCGGCCTCGATATCATATCCATCTTGCTCCAACTCCTTGTCGATGACGTCTTCGCGGCCTTTTTCTGGGTCGCCGGATGTACTGGCGGATTCCGATTTAAGAGTCGAGTCGGAGGATCGCAGATGCGCTTCGTGTGTTGTGTCAAGATGCGAAGGTGCAAGGTTCGATTCCGGTGCTGCAGCACCGGAAGTATGCTGTACGTCACTCATAATAATATGTCTGCGCTCACCCAAATGCGCCAACGAGAGCTAATAATCTTGATGCTATGGAAGGGTCGCGAAGGATGAAAGACCAGTTCTCAATATGGAGGAAACCGCCCTGGATGCAGACGGATCTAGTATACAAGACTGTCTCCACAGACCAATTGAAATGTTTAGAGGGACTGGGGAACAGGATACGCAAAACACCTGCCGGGAGACTAGGGCCATGGTGGACATTATAAAGACATCCAAGCCTCTTCACTGAGTGGGCCTCCTCAAGCCAAGACATGAAGAAATGATTAATCAAGACCGGTCTTAATCATGGAAAAGCCGACGGGGTTAAGCCAGGCGGAATATCTCCAGCGAGGGACCCCACTCCTAGGACCGGTTCATATTGACCATAAACACCCCAAGGTCCCAGGATCAGGTTACCCACCTTCCTACAGATCCCCGACTGACCTCAGATGTGATCCTGTGCTTAGTTAGGGCAATGCCATCATGCCCGGGCTTAGTTATGAGCCGTTATATCCGAAGGATGACCAGGGTCCCCGGTGTTTACAGGATTCTCATTGGGAACATACTGATATGTAGGCCAGACATAGCGCAAGCGTCATGAATAATGCGTTTCCCCGGCTGCACAACAAGCCCCTCAGGCAGCACTAACAGATTGGGGGCCATGGGATGCAAACTCTTCGCTCTATGCGGCCAAGTGGGCACCAGCTCGCGCCTCGGTGGCTCCGAATCTCCGAAATGATTCATAAAGAAGGTTAGATATCAGCACTGGATCCAGTGCCCACTTCTACCCGATGGCTTGGCGTGCCTATCTCGACATTTCTCGACACTTCGTCCTCAGGACGTGCGCAGACTGACCGTTGACGAGATCAGTCGGTTTCATGTGTTCGTGCCAGACTGTAGTAGATATGTCAGCAATAGCAGCACGTGGTAGTTACAGCAATCGGTCTGCCATATCACGCAATCCACTGTAGGACTTATTATCTGCGCGTCTGCAACTTGTGCAGTGATTCGTCATCCGCTTAACTTCAGCCTGTCCACGGGCCACACGCTGAGATACGAACCAGGAACGGCGGCACATTTTCTGAGACCGAAAGCCGAAACCATACCTAATACGGACAAAAATCCAGGTGCTAACCCCCAGCGACTTGAAACCTCATCACCAGAACTAATCTACTTGAAGATAAATAGGCTGACTTTGTGCTTGTGTGGCTTGAATAGTGTTGTAGTGGGACCATGGGAAGAAAAAGATAGGGGTTCCATAGATTATAGCTATGGGCTCCATAAATTTTTTTCTCTTGCCTTTCTCTTTCCCTTCTTTTCACGTCTAGACCTTTGTTGGATGGAGCCCTGACTGGGTCCTGCAAAAATGAGAGAGACAAGACAGAAGTATGTGACAGCTCTGCAGCAGGTCAAGTCTCTGACACTCACCTCCTATCTGGTACTAGATAACGTGGTCGTAGACAACTCATGCCGGAGAATAAATACAAGGCAGACTAGTTTGACAAACAAAACAAAAAGTTTATTATCTAAGAACTTATCCGCCCGCTACATGATAGTCCGTGACGAGAACCGCATTAGCAGCAGAGCAGAGCAAACAGACCCCGTTACCACCAAATGATTGAAGAAATTTCCAACATCCACCAATCAACCCACAAGGCAAGATTTACCTACTAGTACATACAACACAGGGCCATACGGAACTATTCCGATCCACCACACACACAAGAAAACAGTGAAAAAAAAACCCTTATCTACCATAGTTTAAACAACGAACCCAACCATTCTAAGCTAAGCAATCAATAATGCCAATACCCGAAACCATGGAACAAAGAGAAGAGCTTGAGTAATGTGGATCATCTTCGCTTTACTCAGAGAATAAGTATTATAGTTATATGTCACTATGAGGGATAAGAAATATTTCCAATCAGATACTTTGGCCGAGTGATTAAGGCAGGCCTGCTACTACATCTTCGTACTAGCAGTTTAGCCTGTGGGTTCGCTCGCCTGGGTTCGAGTCCCAGAGGTGTCGCACATCTTTTTCTTTTTTGTGCCTCTAGTGTTTACTACTAACTGTCTAGTTAGTAAGTTACTTACTCTTGTCTTGTTTCTGAGTGCATAAGTTGGAGGTGGGAGGAAGGTTCTATCCGACTACTACTTACTATTTTTGGTCGGTTCTCCCTTCCTTACACTACTATGTACAGTATGTATGTATGTATGTGGTAGTATGTATGTAATAAGTATATCATGAAACCAAACCCCGAGCCCTCAGTTCCAGCCTTTAGCATGCAAGCGTGCATGCATGCACTGATACCTAGCCAGCTACTGCTAGATAACGAGTACCTCCCAAGGCAGTTCCAGATCATGCGAACCGGTTAGTAACTACGTACGTAGCCTAGCTAGCTAGCTAGCAGATCTATTTACAGTTGTAGTGTCCGTTTACGAAAAACTCAATATAGCTCAGTAGCTAACTGCTCCGGCAACCCACGATCCGAACGATCTATGGTGGTTGATTGGGAACCCGTGCATGCATGCAGGACACTGGCCGAATATCCGGCTGTCCGTGATACTTAAGCGAGAACGAGAGGGCAGATAAAGAGGCAGAGAGGAGGATGTGATGTATGTGATCAGTCGATACTCGATATATGCTAGGCGGGTGAGTCCGATCGGTTGCAATTGGCGGTGACTATCTATAGTACTACGTACTCTACTTTCATGTTTACTTTTCTGCATTGCGGGACTGATGTTACAGATTGAATGGTTATGCAGCAGGTGGTGGTTGGTCTCAAGTTTGGGTTGTTAGGATCGAAAGATTGGGTTTCAGTGGTTTCTTGTTGTCATTGGAGCGGTGAGGGACGAGGACCAAGTTTACATTGTTGTGTCTGTGCTACGTCGCAGAATCATAACGACGCATGTACTGCCCACGCTGGCCGTCTAGGATCTGGACGGCCAGCAAAATGACATAGTATATCACTCAGGTATATAATAAATGCAAGGCAATGCTACAGTATGCGGTGGACAACATACGCCACCCAGCCGGCCAGTATATTTCTCAATGGGTATCCAACCCTCCCGTGCAAGTTCCGGCCAAACGGGAGTTGTCACTTGAAAAACAAACGCCGGGTTCCCTTATCCTCCCACAGGAATCAGATTAATCGCTGCAAAACGCCGGGAAATGCAAGACGCTATTCAAGTATCAAGAGCTTTCATCAACAGAGTCATTGAGGTCGTGGCGTTGCTTCAACGCATCAACGGCCTTCTCCACTTCATCCTTGGCCACGGTAGCCAGCGTGGCTTTGGCCCCGATCCCGAGCGTTTCAACGTCGCCCGCACGCTCGTACAGCTTCCGAGATATATTTCGATTGATTTCCGTGTATTGTTCTTTCGTGATGGTCTTCGAGCGATAGTAAGGCTTAAGCGATGACCCGACCAGCTTCTGTATGTCAGACTTGACTTTGAGGGATAAGCCGGGACGACTGGGAGAGCTGTCGTCGGAACGGATAGCCGCTGATCGAGTGGCAGAGCGAGGTATCCGACGATTTGGGCGGCGAGTGGGGACTTGCGACGAGTGATCGTCTTGGGCACTGCGAGCAGAACCAACCGGCGACACATCTGGCGAAAAAGGTGGAGAGGACGGGTCTGCTGGTGACCCCAGTTGTAGTGGAGACATGGGCCTGCTTCGGAGGGTTGGAGGCGGTGTGACGGAAGACAGACGCGGGGAAGAATGGTTAGATGGGGCAGGCGAAATAGAAGGCGACGAGGGGCCTGGGGTCGTATGATCGGTGGGCGCAATGGATGATTGACCGGAGGCGCCATGGGAAGTGACCCCGTTCGGGTTGGACGATTCCTCCACCTCCTTTAGGAGGGATTGAAGGAAACTCGGTTCGCTCGAACTCTCGGCATTGATCCGAGCGGTGGCATGCGCACTAGCAGCTCTCGATGATTCACCATTCTGCATCGCCCGAGCTGCCAGGTCTTCGGCCCTTCGTGTTCGGGGCCGCTTCAACTTGCGTTCAGGTTCGGTAGGTTCGGGGGATGGCGACAACGTAGGTTCTTTACGTTTCCGGGCCGCGCTTGGGTCATTCTCTATTTCGCGGGCACGCTCGAAAGCATTCCAGGCCCTCATCTCTTCAAGGGACTCGGGCTCTGGAGTGGGCTCACGAGGAACGCGAGGCCGCGACGGGCGAGGCGCCTCGATATCCAGTAGAGCGGCAGTGTCTCGGAACCGATTGCCACCACCCTGCTGTTCGGCAACTTCAAAGCGACGTTGCCAGGCTCGGAAATCACGCTGATGGGCTTCTTCCCTGCGCTGCTCTTGTCGAGCGCGCTCCGCAGCCATGTCATCATCGAACGGAAAGTCCAAGTCGAGATTCAGATGATCCCAGACAGATTGCCACACGCGAGCCCAGTGCAGCGAATTGAGCTGGTTCCTGCTCTGCAGTCTGCGTCGCTGTGCTCTTGTGCGACGACCACGCCTGTCTTGTGACTGGGAAGACCAGTCGGCAGTCTCAGGAGATCGCCCGAGGCGACGTTGCGTCACACACCGTGCGCAGTACCAGGGACCCGTCGGGACGGAATCGAGGCCAACACAATATGTGTGAGAGGGGACATCACAGCCATCACAGAGGAGAAGCAGTTCTTCATTGTCCGCATCCCCACAGATTGGACAAGGTTGAAAATCGGCAAAATCATCATCTATATATTCAATGATCATCGAGGGGTCGACTTCTGCTTGCTGAACTCGATCCTGCACGGCATAAGAGGATGTGACGGGACCTAAAGGGAAGCCACAGATCAGTTAACTGAGATACACATAACAAACAAGAAAGAAGTAAAGACTATCCATGACCATTGTAGGTAGGTCAATAGAAAAGGGACTTATCAAGTACTTACCACCAGGGCGGTCACTTAGTTCGACCATATTGAAACTCCGACGACATATCGGACAGCTGTTGGCTCGCTCCACCCAGGGCTTCAGACAGTTATTGTGCAGGATATGCCCGCAAGGGAGGAGCTGAGCGATCTGACCCGAGTCCTCTGTGCCATCTACGCCATCATGGTTGTTGAGAGAGGTATCCGCCGACTTGCCCTCTGCCCCGAGGTCAAGTCTTGGCGCGGCTTCGGCGGCGACGGCAAGAGGATCGCTGGCGCTTTCGCCAAGGTCTCCTAAGCACACAATACAGGTGTCGGACATTAACAGAAGGTGATGTGCCACAATTGTCTGCAGAGACGCTGAGAGAAGGCATGAAGAGCAACCGGCAGAAGGGACAGGAAGGCAGAGGGAGTGGGAAGGAGAAGGGGAGAGAGAGCAGGTCGAGTGATGTGGGGAGAAAGCAACCGGCCTTTTGAAGGTGGACCTGAAATCCAGCCTAACGCAATGCAGTCTGGCCTCCAACGTGACCGGCTCTGGTCCAGCCAATGATCTTCATTGAATATCGTCGCCTGGCCTTAGTCACCCGCGCGCTCTCTTTTTTGAATGATGAATGAGAAAAATGCCTTGCCCTTGCAGCACCAGCTGAGTACCTTTGCATCTCTAGTCTCAGCAAGCCTCTTTCTTCCTAGTTAGTTGGTTCCCTCCCTCTGCTTTAGTAATTGACTGTCTTTCTTTCTCTTCCCTGAAAAAGCTAGTAGAAAAGTCCACGGGTCGGTGTGACCCTGATCTTCCCCCCCTCCATGAGTATTTAGTGGTTAGTGTATAGTAGTGCGAATTCCCGAATGACCTTTTCTTATCTGCCTAAACAATGACGAATAATTAGTTAACTTGATATATTTAGCTGACACAACGGTCCGTCCCTAGTGGTAGTTCGAGAAAACGAAAATAACCAAAGAAAAGGAACAGATACGTAGTGAACACATTTCTTTAAGGTTTGCGACCGTCTTGAGCAACCTGTCCGAACAAGCTACGGATAGAACTCTATATGGTTGATCAAGCGAAAGGATGACCACATTTGGCACATATGGATAGTATGCATGCATGTCGATAAATGCACGAGGGGGGCGTTCTCCTCTACATCCTTGCGGAAATGCGGTGGTTGGCGGTGTCTCCCTACACACTCAACTCAAAATTATCGAGTGGACATCCATCAACCTGAACCCAACATCCCCTGTTGAGATACTCACATGCTACCACAAACAAGTCCATCAGATGGCATGGCACAATCACAAGTTGCTCCGTTGTTTCCAAGTGCAGAACAAGAGTGGTAGTACGAAAAGGTTCATCCGATAAATCCGGTAAATCGACTAATTGGTTCGATGGAACTGGGTGAAAGGTCTGGAATCACCGATGGTATTTAAATCTATTGGTGAAGAAAAATCCTTGTGCAAACGACAGCAGTTGGCGTTACCAACATCGAACTAGCGGGCTTCGTGGAAAGAGACATTCGCTCATTGAAATTCTCCAGATCTCATTTTCTCATTTTTTGATTTAAACGTAATAGAAAAAAGTAATCCCATTATCACATTTAAACCTCCGCGATTTCTCTGAGACGACGGATGGTGGAGCGGGTGGCGGCGGCGGCGGGGGTACTGTAACACAATCCGAGCGATTAGCATCCATGTCATGCCCGCTTCTCAAGGGTCCAGTCCAAGTAGATGGAGATTGCACTGGACCCAAGACGCAGCTTATCCAAAGCAGCAGCGGCAACAGTAGAGTTGGTACTTACGAGACGGTGTAGGCACCACCGGCGACGGTCTTGTTGCAACCCTTGCACTCCCAGATACCAACAGCCTTGCGCTTGACGGTGTTCTTTCCGCAGAAGGTGCAGATGTAACGGGCGTGCTGGGACACTTCCATCTTCTTCACCTGCTTACGCAGGGAGGCACCGTATCTGTTATCAAACCATCGTCAATATCGATTCTTCTGTATCGCAAAATTCGAGGTTGAATCTGTCGTCTTCGATTTCCGGAAAATAAAAACTCGATCGACTTCATCCCGATTTCAAGACTCCGTGGTGGAAAAGCGTGGCTGCATACCTGGTACCATATTTACCCGTGATACCGACCTCTGCAATAAGTGTTAGTCTCGCGATTCGTCGTTCATAAATTCAAAACCTCATCGGTCTTTCTGTAGGGGTTCAAGAGGGGCACATACTCTTGGTGCGCTTCGTCATCTTGTCTCTGTGCGGCTGTTGAGGTCGAAGATGATAACAGTGCGGTAAGACGAAATCGAGACTGAGGCTTTCTACTCGGGCGGGAATGGTTGTGGGCGGGCTCGCTTAGGGCTGGAACTTTGGTCACGTGTACCCCTTCAAATGCAGATGCTCCCTATGATGTATTCACTTGGCTACTCTAGTGGCAGCATACTGTTTATAATGTGGAAAACTATATGATTAAATCTCTAGAGAGCTTTGTAATTTCTTTAACTCCCCCTATTTCTTTGACCATAGTCATGTTCGTCATTTTGAGCCGTACTGTGCGAATCTATCTCGAACCAGCAGCCCCCCACGCACGTGTGTACACAAACGGAAGCTTATGTAATGCGACACAGCATAACACAACTAATTAATTAGTTTACTAACCACTTTGTAACTAGTCGGCAATAGTTACCTCATGGTAAGCAACAAGGATCTGTATAGCTTCTTAGGACCCTTGCTTGATTTTGATTACTGAACAGAAGCGAGTAAAACCCTTTCATATGCTAGAGACGGCTACAATGAACTACACAATGTCCCCTCATCCCATTACTGCATTAAGCATAACCACATGCCTCGGTCCTCTCATCGGAGGTTTCTTCACATCGGGTTAGCCCAGGACCGCTGTTCAGCAACGCCGTCATGGCTGGGTGGCATTCAGGAATCCCCCCTAGATTCATCCCTGGCGGTCAAATAATTTGCATAGTGCTTGTATCCTATCTGTATCTGCTATCCAGCATCTCCTTCGTATATCACAAATCGATATAGCCGACCAAGCCTCACAAACAAATGGAATCCAACAAGCAATATGATCTGATCGTCCTGGGGCCCACGGGCTATACAGGACGCTTCTGTGCTGACCACATTGTCAAGAACTTTCCCACCAACCTGAAGTGGGCTCTGGCTGGTCGTTCTCTCAGCAAATTGGAGTATATCGCCAAAGAGCTGAAGAATGTGAACCCGGATCGTGCCGAGCCAGGTACTTGATACTACATGTCTGTTGGCTGAACACACCGTTGACTTGCTTGTAGACCTCCTCGCCGTGCAACTCAACCGTGAGGAGTTGCACCCGTTGGTCCAAAAGACGCGAGTTATCATAAACTGCGTGGGTCCCTACTGTCTATACTCCACGCCCGTGATTGAAGCTTGTGCCAGCAACGGAACTCACTATGTCGATGCGTCAGTTTGCCGCCATATAACCAGTCCACCAATGCATAGCTAACCGAAGCAGTACCGGAGAGACACACTGGGTCAAGGAGATCATCGACGAATACCACGAAACTGCCAAAGCGAATGGTGCTGTTGTATGTACCTTACCCTCATGACTCCGCAATACGACAACAACCTAACTATCAATCAGATTATCCCTTGCGTTGGCATCGAAAGCGCACCTGCAGACTTGCTCGCCTGGGCTACAGTGAAGCGAGTCCGCGAAGATCTATCCTGCCACACCAGATCAATCACCGGTGACATCCACGAGATCAAGTGAGAGACACCACCTACCCCAATGGACCATCCAATACCTAACACCAACCCTCGCAGATCCTCCGGAGCAAGCGGCGGCACTCTCTCTACAGTTCTCACTTTCTTCGAGAATGTGCCACCTTCCGAAATGCGCAAAATCTCCACCCCCTTTGCGCTGGCCGCATCGGCCCCTCCGAAAGATATCCCCCGTGAGCCGCTATGGGCGAGGCTCCTCGGTATCCGATCCGTCCGCGACATGGGCATCTTGACCACCTCTCCATCAGGCCTAGCAGATACCACAACCGTCCACCGCAGCAGTACCCTGATGCCAGAGTTCTACGGACCCCGGTTCTACTTCAGACAATTCCTCCGCGCCAGGAACGCCTTCACCGGAATCCTCTGGCACTATACGTTCCTGTTCGCTATTACAGCTCTACTCCTGCCTCCGGTTCGCACCCTCGTCAGGAAATACATCTACACTCCGGGTACTGGTCCTACCCTCGAGGATTCCGTCAACGACTTCGTCGAGTACCGCGCCGTCGCGACTGCTGACCAGGATACCCCCACGCCTCAGCGCGTGCTGGGCAAGTTGAGATACCAGGGTACTATGTACGAGTTTACTGGGCTGAGTCTGGCTGAGGCGGCCATGACGATTCTTGAGAATGAGGAGAAGGTGAAGAAGGTGTCTCGTTGCGGTATCGTCACTACTGCTACTTTGGGTCAGGAGTTTATTGATCGCTGGGACAAGGTCGGGTGTCATATTGAGACCCAGATCGTTGATAATTGATTTTCTTGTAGCCTTATCCAATTGACGAACTCTCAACAAGAATTGTTATATAGCTACTTATGACTTGATTTGGTTGTTTATAGATATATTTACTTGGTTGTTTATAATATTACTTGCCAGTGAACTTCCCCACGGCTCGTTCGAACAGCTCTCATATGCCGACCTCCATGTTATTTATATAAATGACTTTATCCTAGTAGTACTGGAAACCCATTTTCAATAACCTGTGAATCCCAAACAATTCTCAAATGATCCCGCCCAGCGGATAATCCCAAAACAGACCCAAGAATACAATCAACCAATCAAGCAAGATATGCGTACAGAAAAGTACTACACTCGAGAACTACCCATACATACCACCCCCATCAGAATCAAACCTCACAACCTCGACATTCTCAAACTCTTAAACACCACCTCCTTCAACCACCACGCAATAATCTCATTCACCTCCTCCGGCTCCTGCCACAGCGCCCAATGCGACGTGTTCACCTGTTTGTACGTCAGATGCGGGACTGTCCTTGTCATTCCTTTTCCTAGATGCGGCGGCAGCGCGGAGTCCTTGAGCGCTTGGATGAATAGTAATGGGGCTGTGATGCGTGCGTTCAAGATGGCGAGCTCTTCTTCGTAGTTTATCTCTCGTGTGCGGTACCAGTTTACTGTGCGTTTATTAGTATTTTTCCCCCTTAACACTAGGGATTGGGCAGTAATGGGAATAGGGATGGATGGAACATACACGGCCCTCTCAGCCCATTCCGCGAGAATTCATTCGCATAGTATTCCAGTTCCTGGATGTCATCCACATTAGCATGTCAACGTTCTCTTTTTATGGGAGGTAAGAAAGGACAACTCACCACTTCACTCAACAAAGGCGACGGCCTAACAAGTTCCATACGATCCAACAAAACCCCATACTCGGCATCAAACGCCACATCCCTCTCATCCGTCCGACCGCCATACAGCGCCGACAAGAACTTCTCGATATCTTCCTTGCTGAAGATGACATCTTCGAGATTCCCGCTCCGGAATTGCAACTGGTAGGCGAAATGCGGCGCAATGTTCTCTACCATGTCTTCTAGCGCGAGGTATTTGCGTGTTGGCGCTGCGTACGGCACGCAGACTGTGAAGATGTGCGTTACGAGCTCTGGGTGCCAGAGCGCGACGCGGTAGGCGAGGGCGGCGCCCCTGTTGGTTTTAGTGTTTAGTTTATTTGTTTGTTTGCTGTTATAGTGTGGAATAGTTTGTTTGGATATCAAGGTGGAGGTGAGTGCTTACCAGTCATGTCCGCCGAGGATGATCTCGGGTGCGTCTAGTTGGATTGCGAGTTCTTTGATGTCGTTGGCGCAGCTTTTGTGCGAATATAGTTCTATTTCTTCGGGTGCGTCCTATTCTTTTCGTTAGAATTGAAGATATTCTTGTTTTTGATGGAGATGATGGCACGTACTGTTCGGCCGTATCCTAGACAATCTGGCGCGACGACTCGCAGACCCATGGAAATCAACATGGGGATTTGGTAGCGCCATCCCATGGATAGGTCGGGGAAGCCATGGAGCTGTACGCAGCATATTGATAGTTAGATCGTCTTGCTTGGCTTGAATTACATTTGTGATAGATATCACTAGTCACTCTTGATTGGGATGGCATCACGCACGAGGAAGATTGTTGCCCGATAAACCCCCGATTCGGGCTCGCTGTAGAGGTAGCCTGCGATATATATCAGCGATCATGTGTTACAGCTTCTAGTGTCTCTAGGACTAGATGAATAGTATAGGTGGCCAGCTGTGCTGCATGGTTATAGTAAATAATGCATGATTTGAGGAATAATTGAGTCTGCAGAATACCCGTCCCCTGAATTGCATCAAATGTGCTGCATCTCCTACATACCGTATGTCTTGCCATTGACGTTTGCCGAGCGGCGCTCGACCCTCGGGTCGCCGGTTACATCGATCTTGTCCACGGTCATGACGGAACAACGTTGGATGGAAGCTGTAATGTTCAAGTACTGACAAGGATGTCTACTGCAGGAAGAGATTCAGATGAATGAAAGAAGTGTTTAGGCAAGTTGCATGCTGCTATACCGACTTTCCCAGGATCTATAAATGGTACCCTATGGAGACCCCCGCCAGCTGTCCCGTCACGTGCAACCGGAGCTATTGATCGATTAATATAAGACTAACTACAGGAAATGAGGCGACAGAGTCCATTGGGCACGAGTAATATGGCATTTCCGGTACACATAACCTGTTTTCCTGGCAGTAGTTTCGCCCTGGTTGATTGGTGACCGCCGAATTGTTTGTGTTCAGCCAGCCGATGGGGGAACTCGCCGGCCTTCCCGCCGAAATGCCTCGGTTCTTACTCGATGCAGACACTAATAATGTACATGAAGGAGGAGAAGCATAGACTTGCCTTCAACCTCCGGTCGACAGTGCAATTCGCTACTCAATGTGATAGAATATGGTGAAATTAAATAAGAAGAAAAATGAGAAAGGGTGTCACCGCTTCTGCTGCTAATAGATCACCGTATCTTCTTGGTCCTCCTCCACTTCACCGCCATCATCATCGTGTCGATGGATATCCGAGCGGTCATGGTCCATACTAGTAGATACATTGCTGTCATTAGCAGGTGTGGTCTCGGCTTTGGCTTCTTCGGAGCCTCCATCGGCTGTTGTCTCAGCTCCCATAGTCACCGAAGACGCTTGAGCGACACTCTTATTCTCCATGGCGTCCGTTTCAGACACCGAGGCTGGTTCTTGGGTCTCTTCAAGCTCAGTCTCCTGCATCTTCTCCTCCTGCTGCTCGGGGTTCTTCTCCTCGTGGGACGAATAGCGTGCTTCGAACTCCGCCACTTCTCTTGCGACAGTAGCTTCCGCCTCCTTAATTTGGTCCTGTATTATATCCTCATCCTCCGCCCTTAGCTGCCACGGCTTGTAGTACTGCAGAAAGAATAGTCAGAACCACCCAAACTCAAGCCCCGACGCCACAAAACCGTAAGGTTGGGAAACATACTAATACCGGCTCCGTCCTCGTCTTAAGGAAATGAGCCATCGCAATCATATTCGAGTGGCGCGTGCGCATCTGAGACATCCATCCATCAGCGCCTGCACGACATAAACCGAGCAGCAAACCAGAAACCCAGCAAATCATCATCTTCATCATCCCCCGGAAACACGGAATTTCCAAACTCACCGATTCCTCCTCGTAGAACCTCTGCTCCTTCTTCCGAATCACCGCCCGTTCCTCCCGCCTCTTCTTCTTCAGCTCCCCATACTCCTTATCCTGCAACTTCAACTTATCCTGTTGTCGTCGCTCAATATCCGCACGTCGCTTTTGGGCCGCCGAGGTCGAGCTCTGCGAAAGTGTCCCCAGCAGAGCACCGAATAGTCGTTGGCCGCGTTTGCGCTCCTCATCCCGTCCTGCGCCACGCCGCGGTTTCCGTTCTGTTACATCCGGTGAGGCCTGTTTGCGATCCGAAATAGACTGGGTATCATCGTGATGGTCCGTTTGTGAGCTAAGACGACGGCGTTTGTTCTCCGAATCAGGATCCGTGATTGACGACTGCCGCCGCTTTAGCCCTGCTTCTGGGGACGGGATTGTAGTAGTGTCCTGGTCGGGGAGGGCGACGGCCGACGCGAGAGTTCTGTATATCCATGCAAATGGCCCATGTTAGCAGGGATGTTTCTCGTTAAGAAAAGTAGTCAGGGTAGGCAGCGAAATATTATATACCCTTCAGTCATATCTGGCAGGGAGGAGAAGCCGTGAGAGGTGAGGAAAGAAGCAAAAGAGAATCAATCAATCAGATGAAAACAAAAATGCTTTTGTAGGATTAGAAGAACAGACACTTGGTATCGAACAACTCGAATCAAAACATTCCGCGAAAACAGCCAGACAGAAGTCACCGGGTATTCATTTGCAGCTTTCTCTCAATCAAACCTTCGTTTCGGTATCGCGATATGCCCGGCGCGGCGGGACTCCAACGGCCCATGCACGGACCACCAGACCGCCCCGAAAGAGCGTTTCTTCCAGTTCCAGTTCCATCTCCCTCCCACTCTGCCTCTCTCTTCTGTCTCCCCGACCCAGACTTCTTCGATTGCCTTCCACTGTCTCGCTGCTGACATATCATATTATATTAATTACGAAGCGGTAACTGCTGGTAATAACTGCAGCTTTCTTCGACAGCGGATCTGATATTTGTCTCGTTATTTCCTCATTCTTCACGACTCGTCACGTCTCTCCTACCTTCACAAAAGAGCTACTAATCTCATAATCCCACCATGTCTCGCCATCACCCCGATCTCGTCATGTGCCGCAAGCAGCCCGGTATCTCTATCGGCCGCTTGTGCGATAAGTGTGACGGCAAATGTCCCGTGTGCGACTCCTACGTGCGTCCCACGACCCTGGTCCGCATTTGCGACGAGTGCTCCTTCGGAAACTACCAGAACAAGTGCATCGTATGTGGTGGAGAGGGAATCAGTGATGCCTTCTATTGCTTTGAGTGCACGCGACTCGAAAAGGATCGAGACGGTTGCCCGAAGATTATAAACTTGGGAAGTTCGAGGACGGATTTATTCTACCAAAAGAAAAGTTTTCGAAATCATTGATGCGGGCTGGGTGTTGTTTTTCCTTATTCGCCACGCGTCTGGGCTCTTGGGCAAGAACGTCTGCTCTCTGCATCGTATGCTCCTGGTCTTAGGGAGCTCTGCAGACTTATTGGGGTGGCTTGGGCGAATATAAACGGTTGTTGAGAGTGAGACAGCTACAGCTACAGAAGAGAGAGGAGATTGGTACCGGCGGTGTTTCGGTCACAGGTGCCCGGGGCTATATACTATCGCGGATCATAGAGCGGGATATACAAGAAATTACGAGTCATCTACCCACGCACGGAGATTTACCGACCCGGACGTCTCGGTCTCGCAAATCCCCGGCTCGGTCCGTTATCCTGTGGGGGGTGGACTTCTTCATGCAACCTTTCGCCCGTGATCTCATCGGGCGAGGATGCCTCGATCTGCGTGCTGTGTTAGGGAGTCTCTTCAATCAATTGAGCGTTTGAACTCAGCTCTTACCTTCTTTGAAATCTTCAGGCCCTGATCGCCAGCCATAGTGATTGCATGCATCCGGGAGCTGGCATACAGCATACGCTCCTTGATCGAGGAACCCGAGGGGCAGGTATAGATGAAGATCACCACGTCAGAGTCGGGGTAGTGGTAAAGAGTGTACCGGGGAGAAGATGAAGAGATGTGTGACTGGACGGAGTTTGCTTCCACTCCGGACTCAACGGCAGCAACCTTGATCGCCTCCGTGGGGACATCAATGGCCTGTATTTAGACAAAGCGAAGTTAGAATTCCAAATGAAAGACACTTAACCCAGATGCATTGATCGCAGGATCATGAAGACACGTACCAGCTGAACCAGGCCACCCTGCTGTAACCCTTCGAGGGCCTGCTTAACCTCGTCATCCACGTGCATCTTGACGGATGCACCACCGAATGGGTTTCCCCTTTTGAACGTGCCACCAATACCAATATCTCTGCTCGGAGTGCCGCTGCGAGCCTCCTCTTCGGCTCTTCGCACAGCCTCCAACTCCCGCTCCTTCTCGCCCATCAGATCCTCCCGTCGGAAACCGCCCGCGGTGCCCTTCTTCTCTGCATCCCGCTCCTTCCATGCCTCCTCGCCAATGACCTCATCTTCATCCGTAGCGAAGATGGTCGAAGCGAACTTCTCCGTTCCCAGTTCCCTAGCCAAGGTGGCGCGGGTTGCGGCGAAGAGAGTCTTAGCGCGCACGCCAGCATTGGAAGGAATGTAGGTCAAAGCCACGAGGGAGGATGAACCACCCTCAGGGCGACGAATGAGGAGGTAAAGAGGAGTCTTGGGTTCAAGGACGGATGAGAGCTGAGAAAGAGACGGGTAGAAGGCGTTCGGAGAGGCGAAAGGAACCGGGGAAAGGGGCGACAGGCTTTCCGACTTGATTGTTACGGGAAGGCAGAAGATGGATTCATCGGAGACGAAGTTCCTGAAGGCTTCGTGAAGCTCATCAGAGACTATTATGTATAGTTAGCAAAGAATGCTGGAGTTGAGCGTAACTTGGATTTGTAAGGTGGCATGTCCGAGGGGATCGGTTGCGGGATGTCGTAATCGTCAGGAACAAGGGGAAGACGAGGGGAACGAGAAATGTAGATATGTACCTGAGATTCCGGACTGCATCGTGAATAAAGGTCCAGCTGTAGCTCCTGGCCGTTTCGGATTATGCAACTTCTCGGCCGGTCTACTTGCTGCAGTCGAGGGGTTTATCTGGAAGGTTGTTTCGGGGAGACAGACGGAGGGGAAGGGCAGAAGCGGTGTGTCTTGCTTCTAGCGGGGCTCAGTTTGCTGTAGTTTGCTGCCCCCGGGCGATCGGCCCCCTTCTTATCTACGTGGGAAGTTTTGTATCTACTTCTACTCTATACTACGCCCTCGGAATTCACTGAATTTCTCTGAATGGTTTATTTGACTCTATCCAAGAACGGAGGTATGCTAACATAGGAAATGAACAAGGAAAAAGGATATAATATATACAATCCACTCCACGTGGATCTCGCCTGGCGGCTCTCCAATACCCCCAAACATATAAACAGGAGAATACTGATAACTCAGCGATCGAAAACGCCACCATGCTCATGGTATCAAATGCTTTCGAGAACATACAGTGGCCATCCCTTCAATGGGAGCCACTTACTCTTCATAGTTTCCACCAACGAAAGCCCACCCGGAGGTCTCCAGCTTGCCCTTCAGGAACTCATACACGGTGAAAGTGACGGCCTGACCAGGTGCCACTCTCATCACACGGGGCGTGATACCCTTGTAGAAGGCGCGAGCACCCTCTTGCTTGAACATGTCCTTCGCGATGACCATGATACGTGATACGGCTGACTGACCGGGCTCAGCGCGGGTCTTCTGCAGTCTCGTCTTGATCGTGTCGATCGGGGCGTTGGAGAAAGGTCCGACAGCACCGGAGATCAGACCGATGAATGTTGTCTGGTAGGAAGGAAGCTGGGTGTTGCTGTACTCGGGCTGAACTCTCTGGAGGAAAGCCTTCAATTCAGTGTAGGCTGTGAAGTTGGCCGCTTGGTTGGTTCCTTGACGAAGGGCAGTCAGGGAGACACCGCGGTACAGGGTGCTGAATCCCTCTTCCTTGATCACGGTGAAAAGCGCATGTGGTGCGCTGCGGTACTTGGGGGCATCGAGAGGGTCCGCCAAACTGTGATGTTGTGCTTGCAAACGAATCTTGACAACCTCCATAGGATTGACCACTGCCACGGCTTCGGTCACACCAGCAGCAAGACCAGCTAAATAGAAGGAGCCCTGTTAGCCTCCATGCCTCACTGGGAAAGGGCTATGGATCGCGACTTACCCAGGAAAGTGGCTTTGCTGGTCACGGCACCGGTCTCCTTATCAGCAAGCATTTGCTTGTATGATTCGTAGGAGGTGAACCGAATTGCCATCTTAGGGATGATACCACCAAGGACGGCACCCAGACCCTTGTACAGACCCATGGCAGTCTCCTTCTTCACGATCTCAACACCGGTGGCAACGAACCCACGGGGTTTTACCTATAAATCCGTTAACTGTGGCTCAATGCTTCACACATGGTGTTCACTTACACCCGGTGCGCGGGCCCGGCGGGAGAGCTGCATCCGAACTTTGATGGTGTCTGGCATATACTGTCAGTGGAGTTCTCACCCAAGACAGTCAATTGACTTATTCTAGCACATACCGAGAGGGTGACACACGAGCGCTTCCATCATACCGGCACCACCACCAGCTGAATCGCAAGTTAGTACAGTACTCAGTCAATGCGCCGGGAGGGTTTGCTTACCGATGAGGTTCACAGCCGGGGAGGCTGGCTTCTTGCCATTGCGGCCCTGTACAGTTTTTGCGGACATTGTGCACAATTGATATTTTTTGCAGAGATGCTGTTGTCTCCGTCAATTGGTAACAAGCTCTTCTGCAAGAGCTATAGCCGGCAACGCAGTGGATTGAGCTTCTAGTCGATCGCTTGCAGCGAAAGTGCTTTGACAAAAGGGGGAAAAAGAGGAGAGAAAGATCAAGAGTGAATCGCCAGCGATCCGGAGTCCAGGGATCTTTATTATTTTTTTAATTAAAAGAAAGGACGGGGACGATCTCGGAGGTTCACAGGAAGGCCCAAAAATACGGGGAGATACGGAAGTATAACTACGTCCCTCGGCTCTACCCACCCAGGGTATTTAAATCGGCGAGTGAGGGAGTCACTTGATTAGCGGCTTAGCTGGAAGATCCCAAACATTCGCAAGGCCGTTCTCGGCAATGAGGATCTCAGACGGGCTCGGCTCCAGTGGCGGCTTTTGCTGTCGCTTTGGATTGATTTTAGCCCAGGCGTACCGGGCGTGGAGGGAGCTATGACGGGGAAGCGGAGGAAGCTTCTCTGGACGAGCGGAAGCAATGCCGCCGTCTTCGCACAGTAGACCAACAACCGAACGCCTCGAGTATTAACTTAGGACAGGGTCAACGGAAGGAAAAGAAACTAGTCAAGTGATTGGATTCTGGACTCTCCACGATTTACAAACTCCCTTAACGTGGGGGACATCCCATCACTTATACCCTTACGGCTGCCATCTCCCCGGTGGTGGTTAAGCTGCTCGTGTCTACTGAACTTATTCTACCTCACCCCGAGGCATCGGGAGCTGCACAAAGTCATTCCGAATAACGGCGCGCAGATTGGCACTTCCAGTCCTTGTGGCCCAAAGGTGGCGTGGCCAAAAGTGAACTCAGAGTGCCAATGGTAAGCCGGAACCAAAGATCATGGTTCCCAAATGTCAGGTAAGACCGGACTCTTCACATGCTGGAGAGTTCCTTAATGGCTTGGTTTCCAGCATATCGTCGTCATCTGCCAGTCGTAAGCAGCAGTAGCTACCTACTCACCTACATAGAAAGCCTTAGCTTGTGACATGGCCTTCTTTACCCCCGAGACAAGACCGTGACCCTAAAGTGTGGGGGATAGGAAGTTGGTGCACCAGTCCTATAATTTCCACGGGTAATTCCGGGCCAAGCCTGGGGTCGTTCTTCAGCCGAGGTCCTTTCTCCGTCCGCCGGTGCCGACAATTGTGAATAGCAAGGAAATGTTCATCCTGTGTGGGATGGATAATAATTACAGTCTGAATATGATAAAAGGAAAAACAAAAGATAGAACTATGCCTCTAATTTTGTGACCCCCTGGGATTTTCCCCTTTCCAGCTAGTATATTACCACTTTGTTGCTTCCTTTTTTTGCAAGTCACGGGGTATGCATGTTCCCCTCTCCTGAAGGTTTACCCCACGGTTCATGATTTACCCACGCCCATCGGAGGTCATTCTTCCGAACATACATAATAAGATTATTAAGAGAAAATACCCTATGAAAAGCAGAACATAAGTCTTGAACTGCGAGGAGATATGTATTCCTGACATGACATGTCCCAAAACAGACGAAAATAAATGATCAGAAATGTAAAAAACTGATAAAGAAAAAGAGGGGATAAACCGATAAGGTAAAATACTAAAAACAAGGGAAAGCGATCGATCCCCCAGATCTTCACATGTCAAAGTATAACTGGACGGTTTAGTCAGTAGATTGTTACTTTTAGTTAACTAGCTAGCATATGATCTCTGCTGTTTTGATTATTCATCGCTCTATTTACTCTGGTGCAGAGGGTCTTCCTGTATAGTGTTTCTGTATAGTCCCTCTTATGTCTTGTCTTGTTATTCCAGCCATGCCTGTTGATGGTGGTGTGGGTTTGTCCATCGGAGAGATCTGTACGTGCAGTATCGGAGTAGAAAGGGCTTGGTCACATAGTGTGACACTTCATGTAGTATATACCACCTGTACGAGAGACATGGAATCCAATCTTCTCCGATTTGAGTCTTGGATTTGTGACTATGTAGGAGTGCAGGACATAATATGCAGCCTTATCTGGATAGAGCCTGAGGTATAAGTTGATATTCTGGCGCGGATACACCCCAATAGCAACTATACTAGACTCATCATAAATATATATAAATATTTTCTATAGATCATGGTGTAGACGAATAGTAGTGTGACCGACAACTGTGGAAACCCATGCCAAGGATGAACCGATATCCTTAATCCCAATAAGCCTATGGAAAACCCCACTATGATTCGAGGGCTCTTCAGGATGTATCGATCTCGCTAGTCTGGATGTTGTGATTCCTCATTATCGCTAGTAATTGTATAAATACTGAAGAAATATTTTCATTTCTTTCTAATTTATTTTGTATTTTAACGCTGCACCACACTATTGATAGTTGTGGTCCCAACCCCGGATCGCGTCAAGCAACCGATGAAATGGACAATCGTTCAGCCTATCAGTTTATCAGCCCCCCAGCTCGGACATGATCCGAGTCTTCTTTTTTTTACTCTTCTTTTTCAACATTCCACCACGCGACAATGTTGGTATGTGGAATTTCTTGATTAGGTTTATTCTTTTGGAGATTTGGGATCGCTTTTTCTAACTTTGAAGCCAAGATATGAAAATTTCTTATTCCCGACATACATGCCGTATGAGCTGAGCAGCAGCAGCAGCAGCAGCAATGTCCATATCCAACCATGACCCCACACCCACCAGGGGCATAACACGAACTCTCAAGACCATCGCCCTCTTTATCCTCCACCAATGGCTCCTCATCGGCATCGGAGTCGCCTGCGTCTTGGCCTACTATTTCCCCAACGTCGCCAAGAGCGGCGGCATCATCCGCTCCGAGTATAGCATTCTCTATGGCGCAATGGCCCTCATTTTCCTGATCTCCGGCCTCAGCGTGCCTCGAGAAAAGCTTATTATCCACCTCCTTAACTGGCGACTGCATGTTCTTGTTCAGGGTCTATCGTTCCTCGTTATCCCGGCTTTCATCCTCGCTATCGTGCATATTATCTTGGCTGGTGACCCGGACGAACATATCGATCGCGCTCTGTTGGCCGGGTATATCTTCCTGGCTTGCATTCCTACCACTATTGCTTCGAATGTTGTCATGACTCGCTCAGCGGGCGGTGATGATGCCGCTGCGCTGGTGGAGGTCATTATTGCGAATTTCCTCGGTCCGTTTATCACCGCTGGGTGGACGGTGACTTTGCTGCCGAAGTCGAAGGAGTTTGATGTCTGGAGAACCGGGGATGGGGATCTCTCGGACATGTATCGCGACGTTTTCAAGCAGTTGGGTCTGGCGGTCTTGTTGCCGTTGGTGGTGGGTCAGTTGATACGTTGGGTTTGGCCGGATATTGTGGGCAAGGTGTTGGCCAAGTATCGCATTGCGAAGATTAGCACCGCGTGCTTGATTCTGTTGGTCTGGTAAGTTCATTGATTTGACACGCCTAATTTTCGAGATAGTAGTGGTTGGCTAACTGGTGATGTGTAGGTCTACCTTCTCTTCTTGTTTCGCAACAGGTGCGCTCCAGACACTTTCCGCTTCGAGTATTGTCTTCGTGGTTTTGTTCAACATTGCGCTGTATATGTTCCTTACGGCTGTTTGCTTTTATTGTTCTCGCCCGCCGAGGATCATCTCTGGTGTGTCGTTCACGGTGAAAGGGAAGACATTCTTTCCCTTCCAGCAGATGAATCCTCAGGAGACTATTGCTGTGTGCTTCTGTGGTCCGGCGAAGAGTACTGCGCTGGGGATTCCGCTGCTCTATGCCATGTGGGGCCCGTTGAGTCTGTATATCAAGTCGAAGACGTCTGTGCCTGTGCTGCTATATACCACGGAGCAGATTTGTGTGGCGCATTTCTTTGTGCATATGTTCAAGTGGTGGCATCGGCGGGTTGAAAGGAAGAGTGCTAGTGTGAGTGATGTGGAGTGTGATGGAGAGGGAAACGCAAATGAGAATGGGGAGAAAATGGACTGTCCAGTGTCTGAAGCTGCGTGCAGGACGGATCTGGAAAATAAGAGCAAAGGGGCAGGTGTGACTTTGTCCCAGGAAGGTAATAAATAATCGTAATAAAGCATAGACAAGCAATCAGCACATAGAGTTTACATAGAAATGGAATCGTATATAACATAAAGGCAACCCGCGTGCCCCAATCACGCAGTCGAGCAAGGGAAATGACAAGTCCCTGGCGTTTGATATCTAGATAGGGGTATAGACAATGGAAAAGAGTGCGGAATTTATAGCTCATCAAATGTAGCTCACTTTCACTCCCATCCCGACAGTACCCTTGATTTTCTGCCAACCGGAGCCTGTTATCCTCCGGATGCGCTCCCGCACGTCTTGTCGGCTTAATGCAGCTATGATGCCGAGCATGAACAAAAGCGTCCGCGCGAATGACAAAGGGTTGCCTGCGATGCTCTTGCTGACGTATTTCAGGATATTGCGCACCACGTTGATCAGTGCGCGTGATTGCTTGGCCCGCGCCTCGGGCTTCTCGATCTTCTTGATATTCTTCGAACCAGGTGGTGAGAAGGCCGTCCGACCCGCGGAGGTACCTGGTTTGCTGGATTGCTTCTCTGTAAACCTCCCTTTGCCCTTAATGCTGCCATTGGGATAGGTCTTCTCAATCCCGTAATCCACCTCACTACCGCTGCGTCCATGTCCTTTCTGCGCACGTTCAGCAGCCTCAGCTTCCTCTACCCTGCGGCGTTCTTCCTCTCGCGCTTGTATCTCTAGCTCAGCATCCTTCTCCCGTTGGAGGGCAGCGGCGCGCAGCTCCCCTTGCTGTTTCTCTTCTTTCAGGCCTTCTAGCGTCTGCAGAAATAGCTCCTTCCGGTCCTCATCGAGAACTTCACTCAAGTTGATGAATTCCTGCGCATACTCCCACTCTTCGTTTGCGGGAAGAACATGTAGGGTGAACAGCTCGATTATCTTCACCCTAGCAGCCAGGTCTTTCGGGGTATCCGTACCACCATTTGCCCGCGGTGTAGATGAGCCACTAGTCAGATGGTCTGATATATCCAGATTGGGTTGTCCGTAAGACGATAGGTATGTTTCGAGGCGTTGTTGATTGAGCTTTTGTGAAGGCGAGTGTTTCAACAGGAGAGTTGCTCTGCGGTAAGTGACTATTGTCAGTAATGGAAAGTAGTTGAAAATCCGACATGATGACTGACAGGTTATGTACGACTTCTGCATCCACTGATCCCTCTAAGCCTCTATACCCCGTCCGTACAACGGTCTCCCAGATCTCACCATCGCGAACAGTGGTCGAGATGGCCTTCCATTCTTTCTGCCCAAACAACTTCTTGCCTTCTTCAGGCCCCAACTCAATGATTTGGCTCAGGAGTGTAATGTACAGATTCCACACTTTAATCCGCCAGGTCGGCTGGGCTGAAGCAACGGGCGCGACGGAATCATCGCCATTGACGAACTGCTCGTCGGCTCCCCTGACTACTGTAATCGCAGGCTCAAGGGCTGAAAGTGCTTCTTGTAACCGTAGTGTCAAGAAGAGGCTTGATGCCTTTTTGTATGTTTTCGAGCAAAGCTTGGAGGGAGACAATGAGGATGTGGACGAGGAGAGGAGTTGCGAATGGGACGCCGACATGTAGGAACCATCGTCGGCCATTGTTCACCGCCAGCGGAAAATGCGACGGATCGGAAAGAGGAGTCAAAGAAGGGAAATCGAATGGAACGTGCGCGGCTATCAGTAAAAGCAGAAACTGCACGAGGGATAAATGGATGCGATCGAATTGGAGCTCTGGGTGGTTGGGACGGTAGAGGGAACAGCGTGACACTAAGTTGGGCTAAGAACAATGCTTGGACTGGAGGAGTTTCAGCATCACCTCGGCTCATGCGTTTCGCTGGCCGAGAGTCTGGGGTCTGATGTCACGGGACGCCGCTGTCGGAAACTCCCCAAAATAGACTCTCCACGCCTGAGGCCCCCAGGCACAGCTCCAGTCGCGGGAATCCAGTGACAATCTTCCCCTCTCCATCATTCATCCATTCATGAATCTTGCTGGAATTCGTTGCGTGTGTCTCGGCTGTTTCTTCCCTGGTATTGCAGTGCAACTGGGTCTAGAATCTTCCGATTCTTATGACAAGCTTCTGACTGGGGATCTCACAGTATTCTTTGTTTAGGCTGATCCACTATCTACTACTCCGTCCCGATTCACCTATTCATTAACACAATAGCCAGATACGGTTCCCTTGTATCTGCCTTACTTACACTCTACAAATTTTTATATATACTGACTCTTCTTTGCACGGTGCTACTGCATCGTTGAACTGCCGAAAACCATGGATATATCCGCCCAAACATTCTTCTACCACCTGCCCAGAGTATTGGATGACCTGGCATCCTGTTGTTTCGTATCTATAGACTTTGAATTCTCTGGCATCGCCAAAGGCCTCGGACCTTCTCCCAAGAGCAGAAGCACCTTGCAAGAGCGATATGAAGAAGTCAAAAATTCTGCTGATCAATACCAAATACTACAAGTTGGCTTGACTATCTGCCATGAGGATCCGGAGACAGGTTAGACACACATGTCCACCACTCCAGGTTGATGTGTTAATAGCGCAATTACAGCAACGTACACCTTGAAGCCATACAATCTATACTTGAGCCCAATCATCGACCGAAAGCTGGATCTAGACCGAAATTGTTCCTTCCAAAGCAGTGGTATGCTCGTTTCAAAGCTGCCCGCATCCCGTTAACCTAATACGATCTACTTAGCCGTCGAGTTCCTCCTGGAAAACAAGTTTAGCATGGAGGATCTGTACAAGAATGGCGTCACCTACTTGTCGAGAGATGAGGAAAGTCAAATAATGGCCAGAGTCATGCAGAGGAACGAACGCACGACAGCACGCAGCTCCCTGGATGTCGCGGACCATGAGCATGAGTCTATAGCCTTTCTAAAGGATGCTCGCCGTCTTGTAGATGATTGGCTGGCGCTTGGTAAAGTAATAGATTCGGTCACATTTAGTACTGCTTCTCTGACGGTGATAGCAGGCCCGGGAGAATCACCTTAATATCCCGCCACCTCGGCCTATTAATGGACCTGCTCCACCCAATCATCCCAAATCTATGCCGACAGACCTCAATAGGTTTCAAAAGCGGCTTGTTCATCAGCTCATCGAAGTGGAGTATCCGAATTTGGTGACGGTCAGTAGGCCGGGATTTATACAGATAATCGACTACGACGAACAGCGCGAGAAGGCCGTTCGCGATCAGAGGGTGAAATGGGTACAAGAACGGATCTGGAAACAGACTGGATTCAGATGGATCGCGGAGGCGCTAGCTGGGGGCGATCTGACCAACCTCGAGCCTTTCTGCTTCATTAATTTGATGTCGTCTTCGAAGGAGAACCCCCAAAGTTCCCTTCAGGACTTCTCGCGGAGGGTGAAGCAGCGTTTGCAGAAGAATAGACCTATTCTGGTGGGCCACAACCTCTTCACGGACCTGATTTACTTTTGTCGGTGCTTCTTTGGGCCTCTCCCCGACCGTGTGGAGGATTTCCAAGCCATGGCTCACAAGATGTTCCCGGTGTTGATGGATACGAAGTATATGGCCACACACAACTGTGGCTCCATTAATCCCAGGTCTTCCCTGCAGGAAATAAATGACAGCCTCGCTGCACAGCCAACACCAGCAATAAGTAGGTCAATAACTATGTTGTCGTTCCTCACTAATGTCGATCAGGTATACACCCTCAATTCACCAAGTACAATATGCGGACGATTGATCACGAAGCCGGCTTTGATAGTTTGCTCACTGCTCAGGTCTTCATAAAACTTTCTGCCCAGCTCCGAGACAGGGGAACTCCTGGAATTCCGCCAACAGTTCCAGAGACGCCTCAACCCAGTGAAAAGTCCAAGGAGCCCACGAAGCAGGTCATCGGCGACTTCGAGGCTACGGTCGTCCTACCTAGAGGCCCCAAGTCCAACAACGTCCGTATTATGTTCGGCTCTATCGAAGTTGAAAAAGTCGTCCAAGACAACGGCGGCAAGGACGCTGGCGAGGTAACCAGAATATCCCTAACACCCCACGTCTCTCCTGAGACACAGAAGAAGGCCGACGAGGGCCGATTGATTCCACGCTTAGGCGCGCAATTCTGGGACGTTTATGGAAACAAACTGCGCGTCTTTGGTACGAATGAGAGGGTATGCCACATTGGCTAGGCCCTCTTGAAAGCCAGCCACCACACTGCATTATAACTCGCCTAATGAGCGTTGACCACTCATTACACTCCATAATTACGATAAAAGTAGCTCCTAGATACCAGAATACCTAGTTTGCAGAATTAAATAGCAACAGCTACAGTCTCCATAGGCGAAGCCATTTGAAGGAATGTATGCAGCGTCTATCTAACAGTACGCCTTGATTTGAGAAGGTACCGCTAGCGAAAAATGGCCGCAAAAACCGCTCTGAGCACCGGAAAATGATCGACTGGTCGTGGTTACTCAACGCAGTGATGATAAGGAAAGGTGCCGTAGAGAAGAAAAGAACAGAAATGGGCCGCACTGCAGAACTTTTAAACCAAGCGGAATAATGGGTCACATGACATGCTAACCCAGTCGGGCCTAGCTCCGTCCCGACGCTCCCTCGCAGGTGACCGCCAACTTTTCTCGCTATATCGTCGGCCTCCGGAACTGTTGACAAGCACCCCAGCATATAAGCAACACATTTGGAGATGTCGTCAGGGTCCAATGGTGCTAGGCGCGTAGCGTCGCTTTTGCGTATGTGCTTGTCAACCCAAAATTGAGAACCAATGCGTGTCCGTACTGACTGCTCCAGGGCCTGCGATCTCCGATCCCAGAGTGTGCAGAAGCTGTCAAGAGACGCTTGTCCGCCGCAGTTACGCCACGGCCTCAACACAGGCTTCCACAGAATCTTCCTCCACCGCCGCATCAGCCTTCCCCGTCGTGAAGCCCACCCATACCATCAAGGCCGGCGTGGTCCTCTCCCGCCCCCCTCAAATCACCCGCGACCTTACCGACTTCGAAAAGGCGTACTATTTCTACCAGAAGCGATTGAACGAGCGTCTCCAGCTACCTTTCACGAAATACTTCTACTTCAAGCGTGGAACGCCCGCCGACGAGGACTGGAAGCGCAAGATCCGCGAGCGTCAGACCCCCGCACGCGACATCGGCAAGTACAACCCGTACTCGAAGGAGGCATGGAACGATGAACTCCTCGTTGGAGCCGTCGAGTCGGACCCGGCCCACCAGGTGGAGATGCTTGTGCAAGATGCGGAGTCGACGGTCAATGCCACTTCCCAGGATACTAGCAAGAAGGAAGAGATTCCGAGACCCTTCCCCCGGGTGACGGAGGCGGACCAGAAGAACGATCAGAGAAGCCTCAACCGGGCGCTGCAGAGGACTCTTTATCTCCTTGTGCAGTCCAAGGATGGTTTCTGGACGTTCCCCAGCTCTCCCATCGTGGCTGAAGAGACTCTTCGTCAGGTAAGTTCGCTGACTCTGCTCAGTGCCTCAGCAGTGGCAGCAGCGCTAACGCTATTTGACAACAGGCCGCCGAACGTACCCTTGAGCAAGCCGCCGGTGTCAACATGAACACCTGGATGGTCGGCTACCACCCCGTGGGCCACTACGTCTACAACTTCCGCAACCCGAGCAAGCTGGCAACCGGCCCCGCAGGCGAGAAGGTCTTCTTCATGAAGTCGCGCATTATGGCCGGCCAGGCCGATCTTTCCGGAAACGCTCAGAACCTGACCGACTTCAAGTGGCTGTCGAAGGACGAGATTTCGAAGTTTGTGAAGCCGCAGTACTACGCCAGCGTCAAGAACATGCTGGCCGATCGGTAAGCCGGTGTTTCTGAGGTGTGATGGAGTAGTAGTGTATGGATATGGATAGTTGTCGTTGTGCGGACTTGTTTCTTTCCCCGAGGGGATGTAGCCCTTGGTTGGTAGTACAGCAGGTCTGAGTCTTGCATATATCATCTCGTCGGTCATGTATAACTAGCTTTTATTGTTTTCTTTTCGCTTTCTATTTGCAATGAAGACCTTTCTTGTTCCTAAGACTATCCCGAATCAACCGAACGCCATGCAGATTCCTTCCCAGTTATAGTGATAATAGACATAAGTAGGTATCTAGATGCTTCAACAAAAGGACTGCCAACCGATGATTCTACTTCAAATTGAATTTCTGCCCCGTAATCGCAGGCTGATTCTTCGACGAACTCCCCGTCAACCCCTTCCCACACATCGGACACGCTAGACGGCGTTAGCCAGATCATCCGTCAATCGTAATGTAAAAAGAAAGAAAACGAACCATTCTTCTGATACGCACACCGCTGACAATACTTCCGGCCCTGCTCCGTCTTGGTTTTGCAAACCTCACAGGAGGAAGCATACGCCGCGTAGGGGTTCTTAGCTTTGGAACTGAGGAGTTTGCTCTATACGATATTAGCATCATCACCATTACCATCATTTTTCACAGTACTGGTAATAGTAACAACAATAGTAATGATGAAGAAAAGATGATATACATACCTTCCCAATCCCCGTACTCCCCAATGTACTAGACTTAGCCTTTCCCGCGGCAGAAGCAGCACCAGCACCACTGCTACTACCACCGAGCGTTGTGGCCGGTGAGCCATAGTACATTTCTGTTTTGCGTTTCACGCCGGGAGTGGCGAGCTCCGTTTGTTTGAGTTTCTTTTGGCATTTGGCGCAGACCATTTTATTTTGCCTTGGTCTTTTCTTATTACTTTGGGGGTGGAAAAAGAGAGAAGTGGGTATGAGCAGTTATATGTTGAGATGGTGGAAGGTGGTGAAAGATATGATGGATGGGAGTAGTATGTCGGGATAGGAAGTATTGGATGGATGGATTATGGGTGGAGAGTATTGGAGGGATGATGACGCCAGTTGCTTGGTTGGTAGTGTTAGACTAAACTGCACCCGGGTTTTGCGTGGTGGTGGGGTGTGGGGTGCCGTAGTTGGGTTGGGGGTTATACATATTTACATTGGTAGCTACGGTGGGTGGATGTTGGTTTTGTGGGTTGGTTATTTTAGTTTAAGTATTTTTAGTAAGACTTATCTGCTGTAGGAAGTCATAGAGAAGGTTGCTGTGTAATGTAATTGATTTGGCTGGATAGTATCTACTACTGGTCTCAGCTGGTCAGTACTAATATATACTGTCATATGATATTCGGTAGCAGTGTAGTGTCAGATGTACTAATGGAGATGATCATCAGAGTATATACTCCAATAAGCAACACCGTACTAGTTGTCCATGGTCGAATAGTACAAGGTTCTCTGCAGGGTGTGCTGCAGTCTGGCTTGAATCAGTCACAAAACTCTGTTAAACTGGTGTTATATCCTAACACATCCCGCCGATCCATGCATATATCAGTCCGGAACAATGTGATTCCATGTTGCATCTGGGATTCATTGCAGTCGAATGTATACGGAGTGCTTCCGAAGAATATGCAAAGTTTGCCGAGTGTACAATAGATGCCTATACATCTGAAATGCCTGCTTTGATTTTAGTATAGCTCCAGATGCCCTTGAATATTAGTAACAGATCAAGGGTGAAGAGGAGCAGCAACAAACAGTTGATATGCCTACTTGCTAATAATTTCAGTTTCAAAAATCAGGCGAGTCTAGCCAGAACATCCGAAGTCCGTAATGAAATCCGGCCGGTGTGAAATGCCGTCCGGCTTTGAGTTTCATCGGCTGAACACAGCATGTCAGTAATCACAAGCGCATTGCAAAACCGGTCGATCCGTATAACTGGGTTATGACAGTGGCTTTCCAGAAAAGCTCACCGGGTGTGAAGAATAACTACAGTCAATCCACACTTCAGAGCAGCCATCAAGTGCCGGGCGGAGATCTAGCGCTTTAATCTTCAAGTTGGGCGCCTGCCAACACCGGCCGTCGCCCGAAGAGTGGCAGGTGGATTTATAAAGCTAGTCTTCGGAGAGGGCATAGACAAGAAGCTAACAGCCTCGTCAAGAGGATCACGTCTTTTTTCGCCCAGGCGCCTCAGATCGTGACAAGTCATAGTTCGACGGGTATTTTCCAAGTCACCATGCCTTAGCCCCAATTAAGGCCAATGATGGTGTGCTGACTTCGGAAACCAAGAACACCCTACACCTGCAGGTAAGCATATTAGACCATTTAATTTCTGGCCGCAGTTCTTCAGGCCTCGGGGATGTTCATACATAGTATTGGGATGGTGCACTAGGCGACAGCGATGCAGCCCTCTTGATTCATGACCAATGTTTCGAGGTACGGGCGCGATGGTGTGCACAACCACCCGCAACCCGAAAGGGCCACATGCGTATGCCTCCCGGACGGCAGTAAGCAGGCCAAAATAGAATCACGGCTGACTGGCCATGGAAGACGGGAAGAAGAGAAAGCAAGTAGATAAGATGAGCGGTGGTTGCTGACCATCGTGGCCTCCGAGTGGATGTGGCAACAAATTGCCCGTCTTAAATCCTTCTCGTTCGCACAACCCAACTTTCCCTCCACTTCGGCTTCAGCTCTTCCACGACATCCTCCCCCTCCAATTCTGACAGCCAATCCCCGACTCGCTTGGGCTTTGGAAATTTCGTGCAGATGGGAGCTGGACATTCAGCTGCCCTGAACAAGGCGACCCTCCCTCCCACAACTCAGACTTGCGTGGTCCTCCCCAAAAAGCTGTTTGTCTCCCAAAGCTGCAGGATGACCCGCCACTCCTGAACTGGTCTGCATTGGGACGGCGAGTTCCAGAGCCCAGGCTGGGATAGCAAACCTGCAAAGACGGGAACTCGTCTCTATGCACAAGGCAGGGGAAAGCAAAGAAGAAAAATTAATTAAGGGAAAAGCGAAGGGCAACCAGAGGAGAACGGCACAGAAAAGCAAAGAAAGGAAGGAAGATGCAAGCACGGGTCGCCGTGCTACCCAGGTTCCTGGATACTGTCGAGCAATGATCGCCTGTTCCAGCGCCGTGGTTCGTCTGGTTGGACATCGCTCTTTCTGCCCAGACCATCACCCTGGGGCCAGCTCGCTGGTTCCCTGACCTGACTCTTCTATAAAGCGGTCCTTCGGGTGGCATCGCCACGGGCTGGGTTCTTTAGCTGGGATGTTGTCAGATCACCGCCAGTCGCGTTGGACTGGCTATAAGTCTTTGTTCTGGTACTGTTCGTGCGTGTCTCAGCGCACAGCCAGCTAACTGTACGTCTCCCATCCTCGCCTTATCAACCCCCCTCCGGGCATCTCCTTTTTTTTAAAGGACTCTTTTCAACTGACCCTGACATAGTCTAGCGGTTTTCAATCATTTGTGTTTTTGCTTTTTCCCCCAGACACTACTTGGGCGCCCGGACCAGGCTTGGTTTGCTACTAGTCTAGTTTATTGATTACCGACTCCTTTTCCCTGCCTTCACCTTTCTTTTTCTCAGGGCCCAGAACGGCAGGTTGACGTTGAGCACGTCGTCAAGAGGTCGGGAATCCCTTGCTTCAAGGTGGAATCGGAACTGAATCTTGCCCACACCGCACGCTTCTTTTCTCTTTCATCTCCCTTCCCTCACACCTCAGCGGGCATCGCTCATTACCCTCCCACGAGCTGTCCGCCAAAGTTTTCTAAGTGCAAACCTAAAGTAAGGATAAGAGGGCCCTTGAGTGACTCGCCTACTTAGTGTCATCACGGTAGCACGGAAGTTTCGCGCAACGAACCAGGGGACGTCTCTTAGTGGTTACTCCAGTGGTCGAAGGAATCGAGAGGAGATAAGGAAAATGCCCCCCAGCAGTTCGTCTTTTACGGCGCTGAATCTGCCCTCGACATTTTCGCTACCGCCATGCATGGAATACTTCACCCTCACCGCCGGCCCTAATACGGACCTTTGGCGTAAGCCACCGAACCGGGATACTGCAACGGCTCCTATCGTGTTTACATCCTTGCGGAGCCCATTTGTAGTTGCCGAGGTCACTGTCACGGCCGACTGGGAAATGGAATGGGACCAGGGTGGTTTGGTTATCTTTGCCGGAGCTGCGCCGCAATCATTTTCGCCAGACAGTACTCCACGATCGGGCCGCCCCGGATACCCTCAACCGTTACGACCCTGTAAATGGGTCAAGGCCGGGATGGAGTTCAGTTCGGGCACGATGAACGCATCGTCGGTAAGCGCAACCTCCGACGGTGCGGACTGGTGTCTCTCACCACTGTCGATCCCCGATCGCGGTCCATCGGCTATGCATTCGTTAAGAATCAAATTAGAGCGAGTTGGACATTCGCTCTGGATATGGTACCAGGATCCATCAGCGGTGCCGTATGCAGCGAGCCCGGCGGCCGTGAGCAGCACGTGGAAGAAGCTGCGGGAAGTAACCTGGTTCTTCTACGGGGTAGAAGACAAGTTCGTCCACGTGGGCGTCTATGCCAGTCGCCCGCATAGTCTGCCTCGCACCGGGACGATGTGGGCGATGGCCAATGGTCCGGGGGTGGCCGGATCGGCGGCGGCATCAGCGAACGAAGGATTGGTGGTCGAGTTCGAGGATCTGGAGATATTGTAATTTTTTCCGTCTTATCTCGTCTTAGCAGCATTGATTTGGTTCCAGCTACGACCATTGAACGCTTATGAGTCGATGAGCTTTCTTTCTCTTTGGACTTTTGGGCTGGTTGGGTTCAGGAGCCTGGTGCATTGCGGGAGATAGCGAGCATGGGTTTATGTTATGGTTGGAGCGATTGCTGAGACATGAGCATCTATTGAGTTTGGCTGTTCAACACTTATCGATTTAATGAAGACTTGATACGATCTTTTCTTTCATACTAAGGTATACCCACGAAGCAGATTATGTCGTTACAACTTATAGAACGGGTTTATTTCAAGTATGACTACTCAAGAACTAGGAGACTGCCTCTCCCTGAGAGCTGAGCTAAGGAGATGAAGATCATAAGATCTAGACCCGCCCTTCCTATAGAACATCTAGCATTGTATTCCTACTACTTCAAGTACTCTGTAGAATAATATTGCCTGGATACATCCAGCAACACGTGCTAGTCATGTGATCCAACTAAACTATGCTCGCCTAAAGTTATGTATTCTCTCCTCTTCTCCAACCAGTATTGTCTGTTATACTTCCTGGATATGGTCATCATCATAGCAATTCATTGCGAGGAGTGTCAGGACTCAATCCCGCAAGAAGAATTATCATCTTACTCTATGATTATCCCCACATGCTTCGGAAGAAGACAATGAAACCTCAAGATTCCTGTCTAGTGCTGGGGTGAGGTTGACACAGTATGCGGGGTTACTCCGAGCCCCTCGGGGTTTCGTGGGAATGATGCGCGAGAGACGACTACTGCTTGCAGTTCGTTGGCATGCATACATCACACATAAATATTCCCTGGCTTATGAAGGATATGAGTATTTCTTGTCTCTCTTGATGCTATTTCGCCCCTACTATCATCCCCGGCCATGACCAGCCAGATCTTGATTGAAACCCCTACAGTTGAGCAACACTCAACCGGGTTTGGCATTGGAACGGCGACTCCGCGTCTGTCATGGCGATTCCTCACCACCGACAGTAGTCCTCGCGACTGGGAGCAGACGGCCTACGAAGTGGAAGTTGTTCGTTCTGGATCTCCGGAGGAAACTTACCATGTGAGCAGCAATGCATCGATGCTCGTCCCTTGGCCCAGTGGCCCACTACAATCCCGAGAAATCGCACAGGTCCGTGTTCGGGCATACGGGTGCAGCGCCGGCGAGGAGCAGCAGGGTGACTGTGCCACCTCCTGGTCTCCCTGGCGGAGCATTGAGTGTGGACTACTCGACCGCGCTGACTGGGTAGCCCGACCTATTGCCAGTCCTGAGGATCCACAGCCGGATAATCCATTGCGGCCGGTGCGGTTTCGGAAGGAATTCCAACTTCCTGTGGCGAGTACCATCGACAAGGCCCGAATTTATATCACCAGCTTTGGAGTATACCGCGCCTTCGTCAACGGGAATCGGGTGGGGGATCAGTGTCTCGCCCCCGGATGGACCAGCTACCGCCATCGCTTGAACTATCAAGTGTTCGACATCGCGCCCCTTCTGAACGCCGAAGGCCCCAATGTCCTTGCAGTAGAGGTTGCAGAGGGCTGGTACGCCACTCGCCTCGGCTTCCTTGGTGGGCGAAGGCAGCTGTATGGGGATCGACTGGCCGTGTTGGCCCAGCTGGAGATCCAACTGGGACCTAAGGGAGACCGACTCTCCATATGTACTGATAGCACCTGGAAATGTACCCCCAGTGCCATCATCCGGAGTGAGCTCTATGACGGCGAGGTTTACGATACCCGTGAAGAGAATCCGACCTGGAACTGCTCGCTCCTTGACCAGGCCTCCCGCTGGGTGGCCGTCCGGGAACTCGACATACCAACCGCGGCCTTGGTGGCACCGAACGCTCCCCCAGTCCGTATCACCGAGGAGATATCCCCAGTCTTGGTCCACAAGACCCCGTCCGGTGCTACTGTCATCGACTTCGGCCAGAACCTGGTCGGTCGACTTCGTGTGCGCTCGTTGAACAAGCCCTCAGGCTCTCGCGTCTCCTTCATCCACGCCGAAGTGCTAGAGAATGGCGAGCTCGGGGTTCGACCCCTGCGACACGCCAAGTGCACCGACGAAGTCATTTTAAATGGTACAGAGCTGGTAGATTGGTCGCCTCAGTATACATTCCATGGGTTTCGATTCGTCCAGGTCAATGGTTGGGATGAAGAAAGCGATGGTTCACTGCTCCTCAACATCAAGGCGCTTGTGATGCACACTGATATGACCCGCAGCGGATGGTTTTCCTGCTCGCACCCTATGGTCAATCAACTCCACACCAATGCCTGGTGGAGTATGCGTGGGAATTTCCTGTCCATCCCTACAGACTGTCCCCAGAGGGATGAACGCCTTGGCTGGACCGGGGATATCCAGATTTTCTGCCCATCGGCCAACTTCCTCTACAATACTGCTGGCATGCTGAGCGACTGGTTGCAAGATGTCGCGGCTGAGCAGCTGAGGGAGAAAGATGGCTGCGTGCCTCCATTTACAGTCCCCAATATCATTAGTGAGACCCTGTGGCCGCATACGCCGCAGGCTGTGTGGGACGATGTGGTGATCCTGACACCCTGGGCCCTCTACCGGTCGTATGGGGATAGCGACATTCTCCGCCGACAATATAAAAGCATGCTCGCCTGGATTGATCGTGGCATCCGTCGCGGCTCGGATGGACTCTGGGATCCTGAACTTTGGCAACTGGGCGACTGGTTAGACCCAACAGCGCCGCCAGAGGAACCCGGGGATGCACGCACCAGCGGAACTCTCGTCGCTGATGCCTATCTCGTGCACATCACCTCAGTGATGTCCGAGATCAGCCAGGTCCTCGGCCAGTGTCAGGATGCCGCACGATTCAAGACGGACTATGACCAACTGAAGGCAAGGTTCCAGGCCAAGTATATAACGGCCACTGGTTTACTAGTCGGCGATACCCAAACGGCGCTTAGCCTTGCCATCGTGTACGACCTTCACTCCACCCCTGAAGCAGCGCAAGCTGCAGCATCAAGTCTCGTCCACCTCGTACGGCTCGCCAAGTTTCGCGTCGCCACCGGGTTCGCGGGCACTCCAATCATCACGCATGCTCTCACCAAGAGCGGACATCCCCAGATCGCCTACCGGATGCTGCTGGAGAAGTCTCGCCCATCGTGGATGTACCCCATCACCATGGGAGCGACGACCATGTGGGAGAGGTGGGACAGCATGCTTCCGGACGGGTCCATCAACCCTGGCGAAATGACCAGCTTCAACCACTACGCCCTGGGTTCGATCATCAATTGGCTGCACTCTGTCGTAGCCGGCGTCAGCCCTCTGGCCCCAGGCTGGAAACACATACAGGTCGCCCCGACACCTGGGCCTACAATTCATTCTGCTCAAGCCATGTACGACACTCCTTATGGGCGACTGGAATGCCGGTGGTCGATCGAGACTGATGCAGATCGCTTCCACATGGACTTGATGATACCGCCCAACTCTCGCGCGCGCGTGATTTTGCCGACTCGGGAGAAGTTATCACAGCCCGTTGGTTCTCGTGAAGATGGGGGCTTCTGGGTGGGTTCAGGGCGTCACAAGTTCTCAGCGCCCTTCGAGTGGATGGACTATTCTAGGGATTGGCCACCAAAGCCTCTGATCCCGATTATGCGTAAACCGGAACCGGAGGATATTGCGTGAATCTCCTCCACTATCTAGAACATGTCGACCTCCTAAACACCATTAAGGTACCCCACATGAATAATAGACGTGGTATACCTGACTACTAGACACTGACGAGGTTTTGGTATAATATCAGGTATAATATACAATGCTAGTTACGTGGACAACAAGTCTAATTTAGTCAAAGGAGGAGTAGTGGTGAGAGCTGATGCATGTTCAGTAAGTAACCAGTGTGTAGAAGCTCTCACACGGTGTTGTCACCAAAGAAGCGGGACATGCAGCAAAACATTTTGGTGGTGGTAGTATTTACTGGAGAGAGGGGGAGATATGGGTGTATAGTATTGGAATCATTTATTGAGGTAGATTCCTCTATTTTGTGGCATTACAAGTCCCAGTGTATCAGACTGAAGATCAAGATAGAAGAGAAGACTACCGACCAAATCCAACTCGGCCGTTGAACAAAACACAATGCCGACAACTGACGTATTACTTCCAAGTACATAGTACTTAGTAGTATTATCTCATAGACATTCAAGATACTATGAACATCATAGTTGGTACCATGAACTACTATTGTGGTTGTTTGTTTATTTTTATTTGTTGAACAGCTTAGAAAGTAACCCACACACAAAAAGCATCTACTACATAGTAGAAACTCAGCTTGAGTATTACTGCTAGGATCCATGTGACGATCCCGCGCCGCTAAGGCATCTTCCATTCGCTGCCCGAGGCTCGAGCTCCTCGCAGATATGTGAACGAGGGCAAGCGGACTCCGAGAAAACCCCAACCAATCATGGATCTAACTGGGGGGGAAGCATTGAGTTGTAGTAGAGATAAAAACAAAATAGAGTTTACGGACTAGACTACTACATTTTTTTTTCTTACTCGCTGCTACCTCTATACTTTGTTTCTATGCAGGAAGAACAAAAAAAATAGTTACCCAACTACGTCAGAGTGTGAGAAATGACGACGGCAGATGTTTTGTTTTTGGTGTTGCCCAGTCAGTCATGACTCAGTTGGTAAGTAATTGCCGTGATCTGGTTTCTGGTGTCCATGGCTGGGCTGGATGGGGGGAAGGGGATACTTGGGCTCCACTGCGATTTATAATGGAATTGGAATTTGTCTGGCTGGGTTAGTCGAGGCCCCGGGGGCATGGGGGGTTTATTGGATAGGGGGAGGGACTCAGAAATACGAGTCTATTTGATGGAGTAGATGGATATACGGAGTACTATGGAGTATGGATAGATAGTGGATGGGGGAGAGAGAGAGGTCAATAGGGGAGGGAGGAAGCGAGAGGATGAAATAGGAAAAAGGAGAAAAGGTTGGTTATATGACTCATTGTATTCATTATTAGTGAGTTATGCTGTTGTTTAGATCAGTTCGGTTCCCTTCCACCGAATGGTGGTTTAGGAAATTATCGATATGATTTCTTATTCGTAGGTGCAATGAAGCTCGAGCTTGCAGGGCACTTAGTACATACTTATCTTCTACTGGATGAGAAGATCATACACCTGACCTGAAGGAACTGCGGGTTTCGCTTTTGCCAACACAGCAACCCTCCGACCCGGAAAAGTATGATGGTGATGATCATGATGTCTTCTTGTTATGCAGCGACTAAAGCATAACACCGGGAATTGCGGAGGCGAACATGTAAGTGCAAAACAGATGGGACTGGACTGGACTGACTGGACTGGTACTTATTGACCTACATATGCTGTGCAGCGGGATTCGATGCGATCGGATCTATCTGTCTCTCCATCTATTCCCCAGGGTAACTATCAGGTTTAGATCAGATTTGAGGTACTTTAGTATAGTTCCGCCCTCAATAATTGGTGAATTGGTAAAAGGTGGCTTAACCAGAAACGCGCGAAGTAAATACTGCTAGTACAGGGTATTTTGTTGTTGTTGTTGATATGATGGACTTTTTTTTTCCCTGTCTTCTGTTTCGGGACGCTTTCCCGCCGGTGCCGAGTTGCCCTGCGAAAAAGTAAAAGTCTTTTTTTTTTTCTTTTCGGCGAGCTGCGGGTGGAGGTGCCGGTGGTGCCACTAATTCAGCCTAGTTTAGTTTCTAGTACTGAGAGAGTTCTCCACTCTGCCGGGCCAGTCAGTCAGTCACTCGCTCCATCAGGGATTTTCTCTTTTGTTTTTTTCTTTTGGTTCCAACGTTCCGCTGAACATCATAGGGGAAAATCAGTCGCAGAAAGAAGAACAAGAGAAGATAACTGCAGCAGAGGAAAAGCCTGTTCCCAACTACATCCTGCATCATACAAAACCTGCATTGTAAGCAGCAGCAGCAGTAGATGTTCCAGGAAGAATATGTAGTACCCTCACAGTCCTCCGAAGCGTAAGAGCTTGCTTGTGAAAGGCGCATGTCCAGGCTTATCTTGCATCGCAAGGTCTCTCATCGTCTCTCTTCTCACCTCGCATGATTGGTGCCCTCAAAGCCACATCACTTCACCGCATTTTTCCTTTCCTTTCCCAGGCGCTCGTTAGCTTGAAAAGGATCGGCGAATGTGATGCCAATAATTCCTCTCTTTCTTTTCCTCTCCGGACTGCGGCGCTTGCAATGCGAACGGCCTCTCATTGGAGCCGGACCAACGCCTGCGCCTCGGCTTTTCCAGCAATCATTCCGGTCTGATATGGCTTGATCATTCATGCTTTTGCAACTCGCTCCTCGTAGGTTTTAACCTTGGGTCTAATTCTGCCGTTTCCCCCCTCCCTCATTGATTGTTCCATTATCAGTGGTCATCCACACCCACCTTTTCCTTTGCCCCCCCCATCGAGGAGCGGGTGAGGAGGAAAAATCAAAACTGTACGTAGTAGAAAAGTAGTTGTCCCCGGGCAATGGCATCATGGCGCGACCCTCCCAAACCAAAAAAAATCAAAATCAAAACAAATCCTTACTAGGCAGAAGGGGGAAAAACTGGAAATCACTGTGACAACTGCAGCTGCCCCGCCAACTGACCGGGCTAATTAACGGCCATCCTTACACTAGAAGGAGTAGACTAGATAGATAGTCAGTCATCCTGGGTCCCCATCGGTCTTCCGTGGGGACCGCAGTGTTTTATTATTATTGTTATGTAGTTACTGGGAAGAATTAGATACTTACTAAGTAGTAGTACTACTAAGCAAGTAACTGACGGATGCTGGTACTGGGTTGCTGGTGCTATTCTTGTCCTGTCCTGTCTTGTCCTGTCCTGTCCGTACGGCGCTGCTCCGTCCTACCAGTAATTTTTTTTTCTCCTCCTCCTCCTCCCCCTCCTCCCAATCCTCTCCCTCTCCAACCTTTTGATTAGAATTTCCCCTCTCTCTTCCCAATCTTCTCTTTACTTTTACTTTACCTCTCTCATCATCCATCGCTGTTTGTTTGTACTCCCAAACAAAAGAGTCATTCTTATCAAACCCATCTTCCCATCTCTCCCCACCCCCCTCCAATCTCGTCCTCATCTCTCCGCTGCCCCTCCAAGACATCCTCCCCCTCCCCTTACCTCCTCACTCCTCATACACCTTTCAATTCCACCTCGGGAGGGCGCTGTCTTGTCCTACCACGCCGTTTGCCGTCTGATCGCCTGTATATTATTGCTTTTCCAGTCCATTGATATCCTTGCGGTGGCCCGTCTGTTCTTGTCTTGATACCTCCAGACTCTCAGAAAATCACAACAACAACAAAAAAGCCTAGTCGAGTCCAGCGTCTTACAGTTTTATCTTCCTCTTTCCTTCTGTTTGCGTCTGTTGCATCTTAACGACTGTTACGACCTTTTATGACCACAATGGCCCACCCCGCTGGTGAGACCGTCACAATCTCTGTCCGTCGTCCGATTGACGATCCCGTCTTCGTGGCCGGCACTTTCTCCGAGCCGCAATGGGAGCCCCTCGAACTGAGCTCCAAGATGGTGGATACCGAACCGGATGAGGAGGGATTGGTTTCGACAGAATATCTTTTCTACCGCGAGTTGGAGCTGTCGCCTGGTCAATATCAATATAGATTCCGCGAGGGCGCTTCCGGCCCGTGGTTCCACGACGAGGCTGTCAAACACGGTACGCTTGAACCTTCTTTTCCCCGTCATTGCATCATCGCGCAACCCATCTGAAGCTGACAAACCTTGCAACTACAGCCGCAGGGGAAGGAGGTCTGGTGAACAACTTTCTCACCGTTGGACCGAGCGGAGATGCCGCCGCAGAGACCGAGGAAGCCGCGCCGAAAGAGAACGGCGTCAATGGAGCCGCTGAGCATGCTGCCCCCGTACAGGAACCCGTCGTCGAGGAGAAGCAGTCCGAGTCGGTCCCCGAGCCGGAAGAAAAGAAGGATGCTGAAGTGACGGAGCCTGCCACCAACGGTGTCGCGGCACCTGAGGTCAACGGAACGGAATCCGCCGAACAAACCTCCGACTCCAAGCACGAAGACGTTACGACTGAGAAGGCCGACGAGGCGACGGAAACACCTGCTGAGAGCCAGCCCGCACCGAAGGAGGCGGAAGAGGTTCCAGCTGCCCCCGCCGTCACCGAGGAGGTGAAGCCTGAATCTGACGTCCAGGTCAAAGCTGAGGAGCAACCCGAGACTTCGACAGAGAGCGCCACCGTCGCGGACACCGAAAAGGCCGCCGAAGAGCCTGAACACACTGAGGTTACAGAGGAGGTCACGTCGAAGCCGGCAGAGTCTGCTCCAGAGCCCGCAGCGGAGGAACCGACCCAGGCTGAGGTTTCGGGAGAGCAGCCCGTCCTGGAGGAAGTAACCCCCGAGGTTGCTGCCAAGGATGTTGCTGCTGAACCTGCTACTGAAGAACCGGCCCGTGAGGAACCTGCCGCCGAGAAGCCGACGGAGTCGACTGTTGAAGAAGCTACTACGCAGGAGGCCCCCAAGGAAGAGTCCGCACCGAAGGAACCGGAGATCCCCGCCGCCGAGACGACTACCGAATCTACCGCAGAAGAGCCTACAAAGGAAGTGGAAGAGGTGAACACTACAGCTACCGAGACTGCCACTGAGGCTGCTCCCGAAGAGCCTGCGAAGGAGTCGGTTACAGAAGAAACAGCGGAAGCGCCCACTGAGGTTCCGGCTACCGAGCCCGCTACGGAGGAACCTGCGCAGGAGGTCGCCAAGGAGGAAGTCAAGGCCGAAGAACCCGCCGAGGCGACCCCTGCTGTGGAGCCCACCGTTGAAGAACCTTCGGAGGAAGTGACCAAGGAGGAATCTACTCCGGAGCCCTCGACTGCTGAGCCTACCACGGAAACCGTGGACAAGGCCACCACTGAAGAGGCCCCTGTGGAATCTGCACCTGTCGAGGAGCAGGCCAAGGAATCCGTTACCGACAAGGACGCTGTGGAGCAGCCCGCTGAGGAGGAATCCGCCGCCCCTCAACCTTCCGAGGCCCCGGTCGAAGAATCTGTCCTCGAGAACACCGATTCTGAACAGACAGCGGAGGTGGCCACCGAGCCTGTCACCGAGACCCCAGTTGCTGATGAGCCCACTGAACCGTCTGCGGAAGAAGCGCATGCTGAACCTGCTGCGGAGAAGGTTGAGGAGCTCAAGACAGAAGAGCCTGCTGAACAGAAGGCATCTGAAGGTGCAGCTGAAGCTTCGATTGAGACAGAGGAAAAGACTGCAGAGCCCGCAGAGGAGCACCCTACAGAGGCAACCACCGAAAACGCCGAGCCACCGGTCACGGAGAAGCCGACAGAGGAGCCCGTTGAACAGGTCACGGAAACCGCTGAAGAGGTTGCCAAGGAGGAGCCTGTCCAACAGGAGTCTTCTAACGAGCCTGTTACCGAACAGGCTGCTGTTGATGCTCCGGCTGAAGAGACTACGGAAACTCCTGCTAAGGATACCCCTGTCGAGGAGGTAGCGACTGAAACTGTTGCAGAAGAGGCACCTGTCGAGACTTCGACCACGGAGGTGGCTGAAGAAGCTGTCAAGGTTGACTCGGCTGTCGAAGAACCGGTGGCTGAGAAGCCTGCCGCAGAAGAATTTGCTGTCGAGGCTTCCGTTCCAGAGACGGCTGAGGAGTCTCCCAAGGAGACTGCTGCGGAGGAAGCAGTGGCTGAGGCGGTTGCGGAAGAGCCCGTTGCTGAGACCGTCGCTTCGGAGACTGTTGAAGAGACCGCCCAGCCTGCAGTTGAGGAACCGGCCACGGAGACTTCAGCCAAGGATGTTGCTGAAGAGCCTGCTCAAGAGCCTGTTGCTGAAGCCACCGCTACAGAGGCCGAGGCATCTGCCCAGCCAGCTGCTGAGGAGCCGGCTTCTGAGAAGCCTGTTGTCGAGGAGCCCGCCCCTGAAGCAACCACCACGCAGACCGAGGAAACCGCGCCAGAGCCTGTCGTCGAACAGACTACTCAGGAGACTCCGGCCGAAGAAGTTGTCGACCAACCGGCTGTTGAAGAGCCGGTCGTCGAGGAACCTGTGGCCGAGAAGACAGTTCAGGAAGAAGAACCCGTCAAGGAAGACGAGCCTGAAGTGACGGTTGCACATGAAGAGACCGTGAAGGAGGAAGTCCCGGCTCCCCAGGAGCCTGCTCATGAAGCTGCTCCCGCAGTCCCCGAGTCGCAGGAGACTGCCGAGGTCGCTGCTGAAGAGACCAAGGAGGCGGTTGCTGAAGAGCCTGAGCATACAGCTGAAGCTCCGGCTGCTGAAGAGCCAGTGAAGGAGGAAGTCGTCGCGGAGACCAAGCCTGAAGAAACCCTTCCCGAGGAATCTACTAAGGAGCCTACCGTGGAGGAGTCTACTGTGCAAGAATCCCAGCAGACGGAGGAGCCCATTGAGGACACTGTCGCGGACGAGTCGACGGACGAGTCCTCCAACTTGGCTGAGTCTACTGTCGCTACGACTGCTGGAGATGAGATCGTTTTTGACAACCAGTCGACCAAGGAAACTGAGCCAGTCACCGAAGAGCTTGTCGAGGAGTTTGCTAAGGAGGCTATCGAGGAGCCTGCTGTCGAGGAGCCTGCTGTCGAGGAGCCTGCTGTCGAGGAGCCTGCTGTCGAGGAGCCTGCTGTCGAGGAGCCTGCTGTCGAGGAGCCTGCTGTTGAGGAGCCTGCTGTTGAGGAGCCTGCTGTCGAGGAGCCTGCTGTCGAAGAGCCTGTTGTTGAAGAGCCTGCGGTCGAGGAACCTGTTAAGGAGGCCGTCGAGGAACCTGCTGTTGAGGAACCTGTTAAGGAGGCTGTTGTTGAGGAGCCTGCTGTCGAGGAACCCGTCAAAGAGGTCGTCGCTGAGGAGCCTACTGCCACGGAGCCTGTTGTTGAAGAGCCTGTGGTCGAGGAACCTGTTAAGGAGGCTGTCGAGGAACCTGCTGTGAAGGAGGTTGTCGTTGAGGAGGCTGCCGCCACGGAACCTGTTGCCGAAGAACCCGTCGCTAAGGAAGCCGTTGAGGAGCCGGTGACTCAAGAGCCAGCTGAACAGGCTGCCATCGAGGAACCTGCTGTCGAGGCGCCTGTTACTCATGAGGCCGAAAAGGAGACTGCTGAGGAGCCGGTTGCGGAAGTTGCCCAAGAACAAGCGGCAGCTGAGTCGGTCACCGAGCACTCTGAGAAGGAGGCCGTTGCTGAGGCTGCTGTTGCGGCTGTTGCAGCAGTCGCGGCGGCGGAGGTTGTCGACAAGGTTTCTGAGCCAACTGTTCAGGAGCCCGTTGCTACCGAACCGGTTGTTGAGGCCGCAACTGTTGAAGCTACTGAGGCTCCGGTCGAGAAGGAGGTTGCTGCCGCAGAGCCTGCCCCTGAGACCCACGAAGAAACCGCCAAGGCCGAAGAGCCACAGGAGCAGAAGGCTGCGGAGGAAGTTGTCGCACAGGTTGAGGAACAGGTTGCCGAGCCGGTGCATGCTCCTAAGGATGAACCGGCTGCAGTTGAGACTGTTGTCGAGCCTGCTGCTACCGAGGAAGCCCCGAAGGCCGAAGTTGCTGAGGCTGTTAGTGTCGAGGAGGAGGAACCTGTCCAGGTTGAAACTGTCAGTGAGCCGGCCCCGGTTGAGCCTGAAGCCAAGGAAGTGCCTGTGCCTACCGAGGTCGAGGCTCCTGTCGAGGCCAACATTGTGACAGCACACGAAGAGCCTATTTCTGAGACGGCCAAGGAGGCCGCTCCTGAGGAGTCTGCCAAGGATAGCATCTTTAGCCCTGAGGTTCTTGGTGCAGGTGTTGCTACTGTTGCTGCCGGTGCTGCCATTTCCGCCGGAGTGTATGCGGCCACTCACAAGGAACACGAAGCTGTTCCTGAGCACGTTGAGTCCAAGCAAGTTCCCGTCCAGCCTGAGAGCACAGATAAGGCAGTCGTCGCCGAAAACAAGCCTACCGAGCGTAAGCACCTCTCAAGTCCTGCAGCGAATCAGCTAGAAATTACCGAATATGGAGCTAACCCTGTCATAGCAGCAACCGAGGCACCTTCTACCGAGCAGCCTTCTGCATCCACCCAACAGCCCCATGTCGAAGACGATGCCGAAGACCAGACCAAGAAGGCTTCCGAGTCCCAGCCCGCCACCGAGCCCGCCGCGCCGTCCGAGAATGCCGCCGACAAGGCAGTTGCCACCAAGGGCGACGAGGAAGATCGTGCCCAAAGTCAAAACCGGTCAGTCACAGCTGTTTCTCTGAACCGTAAACATGACAGCTGGTTTAAGACCATCCTTCGGGCTGTGTTCACCAATTTCTTTGGGGCTATTTTCTCGCCGTTCCGTCGCCGTGGGAGGAACAACCAGTAGAGTCGTGTCGGGTGTTGAAGACCGAGACGTTTATTGTTCATGATTGTGGTTGCCAAAGCTAATATGGTTCAGGAATCTGTTCTTGATGAGCGTTTTTGCTGCACCATTGCTAGCATTTGTTTGGCATGCATATACCCGATGATTGTTCGAAGTTGCCGAGTTCGCGCGCCCACCAGTTTCTCCATCGATTCCCCTGTATTTGGTATTCTGCTGTCGAGCTGTTTCGCTCTCCTCTCAAATTGTCTGAATTATTGATTCCGCATTTTTAAATCGTTCATTCCTTTTGTCAGATTGGTAGTAGTTCTGTTGCAGTTTTCTGCCAGTATGTAATGATGTGCATGATGATATGATATAATGATATGATGTTAGAAATACTTTAAGAATCTTAGCTAGTAGATATGTGGGACCTATCCTTGACCTTGACTTAGCCTATAAAGGTTGGTTGTTGCTCTCGTGCCTGTATGCTGAGAGCTACTCCATCGTAGGAATCTCCAATAACCACTCCTTTGAAATATCCCCCCAGCACCCTAATTTACGATGGAAAACAGTACACTCTGGAGAAACAACCTCTTTCTACCTTAACTACACCACTTTCACATAATGCCCAAGATTAGACCACCTACACATGAAGACAACCAAGATCAAGCATGCGTTGTAGTTTCTCCTTCCCGAACCCTATGATCTACATCATCAGATACAAGATATAACTCTCGCGACCTCAGTATTCAAATACAAGCCCAGTCTCTAATATAAACTCCTATAAAGACAGACACATCCATCTCCTTTAACCCATTCCTTCAGCACACCTCACCCCTCACACCACCCAAAACCTGTAACCCTACAGAGCACATAGTAGAAACAAAGATTCACACGACTTCACCACCTTCCAATCCCTCCCAGCCACCCTCTTCCCCCAAAGCACACCAGCGATATCAAGCAGACCGAACCCAACCCCAAGTCCAGCGCTCATTCACTCGCCCTATCAACCACACATATCCCCCAAACCCACAGCAGTAGAAACAAGTAACACCAGCGCCCACATAACATGCAAACATGCATACAGACAAAACACATCTGCATACATCTAGTAGAGAATGTTGTTTACCGACTCACTCCTCGTTTCCTCGTCTCATCTCGTATCATTCATCCATCCATCCATCTTCGTGTTGTGTTGCGTTCTGTCGCGTCTCGTTTCGATTTTCATCTTCACGATACGCCTTCATCACGAATTCAGATACGGATAGAACTTACTACCACTACTAACGTTACGTTACGCTGTGCTTTGCTTTGCTTTGCTTTGCGTTGCTTTGCTTAGTCGTCGATACGTACGCACATCACATCGCATCATTCAAGATTGATTGATTCCCATTTGCTCACAGCTTAGTCGTCAATGCGTCCTGCTGTGATTTACCGTGCCACGTTTTTTTTGATCCTTTTTCGTTCCGCTCAGCTTTGGCAGCGTCTGCGTGAACGGGAGAACCAGAAGATTAGGGATAGGGAAGGGAAGGAGCCTAATCTTTGAGTTTGAGTTAAGTTGGTTTTGATTGGGAAAGGTAGAGTATTATCTTCTTCTTGTTAGGATTGAGGAGTCAGATTGCTCACTGTGCTAATACAGAGCCCAGTTCCATCCATTGATTGGACTTGATTAAGCTGGTGAGTTCTGATTCATCCTGGGGAACTTGAATCGATAAAGAAGGAAATAATTAGAGAAGTAAAAAGACACAGCTAACCATGCTAGCATACTGCTTCTTCATCATGTCGGTCAATGAGGGAAATGCGTGGGCTCTGCGACGGGCCAAGGAGAGAGAACAGATGAGATTGAGCGGTGATACCGAGCAGGGTAGTCTTTCCTCGATGAAAAGTGGTATGTGTGCTTCTTTTCTTCATCTCATACTGCAAGGAAGGAAGGGAATAAAGAAAGAAAGCTAACAAAAAGAAACAGTTAAAACGATCTCGCCAGAACTAGGCAAATTGGACTTCGATTCCGACCTCGCTCTACCAATGCCAAATCCTCGCACTGCTCGAGCCAACTCAATTGTAAACGACACTCCCCCTAGCTTGCCTACCAGTGGAAGCGGGAGTGGAAGTCTCTGGAGCAGAGGCATTGCTAAGAAACGCTCGTTCACTGAACCGGGTCGTTTGACAGCGGCGGCAGCATCAACATCAGCGACTGGTGAGAGAAAGTCGGAAAAGAAATCAACCTTCAAGGCTCTCAAGGCCAAGCTCAGTTTCAAGGACCTAAAGAAGGAGTTTCGCAAGGAGGTCCCACCGGCAAGTACGATGCCGAAAATCACTATCCTCCGGGATGATTCTTCTTCTTTAGATTCTTTCGCTGCAAAGGGGAACAATTTCGAAGTCGAGAGGCTGTACACTCCCAGACCTAGGGTGATGGAGGTGAGTTCGGGGTCATCGTCGCTATCACGGAAGTCAAGTGTGATACGGTTGGATGATTGTTTGAAGGATTTCGATAAGGCGTCGGATTCTTCTGTGCGTACGCCCATGAAGGATGGTGGTGGTGGTGGTGGTGGTGGTGGTGAAGGCGCTAGATTCAAACATTCGCTCATCCACAGCAATCAAGCAGAAGAGGGACATACTTCGACTCTGCTCGATGCCGTTCTCCTGAGCGGATCGTCACCAGCTGCCCGTACAGGAGAGTTCAGAAATAGCAGACTGCCCGAGGTCGTCAGTACACCTCAACGCGCATGCAGTTATGCAGCTGAGCCAGCGTCTCCCAAGAGTGCGGCATCCACGGTCCGCGAGAGCGAAGCTGCACGCACGTACTCCCCATCGGTGTATGAGACGATCTTGTCTGATAGAACGTCCGACCTGCCACGTCGCGATCACGGGGTGACCAGTATAGAGGAAGTCATTTCGCTCACGCCAACCCGGGACGGTGACTCGTCCGTCAAGAAAGGTTCCGACACCCGTCTGTCGAAATTGGCGTCTCCTGCGTCGACGTTCCACGCTGGTCCTGATGGCTCGTCTAGCGAATACGTTACCACTCAGGTCCCTGTCGATAGAGCGCAGCTTCTGGGTTCCACTGGTCGGGGTGGCTTCGCCCCTACGCCACCAGACCCAGGTTATCAAAACACGGCGGCGCTGGAGGAGCAACTTGCTTCGCACGTAGAGCAGCTCCATTTCCACGTGCAGCATGCGGCCAGTAAACTCGTCAAGACGTTCGAGGACAAAAACGCCTGGCACATGGACCAAGTTCTTCGCCATGTGGACACGATGGTTGACCTAGCTCAGGCCATCAACAAGAAAGCAGCTGCTCAGACTGAGCTACTGAAGGAGGCACAGACGGCCGTTGCGGATGTCAGGGCTCATATCGACACGCTGCGACGCGAAGTGCGCGTCATCAAGTCGAAAATCATCACTGCCATCCACGAGGAAATTGGCAAGCTCAGGTACGACCTCCAAGAGGAGGGTAAGCTTGGCCCTGGCAACCCAGCATCTGAGGGCATCTTGACCCCCAGTCCTGGGCTGCAGGGCCCGTCGATTCCTTTGATGGTGAACCGAGACTTGAGCGCGCAGGATGATGGGAGGGACAAGTTGCTGCCGAGAACAGAAGATAGGAAGTATGGTGAGATGAAGAAGAAGCACGAGCAAGAGGAAAATAAAGAAAGAAAACAAGCAGCCCCGTCGAGCGTGTTACGCAGTGCCAGTCTTGTGAATAGCTCGTCCTCCGCTTACCTGAGCGTCAGAGACCACCATCACCAAATCACTGAAAAGCGAGTTGCCTGGAAAGATGACTATGAGGACACTTCAGGATCCCCCACTCCCAAAGCATCTACTTTTCTCGATCTGCCCGACCTGCTCGTGCCAGCAATCGAACAAGCCGAAGCCTTACTCACATCTGCTGCACAGCCCAAGATGGACAAACCTGCACCCAAACGCAGCTTCTTCAACCTACTTCGTCACCGTGACAATGACAGTAACGCCAGCCGCACGCAGGAGAACAAACCTCAACCTGTCGACAACAACAAGGCACAGGACAAACTTACCACCCCCAATCCAAATCCCAGCCACGATCCAAGCCTGGACCCCAGCACCATCCACCCAGTCCTACGCACCCCCGAGCAAAGCAAAATCCTCGCCGAGCGCGACCTCGAACGCATCCGTCTCGAGAAGCACCAGCTAGCCATGCTGACAACTCCAAGTCCAACGCCCGCTCGACGTCCCGGCGTGCTCAAGCTATCGAAATCTCACTCTTCAATCGGCGGTGCTGGCACTTCTACTCCTGATAGTACCTCCTCCTCACCTCCTACTCTGCACGGCTGGCCTCTTCCAGACGTTTACAAGAATAGGTTGCCTGCTGTGCCATCTCGCAGCTTGAACTCAACTCCCCAGCAGCAGCAGCAGGGCTTCGATAACCCGTACCCGATTTTCAGACATCCTGTTCCGGCCTCGACTGCGTCTGGCTCTATTGGTTCTACTACTACTAATACTACTCCTGTCGGGCTATCGCCTTCGCAGGGTAGTACTGGTAGTCGTACTGGTGGACCCCCTCCAAGACCTCGTCGTCCGCCTCCGCTTCCGCTTGAGCTGATTTCCTCCAATACCACTACTACTACTGTTAGTCTTGGACGGAAGAGAGAGGGGTCTGGTAGACATCGGAGTGGGACGTTGGAGAGGGTCGACGAGTGATTAGATTTGAATGGTGATGGGTTGGTGAAGAAAGTATGATTGATGATAGTGGAATGGCTGGCTGAATGGCTGAACTGTCAGTCAAGTCTCAGTCAATTACTTCTTTTGTTTTCTTTACTTATGAGGTGGACGATGTCATGACTTTATGTTTTATTGAGTTTTATCATGACGAGCGAGGGTATGTTTCTTTTTTCGTTGGCATCTCATTGAGCGGGTATTATGAGATTATTGATGAGAGTGAGGTGAGGTGTCAATGGTGTTGTAAGGGCATATTTATGGATTCGGAGTTGGAGGAAAAGGAAGTTAAAAAAAGGGGGGTTTTCTCTGAGTTATCTCATTCGTTTCATTTTACCGGGTATCGGATACTCTATGGGAATGGTGAACAGATAATGATAATAATAATGAATATAAAAAAAAAGATATAAGAGAGAAGTTGGAAAACGCGTAAGATATGATAGATAAAATTGACCCGCTAATTAAATGCAATGACTCTATTTCCGCGTCGCAATCATCTTCTCTACATCCAACGCAGCATCCCGAACCTGAGGACAGTAATGCTGGCGCAACAACTCTCCCTCCCAGATCGTGCCCGCGAAGACATTAGTCGCCTCAATATCAGTGGCATACGCATTGAACACACCGTCTCCCTTGCGCTCATCACTGTGCCACAGTGAGGAGATGCGGCGTGCATTATGCTTGGCCACCTGGTTCATGAGCGACAGTGTCGCGAGGGCGGACTTCTCGGGCAGCTGGAGCGAGGATGTCATCAGGCGCTTCGAGAAAGAGCCTAGGCGGACGGGAGGGGGCATTCCGTGTGCGCGGGAGATAAGAGTGGATTGCAAGCAGCGAAGGAGCAGAACCATGGGCGTTTGGAAGTTGACCTTCTTCCTGGATCGCCAGGCAGGGTTGGCTTCGGGGGAGTTGGGGTCGGGGAGGCGGAGGGATTTGTCGGGGTTGAATTCGACGTCGGGGTTGATGGAGAGGTTGTAGAGAGAGCGGTAGAGGTGTTTTACGAAGAAACTCAGGTCCAGGTGGAGTGTGCTGGCGGCCTTGCTGGCGTCTTGTCCTTCCAGGAGTGCAAAGGCTGTGACGGTACAGAGGAGGGCTTCGCGCTGGGCGTCGCGTGTCGTGGCTGGCTCCGCTTCGTTGGTTTCGTCTGTCTCTTCTTCCTCTTCTTCCTCCTCGGCTCGATCCGCGTGGCCGATCAGGTCCTTGAGTGCTTCCAGCAAGTCACCGAAGAAGTCCTGGTTGATCAGGTGGGCGTACTTGGCCAGACCTTCGAGGACGGGGCCCATGAGCTTGGGGATGCGGAGCTTGAGGATTCGGAAGTAGACGCCGAAGACGAGCTTCAGTGTCTCTGCCTGGTTCTTGTCTCTCTCCTCGTGGGAGACCAGGGCGTCGGCCTCCTTCATGTCCTTCTCGACTGCTTTGCGCTCCTTCTGGACCTTGCGTTCTCGCTTGGTGCGGAACTCGCGCTTCTGCTTGGGCTTCTTGCCAAATTGCGGGGTCTCCTCTTCTTCTTCGCGATCGATTCTGTCTCTTGACGCCTTGCGGGAGAATTCGGACAGCAGACGGAGGTGGAGGAAGGTATCCAGGACGGTCTCGTTGATGCGGAATTCCTTGGCCTTCATCATCTTCGATAGTAGGCGGACAGCCTCGAGGGACACGACTCCGTCCTCGTCCCTTATGAAAACCTCCTCCATTGTCTCGCGACATTTGACGAAATCGGCATCGACTTGTTTACGGGCGAGGCGGTTGACGAGGATCTTCAAGAGCTCGCTACGGAAGTTGAAATGCGCCACGGAAAGGAGAAGGTTGCAGGCGCAGTTGATCGCAATGCTCTTGAGGCCAGGATCCACCTGGGGGCCGTCCTTCTTGGCTGGTTTCGTGAGTTCCACCAGCTTCTGGACGTAATGTTTGTAGTTCGAAAGGAGGGATTGTTCGAAGGTCCGTAGCTTGCGCACTTCCTTGGAGATTTTCGCGGACAGGTCTTCGTCGCCGAGGGGTCGAATTCGGTAGCCAGGAATAACGTCCTTGTACACTGCGGCCTGGGCGGCCAAGGCGAGTTTCTTGATCGCAACATGCTCTCCCCTCTCCATGATTTCGGCCATTGTCTTGAACAGCGGCATGTTGTCTTCCGGATCTTCGTTAATCAACGTAGCAAGTCGGGCAAGTTCCTCCTTGGTCTGGATAATTTGCAGCTTCAATGGGATCTTCGGCTTCTCTTCTTCAACCTCTTCCTCATCTTCATCGGAATCCGCATCCTCCATATCCTCGTCGTCATCGGTACCCAGAAAGCTGTCGGATTCTTCAGCCTCCGGCTCAGGTTCCGGTTCTGCCACATTTTGTAGACCCTCCGCAGTTTTGATAGGCAATCTCGTTTGTTCCTTGTCCTTCTTGCCCAATTTGCGCGGGCGCTGCTCATAGTCTTGTTCGAGGTCCCACTCGGCGGCATTGCTGTAGAAGTCGCTGGTAGACGCACCACCCGAGGATTTGGAGCCACGCTCCTCATCTCCAGGAGGGCTCACCCGTCTCCGTTTAGTCGTACGTGCAGGAGCCATTTCGCGGTGCCTGGGGTATATTCTGGGGTGTGGTAGCGGCAAGTTGTTTGCGCGGGTTGACTGTCCGAAACTTTTTTCCTGCGGTGCCAAGACCTGGACGCTAAAGGCGGCCGCTCCACCTTGTCTAGAATTTTTGTTCCCGCGGAGCTTCGACTTACAAAGGCTGCATCGCAATCGCGTCTGGAAACCCTCCTGCGCTTTTCTGCTTGTTGATATTCTTTTCAGTTTTCGCATCTAGTGCAGTGAACTGAAATAGTCTTTCAAGATGCGTCAACTCACCGAAGGTAGGTGCAACCATCCCCGTCTGTTGTGATTCTTGCGCATGGGTTCTCATAACATTTGTGACTAGAGGAAACCCGGACTTTGTTCGAGAAGTTGGCCAATTACACTGGAAGGAGTCTTAACAACTTGATCGCTCCTCCTTCTGGCTCCGAAGATGCCAACGACCGCTATGTTTTCCGTCTTCACGGCAGCAGAGTATACTACCTGAGACTTTCCCTGGCGAACCTCGCAACCAGCATCCCTCGCGCCAACCTCCTCACCCTCGGAACCTGCATCGGAAAGTTCACCAAGACCGGAAAGTTCAGAATCCAGCTTACGGCTTTGGATGTCCTCGCTCCCCATGCGCGCTACAAGGTGTGGATCAAGCAGAACGGTGTGATGCCGTTCCTCTATGGCTCCAACGTGGCCAAGGCCCACGTCGGAAGATTCAGCGAGGACTGCCCGGAGAATGCTGGTGTGATTGTTATGGATATGAATGATACGCCATTGGTAAGAGGCCCTTGGCTGGATTGAGGTAACCCAGGCTGATAGACAATAGGGATTCGGTGTGACTGCCCGGTCGAGTGCTGAGACCCGGAGATTGGAGCCCACAGCCAACGTGGTGTTCCGTCAGGCAGATATTGGAGAGTACCTGAGAGAGGTAGGTTGACGAAGTGTCATATCCACCGTATCAATTTGCTAACTTTCCTTTAGGAAGATACTCTGTTTACGACCTAAGCCAAAGCCTTGCATACGCGGGATCGAACATGGGAGATTCATACTAGATACCTGGGCATTCTCGCAGGAGTTCTGGAGTCGTCTGTCTGTACATTTAGAAAAGTGTTTCTCAATTCACCTTATCCATCTATTATCTCATGATTTTTCTGTGATTTCGGCTTTGCCGGACATCCGTAGCATGATAAAAGTAGACTAGACTGTTACAGACATTGCTGTATCACCTAGAATATTGAATAGCAAGTCAATTCCACCAGATGGCAGACGTAAGTGGTGGTGTTGGGGAATGTGATGTGAAGCTGGCAGAAGATTAGAATATTAGATGCGGGGCACGTGCACGGGCACCTCTCACTCAGCGAGCTCGATTCGGAGATGTGAAGTTTCCCCATCCAGTCATTTCAGCAGCGGATTAACAACACTTCTGTATATTTCCTCACCTTTGCAGCCAGTGTGCTCACAGCCACCAACCTTTCACATCTTCACTCTCTCGTTGGCTTCCTAACGAGCCTCTACACCCCCTCCATCTGCCAATATTTTCCCCGCAGGCCACTTGCCTGCCTCACCCCACCATGCCGCCTTACTCTACTGCTCAAAAGCAATGTATAATGCAATTCGTGAACCTCACCCAAGCCAAAGATGCAGTAGCTGCAAAGGTATACACTGTCTCATTGCTTCTTTTGCCCTTCCTTCGGCAGATGCCATATCGCCCAACCAGTCTTATCTGCGCTCATCACGTGTTCCTCCATGACTGACTCGTCGCATGCACATAGTTCTTGAAAGCATCTCGCTGGAATGTGGAACAAGCTATTGATGCGTGAGTATATGCTTTTGTGTTCTATTCTCCCTCTCTTTTACTTCCTGGCTATGCTATCGCGTTTCCACTCTTGTGGCCCACGGTCCAAGGGACCTGGTCATCTTATACCTCGCTTGGTTATTTCAATACGTTAGGCCTGGCGTCGTCTCATCTGTCTGTATCCCTCGTCCGGCGGGACTGAATCAAGGTACTGTTAGGTGTTGGCGCAGGCCATCCTGAAACATCTCATTGTTCAGCCATGGCGGATACAGCTGAAGACGTAAATCTGACGCTGTCAGATGTCACTCTGTCGCATGCGATGTGCAGTAAACGACTGTCGATCAAGTCTCTGCTATCTCTGAACGTTATTCACATGGCAGCTTCAGACAAGAGACCTCCACAAGCGTGTAGTATGTCTGTTATCAAATTTCGACATCGATATCGTTCAGCCAGAGTTTCCTACACTTTACCTGGCATCCGTGCGCTTAGAGAATCTGCCTTGAGGTCTATCTCCATTTACCTAGTGGTCCAAAAAATACTGCTCTTGCAGGATGCCTAGCACAAAAGCAGAAAGAACGGGACATTTACACATGAGACCACCCAGCCTGCGTGTTGAAATCCAAGCATGCATCAGAGTTCCACCCACTTCAGCACTCTCTACACCCTCTGCTTCATACACTCACCACCATATGACTCAACCAACTGATCTCAAACAGTCGCTAATTCCAACCTCACCTCCAGATACTTCCAAAGCTCCTCCGGCGCCGGCGGTAGCACATCCTCACTGAGCAAGATCTTCGACAGTTATCGAGGTTCGTCCACTCCCACCACCTTCCTCATAAATGTCCAAAACTAACCTCCATCAGATGCCCCAGAAGACAACCCAGACGGGATCGGCATCGAAGGAGCGATGAAATACCTGGGCGACATCAAAGTCGGTCTCGACGAAGTAGCGTGTCTAGGAATTGCCGAACTGCTCAAATCCCCCTCAATGGGCGAATTCACCCGCGAGGGCTTCATCAATGGCTGGAGAATGACTGGGTAAATACCCCCCATCCACCATCCCACACATCTCCAAACATACACTAATATACGTGGAAATAGAGCCGACACCCTCGACAAAATGATCGCCCACGCCGCGGACATCCGCGCGCGCATTCCCATCCAACCGGACCTCTTCCGGCGGGTGTACCGCTTCACCTTCCCACTCTGCCGCATGCAAGGCCAGCGGAACCTGCAGTTCGAGATTGCGGCGGAGCAATGGCGGCTGTTCTTCACGCCGCAGAATGGCGGGGTACAGTGGAACACGGAGTCGACTCCGTGGTTGGATTGGTGGACTGAGTTCCTGGAGGAGAGGGGGAAGAGGCCGGTGAATAAGGATCTGTGGGAGCAGGTGGAGGTGTTTATGCGGAAGACGATGGAGGATGAGAACTTTGGGTGGTGGAGTGCGGATGGGGCGTGGCCGGGGGCGTTGGATGATTTCGTGGAGTGGGTGCAGAAGAAGAGGGGGGAGGATATGGAGGTTGAGTAGGTGGTGTTTCTTTTTTTTTTTATTCTTCTTAATCATTCTTGATGTGAGATTTGATTAGTAGTCTACGACGACGGTTAGGTAGATAAATGGGATGGGTTTATGATTATTATCATTACATGGTAAGGGATGGTGTGGGGAATCTTTATATCTTGGTATTTTGTTATACTAGGTATGAAAGCTATGGCGACAGTGATAGACAGAAGAGGTATGCAGCATGGTGGTGTCGCCAAGGAAGAAGAGAATAGAAAATCGATAAAACATGTTCATCATAACAGGGGCAGGGCAAACATATCTTCATCTCGACGCCAGAGCTCCATCATCAGAGGTATATCCGGGTCAGATTAGGATGTCATGGGTGTAATGAAATGGATGACAGCGAAAGGGTGGACTTTCCGATAAGGTGGCTGGGCTGAGGCAGCCGCTCATTCCGGCAGTCTCTCGGGTTCGGGAGACGTACCCGAGTGAACGGACTGCTCTAACTGACCATTATTGGAAAGTCCACACTGCCCTGTCGGTAGTCATAAGCTAGATACAGTATATTTACATCGTTTACCGGTAGTCGCCCTTGTCGTACTCGCTACCGGGTCCACGGCGTTGGTCGTAGCGCTGTCGTGCTAAGGTTAGCGACTGGTCGCGTCGGCGGGATCGTCACGTAGCTGATTTACCTTGCGGAGAGCCTCAAGACGCTTCTTCTTGGTGTGCGTGTTGACGTAGGTTCCAATGACGAACCCGACAATGTTGAAGAAAGGCACCCAGGTGTGCTCGGGGAGGAACTTCTGGGCAAAGGCCAGCGCGATGGGCGAGGTGACCCAGCTGACCTTCATGACGGGCATGAAACCGGCCCGCACGGTAGCGCGGACCTGGTGGAAGGTGCGCGCGCCCGCGATAACTGCCATGCAGCACAGGTACACGGCATTTTGGATGGGGGAGACCTGCGTCGCGTCAGCATTCCAAGCGCACGTCAAAATAGGGTTTCAGATCGGACATACCAACAAGTTGCTGGCGAGGATCTGTAGGATCTTGGCCTTGATGCTAGTCCGGCCAGCGAAGACCCGCTGCAGAATTCCAATGAGGAAGTGGCCCAGCGGGGCGCTGATGAACATTCCGTAGAGGGCCATTTTGGGGACACGGGCGCTGAAGTAGTGACCGTGCTTGCTGACATCATGGGCGATCCACGAGGCCAGGATTTCTTGCAAACTGGACAGGACACCGGAGGTCAACATCTTGGTGCGCAGGGGGTTCGACTGCAGTTGGCGGAGGTAGAGCTATAATGGACGCGCATTGTCTCAATCAGTGGACTGTAAACACGCATCGGGGGTGCGATTACACAGGCGCAAAACATACAGCGAGATAGCCATCGCCAGTCAACCGGTTTCCAACCTTGTGGACCAATTCCTTTGTATCCTCCCGTATCGAGGTGACGGCCTCGTCCTGGAACTTGGCAGACATTTTTGCTGATCTGGTGGGTGTGGTTGAGGGTGTGGGTGAGGCTGAAGGTGAGGAAAGAGAAGAAGATTAAGCGCGCGCGATATGGTCAATTAAGAAGGACGGGAGCCAGAAGACGATAAAGTCACGAAGACGGCAGCTACGGATATTACGGGACACGGTTAGCCAAGCCAGACAAGGGAGTGGGGTGGGAACCACAATGGAGATTTGGTGGAGATGGAGAACGAGAGGAAGAGGAATGAAGTGGGTTTTGGGTTGGGGAAAGAAGGTAGGACAGACAGACAGACAGAGGGGAGGTGAGATTTGAGATTAGGTGGAAAACATGGGGTTGGCGACGGAAGATGCGCTGTCCCGCATAGAACGGCAGGGAAAAGGAGTAGCAGGGGGAGAGGGAAGATGGGATTGTTGGCTGAACAGCAGCCAGCCAAAACAACTAGTAACTTAACGAGGCTAAGGAACGAACGGGAACGAGTCAAGGGAAAGGAAGGAGGCTGGTTTGTTCGGGGAAGATGAGCCAAAGCTTACCGAGGTCGGAAGAGTTCCTGAGCGAGTCTGAAATGAGATGCAGCAACACAGACAATATGGGGAAGGTCAACGCGGATAAGAGCAGTAGTGAGAGAGACCCAGTCAATAATAATAGTTAATCCACGGATCAATTCAATGGAGGGACCAGCACCTGCCCTAAGCTGACAGGAGACAGGAATCTAGTTCCAACTTCACCAAACACAACTGGTCAAGTCAATTCGACTAGTGAGTGAGTAGATAGATAGTTGAATAGTTAGTTAGTAGATAGCAGTGATTGATTATTGCTGTTGGGAATGTGGAGGAGGAAAGCAGTCAATAATCAAAGACAATAATAATTTCACTGTCGGTCACTTCATCGGCAAATGGCGAATGTCGCCGCTTTAATACCCGCGGCCTCGGGCTGCCCGCCTTTCGGTCAGCTCCGACATGCGGGCAAGCATCTATCTTAAGGGTTCCAATGTCCACCTTTCCGATGCCTCGCTATATCTGCTAGGATTCTCTGTATTTTCCAGGCATTATCTCAATCTGGAATATATATATAGTATTGAACTCATTATGATTCCTTTTCAGGCTTATCTCAAAAATCCGGTATTTCCAGATGGTCTATACCCTAAGAGGAAAGGGCACTGGCCCAAAAGGTGCACGCCGAGTGCAGCCAGGAACAGAAAATAATCGAGCTTATTTTCAATATATCACTCATCTTGGGTATTTTTCTGATTCTAAATCTGCTCTGCACAGTTCCTATCCACTAACAACTGCACAGGCAGAAAATGTAGCTCACATAATGCTGCTTATATAGAGATGAATGCTTCATCACAGCCCTAGGCCTTGCCTTTATGGCACTACTTATCTGTAGGCCATGTGCATGTTAACCTAGCGTTCACAATGCTTCTGCTACCGTGCTGGCAAGCATCTAATAGCAAATGCTCGTTTGAGGCGTTTGAGTGCCGAGACCTTTGGACCCGGTCTTTGGTGAAGAGGCCTAACACGTCCACATCTCACACGATGTCTCAACGAACACTCAGACGTGTTTTCCTTCCTCACAGGAAGCCTTCATCATCAGGAGGCATCCTTTGAATCACCATTTTCATCGTTGTGTCACACTTGGTCAACTCAACTACTTGAAGAATCATGTCTTCTAGATTACCTGAGGACGAGGAGGAACGTCAGGAGAGCCCTTCGGAAAGGTCAGACTCATCCTCTCAGCTAGTCTTCCTCCCACCCCCCAACAGTGAGCCTTCATCCGTCAGATGGGATCGGCATGCTGCTTTCGAACCGGTTGTTGATCCTTTTTTCAACCTTGTGGCTCGTCGAGAGGACGGCAGACCCCGTCTCTTCCCTCCGTTCTCGGGGTGGAATGAGGAAGAATCTAGAGCTTGCGGTGACCCCTATTGCAAACACGATGTCGTCTTTCATGAGCATGCACTTGACAAGCACGAGACATGCGAGTCCTGTGGCCTTGTCCCGGCGCTCGGTTGGTTCTATCGTTGTGGTGTAGACATCACCGGCTTCTCCCACCGCATGGAACCGGGCCAGGCCCCCGTCCTCAGTCCTTGGATATCCGACGCCATCAAGGCTGGTCACTACACGGAAATACAGAAGAGAATATTGATGTGGCAGAAAATTAGGGTCCTGCAGACAGTTGCCGCAGAACACTCCGAACATCTTGTTGCTTTCCCTGTGACTGGAGTCATCTATGGCATAGGCGATGACGATGACGATGACGACGAGAATCCGCACGTGGATTTTGTCGAAGACGTCTCCAATACCGATCCAGACCAGTTTTCCGAAGACCGCCCCTTGCTACAATCGTCAGTCTACCCTCCTTGCAGCCATCGCGCCTGCTACAACTGTGCACCTCATCTTCAAGAACGAGCATGGGGCAGCATTAACGAGGTGTGCAGAGACACGGCTGTCAGGGCTCCCAGTCAGTGGGATTTGCGTGACCGCAGCATATCGGATGCAAACATTGTCAGGAACTTGGGTCTCCGACGTTTCTCTCCATCACGTCCCGGAGCTGAATCAAGCACATCGCTCGCTGAGGACAGTAAATCACCATCGGCCCTGTTGAAGAAGCTTGTGGATAAGGCGACCAAGAGGTCCGGTTCGTCTAAACATACCAAACCGACTACCACCGTTCTTCCGGTCCTTACTGCCCAAGTTGCTGGGTCCGTTGCTGGTTGTTTTACCAACGCTCCTCCTACCGCATCAGGTGTTGCTCAATCTATAGAACCACTCGCTACTCCATCTGCTCAGCTATCTACTCAGCAATCTACTCAGCCATCTGCTGCACCAATCACCGCGCCCCTTCCGCCTCCTCATCTTGAAATTCCTGAGTGGCTCATGGCAAGTGGCAGTTCGTCTAGCTCACACTCCACGAACTCGACCGCTAGGAACCCGCAAGCAGGGTCGTCGCAAGCGGGACCATCTGGAACGTCTCGACGGAGCTCTACTATCTCAGGACAGCCAGCGACTGCCCAAGGCGCATGGAACAGTATTAACAAGCATCCTCGCCGCCCGAACGTCAGTTCTCGCACCCCGCGTACTATCGTTAGAGTCCCGGCAACCGTGAATGAAGAATACGAAGAAGACCATTGGTCCGGAAGAGGTCATGAAGAAGAAGAAGACGATGCTGATGAAGACTACGACGAGGACGATGAAGATGACGAGTCGGGCGGTTGTCTCCTTGATTTCGCGTCTCGTGCAGAGGAGGACAGAGAACGCCGTTCCTGAAGTAATGATCGACCAAAGATACGAGCGCCCAAAAATCAGCGAAATATTACTGGCGTACAGCCAGAAGGGTATTCAGCCAGTGGTGACGGCAATCAAGTTGCTACTATTACGATGATCCGCTCTTCGCGGGATGAGCACGGAATCCTGGCTCCTGCGTGAACACTACTTTTCCTTAAGTAACTAATGTGGGGGTACGAAAATTTCCTTTTCATGTACTAATTTCTCATATGCCTGAGCAGAATAAGCCGACAGGTCAATGATCACAGCAAAGTCTTTCTTCTCTAACTAATTAATCATTAAAATAATGAAAAGCAATCTCCAGTTTGTCATTATCTGGATGTTGGAAATCAAAACATAAGTAGTATCTATTCTAGTAGTATCTAATCACCATCTAATCTGCAAAACCCACACCGTCGGCATCCCCCCAACCGCGGCAGGTCCATCCATCCACCCACCAGGACCCATCATTCCGAGCCAATTCCGAACCTCGGCACCGCGCCAAGCGCAGCTGCTGGTCAGATGCTTGGATTGACGATCACGCTCGCTCTATTTCCCCCCATGACAATAAAGTCCCCGAACTCCCCAGTGTCCGCAGACTCTAGCAATGTCGACATAATCACCACTGCGAGAATAGACCACCATGGCCGAACACGAACCCGAACCCTCCTCTCCACCCGCTGCTGTCGCGGACAACGAAAAACACAACAATGAGGGGAACCCCCCGCAGGACGACTGTCGCTCACCATCACCACCACCACCACCACCACCGGTATCGTCAATAACCGGCGCTGGACGTCGCCGCCAACAGCTGCTGGCAGCTCTCAAGGCGACAGACCGGACAGTCGACCGGTTCGATAGGTGAGCCACTGCCCTTCTCGCAACATCCTCAAACCAAACACCTCCGAGCTTCAATCCCACTAACTCCGACACCCCCCACACACAACAGACTCATATCCACCGCCGCCGGCCAGGAACGAGTCCTGGCAGTAACAGGCTACCTCGCACACACACTACACCACATCCTCTCCTCAGCACCATGGATCGCATTGCAAGCGCGTCTCAGCCTGCTCGCTCGTCTACGCAACAAATCCTCCACACCACCCAACCCTAAATCTACATCATCATCATCCTCCTCCAAATCACCCCTCCTCGCCCTCTCCTCCCTCATGTCCGAAACCCGCTTCACCCTCCGCCTCCTCGGCCTCTTCCCCCTCTGGACATGGGGCTCTCAGACCCTGAAACACCCACCGGCAGATAAACCCCTCTACATCCTGACGTTGCTGCAGGTGTTCGTGAACGTGATCTACCAGGCGCTCGAGAACGTGGGGTATCTTGCGCAGAAGGGGATCGTGTCGAAGCGGTTCGTGGATCGGTGGGGCGGCATCGATAAGTGGTATATTTGGAGTACGAGGGCGTGGTTTGGACATATTTTCTTCCAGTTCTTTGTGCTTTGGAGGGGGACGGTGTTGAGGAGAAGGAAGCAGATGGAGGAGGAGGAGGAGGCTGGAGTTGAGGGTGTCAAGGGGAAGGAGGAGAAGAGGGAGGCGTTGAGGAAGGAGATTCGGGCGTGGAGGAAGAGTCTCGTTAATAATGTTTGTTGGGCGCCGTTGTGTCTTCATTGGTGCTTTGAGAAGGGTATTGGGTTCCCCGAGCATTTTACCGGGTTGGTTAGTTTTATGGCCGGGGCTTGGGAGGTTTGGGATTCTTGGGTCGCTACGGGGTTGTAGTAGGGGATCTTATGGGATTGGGGTGGGTTTCATGTTGTATTGAGCGATTATTGCGTATGGTTCTTTTTTTTTCTAGTTGTTCTTGGCAGGGTGGTATACTATAGATATAGATCGGGATGGAGAAGACGGATAATTTTACTAGCTTGCTATGCTAGGAAAGGGTCTCATCTGTCCATGTAACACATCCATTTATTTACCAAGCCAACACCTGACACCCGAGCAAATCATAGTCGTCGTACAAATAGACAGTCTAGATCCCTCAACCGACCAAACGCCAAGTAACCAAGCCAGAACGTCTACTCATTGGATCCATGTTCCCAGCAAGCTGGACCACCCCCTAAGCATTCGGTGCCGACGTTCTCGCCAAATCGATCGTCGACGCGCGCTGAGCCGCAAGCATATTCCGATATATCTGGCTACACAACAGTCCATCCATAGGCCAGGTATACAGACCTTGTTCTGTCGACGGAAGCTCATTCATCGCCTCGTCCACCTTTTCTTGGTTCCAGACGAACGCCCCCGCATCGACAATCCGCACACTGCTAATATCGTAGCCCTCGAAAGAGTCCAGCTGAGTGACATGTGCCCGCACATCGACAAGCCTCATGAGCCCGCTCTCATATTCGTAGATTCTGTTGCGATGTTCTTCATTCAATCCGAGGATGAGCATCCCTTCGACTCGGTGCTGCGGGTCCTCTGAGGGCAGCATGACGGGTGTGCTGTCCGGGCTGAAGTGGTAGAGCTTGAACCCGTACACAGTTGCGTGCATCATGCATTTGGCAATGTCCGTGGTCTGCGGCATGTCGAGGAAGTATTTTAGTGCTGTGGGGAGCATGAGGACTCCGTAGACGAAGCGAGCTGCGCAGCCCGGCTTCTCGAGCAGATGGTTTACCTCATCGTCTGTCAATGTGTTGTTTCGTGCTTGCAGGAAGTCCGAGGGGTAATCAGCCTTATCGTCCATGACTTAGAGTTATAAGAGTGGGACAGGTTAATCAAATGAGGCAAGCAAACGATCTATCGGTAGTAGTATCAGTGGTCCCCTGATGGAGAGAGAGTCTCGTGTTGCGTTGCGGGAAATGTCTCAGTGTGATTAACGTTCGCTCATGGGGGGGTTAGCTAAAGAGATAGCAATGGACAGGTGATGGGTATATAGCTATACAAGGCCGTTAACAGAAACTTATATACTGATGGCCATGTTGGACAGAATGTTGCTGTGAATACTCATTTGCTCGAGTCACCAGGACTGGTCGAGCTGTTGCCCCGGCGTGCAAACATAGCCCTGTGTGCACATAGCACTATATAGGGGAGCAGTATTCTGATGAACTCGCCAACTGGGCGAAAGCCAGGTTCACACGGCTCTGGTCAGTTCGATGGTACATGTATACCCTTGTCTGCCGAATAGGGAAGTCCCGTTCATAGGCAGCAAGTTGCCGGCAAGGCAGTCGCCGCCCACCACAAGGCTATTGTCCTGACAGTGCCTTGGGCATGGAAATGCAGAGCCAGAGACAGCCTGGGCTGGTCCAGGCTGACTGATGCCATGCCCTGGCTGTCATAGAAGCACTCCGTGCATGCATGCAGGGAGGATAGCTGCCTCAGGCAGATGTACAGACACGGACACAGTGTTACCGGGCGGTGCAATGCACACGCATATCCCCGACAGTCACAGCAGAGTGAGGGGGGAAACAGCCACAGTGACTCAGTTTGTGCAAAGCATCATGGCTTATAAAGCAACGATGGAGAAACAACACCTAAATATTAGTTGACCCCAGATAAATACTAGTTAGTTGTAGTAGTGGTTAGTTGGGGGACGATCAAGAGTGGATACGACCGGCTTCCATACGCTTCTCTCTCCTCCCCAGGCGGTGGCGGCAACCGGGTTTGGTGGCTCGTGAATCTGCAACAGCTTAAGTCATCAAGCCCCCGGTAGGGCCTGGCACTATCGTCACCTCTTAACTGGAGCTCTCTCTCTGCCATCCTCCGATCTCACTTCCAACTCCCTCCCCCTCTGCCATCCCATCTCATCCTGTCAATTTACTTCCCTCCCTCCGCCATCTCTTTCGGTCTGGTGGGATTTGTATCTCTGTTTCGTTTTCCCATCCCCCTTCATTTTCCTCTTTGTCCCTGTTGCCGAGCTTCACCAAATCCGGTACAGCGACAGTCCTTGATACGTACCCAAGTGTCTACGTTGCTTTACGCGCCTTATCCAGCTTCCCCTCAAGATGAGCGCAGAACCCGATCACACCCACGACAAGAAGAGGGTGAACCTCCAGTACGTGATGGAACCTCTGGCATCAACTTCTACATCGTTCCAAGAAGCTAACCTCATCGCACAGTGACGCCTCCGGCGCCGACAAGAAAGAGGTAAAGACTTTTGTCTGCAGAACGGGAAGGGACCTTGATGGCGAATACTAACAACCATCGCGAAATAGGAACTCGACACCTCGACGGCTATCTTGAAGAAGAAGAAGAAGCCCAACTCCCTCATGTAAGCTAGCTCTGGCCTTGGTGCGGGGATGCTGGTTGGGTACTGACTGTCTGGGTGCTAGTGTCACCGATGCCGTCAACGATGACAACTCCGTTATTGCTCTCTCCAACAACACAATGGACACCCTCCAGCTGTTCCGGGGTGACACCGTTCTCGTCAAGGGCAAGAAGCGCAAGGACACCGTTCTGATTGTTTTGGCCGATGATGATCTTGATGACGGAAGCGCTCGCATCAACCGTGTTGTGAGACACAACCTGCGTGTCAAGCACGGCGATATCATCACCGTCCACCCCTGCCCCGACATCAAATACGTGAGTTCTACTGCTCTCGGCGTTATCCAAGCGACTTCTTACTGACCTCGCTTGTTCTCATCTACAGGCCAAGCGTATTGCCGTTCTCCCCATCGCCGACACCGTTGAGGGCCTCACTGGCTCCCTTTTCGATGTCTACCTCGCCCCCTACTTCCGCGAAGCCTACAGACCCGTGAGACAGGGAGACCTGTTCACAGTAAGAGGTGGTATGAGACAAGTGGAATTCAAGGTTGTCGAGGTGGATCCCCCAGAGTATGGCATCGTCGCCCAAGATACCATCATCCACTGCGAGGGTGAGCCGATCCAGCGCGAGGATGAGGAGGGCAACCTCAACGAGGTCGGTTACGACGACATCGGTGGCTGCAGGAAGCAGATGGCTCAGATCCGTGAATTGGTCGAGCTGCCCCTTCGCCACCCCCAGCTCTTCAAGTCCATCGGTATCAAGCCTCCCCGTGGTATCCTCATGTACGGTCCTCCGGGTACCGGTAAGACTCTGATGGCTCGTGCTGTGGCCAACGAGACTGGCGCTTTCTTCTTCCTGATCAACGGTCCCGAGATCATGTCCAAGATGGCCGGTGAATCCGAGTCCAACCTGCGCAAGGCCTTCGAGGAAGCCGAGAAGAACTCCCCTGCCATCATCTTCATTGATGAAATCGATTCCATCGCCCCTAAGCGTGAGAAGACCAACGGTGAAGTCGAGCGTCGTGTCGTCTCTCAGCTTCTGACCCTGATGGACGGTATGAAGGCCCGCTCCAACGTGGTTGTCATGGCCGCCACCAACCGCCCGAACTCCATCGACCCCGCCCTCCGCCGTTTCGGTCGTTTCGATCGTGAGGTCGACATCGGTATCCCCGACCCCACTGGCCGTCTGGAGATCCTCTCGATCCACACCAAGAACATGAAGCTGGGTGATGATGTCGACTTGGAGACCATTGCCGCCGAGACCCACGGTTACGTCGGTTCCGATCTTGCCTCTCTGTGCTCTGAGGCCGCCATGCAGCAGATCCGTGAGAAGATGGATCTGATTGACCTCGATGAGGACACCATTGACGCGGAGGTCCTGGACTCTCTGGGTGTTACCATGGAGAACTTCCGTTACGCCCTCGGTGTCTCCAACCCCTCCGCTCTCCGCGAGGTTGCTGTTGTCGAGGTGCCCAACGTCCGTTGGGAGGACATTGGTGGTCTCGAGGAGGTCAAGCGCGAGCTCATCGAGAGCGTCCAGTACCCTGTCGACCACCCCGAGAAGTTCCAGAAGTTTGGTCTTTCTCCTTCCCGCGGTGTTTTGTTCTATGGTCCTCCCGGTACTGGTAAGACCATGCTTGCCAAGGCCGTGGCCAACGAGTGTGCTGCCAACTTCATCTCGGTCAAGGGTCCTGAGCTGCTGAGTATGTGGTTCGGTGAGTCCGAGAGCAACATCCGTGATATCTTCGACAAGGCCCGCGCCGCTGCTCCTTGCGTTGTCTTCCTGGATGAGCTGGATTCTATCGCCAAGTCTCGTGGTGGCTCTGTCGGTGATGCCGGCGGTGCCTCTGACCGTGTCGTCAACCAGCTTCTGACTGGTAAGTTGATTGTCTCGATGTACCTGAGTAGTTGCTAACTTCCAAACAGAGATGGACGGTATGACCTCCAAGAAGAACGTGTTCGTCATTGGTGCCACGAACAGACCTGAGCAGCTCGATGCCGCCCTGGTCCGTCCTGGTCGTCTTGACACCCTGGTCTACGTTCCTCTGCCCGACCAAGCCTCTCGTGAGAGCATCCTCAAGGCCCAGCTCCGCAAGACCCCTATCGCTGGCGATATCGACCTTTCCTTCATTGCCAGCAAGACCCACGGATTCTCCGGTGCTGATCTCGGCTTCGTGACCCAGCGTGCTGTCAAGCTTGCCATCAAGCAGTCTATCGGCGCTGACATTGAACGCCAGAAGCAGCGTGAGGCTCAGGGCGAGGATATCAAGATGGAGGACGAGGAGGTCGAGGAGGAGGACCCGGTGCCGGAGCTTACCCGGGCACACTTCGAGGAGGCGATGAAGTCGGCCAGACGCTCCGTCAGCGACGTGGAGATCCGTCGCTACGAGGCGTTTGCCCAGAGCCTGAAGAACTCGGGTGGCAGCAGCTTCTTCCGCTTCCCGTCGGCGGGTGAGGTGACGGACAACAACACGTTCGGTGAAGCCGGCAATGACGACAGCCTCTATGACTAGATTGGTTGCATGTTTCCAAGTTAGTTATCCATCTGCACTACTACTACTTAGAAACAGCGGGTTTTGAGGCCGGGATATAGCCCCGGTCGAAATTCGTATTGGGTTACAGTTTCCTTTTCTTTTCCTTTCCCGTTCTGAGATTGCGAATATCTGTCTCGCATACTGAGTACCATAATATAAGCTTAAAGAGTAAATGAATTGCACGTCTTGGTAGACAACCCCCCACTGTTGTACAAAATAATGAGGCATGCATACATGCCCATGCTGGTATCAGGATAATGCAACGCCGTCCGTAGTAAACCACCAAAGCAACGCCGTAAGCAATAGCCTGACAAGAAGTATCCAGATAAACCAAACCAAAACACCATACCAACACGCCAGCCACGAAACAAACGAACCACCCACGCCACACCACCCCACACAGACAGGCAAGACCACCTACATATCATTTGATCTTACTCCCCGCCTTCGACTCCTTCTTCACCTTCTTGACCGGACTCGCCGTATCCCCCCCACCTTCCTTACTATTCTTCGACCCCTTACCACCACTCCCACCACCACCACCCTCCTCCTTATGCCCATTCTCAACCTCCCCCAAAATATCCCCCCCATCCTCCGCAACCACCACCTCCCTCAACACCTCCTTCAACGCCCTAACCCCCTGCTCCACCACCGCCGACGGAATCCTCACATCAAACGCCTCCAGATCCCCAATCCCACTACTACCGTCCTCGTCCCCATTGCTTTGTTGTTTCGCTTTATTCGCCTCCGCTAGGATGGGGTGTTTCCGCCCCTCCGCAGACGCTACTACCGCTTCGAATACCTCGTCGAATCGCTCGCATCGTCCGCCGCGCAGGAGTTCCTGCGCGAGTTTTCGGATCCGTTCTGTCCAGCCGAGTCGTTGGAGTGAGCTGAGGAGTGTGGCGTGGAGGTCTTCGAGCGCGGGTGTGCTTGTTAGGTGCTGGAGGAGGTCGGATTCGAGGTCGGAGGTGGTGGATGAGGTGGTTGTGGTGGGTTGGTTGGGGGAGGAGGAGGAGGGCATTATTGTTGGTTTTGGAGGGTTGGGGTTGGTGTAGTGTAGTGTAGTATAGTGTAGTAAAGTGGTGGTTGAGTTGAGGTGACGATAGGTAGGTGGGCGCGGCGCGAAGCGGGAACCAGGTGTAGCGCTTGCGTTTCGTATAGACGGTGGTCACCCAGACAAGGGAGATAGAATAGGATAATCCGAGCTAGCGCAACAGGTACCAAAGTATATATATAGATATAAACCCCAAGTCGGTAGTAGCGTGCGACTCTTGCTCGTGAGAAACGAGAGGGTACAGTATCTGCGATCGCGATCGGTTAGCGGGTACTAACTACGGTTCTGGAAAAGATTGCGCGGGTTGGAGTAGCTTTCGCGGTATCTAAAGGGGCCGGGGGTTTTTTATATTTCTGTGTGTCTTACCTGTCTGGTTCGCGATGTGATAGGGAGCGTCGGAGGAGGTGTAAAGGTAGAGAAAGAGGGGGAGGAGGAGGGGATGGTTGAGGAGAACTTGGGGGCGAAGAATAATCCTAGTCCGGGGAAAGGCGAGCCTTGCGGTCGTCGGAGGTCAGCGCAGGAACCGCCGATAAGATGGGTTGCCGCTTTTGATTAGCGTTAATCTATATAGTAATGACCATGTTGAGAGGTCATGATATGAATGTGGTCAGGTCTTGCCGTTCATTTCTGGAGGGTTTTGAGATTGTAGATTATAATAGGATTGAATCTATGGAGTGCAAATGATAGGGTATCTCTCACGGCGAAGCTGTTCTGCTGCTGCTGCTCTGTCTTATGCGCACAACTCCTGCAGCCAACAGATTAGACACCACCCACAGAGCTACTATCTTCATTGACTATATTCAGAATGAGCTATAACGATAGTCCCGAGTTGATCGGGCTTGGTCGAGTCGGACGCGTGATGCGCTTCGGATGACTGAGTCAAAACGGCCAATGTTTGGACTGTGCCAAAGGATGCATCTGAGACGACGATTGTCAGCTACGAGCAGACGAATGAGCTAAACAAGCAATCCCTATAGCATGAAGGACATGCGTATAGCCATCTTGGACCTATCCCAGGAGTGATAAAGCCCTATCACATCTCGAACACCGAGATTCGAATGCCGTACCTACGCCAGGGTTCACTGAGCCGCTATTTACGTATCCACCATGATACCGTGGACAACACTCGACGATTACAATGACTTCAAGAAGCTGCACATATCGTCCGTCGAGTACACGAGCGGCGAGTATTGGTGGTCGATATTGCGACACGCAATTTCCTGCTTTATGAGAATCTCTCCCTCCAGATGTGCGATTTTACCGAATCTACTATTGTCGCGGATGATGAGGATATGGCAATGTTCGTATCTGAAGACTTCGCTTCAGTCAAGTCCGACATTGCGCGCTTCGGCTCGATGATGTACGAAGTTATCTCTGGAATACAGTTCGAATTCTACGTTATACCCGATATCGAGACCGACCTAGACGATGATCCAGTATCCAAGACATATATAACCTAGCCGACCGATGACAAACTCCCAAATACGAATTCTTTATTCCTTGGGGATATCATCAAGCGATGCCGGGCCGTGAAGGATACCTCACAATGCAGGAAGTTTGCTACGCCCTGAATAATTCCGGTCACAAGAAGCCAACGGATATTCTTACGGAAGGTTAGCCGCCTGGCATCGCATCGCATCGCATCACACAGCACTGCATCTCCTCCCGTATGTATTTATCTACCATAGGGCGTATATAGGCGCGCGCGAGAGAGAATGCGGGGGCATATCCTTAACATGGCTATTCAGGGTACATCCGATATAAATAGCATCACCAACGGCGGTTGGCGCATCGAATGGACTTTGACCAGAATGCAATCATTGCGCCGGGGTGGGTATGGGTATACATATACTACATATTATACGAAACTTACGTAGACATACATGGGGCTCCACTACCCTCGAGGCACAAATAATCTCCCTCCCATTATGTACTTGATGCATGTAAGCAACAAGGAGGCAGGCATGAACGATGGCTGGCTGGCTCACACCCACATGTTCGTGTAAGGATTTTGCTGCGAGATGCCAGGGATTGGGGTGTCACAACCGTATGGAAAAAAATAAAAGAAGACACATGATTGCGGGATGGCTGGTTCTTAGTACTAGCTTCGCAAGGGGAGGGAGGGATGTTGATAAGATGTACGAGGTAAGGCAGGTGTCGTTCCGTTGTTCCGTCGTTCCCCCATGCAATGCAGGATGGACCAGATCCGGGCGCTTAGTAGTTGCTTCCTTGATTCATGTGGACAGCGCACGGTGAGGGGGGTGAGGAATATAGCAGGGTGCTGGTTTTATTCTCATGCGTGCGAGATTTTGCTGTTACTTAGTATGGATCGGATATTTCTGTCCCCGTCTGATGTGATCGGCGTGGCCGATGGAAAATCTCCTGAGTTGGTGAGTAGATACTATTCAAGTGATAGACTGTGTGTGTGTTATACTGCCGCCTCAATAGCGGCGGCTCAAGGGTAGAACACAAGCGTGCTGTGTTGCTCCGGCTGCTCCACAGTCATTGAATCCGTTCGTATGGATTGTTCTCAGCTGCAACGGATGAAATTCGGTGGCCATGACTTTAGACTCGGCCGTTGTCTACAATCTGCTGTAGAATCAGTATTATTCACTCCTACACGTAGGACCCTCGTCGATTATACGTAAGCTGTATCTACTATCTACTAGCTGAGGTGGGGATATCGATGGTGCAAATAGACTTCTCCGGAGAGTCAGGCACACGGAGACAAAGCCCTTCGGCGATAGTATCCGAGGAAAGTTAAATATAGCACCGGCCATCCAAGCTCGAGTGGATTGGAGGTAAAAAGTGCTAGAAAAAAGGGGCAAGGGGAGGAAGATGATGGAGACGAGTGGAAAAGAGTTTTCTCTGATGGAGCCATGGATGTCCTTGCATGGACATTCATCGACAATTCAGCGTCGAGATGGGGAACGAATGGCACGATGACAGCGGAGGATTCGGACCCAGAGAGCATCCGAAAACGTCGAGGCTCCGGCACTATTGAATTTTGACAGCGCCTGGCTTGAATAATAGTGGGAATAACCAACCCCCCTCTGTCCACTGGCCGTTAAGCCTGCCGGGCGATGCTTCTGGTTTGCATGAACCCCCATCGAGTCATCGACACTAGTAGCATTTGTGTGATAATAGTGCTGGTCACTAGGATGGGCGCTTCGTTAGTGTCCTCAGTAATCGCACGGAACTTCAGCCAGGGGATGGGGCCCCGTTTCCACCATTTGTTCTTATCAGTTTTCAGTTTTCTGCTTGGAGCAATTGTTTGGCGCTTGGATCCGGCGATGGCTCTCCTTTTTTAATTAATTTTCTTCAACCCTGATTTTTTCCTGGTTGGACTATCCACCCGTTGTCTGCGAGATGCGTCACCAAGTGATTCTGCCCAGCATCTGGGCTGGGAACGAAGCAAGGATGAGGGATCCATTAACGGAGCCAGTTACTGGAGAGGGGGGTCGGACTGAGCCGATAAACGGCCGACAGTAGAATCCGTAGATGCCATCGATCCCCGTCATATGGTAAGACCAAGGATATTGACTTAACCCACGGGGATGATGATAAAATGGAGATGCCTGAGCTGTCTGGGTAGACTGTAGAATGGATGTACATACAAGGAAAGTGAGCAGCGGAGAGTCCAGACCGGCATCACGTGTGGCGATCCAACTTTAGAAGCGCCTCTTGGTTTTCCCGTTCGGCGGTTCGTTGGACTCCGCGCCCAACCAGCTTCTTGTTCGGTTGCTCTCATCCATCGCTGCCTCTCATCTGCCTGTGGATGTCCACCCTTTCTTCTTGCGATCACCCCAGTTCATCAGTCGCCCTGCCTCGTGGTGTTTGATCTCTCATTATCGCCCAACCAACTATCAACAACGAGGGTGTTCTTCTTTTTCTTCTTCTCCCTTTGGCACATCTCATCCTCCGGTTGGACCCCCAGAACTTGGCCGAGCTTCCCCGCTCTCGCTGTCGCTGCATGCCTTGTTGGCCTCAGGATCCCCCTCCGCTCCTCTTCCATCACGGCTGCTTTCCATGCTTCCTCGTCTCTTCTTCCTCGTCTTTACGCCTTCTTCCTCTCCACTAGCTCTTTTTATTTCCTCTCTCTCATAATTATCTCCTTCCTCCCGAATCTCCTCCAGATCAACTCCGCGCTTCGCACCTTCGGACCATCTTCACTGTCGGTGTCCTCATAACTCACCCGCTTTCCGTCCCTCCCGTTCATGTGGCACGCCTGCTCGACCAAGTTTGGCTCCCAACACTCCTCATCCGCGTCGGTCAGTCCGTGATTGACAACTTCAACGCCTTCTGTGCGACCGGGTCCGTCCTTTGTGCTCAATCTTTGGCGACTTGTCTCGGGTCTAGAGGCTGGCGCTTCGCTGAGTCTGCTAGCCGGTCCGACGTCCTCCCCAGCCCCCTCCTCTACGTGTCTCGGGGCGTCGTCACCGTTACTTGAATGAATTCATTCGCCATGTCTCTTCATACCTCCTATCATGCCGACTCGGATGCGGACGACGAGTACGAGCGCAGCGTGATTACCTCCCCCCATCTGGCCACCGACTCCGAGGCCTCCCCTTCCGAATCAGAATTCCCGTCAGCAGAGCATACTCCTACGACTTTAGCCAATGTGGACGAGAATCCCCGATCGCCCCGAACAATCATCACTGAGTGGACTGCTGAGGAATGTGCCAACTTTGTGGCCGCCCTTGGTCTTCGTCAATACTGCGCCGCGTTTCTAGGTGAGTCCAAGGGATCAAAACAAAGGCGCTAAGACGTCCGGGTCACTGACTGCGTGGTGCTTGTGTTACAACAGAAAATGAGATTGTCGGCGAAGCGCTCATTGCTTTGAAGCATGATGAACTCAAGGAGATGGGGATCGCGAGTGTCGGACATCGATTGACTATCTTGAAGAGCGTGTACGAAACGAAAGTCAAGCAAGATATTCCGATTGATGCAGATCACTACATCCCGCTTTGTATGTCCATGACTTCCCTGGTTTGCAGATGCTGCCTGTGATCTGTCTTGCTAATGTGTTTACCTCGGTAGCCGCGGACCAAAGTATGAACGAAACCGCCACTCAGGACGATATTTCCCGGTTGATTCGGTCCATTCGCGTACGAGATGACCGTATCATGTCTATGGAGTCAGAAATGCGACGGATTGCAGAGGAATACCGTCGACTGCGCGAAGAGCTTCTGCCCGTGTTCAAGATGGCGAAAGACAAGTCGCAGCCGTTGCCCCCGCCTTCTTCTGTGCCAGGATCCGGGTCGGAAGGATACCATGATGGGCCGACGCTCACATCGCCATCCGGAATCACTCTGTTGGATCGTTCTGGAAGTATCCTATCTCGGACGTTCTCCAAGCGTAACCACACTGGCGGCACTACGCCCAAAACCAACTCCCCTACCCATATTCCTCCGTCGATCCACGAGGGTCGCATGTACAGCGATGGGCTAGATCCGTCCACCGCGAATTCCTCCCACTTGACTATGCTGAACGGCAAGTCGCAATTATCCCCAGGCATTCCGTCCCCGACCTCTCCAGGCAATCAATATGCTCCACAGACCCTAGCCTCCCGGGCATATACACAACCGAGTTCTAGCAGCATAAATCATGTTTCTCACAACCACCACGACGATACCGCGGCGTCACAGTCGCGGCCGGATCGTCTAAACCCTACACCAACACAATCTACGCGCCCCGATATCCCCACCCGTTCAGATTCAAGGGCGACTCAGGATCCACCTAGCGTGGAGATCTTCAAGTCTTTCCGCGTGTCGATGGACGATCCATGCCACAAGGTTCTTCCGGCTGCACTCAAAAAGTACAACATCAACGCGGATTGGAAACAATATGCACTATACATTGTATACGGTGATCAAGAACGATGTCTTGGGCTCGAGGAACGCCCACTCATTCTATTCAAACAGCTCGAAAAGGAAGGACGCAAGCCCATGTTTATGTTGCGAAAGCAGGTCCATCCCATCGATAGCGGCATGTATTCCGGGGGAGGGTCTGCACCGAATAGTGCCGGCTTTGAGGGGGGACGACAGGCACAGATCAATCTGCCCGGCGGCGTGCTGTGAGCAGCGCACCGCAGCATTATTCTCGATGGAAGCATCATCACGTTTAATTGTCGCTTGAGATACCCCCGGACCCTGACATGGGGTCGTTTCATTCCTCCCATTCTTCTCGATCTTCTCTCAAACCATTAATGCGGGCTTCTTCTCGTTGTCTCGATTATCATCATCATCATCATCATATCAGCGGTGTTACGGTGTTGGGGATCCCGGAATAGGAAAAGCTCATAAATCAGCGTGGCATTTGTTGGGTTTCTCTCTGCACTACTATCTCTTCTTTCATACTGGCTACCTTATGTCCGAGTTTCAACACATACTATTTACCATCTTAATTTCTCTGAATAAATTTCTGTCTACCTTTATTCTAAACTTATCATGTCTACTTCCGGATTTACGCAGCATTCATCGTGACCTGTACTTTTCGATGCCCACTTCAATATTTCTCCACGCATATTTGAGAGAACTCGGCATGGATAGATTAAATAGATGGCTTACATTCACCCCAGCATAATTGCCAGTCTAATCAGGATCATTCCAGAAATCTTTAACCAATCATATCACAATCGACTGTATAAGTAGCATTATATGACATATATTACTACTCCCTGGTTAGTTAAGTATACTAGTAGCTGAACCTACTATTATTCGTCTTTGAACATACATACTAGTCAGTAACTAGTAATCACCACAGTACTTACTTACTAGTGTCCTACTTTGCGGCAACTACTACCAGTAATTACTATGTGGTATCCAGTCTGGCATATCCTCCAGACATTAAGTATAAGTATATCCCTTAGTCATGGCTTGAATGTACTAACTAAACATAGTACTTACTACCTGATTAGTTGGATTTCACATGCTAGTTTAGCAGTAGTAATGATGCTGCTGCAGTGTAGAAATTACTACTACTACCAGTAGTAACTGAGTCTGAAAGTCCGGGGTGTCTGTTTATCTCTAGTAAGTACTGATGGTTCATGATAGGGGGCCATGAGAAAGTATATTTTAGTGCTGTGGCGTTACTACAGAAATCTAAATCTGATAGTACCAAGTGTGGCTTTAGTTTCAGTACTATCTAGGCAGTTATTAGTAGTAGTACTACTACCGCACTGATCAACTGATGTACTAATGAGCAGTTGAGATTGACTTAGTTGTAGTATATAAGTGGAAGGAAGAAACGAAGATACTGAAAGAAATAGTATACTATGTCATATATGTACTTCTCGTACCCATTACAAGATCATGGTGCTAAACGTAGGCACCACAGGTCAGCAAGTCCATCCCATCCATCATTCTATCAGTCAATAACAGTAGCAATAGTACTGATCCACAGTACACCACAGCAAGAGGCAGCTGGGCTGAGCTGGCTGGGTTGCACAGCGCGGGGCACCAGCAGGCGGTGGGTCAACAAACAAATGCAAGTAAAAGGGTAAAGTAGTTACACAAAAAAAGTGAAAGCGCGCTCTATACATGATCGCACCCAGCCATGCATGCAAAACGAACACCAGATGCTCAAGAACAAGCAAACCCATAACCGAGCTCTAGGAAGGACCTGCTGATTCTTGGCTCAGTAGAAAAGAAGAGCTTTCTACACCGCAAGGTGGCTTTGGTTTCATCGCCCTCCCCTTTTCTTTTGCCCCCTCTCCTTGGGCTCTTATATTACCCCCTTTGAGAGAATTTCCCTTTCAGCTTCACTGCCCGAAGTTCACATTATCCCTCACTCTATGTTTGCTGCATTTTTCGTGGGATTGTCTCAATTTTCACGGCCCTTCTCGCCGCCCCAGGAGATGCTCCGTCGACTTTGACTGCGACTGTGTCGGTTGTAAGGAGAACTATTCTCTTGTCCCTCACTGGAGTTCTCGCCCGACTGTTGTCTGCTGGTTGGAGGCTTCGTGCCGTCGGCAAAGGAGACCTTCGCCTCTGCATCATTGCCCTCATCATCCGTTTCTTCTAGAAGAACATCCGGATCGTCGGAATCCTCCGAGTCATTGATTTCACCAAGCGCAGCCAGACGACGGCGGCGTTCCGCTGGCGTTTCACCCGTGTCATCCAAATCCGCTTGCTGGGGAGGACGGGTGAGTCCGGCCGCTTCGCGAAGTTGAGCAGGGGGAATACGTTCCGTGCCATCATCATCGGAATCCCGTCGTGACCGGGGACGCGATCTCGGAGACGTGGATGTTGGACTGAGGTGGGAACTGCGACGCTCCTCAGCTGCTGTGCCACGTGTGAACCGTGCCAACGAAGCGGCAATGTCGCCGGGCACTTCCACGTCCGATTCGTCGTCCGTGAATTCGCTTCCGGTGCCGGATTCGTCATCTTCGGCGACGGGGGCAGGGGCAGGGGTAGGCCGAGAGGCCACTCCAGGGTCTGAACGGCGGCGCTCTTGCGATTCAGCCTTCTCAGCCTTCTGAGCCTCCTGGCGAGCCGCCTTCTTGACCCGCTCGGGAGCGTCGGTCTCTTCAACCACATCACGACGTGCTTTTGGACCAAGGTTACGAATCTGTTGGGCAAATTCATGTTTGGTCATGCGGCGACCCTTGTGCTCGACGCCTCTCTTGCCAACATCATTGTCATCAGCCAGGGTGAAACGCAGACCATCATCCGCCAGCCAGTCGTCTTGCGCAGCCTTGCGGGCGGCCTGCGAGGTTTCGCCTTCCTCTTCCATACCGAACCATGTACCCATCCTTGTCAGTCCGCGACGAACAGGAGCATCCGTCTCGGGTTTATCCCCAGAAGGAATGGAATACTTCTTGATAACTTCTCCATCTTCGTCCTCGACAATGATGGTGTTGCCGAATTGATAGGCGTGAGCGGAGCGACCTTTCGCCTTGGCAGGCTTCTTCGATGCTTCTTCAGCCTTCTTCTTTTCCTCAGTCTTTCTGGCCTCCTTGGCCTCTTGGTCTTCGGCACGACCTTTCCCAAGGCCAATCCACTGGCCAAAACGTTTACGAGCCTTGTCCAGCGGGTGCCCGGTCTTTTCGCCAATGGCCTGCTCAATCTCCTCTCCTTCAGTCCTGCTGCCATGAGGCTGGCCGCGGGATTTAGCGTATTCATCCGATTGTTGCTGCAGCTTCTGGCGTTGTTCTTCCATATGACGCTGCTGCTCCTCGGTGGACATGTGACTGATGTCCTCGACCTTGAGAACGTTGCCTTCTTCATCTTCCATGACCATGTTGTGACCTTCCAGATAAACTTCGAGTGCAGGCTCGCGTCCAAACTTATCGCCTTCCTTGGAGGGCGGGGACGCCTCGCGTTCGATCTTGTCGCGTTCCCTGGATTCATCACTCTTTTCCTTTTGCTCATCCGACTCCGTCTCCAGCGGGCGTTGAGGGGCGATAGCTGACTGACTGATCGGGCCACCGGCGCCGTCGGTGCGTCTGCGACGTCTGCGGCGTCTCCGCGCAGATTTACCACCCGTCGACTCCGTATCTTCGTCGCGAACCCGACGCAGAAAATTACCTGGGACTCCAATGGGGGGCAGGGTTCCCGGGGGATATTCCGGCTCATTCGACGATTCGTCCTCATCCGGTTTCCGGAACGACATGGATCCTTTGGCAAGGGATTGCACGCGGGGCAAACGGTTCATCCATGAAGGACCCTCCTCGTTGGCGGTGGTGTAGGAGAGCGTGATGGTCAAGGTGTTGATGCGCTTTCCTAGGGTGAAGACGGCAATGGATGAACCATGGACCAAGATCGAGGAGATGACCATGAAGGTCGTGACGGGCCAGATCAACTGTATGATATAGTAATTAGAACTTCCCGGACCTGGCAAATCAGCCTCCGACCAGGGCTCCGTGCTGTCCGATTCTAGCTCCGCCCGAGCCAGGATGGAAGCGAAGATGGCTCCGACACCAATGGGGCCGAAGTGGCCGGCGAAGAGGGCCTCGCGCCACGTTTTCACGTCCGGGATGATAGGTTTCAACATCAACATGACAGGGATGCGGCGGAAGAAAATGACGAGGAGAGCGATGACTACGAGTCGCCACGGCACGAGCCCAATATCCGGGTTGTTATAGTCCTCCCAAGGGATGATGGCTCCGAAGTAGACAAAGTAGGCCAAGTTGAGCAGGAGATCGATGACGTTGGACACGTGCGACTCTTCTGTTTTCTCCGTAAACCAACCGTCGTTACTGAAACCGACGCCCGCCGAGAAGCCTATCAGAAGATCGTCCATGCCCAGCAGACTGCCTGAGCCGGCGCAAAAGACGGCCAGCACGAAGTAGAAGACCAGGAAACTCTCACGATCAATCAAGCCCTTGCGCTCGGCGAATTTGATGGAATGACGCGCGAGGTAGCCAATTACGAAGCCAAAGATTGCGCCGAACACGCACTCGTAGAGGATGGTGATGCAGAACCAGTTGAGCGACACCTCCCCGGCATTAGGGCGGTAGCGCCAGATGTAGAAGCCCAGGTAAATGAAGGGGAAGGCCATGCCATCGTTGCAGCCCGACTCGGCCGACAACAAGTCTCTCAAGTGCTTGGGAACTCGTCGCGCGAATTTACCCTTACCTACGACGGACGAGGCCAAGACGGGATCGGTGGCGGTGACGCACGCGGCGCACACGAGACTCTCCAGCCAGGAGAGGGGAGGCACCATCCACCAGATGAACAGACTAGTCACCAGCCAGCCCCAGGTCATGACGGGTACCAGCAGCAGAAAGACAGATTTCCAGTGACGTTCCATGTACGCCTTGGGCAATTCGACACCGACGGCGAAACACTGGACGACCAGGACGATGCGAGAGCACTCGAGGGTGATCTTGTCGACATTGCCCCACGAGTTGGGATTAAACAGGTTGGCCGCATGAGGCCCGAAAATGATACCGCAAAGGGTAGCCACGGTGGCTTCACCGATGTACAGCTTCTCCTTCACAAACAAAGAGCACAGCATGAACAGACTGGTGAAGCCACCTAGAATCATGTAAGCCAGATGTGGCTTATCGATGTCCAAATGGTCCCACGCCATGGTTTGCGACGGGCGGACGGGGTCCCGAACTAGCTACAGAGGTCGTGCGGCGGGCGCTTGCTCGAGCTGCGGGATGGCTTGATTAAGTCCTCCCCGCGCAGCCCGTGATCTTCACCCCGATATAGCCTTGCACCAGGCGCCGTAAATCCCGGAATTACCTCCACCGATCGGACCAATGCGCAATTCAACAAGCAAGGGAGATCCACCTCAACTGTAATCAACCAACGCGCCGGGTTCCCGCATACCTCGGGGGGATCAGTAAACGCGGACCGAGCTGGAGGGCGACGGAGGCCGCGGAGAATAGGCGAGGACGGAGGAGGATAGGGAGGGGGGGGCGAGGCGGCGCGGTCGTTCCAAGGGCGTCGCGGGTGCGTCCTGCAAGGGGGAAGATGAGATGCCTAGGTGAGCGCTGGACGTGAGATAAGTTCCGGGGGAAAGGAAGAAAAAGGGATGGTAGTAGAAGGAGAAAAAAAGGAAAAAGAGTTGGTCCGTGTAACCATCGAGAAGGAAAGTAGACTATGAGGTGGGAGGGAGGGTGAGAGGAAGAGAGAGAGAGGTTCCGGGCTTACCAGAAGAGGCAATGGATGGTTTATCCGGAAGATCTCCGATAATATTGACCGACTCCGCCAGAAAAGGGAACCGCTCAAGGTGGAAAATAAAGAGATAGAGAGGTAAAAAGGTAAGAGGGATGCGGTCAGAGGGAGGAGAAAAGACCGGGGAGTTAGGGAGGAGTGAGTAGGAAGTAGGTAAGAGGAAATGCGTCCCAAGAAAAGAAAGGGCGGGAGAGAAGAGAAGTAAGTAGGAAAGTAGACTAGTAGTAGTAGAAGAAACGGGGAAAGAAAGAGAAGCTCCAGGTTTCTCTCAGCCCAGCACCAACACCAAGGCAGACAGAGAAAAGCGTGGAGGGACAAGAAAAAACCAAGAACGACTGGGCGTCTGGGCAAAGACTGGCGAATGGCCGGGACCAGAAGACCGGAAATTTCCTTCATGAAGATGATAGGGATACCAAGACCACAACCAAGCCCGAGACCCAGTGCCCGAGCGGCATCGTGACGCTTGATTTGATGCGAAGGTTGGGAACTTGGGAGGGGGACTGGATGCAGCCCAGCACCCGAAACGAATGCGATTACGCAGGTAAAAGGTGACGGGGGCGAAGGAAGCACCGGGCGGGGAATGGTGCGAATAACTCTCTTTTTCCCCTTCTTTCTCTGCCACTGTAAAACTAAAGTTTAGTTTAGTCAGTAGATAGTAAGAGGGAGAGAGAGTAAGAGGGAGGATCCATGGTCGTTCGCGGAACGAACAATTTTAAGGCTTGGCAGAGCGGGACTCTCGTTTTTAGATTGCTTCGTTTCCTCTTCTCGCCCGTTTCTAGTCACTATTTTCTTCTTCTTACCAGCTGTGTATTCTACAGTCTACACATCCTCAGCTTACTCTCTCTCCCTCTCTTCCTTCATTTCCCGAGTATCCCTTGGCAATGACAAAGAATACTTGGTTGGCATCCCACTTGGTGACCTCGCGTAGAAGTTGAACCCGCTCTTCAACTTGGTTTTCTCTTCTCTCTCCCGGTTCCTCCGGGACTTGATTCCATCCATCTATTGATAGTCACGATGTACTAGATAAGTAGCCGATGTTTTCTCACTTCTCCGAACATCAATCAGCAGCAGTACCACCTGTCTCTTTTGCCCCAGACTAGTTCCCCCCGATCTGACCTACCGCTGGGGAGATTTCTCGTGTAACCTGGAGATAGATAACTCGATAGATGGAAGGCCTAGATACTGTAACTAGCCAACTTTGTGGCATGTACCAGATGGAAGGATGCAGGATAAGCTTGATCTCGTGTCAAAACCTCATCTCCATGGCTGCTCCAGACCATGACAGGTGTGAAGGGAGACCGTGTCACCAGTCACTTGTCACCAAACATTCTCCTCATCATCATTCAGCACACACACACACCAGCTGGTACCAATCACGTACCACGACCTTTCCCTCTCTCTCTACATGAGATCGGGGCTACACCACTGCACCCAACCAACATCACCCACCTTACCCGCTCGGGCAAGCCGGAGGGCTTATCGCTCTTCGCCCTGCGAGGCTGCCGAGACTTTTCCTGCCGGTCTTTATTGGCGGTGAGCCACACTAACCCGTTAGTGTCAACTCCACAGTGGGGAGCAGCCCCTCCGTCCATCTGCCTCCTGCCCACTTAGAACTTCTTCTCTCGCCCGCCACTTACGCTGCCTTGCCCACGGTCTCTTTCCCGCTTACTACCAATCTGGTAAGTCAGTGGTAGTTCAATCCACCCACTTCCGTCTCCATTCCAGGTCCAGCGCTCTCCGATTACTCTCCCCAAGGGAAAGCACTCTGATTGACTGTGCCGGTTGGGTCTAGTGTGGACTAGATCCAGCGAGTCAGGTACACCAGATACTTAGAACAGGTACACCTTCGCTTACTCCTTCTGTTGCCTTCATAGAGGACTCTACCGTTCAAGCGCTTCTCTGGAACACTGTCGGATTTGACTTGAGGTGTTTGCCATACCATCCAACTTATACAGATTTTATCCCAATGTCTATTCTTGTGGACTAGGTCCGGAAATGGGCGGGTAAAAACCTGTGACAGACATCCAAAAATAGCCATGACTTTTCTACTGCATCTGAGAATCTCTCCTCGATATGCTTACAAGAGCACGAAGCAGAAACTGAAAGCCCGCAAACAACATGCTGCAGATTCAGTCCACCTCCACAAAACCTACACTACCCTGACGTGTCTGGTCTAGACAGCAGCAGCCATATCCCATGCAGATATACCTGGTTTGTAGGTAGTGTGTGAGTGTGACAGACTGAAAATGTCCGCTTATAATTAGCGCGCCAAACACTTGCAACTTGCATGATGAGTGGCAGGTAGGCTGTGCAAACAATTGACTCTGCTCTATGCTATTACGGCGGCTAAATATTGTCTACACTGCACGAGGAAGGTAGGTGTGCATGCGAGGTATGTGATGCTGCACTGTACTCTGCATCCAGGCATACAGAGTGAACAAGAATAAAGTTCAAACAGAGCCCAATCCAATGCCCGTTTGCCTTGGCAGGCATGGAGACCCAATTCTAGCCGTTGAGTGAGCTGCATGGAGAAAAGCCTTAAGCCTTCATAGGTTGTCTACTAGCTGCAGGGGAACACTGAAAGTAATGAAAGAACAAGACCAGTTGGATAGATCTATCACGTTCAACACGAGAGGTAGTTGCCTCGACGAAGGCACTTCAAGTGTTCTCACACCATCATGCCAAATAAGCTTTGAGGCAAACTCAATTATGTCTACAATTCATTTAGAGACTCGAGTCTGTGCCACTGCAACCCCACGGAGGTGGTCAAGTGGACATTACAGTAAGATGATAGCATTGAAGCATAATCGAGATGCTTCGAACTCTATCTAGTTGTCTACTGTTTGTTATAGTGGTACACAGTACCACTTTCATTGAACACTGTCCGATATACTGACTACATCTGCTACAGTGCCGTATTAGTATATTCTGCAATATCAACCAGCCAGTGAACATAAGCCGACTTGTCACATTCATAACTATCTGCTGACAATCAAGCCATAATACAATGAAGGACGACTAAATCATAGCATCTAATAATATGCCCTTGTCACTTCGAGTTAGTATATCGCAACCGGGATACTATGGCAAATGCAATTATGCAATTAGTATTACTTTAGAAAGTCTACCAACAAAAGCACTGTGACTGCTTCGACCCAGCAACAATTACTTATCAGCATGATAACAAAAGCAATACTACCACTATAACAATATCACCACACTACCCCCTCTAGTCTCCCCAATAGCACTATTGGAGTTCAAAAGTAATAATACACAGGAAAGGTAACACAAAACCCATCGAACTATTGTAATAGTATCAAAAGTCACTCACCCCTCCTTCTTTTCCAAAATATTTCCACCACTATGATTCTTCCCAAGACTCGCAGTATGTAGTCGCAACTTCAATTGAAAGATTGAAAAGAAGGGAAAATAAAATCAAAGTCGATGCAGGCATCAATCATACCATCTCCACCCCCACCCCCAAACCTGAACTACATATACTACTAGTGTGTGATGAGATGACACATCCATGAAAAACCAACCGATGGATCTATCTATCTACTGCATCAGCAGAATACAGATCTTGCTTGAGTCAGTAATCACACTAATATCTATTCCACTAAATACGACTCCTTACTAAGTAGTATTAGCAATGCTCAGCAATCAACTACTAGAGTAGTCATTATATGCAGCTCCCTGCACGATGAATCCCACGTGAACAGGCAGGAACTGAATGATTCGAGAATTGATACGTATGTGTACTATAGTAGTACTTGCTTAGTTCCTGACTGCAACTAAGTACTGCGTAGTTCTGTAACCAGCCAATCAGGGTCAGGGGTACTGTGGGTGATGATGTCTTCGCTTTTATTTAACCCGGCTAGCGCGCGAATACATTGTCTAACTACTGCTACTACTAAGTAGTACTGGTAAAGTACTAGTACTAGCTCAATTGATGTATTTGTTAATAAAAGAGTTTGGCGATTATTTTTCCTATGGTGATGGTTGGGATAAATTCGATTTCGAGTACTACGCACTTACAAAATGCGTGGATATAGCCCCAGTGCCTGTTGGGTCTACTACTTACTACTCATGGAAAATTTGGGGATAACCCACCAGTCACTTGAAGTCAAGTCACCTGGGAGGAAAAATTACCAGCACGAGGCAGACAGACAGATGGACCCACGATGAATGCCTAATTTGACTTGGTTCTGCATGCAAGTGTGTTCTCTCTCCTGCAGGTCAGTCCCAAAAAGCAACCCAACCATGTGTCAGAAGATCATCCCTGCAATCTGCAGCCGACCACGGAGAGAACAGGAGTCGCTTGAAAGCATGACAAACAAACACATCACGGGCAAAAAAATCAAGGAGAAGACAACGGATTTCAGGCTAAACAACACAGCAGCATAGATGGAACAGCGTCGTAGCAAACACAGCGGAACAGAGGGGAAAATAAGCGAGACATTATGCGTGTGAGAAGCAAATAAACGTGACAAGATCCTGAGCAAAGACTACCGCCGGTAATTCCCACATTGACAAGTCACACACACTTATCGAGACATACGTGCCAACCACGACACGGGGAACAGACTGGGCCCTGTCGAAGTCTAATCACCCAGTGGCATTCCTTCCACTTGATCGCTCAGTGACCGCCAATTGTCAGCCTGCAGTTCCGAATACTTCACTCGCTCCTGGCTCCAGTCCTGATGAAGCCGGCTGATGTGATACTGGCTCTGTTGGAAATACATAAGTTCGTTGCGGATGCATTCTTTGATGAACACCCCACGTGCGTGCTGATGCACAATCGATTCCTTGTCCTACAGCGGTAACATGCAAGGTCAGCCTTTCCCTTTCCCTTTCTCATCTTCCACGCTACACCCTCGAAATTGTAGAAAGTCCATACCTTGACAATTGATTCCTCTACTTTCTCAATCTCCCCTGGCTTGACCGGCTGGGTCCGCGCCCGTAATTCTTGCAGTTTTCTCTCACTGTTCTCAATCCGCTTTTCTAACTGAGGAATGTTGTTGCGCGCATAACGGTCCCGCCGGTCAAACATCTCGCGAACGCTGACCAGGCAGTCCCGTTGGCGCTTAAGGTCTTCCAGCATCCCTTCCTCCCAGGCTCGTGCTTCATCTTCCAGCAAGCTCTGACTGGCCGAGAGGTGCCGCGCCGTGGCCTTGATGCCTTCATTGAGCAACGGCACGTCGTTGGTGTCAAAGGCATACGTGTCTCGCGTCATCTCAGTAAGCGACTGAAGGGCGAGCGAAAATCGCAGATGATCCGCGGCAAGCCCCTCATTGCGCTTGGCTAGACGCTCGAGTAAAGTGCATAGGTTGATGTATACCTCCGCAGACCTCTTAACCCCACTGCGAACCGTATCGAACATGTCCGTGAGGTCCGATGGCAACGAGTCCTCTAGATCAGGAGGCAAGGCTCGGCCGGTGAACTCATCCTGTACTGATATCGTGGCTTGCTTACGCCACACCGAAAGTTCCTACCCAACATTAGCTTCCCAGCTAGAAGTACCCAGAACGAAATACCAAAAACAGACGTACCGTAGGGACGGTTAGGAACATAATGACCAGCTGCTCCTGGCTGAGAACCGGGTGACGAACGAGGGCGTTGGTGAATCTGACGAGTCCTCTGCGACGCTTCTCAAGGAAGGAATTGGAATCCGCTGCAAGGTGAGTGCCATTGACTTTTACCAGGTAAGTAATCTTGGAGAGCTTTTAACAAGCTTTGTTCAAACGTACCTGAAAGTCGCTTGGGTGGAAGCAAAGGCAACTGCCGGAATGGGTATCGTTTGTGAAGGCAGTCCAGGAGCCAGACAAAATCGCTATACCGTCGCACGACCGTGCTCTGCCTACGCGCCGACTTTACCTCGTAATTGCGATGTTGAAACATGAACATGCCCTCCTTCTCCGGGAGTAGCGTTATCGTTATGACTTCTTCTAGACGGGGGCTGCTGACCCGGCCTATCCCCAACGAGCGCCGACGGGGATTAGGCTCGCCCTGATCACTTCCAGAGGAGCCAAAGCCTCCAAGTCCTGCTCGGACAGGTCCTCCTAGTCCACCACCACTGCCTTCAGATGTATTCCCCGTGCTCTCGCCCCATCCAAATCCAGTATTGCTAGGTGGAGCATCGGCATGACCGTTGGCACGGCCGTTATCAGACGCTCCGTGTGTATGATCCCCCTCACTGGCCCTACTCGACCAGGCATTGAATCCCGATCGCACGCTCCCAAACCCATTCAAGACGGCGTGCTCAGATTCGGTCTGGGCATGATTGTGGCCACGGTGCAGCTGGGGACTACCCCACGGATCCGCCTCTAAGCTACCCATCGACCCTCGGGCAGATCGTCGCGACTGAGTCGAGCTCGGTTCTCGTAAGGGGGCGGAGGAAGGAGGAGGCGTAGCGGGACGGTCTTGTGACTGGACAGGTGTAGCCGATGATTCCTGTTTGGCGCGCAATGCGTCGAGGTAAGAGCTTTTCGGCACTGGGAGCTCTGCACGCCGCGCCCGTTAGTGGCTTAATTAAAGTAGACAAGTTCCAGCGCCAACTCACTCTTGCGTCGATCGTCCACTGCATCAAACGTAAGGTCCTCGCCTTCCTGCGCAAGACCCACGAGCGCTAGTAGGACACTGAACTCTCCCCGGCCAAGACCATTGGAGCTGTCACTATCGCCCGAGATAACAAGGTTGAGTATCTTCGCTTGATCGGTGGCGCTCAGGCCACTGCCCGACAGTATTTCCCGAACGGACGTCAACCCGACACCGGTTCCAACGCGGTCCCCCGCACTAAGGACTAGATCATACGCATCGATATAGCTCTCGGGGACATCGGAATCCGGCAGCAGGGTCTTCACGATTTCTTCCTTGGACGTTCTCTTATTGGTGTTACTCATCCAGGGTGAGCCGGAGCTGTCGTCATCGGCGAACAGGGAGGAGCTCGCATTGCCCGTATTGCTGCCATACGGCGGCTCGTCTGCGAAAAGGGAGGCCTTGGACCTCTGGGCCGAATTAGCCAGTGGAGAGTCCTCCGGCGAAGTGCCGAACAGAGACATGGAGACGGTGGTGGCTGGGGACGATGGATGCGACTGTTGATAGGCAGTGACGAAGCGGAGCTCGGTCGGAGAGGAGCAATGAGGTGATAAGTGTTGCGCGAAAGGGCACCACCACGACAGACACCTCTACGGCCACGGAGGGTTCGAGAACAGCAGATCAAGCAGACGTAGACAATAGTAAGCAGCCGATTGAGATGATAGCGATGAACAATCGGGCACCAGCGAGGGAAAAGGGCCTGCTCTTCCTCGGGGGTTGGATGATAAGACAGCAGCAACGCGTGCAAGTGAGCGAGTGTCTGTCTCTTTGGGGGAAAGTCGGCGAGTCTCCACCGGCGGGAGGCGCTAGTGCGGCTGGCAAGTCAAGGACCCCCTCGATAACCATGGTTCAACTGCACTTTACTCGGTCATCAACAACACATCTTGCACATTATTCTATTTCATCTGGTATCTCGGTATCTATATACGTTCGTTTAAAAAATGCAGTCGTGTCCACCTTGTGTATCTATCTACCACTAGATGCCCCCTTCACTTGAACTCTCCGATGTTTGCTCAGGGCATTCCGGCATGCTTTCCCCACCGGATGGAACCGCGAAATATCCTTTCTGCACCAAGACATCTTGCCATTCTGGCTTGCCAGTGGCTAGGATCAATGATGGGTTCGCATCCGATGCGAACCATCTTTCTTTCCGCGTGTGAGCTTTGCTCCCTCCTTCTAGCGCCGCTCGGCTAGCCCTGGTTTGTCGCCCGCGTTTCGTACCGCTCTGGTCCTCGGAGAGCGCGCCGGTCAGCAGATGGCGATATCGTGCGAGACGCATGTCATAGGACATGATCCCCCGAATGTACGGGCCTAGATCTTCGGCAATAGGCGCTAGGCCATTCTCAAATGAGGGGGCCAGGCGTCCCGTAGGTGCAGGAAACACATGGTCAGCCCGCATAATGGGCGCGAATGCGGAGAGAAGACCTGCTTCGGACGTATTCGCAGACTCGGGCTTAGCGACATTCTCCAGCACCTGGGCAGCTCGAGCGGCCTCGTCCTGTCCATCTTCATGTCGAAAAGCTCTCCCAAGTAAGACCTCAAATGTACAAGCAATGGCGGTTTGCGTCTGCGAATAGTCAGGTACAAGAGAGGTGTCGAGTAAGGTGTAGCCTTCAGCGTAGTTCGATCGCTGCTTCTCGGGCATGAAAGGAGCCGAAGTATCCACGATATCCTAAAGAAAAAGTCAATGTCTGGTAATCATATAGTATGACAGACGTCATGGCTTACCAGTCTGGCTTCGATCGAGCAAGAGGAGCCAAGAATATCCAGGTCACTCTTCATATCCATGAACTCGGACGCCTGCCGTAATTGATCGAGCCGCTCGGCGTTCGTTGTGGCTGAAACCGGGTTCAATGGCGATTTGGAAAGGTTAGACTTGGCATCAGCTTTACTCTCCGACTCTTGGGTGCTGAGCTGCCACCAATTGAAGGCCTCGCGCTGGGTCTCTATATCAGCGTCTATGCCGTCGCACATCAACATATCGCGACTGAACCAGCCCATGTGTGGTTCGTAAGTGTTCAAACTCAGCACTCGGAGCGGATCGCCATTCTGATCGAGATCCGAGCCCCGTGGCCACCGGTCGATAATCCAATCGAGACCAGACTTTTCGCTCCCGACTGCGATTTGGCACCAGAATCCGAGTTCCATAACGGTCCGTCGAAGGTCTCTGCCGTTGCTCGCATATAGGTCCTCAACAGCGTTGCGCTTGAGCATGTGGCCCTCATTTGCAGCCAGGAGGAGGGTGTAGTCGACGGCAAGGTCTAGTGGAGGAGGTCGATAGCGAAGGATGGCGTGAAATCCTATGTCTTGAAGAGGGATAAGATTCTCGTCGTTACATGTTATGATGATTGGACGTTTCGACTGGTTGATTAGTGTCATGACTCCGGACCAGAACTGCTTATCTTCTTCGAAAAGAATGTCGGCTTCCTCCAACAATATAAGTGACTGCTTCTGGTGTCGAGAGCGCTTAATATCGGCCACTTGAGTGGCGCTGTTTGCGTCGACTTTGGGAGACCCCTTCGAATCTTTAGCAGCACCAGACTTGAAAAAGCCCATCAGTTTGTTTTGCTTGTGATCGGGTGGCGCTTCATCGGGCCCATTTGCGACAGATACTTCGCCAGTCTTCGCATTATGGACCAAATGATTTCGTGTCATATCACCCACGCGCTCCACAATATCTCTCGCACTACGGCGGTTACCCGGGTTGATTTCGAAAACTTCGAAATCAAGCTCCTTTGCCACCGCGTACACTGACGCCGTTTTACCACATCCCGGAGGACCACTGAGGAGAATTGCGTTGGATACGCGAGCTCTATCAGCGCCTGACTTCGAACTCAGAGCCAAGTCATTGGACCGCACCAGCGTTCTCTTAGTGGTGACATCTCCCGCTAGTTCATCATCTGATTCATTGATAGGGTCCAATTCGTATGCCTCGTCTTCGCTTGAGACGATAAAGCCGTCCAAGTTCTCTTTCTTGCGTTTCTTTCGTTTCTTCTCCTCGGCACTTTTTCTTATTTTTTCATCGCTCTTGGAGGATTTGCCGGTGTCGACTGTTGTAACCATAAGATATTTCAGCCAGTCCCGGAGCATATATGCTTCCTTGCTGGTTTGGAGAACTTGGTCAGCCGATTGAGGAGCATACTTCTGAGCCCAATTCAACGTTTCGAATGCCCCTTGATCGAATGGAGTCATGTAGCTGGGTAGCGACGAATGAAGCTTTCTAAGAGCTGGGTGACAGGATCCCACGAGTGTCTTTTTGCCGTGAGAAGAGGCCGCTAGTTGTCTGGTCACGGCTGTTTGTATGACCTTCCCGCTAGCGACGTGTTTTGAGGGTATTCTTAGACTTTGGGGCGAGTGTGACGAATATTGCCGTATTTGGTGTACAAGTACGCTTTCGTTGTCATGGATGCTTATAGCAGCCATTTTTGCCTTCTTCCAATCCCGCATCAAAGGGTCGGAAGTGGCTGTATTTTGGGTATTGTGTTCGATGCCTCGGACATGGACTAGGTCGCGTGGAGGCCAAATTGGCTGTATAGGTTCTGGAAACTTAGAGCGACGATGCTTGAATGATGAGAAAGTGGTGGAAGGAACGGTTGTTGATGCTGTGTCCTGGCCAGGGAAAGGGCGCGCTGTAAGTCCTGTTCCCATGGAGGGCTGTGGATTGGTAGAATTAGGTTCTCGGGACTGCGAGTCTGTGGTGTCTTGCTTGCGCGTGGGCTTCTTCAGGAAGAATGGATGAGTTGGCCTCTGTGGCGGTTGTGCGACTGTAGAAGAGGCAGAGGCGACAGGCTGGGAGGCCTTTTTGGCGCCATGGTTCTTCTGACCAGCAAGTATATCGTCAATCAGCTTTCCCACCCGTTCCCGCACACTGCTTTCCGTGCCGTATCGGATGATCACCACCCTGCTATCGGAACCGGATAGCTTTTGGGAGTCCACCTTGCTACGCTTGCTGGTCCTCGTCTTCTTCGGTTTATCCTCGATTTTATCTGCCACAGGAGAAGGCAGCAATTTTCCGTTGGGGTTTAACTTGATTGTTTTCTGCCGAGGTGACCTTCTTTCTGTCACCGGTTCGTGCGTACTGGCGGCTGCAAGCTCGTGGTCAGGCCCTTGTTTAGTCGTGTCCGCCCCCTCTGAAGCAGGGGTAGCGGGCTCAGTGCCAGCCTTGGACTCCGGAGGTACCAAGCCATCGTCGACCGTAATTGTGTTTTCGCTCTCAACTGAGGTGGTGTCTTTATCCTGAGATTGCGCATCTTTGGAGATAACATAATTCATCACAGATCCTTGACCTGACGCTGTTGGGTTCGACTTCTCCTTGTCAGTTTTCCGTCTCTTTCTCCGGCCGGCGTTAGGGTCATGATCTAGTGTTGCAACAGGCGTAGGGGACGGCTCGGGGCAAGAGGACAAGGCAGGGACATGGTTGCTGGGTGGTTGTTTGTGTAGAAGCTCCGGGCCTTCGTAAGAGTGATTGCCGACGGGTGTTTGACTAATTGGGCTCGTGGATATCCCAAGTTCTATAGAATATAAGCATCAATGGACATGGGGAAGCTAAAGGGGACAATGACCTCTTCGAAAGAACGGATGGATGGCACGCTGCTCTCCCTGTCCCATAGCCATACTAAATCTGGCTCACCACGATGCATCCATGAGATGAGCCAGTGCTCATCATCTAAAGGGAATATAATTAGGTTAAAGGGGTAATCAAGACATGAACTGGGGTAAGAATGTCAATGAGCGGATAGTTAGGATTTTGTTTGGAATCAGCTTCTCAGCTGCAGCGACGATAAGCAATTAAGGAACGAAATCGACGCGAAGCAGCGCGTGTTTCCGCGCGGCCACCGAGGGAGCCAATAATGCCCGCCTTGGACGTCATTTCATACCATACCCAATCCATACAAGACCCGCAGTCATGTGGCCCCTAACCCCATTGGGAGACACCGCCCGGAGATCGGCACAATGTAAGCCCGGAAATTTTTCGGGAAGCCATACAGAATGGATTTCTTCAGGAAGTTCAAGGTGCCTCAGCTCTTCGGCGAGAACGGTCGCGCTTCGATCGCATTCTTTTGGACCGGCTCTTACAATCATGGATCTGCAGCCCCCATCGGTGCTGGCTCACTTGCCGCGCCCGTTGCATGCCTCTACCGGTAAAACCCACCTGGGCGAAGTGCATAGCTTGGCCGACTCGAAAAAGCGCAAGAGACATGAAGTGGTTGTTGCGGTCGATGGAGAGGCCGTTAATATCTACAACGTATGCATCAACTCCACGGACTCAGCATTGACAGGATAATAGAGACTGACTTGCCGATTCTCTCTAGATCCAAACACCCAAATTGGTGACTTCCTACGCCGTCCCACCTCAATCCGCGTTCTCTTGCCAGCCCTGCTCGGTGCGCAGAAAGATCAATAAGTCTCTTGTCAGGAGGCAGACCTACGTCGCCGTGAAACAGCAGATCAAGTCTTTCGTGGAGGAAAATGGCGGAAACGGATCTAGTGCGCCTTCCATCGGTTCCTCGTCTTATTCAGTGACCGATTCGGAGAGTCCTGCGGTTTTTGTTGGCATTGTTCCAACCGAGTCTAAGGAGGAAGAGGAAGGATCGTTCGATGTTCTGGCTGTTCATCAAGACGGTCGCGTCCGGCGCCTGTCTTCGGACCTGAAGACCCAGCATTGGAGCTTACGGCACAGCGAGGTCGCTAAAACCAGCACAACTCACGAGATCCGCTCATGTTTCCTAGTCGAATTCGAAGATGCGAAGAAATCCTTGTTTAAGCGCAGACAAGATCTGGCCGCCCTAGCTTTCGGAAACCTTACAGAGACCGGTGTCGACGAACCATCGGTGCTGTTGCTTGTTTCGCAACCCATTGGCTCTCAGCACACGAAACTGAGCGACGTGAAGGTCCAAATGTTCTCCGTTCCGGCCAATGCCTCCTCTTCGGGCCACGACGAAAGCCAGAAGATGCGCCACCTGATCACATTCAACCTCCCTGACATTGAGGGGCCTGAGACGATCGAGACCCGTGGGTCGCAGTGGTACTTCCATGCTGGATCAGCTGGGCTGAACGTTTCCTTCGGACAGGGATACATCAACTTCGATCTCTCCCAGTACACTCCCACTATGACCTCGAAGTTCATTCTTGAGAACGAGGAATTCTCTTCCCTTATGCGTATCTCCCCTCAGTCCGTGATCGGTGCCGGCAAGTCCATGATCGCCGTCTACGACACGCAATACAAATCCGTGCAGCGCAGCATCGCTGTCGGCGACATCCCAGCCAGTGCCTCCGGCATCAAGGCGCGCACAACGTTTGTTAGCTACTACGCCAAGCTGGGAGTTGCCATTGCCACCAAGGACAACACTCTGCTCGCCTTCGACTTGAGCCCGTCGCACAACACTGCCAACCCCTCCCTCAAACGGTCTAGGGATGGCTTGCTCATCGACGCTATCGGCCGGGGTATCGGATCCGCCAAGAAGCATCGCACCGAGGATACCGCAGTTCTGGGTCTCTCTTCGCCGGAGGAAGTCGAGCGCTGGAACAAGCTGACTGCCGACCTCCACCAGTGCTCCGAGGCCCAGGACGCCGATGCTTTCGACCGTGCAGTGCTGGCCTACTTCGGTGCCAACGGCTTCCCTTCACCAGACGACTACGTCAACCCGGAGACAACAGTCCATCTTCTGTCTTTGATTTTCAAGCTGAAAGATGACACCTCGAGCCAGGACCAACTGTCAGCCTCATCTTCCTTCCGCTTGTCCATCAACCTGTGGCCCCAGCAAACCTGCCAATGGCTCATCCAGATCGGCCACCTGTCGCCGAACAACGTCGAGATCGCTCTCCGCCGATCCTTCAAGCCCCGTATCCTCCCCTCCCTCCCCACCGGATCTTTCATCCAAGCCCTGACCGAATCGGACCCATCCCTCCAACGCCTCATCGACGTCCTCCAAGGCCGCGTCCTCTTCTCCACCGACGAGCTCGCTTACATCCTCAAGCTCCTCATCAACACCGCTCGTTCCCGCTCCGTCACCCTCGACGAGGAAGCCCCCAAGGCGCTCACTAACGGCGAAGACCAAGACCAAGAAGCCACCACCCAGGCCCTGGCCCTCTCCCACGCCGAACCCAGCCTCGGAAACATCTTCCTCGCCCTCAACACCACCCTCGAAAAGATCCACCGCCACCCCCTCCCCGCCATCACCACCTCCATCCGCTCCGCCCTCTCCCGCACCGAGATCATCTCCATGGTGCACCACCTCCGCCTCTCCCTCGCAACAGGAGGCTACACCTCCCGCTTCACTGAATCCCCTCCCATCCCCGTCCCCGCCGAGCAAACCAACCCCCCGATCTCCCTCTCCACCATCGTCGACCTCCTCAACGCCTCCGTCGACGCCATCGGCCCCTCCGGCTGGATCTCCGCCGCCTCGGGCGTCGACGACTCCATCACCGCCCGCGACCAGGAACTCATCGCCGATCTGAAGTCTGAAATCTCCGCTGCCCTCGCCGGCATCGAAGAGGCCACTTACCTCAAGGGCATCCTGCACGAATACCTCCGCTACGCTAACAGCGCCATCCGCTCCGCCACCACCACCGTCGCCGTCGACTCCGGTAGCGACACCCCTGCCTCTGCGATGGTGCGACTCGAGAAACTCAACGGCGCGGACCTGATGGTCTTCGGCGCTACGGAGGACGATGATGGACTTGAAGGTGACGCCAGCGGCAAGTTGTTGCCGTTGTCGCTCAAGGCCGGATCGAACGATGTCAGCAAGACTAAGGTCAAGCTGTCCACTGGTGAGGTCAAGACGAGAAGTAGCAGAGAGATTGGTTATTTGCGGCGGAAAGCGGCGGGCAAGTACTCTTTCGAGAGACTTATTGTATAGATCATTCAGTGGTAGTTTATCTTTTTTTTATTACGGTATATGGTGTATTATGGTATAAAAGTAGAACGGATGATCAATTCGAGCTTTATATATATATATATATATTCATTGAGTTTATGTTTCTCATTCGTTACAGTTATGGCTGGTCGGGAGTTCAAATTGTGTTATTATCTGGGATGTTAGACTTTCGGTAAGTAGCTGTAGGTGCGACGCTTATTTGTAGGTCTTAGCTCAGACCCTCTTAGGGAAGTGCCTTTATATAGTAATTGTATCTTTGAGGTCTCCAATTCGAGGAAACTGATTCACACAAACCTATAATACTCTCAGGGGTCCTACTATCAGGACTGCTATGACCTTTTTGTGGGTGTCTTCGTGGTTTATACTAGTACATGATGGCGGCGAGACGAGGATCTACCGTATTGTGAAAGAACGATTCCTAGTACCTCGCAACACCCACTATACTACCCTACTGTTTATAAATCACATATAGGATGAACATAGTACTTGGACAGAAAGTAAGAATCAATATGCCAGTCTCATTCGATCTCAATTTCACATGGTCTGAATATATACACGCTTTATATATAATATATGCACAAATGATAAATCAAAGACTCCAACTCCAACATATGGCACTTATCGTCTCAATATTGGATTGTCATGCTTGCATGTCATCAGAAATGGTTTGGGGTATCGTGAAGATCCATGTCCCAGTCGTTAGGTTCACAAGCAACTAAACCTCCCTGGTCGTTGTCAAGGTCCCGCCTTTCCCAGATATGACAAATAAAAACAAAATACACAGAACAGTTCTTGGTAGTGGCACAGAAAACCAGTGTCAGAAGAAGGAAGCACTCAATAATAAAACATAATCGCACTTGCGTGATCCGTGAAGGGGTTGTAGGGGGATAAAAGGGCACCGTCATAGAACGTCAGCTCGTTTCGAACACGTGCTTTGCTGGCATCGACCAGTCAGGAATGGACAAAGGGTAAAGGTGCATTCTAGCGAGGATTGCCAGAAGAGTTATCGCCTAGGTCATCCGCCATTGATTGCATTGGAGAAATTGGTGAGAGGATCCAACTTGCTTCATCAATCACCCTCCATCATCCTGATGCACAATGATGCGAAACAGTCAGGAGCTTGAGTTAATGAAACGCGTATGGCGTAGGCCTGAGATGCAGAGACGATCTGATGTGGCCAATAGTGCCGATCCATGGTAGCACAGCCAGTCTGGGAGGGTTACCAAGCGATATTTGCTAGGAGAGGGTGTACTATCAGCATTACAATGCCGTCAAGTCATCCTCGTTATAGAGCTAGTTGGCTCCCAAGGTCGAGTTCTGAGCACGCTCTTTCAGCCGCATAGCTTGGGCTTCTAGTGATCGAGCCATAAGCTTTGTCACTGGCCACACAGCGGCCCGGTCAAGGAGACTTGCCGTGGCAATCAGAATTTTGCTGCCATAACCCCCTTCAACAACACTAGGCAGGCGTTGTAGGACGCTCAGGGCTGACATGGTTACGCCGCTTTGAACTTCTCTCTGCATCTTATTTTCGACGCTGGAAAGAATCTCCTTGATCTTGCCCAACAATTTGCAGTCCTCTTCCTCGAGTAAGAGAAGACTGGTGGCTTGCATGAGGTCGACGTCATCCTGGCCAAGAACGCCTAGATAGGGACCGACGCGTTCTTGAACAGTAGTGATCCATTCTGCCAGCACCTGAGCGCAGTCGAAAGTGCACATGGCACACTGGATGGGCAGCTCCCGGCACGTGAATTCAGCGAAGGTATTTCCTAGTTGATCGGACATTGAGATTGAGTCAGCTGCATAGAATGCAGCCTTGCGCAGATGCCTTTCCCGCTTGGTTTGGCCAGGTCGGTATACGCCCATGAGAGTCTGCAGAGGATGATCCTGGGTGGGAGTACCGGATATAGCAAGATCACCTACACCCAGATCTGCCACTGAATCGCGCCGATGATCAATCTGGTGGGAACTCTCAGTGATCGATGGGTCCAGCACATCAGATGGTATATCGTCCATGGGTTGATCTACACCTGTTCCACGCGCAAGCTCGTCTGACATCGCATTCCAATCACGCTGCCAGAATGCTTCTTTGCACCTTCCTAGATTGACGAATAGCCTGACGTACGCGAGATCTAACAGCGGGATACTGTCAGCAGAGAGAGGCCCTGCACCGAAAGGATTGGGGCGTTCCAAGCTATGCACAGGATTGCTGGCCCAAGCAGATTGCCAGGCTCGCAATGCAGGCTCGATGTGTGCTTGCATGGCCTCGTTCTCTCGTGACGTCCACTGCCGGCCTATGTGCCGCTGACGTGTCTCCCAGATGTAATTGTGAAGAGCATATATCAAAACCAAGCAGCCGAAGGTACTAGGTTTGAGTTCGCTACCGGGAGATTCTTCAGAAGCATCGTTGCCAGATGCTTTGGCCTGTGTTGTAGACGATTGCTGCTCTCGTTGACTGGCGGTAAGCAGCGTAGTCAAAGCAGCGGAGAAGGACAGCCCTTTCTTTGGCGTTGACTGTCCACCAAGCTTCTTCCACGCTTGTGGGGACTCCGCGGCCCAGAGATCCTCTTCGCAGGGCAGATCGAGGCGGATTTCGGAATTGGTCAGAGCGGGTGCATGATTATACGCCGACACAAGAAAGCATGAAAGCGCAAATATTGCGTAGAGAGTTCGCTTTCGCTCTTCTACTATCTTCCACTCCAACCAGTCCCTTCTCTCTTTTGGTTGCCCCGCTTGGCCCCAACTGTCAGCGTCAGTACCAACACGGCTGGCAAGTCCGGCAGTGAGGTAATCCTGAGAGAGGTCTTTTGCATCTAAGTGGCGATTCAATTCAGCCGCCCGGGCAAGGCTGACTAACGCGGCACAATGCGTACTCGCAATATCAGCAGACGTCTTGTCGCCGCAGGTGTGTCCATAGATGACGTTGAGGAGCATCGCTTGAACCAACCAAAGCGGCGTATTGTGCACCGAGCTGTCACGAGCGTTACTGTGGCGCCCGACCGGGGTCGACATGTCCGCTTTACGTCGCTCCTCCAAGTAGAGTTGAATCATTTTCTTGGCAGCTTCGAACAAGTCCTTGGAGGCCGCAGTATCAAATTCGTAGAGAGCTCCAATTGCCGCCATGGAGAGGATCAGGGAGCCACCACCTCCAGTGATGCCGGTCGAGCTAAGATTGAGATGGCCGCTGGGAGTCCGCAAGTTGTTGGTGTACTCGGGCGCCTGGAAATCAAGGGTCGGGATATGAAGGAACGGCATATGTGGATGGAAATACGTGATGTATGCTGAGATGTAGCGTTGCATGTCCGAGGTGCTAGGTAATTGACCGGAGCCGGTGAACGTGGAGGAACGGGAGAAAAGATCGCGGCAGGGAATCATGCCGCTGGCGGGCTGGGAATACTTGCGGTGATTGAGACTGGTAGGGCGCGCCATGCTTGCTAATAGAGCCTGTCGGGTGGAGTCTGTAAAGGTATCCGTGGAGCTTGGGGAATGGTGAGTTCGTAGGGCACTATTCGCGAAAGGGAGGTTGAAAGGATTAGGAGATTCTCCGTTTGTTGCCATAGAGGATGAAAACATACTCTGCGAATGTCCACCCATTAAGGGCTGGCCAACGGAAGTCATGGATGGAGGAGTTGCATATGTTTCCGCAAAGGGATTCTGGGCCATCAATGACTTGGGCGAAACCGTTTCGGGTGGAATGCCTATATCGTTGAAGCTAGATGAGGTGTACTCGAGGGGAAACTGGCCGGCGGCTGCCGCCGAATGTGGGGGAAACGGGTTGTGCCAGCTGTTTGAAGAGATGGAATAGCGATGTGAGCCATCCATCATGGCTTCACTGATTCCACTCTGACTGCCCGTGCTCATTGCGGAAGGGGACGACTCATCGATGGCAGAATCGGCGCTTTTACCCATAGGCATAGCAGGGTCAAAGGTGTTCATCCAATCGAAGCTGAAATCATCTTCCATCATCCCATCCGCCGGAGGCATATGATGCGCACCATGGGCATATGGGGATGATGGCGAGTCGTTTCCGTAGGTCTGGGGTGAGCCTCCAAAGTGCAGCTGCGCTGGGTTGATGGTACTGCCATGGCCCATGAACATATCTGGGACATTGATGTCAAAGCTACCGTAAACAGGAGCAGTGCGAAGACCACCAGAAAGATCCATGGGCAAACCCGATGTTTCTAGCTTTGTCAAGCCATTCATGGAAGGATGGTGACCTGAAGAGTAACCTCGGAAATCCAGGTTGGAAGCCACTGACGCGGAGCCAATACTTGCATGATAAGTATGACCCGAGTGGCCAGCTGGCGCTGGTGGAGGATTAGAGGTGTTCACCATTCCCAAGGAAGCCCCATCGATATGGCTGATGGTATTTGCTCTGGGACGCATGTTACTGGAGTTACTAGCAATTGAGTTCTTGCGAACCCGGTTCGCTCCAGTGGATGCGCCTCCCGTGCTCTCTCGTCGACCATTTCTGGGACGTGATGATGGGGTTGTAGTCATGTGTAGTTTCTGCTGATGTCTGAGAAGGAGATCCCGACGAGCGAAACAACGCGCGCATTCGGGGCATTCAAAGGGCTTTTCTTTGGTATGCGAGCGCTCATGACGCTTGAGGTGTTCCAAGCGAGCGAAAGACCGGCCACAGGTCGTACATCCATGAGGGCGGGGCTTGTCAGTCTTGGGGGGAGGCACGTTATTTTTGGTCTCAGATTGGCCGTTGGACTCCTTCTTCGAGTCCTCTTTGGGGGCAGCTGGTCTTGTTAGGAATCACGGATAGATAAGCATACTCCTCGAAGAACATAAGCTCACCAGGCACATCGACCGGGACCTCGCTGATACTAGCAAGGTCCTCCACCTTAGGGCTCGTGGCCGGGTCCTGGCCGACCATTGTATCTAGTAACATCCTAAGAACGTTCTTCTGTTTTGTGGGAACCAGTTTACGAAAGCACTGGTTGCGGGGGCGGGGTCTGGAATAGCGCGAGGCGGGGTGTTTGTTTATAAGGTAGATGAAGACGACAAAGCACTGCCAATAGAGGAAGGACAGTAGACGTGACGAAAGGAAGCTACTGGTGAAGATTGCGAAAGAGATGCGACATTGACAGCATTCTGATTCAATGAGATCAGAATTAGCTTGGTTCGTTGTCCGGACAAAAGATGCAGCGAATAGAATGCAGCAATGCCACGGGAAGCTCACCAAGTCAGGACAGAAGGTCGGGGAGATGAACAAACAAGAAGGCCGTTATTCGGGGGGAGGTAGTAGTTTTCAAGGTAGGTTGAATGAATAGAAATTGTGGGCGGCGATAACTTGATAAAGTGTAGACGATTAACAGGATCACCGTTACAAAGGAATTAGACCAAGTGGGTGTGGGTGGCGAAGTGGCTCCGTTCCTGGGGGGAGAGGCAATCGATCGCGGAATTAGCAACTGTAATCAGCAGGGGTTGAGTTTCCAGGCTCCAGGGGAAACCCACGGGTGGCTACTCACCAAGCTCTGCGGACGGAAAGACTCGTGAGGACGGACTAAATCACCCACGAATGCCAGAAACCATTGGACCCGGATTCCTTAGACGAGAATTGTGGTATAGGATAGGATGGAGGTCAGTTGCGCGGGCATGCGCCGCGATGGTGGTGTGAGTCGGTGGATAAGCCGGAGATAGCCGACTGGAGTTATGGGCGGGTGTTGCTGAGCTAGTAGTGGTAGTAGTAGCTGTGCTCAATCAATTGCTGATAAGCAGGCAAGAGGGCGGTATGTGGTTCGAAGATAATAGCTCAGAAGAAAGAGAAGAAAGGCACACTTTGAGTTGGGGATGTGGGGAGAGGGGGGTAATATGAAAGTGAAAAAAATAAAAGAATAGTAGGAGTAGTTGTAGTAGTGGTGGTGGTTAGATAGATGTAATTAAGAGGGATGGAAGGTGAGCAGGAAGGATGACTGATGAATGGGGGATGGGGGATGAGCGTGGATTGGGTGGTTGTAAGGCTGTACTCTCCGAGGGGTGTCAGTACGAGCAGGAACCGCAGCAGTTAGTGGCTTCTGCCGCAGCAAGGAAACGCCCTAGTAGTAGTCTGCCTGTTGCACGGGGAGCACCAGAACTGAACAACTCGCAGGATCGTTCGCAGTGGTTCTTTTTCTTTTCTTTTCTCTTCTTTCTGTTCGTTCTTTCTTTTCACTCACTCACTCACTCACTCAACGGTACATGCTCCGAGCAGCTGGTCGGGTTATCTAGTGGCAGGTCGATGGTATGTCGTAAGCAGGTGTGGTCCATTCACCTGCTAAACCAACTAGTTAGCTAGTCATCTCCAATTGCCAGATATGTCATTTCGTTTCGATTTATTACTCCATATTATTTCCTGAAGTATTGGGATCGCTCCTCCGGTTACGAACAGACCAGCCTGGCCTCCCAACTAAATGATGGCCGGACTACAACCTACTACCTTAGCTACCCAGGCCGAAAGTGACCTTTTTCTTTTTTCCCCTTCCTTTTTCAATTTTCTTTTCCTATTTTGCAACCTACATTTTACCAGCTTGAGCAGTGAGAGGCCCGTCTAATTAACTAAACTTACCCCGGCGAATGTTGCGGGACAAACCCACGAAACAGCATCCAGCTTTAGTCACGGTCGGTCAGCCAATAATGGGCTGTGACGGGAAACGGAGTGGGCCGGGTGGCTCTGGTCCGGCGTGCTTTGGGAGGGAAAGCATGGGCCATGACAGGGCCAGAGCCAGAAAGCGGGCCCCACCACCCAGTCACGGGGGAGTGGATGCTAGTCCCAGCCCACAATACGGTCACATCCCGGCCGCGCGTATTGTAACTTTGTATCTCCTGGGTATTCGCACGTCACGCAGGTCTCTCTCCGATCACTTTACTTCCTGGGCAGGTAGTATCTACTAAGTTACTTCCCTTGCTAGTGGGATGATTGCTAGTAAAGTAACTAATTAACTAGCCAGCTAGAGAGACAGACGAAGAAAGCTATCCACGTAGACCGCGACCTGGCCATCTGAGCCCGTCCGATGGCCGGTGGAATGATCCTAATTACGACACACACCGTCGTCTAGAATGTCAACGATGGCCCTTCGGCAGGGGACACGGCCGAGAGTACAAGGCAGTAACAAGGAGGCAGAAGAAGAATTGGTCCTGAGAATAGACTAGTCGTGCATGACCGGCTTCGTCAAGATCATCAATTCCCTCTCATTGTCTTGAGTGCAACTTCCAATGAGACATGGAATACGGAGCACTAGCAACGAGGACCATATCGTTATTTTTAATCTGGTTAATAATCTATGAAGACACACTAGTAGGATGGTGGTCTGGTACCTAGGCCTGCATAAGTTGTGTTCTACTTCAGAATGTCAGTGTTGTCGGTTATTTGAGACAGTATCCTTCATGTTTGTCGACGGTACTCTTGCTTGCTCTGTTCAATCTCGCAACAAACAATTGGTGTAGGAGCTCGAAGACTCGCTGTGGCTTGGTGGAAGGGTTTCGAATTCATCCAAGCTGGAGCTGTTGTGTTTGTCGCTGGAGATCTCTAGAAAGGGCGCCGGTGTCTACAGGATGAGCACAGAGCAACACTTGAAAACTAGGGCCATTTGCTGCAGTACTAGTTGATCAAGGTGATCCAAATTATGGCATAATCAAAAAAGCTCATGCTGCATGCCAGAAAATCGCACCCATCCGGGATACAACATAAAGTCTGTGTGTTGAATTAGGTTCAGTCTGGTCTGTCACGTATTAATTGAGAAAGAGGTAAAGCAGGCGGTGCCATTCAGAGACAAGACAAACACAGCCTTGCCTTTCTAGAACCTCGCATACTCTTCTGGGTCCTGAGGCATCCAGGAAATCTCGACGACGCAAGCAGCTAATGAATCCACAATGGATTACTAGCCAAGAGACTACCCTAGATAGATGATGATGATTATCTCGCGTTACTTACAGCGTTTCTTTTCCCAACTGGCCACAGTCACTTATCATCGGCAAATGGATTGCAGATTAGATTACCGGTGAGTTGGTGAGTCACTACTGAAAGTCAAGGGCGCTTCAGGCTACCGGACTAGTATGCAAGCTAACTGGATCAGGCAGGCTCACGGGCTGCAGGCCGATTGTGGCCGGTTCTGCTTTTTGGTGTGCGACCTGGGGTAATTATTGATACGGCGCGTAGGTAACATTGACGCTGGTGAAAGGGTAAGATATGGTAAGACTGTAAGAGAACCATACCGGTTCGGTCTCCAAGCCGTTATTTGGCCCGTCTTAGCCTCTTGGGTCATTTCTCTCGGCAGGAGCCAGAGTTCAGAGTGGAATTCAACCCCAGACCTCGTGACTGCCCGGATCGGCCACTATTGCCTCCGGCTTTAGCAGGAGCCACGATGGAAGCGAGATCCCAGTCAGAGCATCCGTCATCCGTATGGGGTAGGAACAAAGAGGGAAAAGAAACCACGTCGACGGGTCGGCTGGTTGGGGTTGGAGGGAAACCATTAAACCTTCGACGGCTACGCCCGAGTCGGTGGGCTGCCTAGCCTGCTTGGCTGCTTACATATGTGGTGGCGGCTGGCGCCGCTTCAAAAACCCCCCAATCAGGGTAATGGAGGGAAACAATGGAAGTGATCGTAATTAATCGCAGCTGGAGCCAATTTGGCAGGGAGAAAGGAGGAAGACGTTGGGGGGGTGGAGAGAGACAGGAAAAGGAAGGACCGGTTGCGAGCTGGAGCACTGGACCATCTTCTAGTCTCAGTCAGTTCAGTCAGTCAGTCAGTCTATCTCCTGCACTAGTCTCACGACCGGACCGCAGCATGGAAAACCGAGCCTGCGCCATTTTGTGGGGAGGACGAATGAGAAGGTTCAAGGTTCGTGTGGGGGATTTCCCTGGATCCAGCGGGTATTTTGCCAATCGTATCCGTTCGATCCGTTGCTGCAGGTGGGACCCCTGAGGTCATTCCACCGGCTGGAAAGTGGTCTGCCTGGGGTGGGAAAGAGAGACGAATGACTGCTTGGAGAGCTGCAAAGTATGGTACCAAGCTGATACCTCATCGTGTTAACAAACTGTTGGGAAGTCAAAGTAGCTAAGACGGTACCAATCCCGACAAACGAGAATGTCGGTTACTCCCCCAGCCATCTTTCCTCCACGATGGGACGCAGATGCGCCTAGGCATCCAACTACCTAGGTTCATCCTTCCTCGCTTCCATCGGGCGGTGTCCAATTTTGGTCCCAGCTGCTAAGGTTAATCGACGACTTCTTTTTTTGTTCGGTTTCACCTCATCTTCCGCAACGCCCCCATCGGGCAGTTGATCGTTGCCTAGTGGAGTACCTTTCCCTGTCAAGCGGACGACGATGAAGACTTGGCAAAGGCCGTGGGCGAAATAATCCGGAGCCCATCGGTTGCACTAGTAGCTTCCGACATTCCATCGCCCGGTGATTGGATCTGAGCGCCGGCCATAGCTGATCATCTTGCTCAGTTTCCCCAAAGACTGGCGTCCCCTGAAGCACTGGGGTCGGTTCCCTAGGAACAGCGCGTTCGCCCTCGATTTCCGGGAACGGACAACCAACCAACACGAGTAATCCCTTCAAAGTATCGTGCCCACGTTGGTCGCATTGGCCAATCTCGTCTCCAATTCCGAGGAGGTCACTGGCGCACGCGAGTTTGACTTTCATGCTAAATTGTCTGAGCATGGGTATCGTCGCCATTCCGAGGCAGGCCCAAACACAACACTAATTAGAGTGTCCACGCATTATGCACAAGCGACTGTCCAGTCTTATCCAGGATGTGCATGGGGGGAGTGCGGATGGTTGCGGACCTGCTGACTGTCAACTTTAACGGGCGGTTGTTGGTCGCACGACCGCTGTGCCGTCGCAATGAGAACTGATTTAGAACAGGACTCCCAGTATCAAGTAAGAATCGAGCAGGTACAGTTCCTGTGTCTTCAACCGATATATTCCAGTCATGGATTATAATGGCGCGATCTACAAAATGAAAGCTATAATCCGAGCGGCATACAAAAGCCCGTCCTGCTGAAGCCTGTGATGTCTCTGTAAAGTGCCAGCGATGAACAACAAGAAGCGCACAAAAGAAACATCCCATGCACTTACCAGGTTGCTAACATGCTTTGAAGCCCGTATGAACCAAAATTCCTTGCAGCGTCAAGGGATGGTCTTGCATGGTAACCTATAGAGCTGCACGAGGATCTCATTTACCCAGGATTAGCCGCCCACCTTTGCTGCCGACGTGAGTGCTACAACGACCGATTGGTTGAGCATGTCTGGCAACATCCCACGTTATGACGTCTATGGGCTTGCAGACAGAAAGTTGAGCAATGATTGCTGGCGTGAAGGTGTTTGAGAACAGCTTCCATGCATGGATCTAGCACGGGGTCCATGGTCCCTCTGCGATACGTCGACGGTGGCATATGCAACATTTTATCCGCGCATTGTAAATGACGACGGTAGGAGAATCTAAGAATTCTAGGATAATAGTGTGAGAATGGGACGTTGTCGAGCGGTGTTGCACAACCATCTCGAAACGAGCAGTATGACTCGTGCGAAGCATAATTTCATCTCACCCATGGATAGCGGACACGTAGTAGTGGGCTGAGCTCGCCGCGGTTCTTACATAGTACACCCTTCCGAGGTCAGTTCCTTCAGTTCCTTTATCGCACGGTCCCTCTTTCTGGCTGACCACAGACCCTCGACACCTGAGGCCACCGACAGCTCAAGCGCCATTTAGCATTTAGTGCGGTGTCATTGTGGTGCACCGGTGGTATTAGTGGTATTGACCGAGTAGGTAAGCAATACCCTGGATCTACACATACACACGCATCGTCACCACCAGGGCCAGCTACTACTGCTAAAGCCCGAGAAAGAAATGGGTAGTCGGCAGGACGCTAGCATCCCCTTATATACAGGTACCAATTGCGGAGATGCCAATCATCACGTTGGTGTTGCCGCAACCTTCGATCCGCCGTCAAGGTTACCGAGGAACGATACGTTAGTACACCTGTCAAACACCGAGTAATCCGAACCTAACCAGTCTGGGGTCCCGTTGCGGAAGATCTCCTACCAGTGCCTCCTTAGCGCTCTACTGGAGACGGCTGGCCCGAGGGCGTTGTGGATTAGGGGCGGGTGCGATCGTGTTACTATACGACTTGATGCATCTGAGATTCACCAACCCCCTTGAATCTCCAGAGGAAAACAAGAAATGAAACCTCCCTGCTTTTCCGCGAGAGGCGACGAACGCTGTGCTATAGAAATGCCAACTAGTGAAGCGGATACCTAGAGCCGCCCGACTTGAGCATGTACATATGCGAAGCTGCCGACGATCTGAGACGCATCCAGAGGACGTGTTGCACAGATGATAGGCGCATGAAGCATCAACCTAGTAATCTGAGCAAGCTTGGCAACAGGATACAGACAGGGATCCAGCAACGGGTGTCACGGACCACTATGGTCCGATATGGTGCACTGCAGCGTCATCAGCCCTCCTGTACTCCGTACGGACAGCTACCCATCCACACGAAGCATAGAACAATCGCATTGTCGATCCTGCGCAACGCGAGTAACAGGCAGCCTGAGAAGAAAAATCTCCGACGGCGTGCATGGCGATCGTGAAATACAGGCGCCCTGGTGGTCTTTGCTCGAGCGGATATGCAAGATGGCATCATGGGCGCGAGATAACTTCTGCACGGGCCGTGGCACTCGTCACAAAAGTAATAATACTTACAGGATAAGGCTGTAAGCACCGAGTCGAGGTACCCAGCTTGTCCTCATCGAGATCTCACGCGTGCTTTCTTCGCGGGTACTTCAAGGATGCTAACCACCGTTATGCGCAGGCTGTGCGATGAGGGATATTCAAGTAGCCCCGGTCGACATTGGGATACAGGTGCTGAATAGCTGTTACATGCTCTGGTTGACCACAGGGGACAACGGAACGCCTCTAGGGCTGATTTGCTATCAGATGGCCGGATATAACTCCCTAATTACGGGCGACTGAAGTAGTAGCACGCCATTCCTTAGTAGCTCCGACAATCCCCCAGTGGCCGAGTAAATTAAGGACCGGGATGATGATAGGCCCGCTGTCACTGCAGTTGTCCTTCTTATCCCACCCCACCAGTAGCGTCTCCACTCTTCAACATTGACCAGTAATTGCAGTCTGTCACGATGTGGTGTTGCACTGGCCGGTGGGCATCCCTCCACACTGCAATTGGCACGGGAGGCCCTCCCCTCCACATTGTTTTGGCGTGTTGAAATAGTAGCCAATTGTCTTCTAGTCGGTCTCCCACACCATCGCCTTAATCATCTAGGCCCAGACATACTAGTAAATAAGTAGCAACGTGCGACGGCGACGAGATTAATAATACACCTTCGAAGTGTGATTTGATCATTGCAGATAAGTGACCAACAATTCGGTGGTTGGAGTAATAATAATACCTCGCTGACTTGCACTCCAATGACCCCATCCGGTCTAGTAAGATGTGATTGTCAACCACAGTATACTAATACCTATCTGGACTAACTATCCACCTTTCTATGTATGCAATATGTCCGCGCTCTCCCATCTGTGGAGAAAGCTCCTCGGCCTGATTGTTGCATGATATGTAACCTTGCCAGTTGCCAGTTGCCACTGCACATCCTCAAACCACAGCATTGAACAGCTATTATACTAGCAGAATAATGGTGGGAAGCGCGCGCCCACACACAATAATACCCACTACTACTACCTAACAACCAATAATCATCACCTCCTCACACCCACCACTACTTTACTAAACAGGGATTCCCCCAGTAGCACATAACACACAAGCCCATTGAAAAGCTGACTCGACCGTTCCTGGTGCTACGCGGTCTCACCCTAGGCAACATAAGACCTACAGTAGCGTGATGCAGGAAGCAAAAGTAATTGAAATTAGCGCGATATTCCTTTCTTCCATTTATTTATTTTTCCTTTCTCTCGATAATTGCTTTGCCAGGCTACCAGCTAGCCTAGCTAAACCTGTTTTGTAGTACCTTCTCCTAGTAATTTTCCAAACTACTAATGCATGTCGGCATCGTATCTAGATACTACATGATGGTATTACCCGCAGTTACTCCGAGGTGATTTCTCTTGACTTGTAAGTTTCACTACACTCACTCACTTACTAGCAGGCGTAATAATATTTATTATTATTTTACTCCAACCACCCTGTGTGGAGTGGTGGAGCGGAACTGCGGCTGAGCCTTGACGATCCTGCACGCTACGGGAACGGGATTATGCTGGTTTTTTTCTTGCTGTCTTGCTGGTTTTAGTTCAAGTTGTTGTTCGGATGAGGGATATTTTGGGCCCCGGAACGGTTGGTGTCGGATCGCACTTTCTTTACTTTACAACTCCATACTATTATTGTTCTACGAGGGTTTTCGGATGGGTGGGATGGGATGAAATTTTTGTTATTCCATTGGGAGTATCCAATTACTCGGTCACTCACTCATTCATTTATCTTACCTATTCTCATTGTAGACCAAATTGTCTAGGTAGACCACAGATAGCTCCCCACCACACCACACCTACTTACTTCGTAGTTGTTACTTCCGAGGTAAATAGATAGAAAGATAGATAGATAGCTAGATACTTATCCATCCGTCTTTCCGTTCGCATGCACACACACCTAAACTAGCGCCATAGCGCTGGCCCCCTTCTAAAAGTCTTCCCGTGCCACGGGCCGCCGTGCAGAACGCGTTGCAGGAATGGGGAGGAAATTAATAGATAATACATACGGAGTAGAATAGATAGGTAAGGAAGGGAAGGAAGGTATCCACGTCCGCGCACACGCGCCCGGCCGCCCGTCATTTTAACCAGCCCACATACATCCCACCAGACCTACTTACCTTCTTACTGCAGTTTAGCTAGTAGCTACTAAGTTAGTAAGAGAAGACCGGTTGGATGCACGGGCCTTTTGGTGGTCCCTGCATGTGGAATGGGAAAGTTACTACTATGTTATTAAGTTACTGGGTTATACGGTATTGGGTGGGTGATTGGATGCTGAAAATGGATGGTGGATGATGGGTGTGTGGTAGGTAGATATGGAGGATGAATTTCTCAACTATGTGAATATAGGGCACTGAATGAATGAATGAATGAATGACTGCCTGGTGAACCTGGCTGAGACATTAAATTGTGACAATGTGACAATGTATTTAATCAGGAATGTATGTATGTATGGTAATAAAGGGTACCGGCTGTATGCAATCAGAAGGAACGGAGATAAGCCGATCCTTTAGTTCTGCGTGGTTATTCGATGTCACGGCCGAGTTAGCACTTTGCTACTAACTTAGTAGTTAACTAACTAATTTACTAGTAAGTTAGTTAGTGAGTGACTACTACTCGGGTCTGGCTGGACTGGACTGGACTGGACTGCTGCTATTGCTATTATTGTCTCATTTCTCATGCACTGCACCCGACTCTAGACTGCATTTCCCACTGTCACCTTCTTGATTCGGGATTCGCCTCCCTCCCTCCCTGCGTCTGAAGTGACCCTTTTTTCTTGTCTTCCGTCGCTGTTATTTTTGGGAGATGTAACGACTGTCGGATGAAGATTGCCGATCAGGAAGTAGAGTAGTTAGCTGCTGTGTATGTGTGTGCCAGCTGAGTCTGTTGTGGTGTGTGATGTGGTGGCGGTAGTGGTAGTGGTGTGTTGAGAAACTTCTCAGGTTTCAACACTTACTCCCTGTGTACCTTTTGGTAGCATATACTTCCTACCACTTTCTGTATCTACCAGACAGTCTCACATCTACTTCCGCTGCAGAGAACTGTCTGCTGACACCCACCGAACCTTGCAGAAGCCCATGCAATAATACACATAACATTGCATACATCGAAAGGCTGTATTTCGCCGTGTTATAGATCTGGGCTGATGCGCTGCGCAGGTATGTCATCTGGCAGCAGAAGCTTGTTTGTCATTGTTTGTGGACTGTAGTGCGTGATTGGATATTGTGTGTATGGGGGGAGAAATCCTTGCTTCTTTTTGTAGGTCTATCTTTATTCTCTAGACGGAGGAATCCATGGTGAAATGAGATGGGGTATAGAAGAAGAGCTGTGTAGGGATATAGATCTATCCTATAATTCGCTGTAGTACTCTCAACGTATCTAATGGGCTGAAAGGCTTTGCTTCATGGCAGTCCCGGATATCACATGCTGTTTATATATAAGTAAGATCAAATATACCAGTCACACTCGAACCCTGGGAACTAATTGATACTGCGTTAAATTCCTATACTGACGCACGCTCCAGTGCATGCCTATGACTCATTAATGCAGGTAAAATGATTTATATTTGCAGCGTCTCTGACACCGATTTCAAGCAGAGATTTAACTGCCTTGAACGGCCCCGATGTATAGAATACCTAGGAGTAAATGCCCGAGTACATTGAAGGCAACATATACTGTCCTCATGAGATGCAATGATGTGTAGCAACAGAAACTCTTCTTCTCAGCGGCTCGTGCAATGTCCGATGACGGTGTCATGCTGCTATTTTATATAAGTCCTATAACAGGAATGTCTATCTATGTCTGTGAGACCTGGTTAAGATGTCACACTAGATGATGCTATTCTGCTAAGCTGAGGTAACAGAGGAGAGTATCGGAGGTTATTCGGGTTGAAGGATATATTTGGCTAGCTCTGGATGACACTCAGGAAATCACAGGCACTTTGGCCGTGGGGTACAGAGGAGCTCTGTGCAGACCAGAGTTACAGGAGTTGATGCGAGTGGTGCTATAGATATTATGTGTGGGCGTTGACAGAGTAGCATAGTTTGGTGAGATAACAGTTACTGTGTGTGATATCACCTCAGCCATGACATTTGAGGAGGTAAGGATATATCCCATATTAAGATTCAATCTGGATCGGTAACAATGGTCATTTCATCTGTAATAGCTATCGTCGAATGGCCAGTGTGCATGGATTAGAACACTACATAAGTGCAATGCGAGCAGACCCCATACCATCGACAAACCAGCAATCAAGGCCAATAGTACTCCCCCTCCTCCAACGCGGTCAGAAGCTTCGCATTTACTCTAACATAGCCATCACTCTTCAACTCTGCAAAATCCTGATCAATCAAAGAAGCCACCATTCCCCCAAACACTATGCTACCCTCGTCGTTCAAATGCGTATAATCATCCGACGCCAGGTTATACGTATACGCATCGGCCGGCCCGATACTATTCAAGTAATCGGTACTCGCCTTATTCAAGTCAATATAAGACGTGTCGGTATTCTTCGCAGCATCAATAGTCGCTGCTCGTTGGTCCGCCAAATTCTCAATTATGAGAGGCGTCCCAGTAGAATTATCATAGTTGCGACGAGACAAGGGCGTCACCAGGATAGGTGTGCCTCCTGCATTCTTGACATCTTTTGCGAATTGCTCCAAGTTACTGGTGTATTCCGCTATAGAGATATTCGCGGAAGCTTTCTGGTCGTTGTGTCCGAATTGGATGGTCACAAAGGCTCGGTAGTCAGATTTGTATTCTTCGACTTGGGACAGGACAGTGGCCCAGTCGCCTCCGGATCGGAAACTGACTGTTGTGGCCCCGTTGTGACCGTAATTCATACCTTTGGCTCCGTTGTGGAGGGTGGTGTTGATGAAGCCATTGCCCCAGCCGCCTCCACCGCTGGATTGGACGGCGGTGGTGCTATCGCCGGCTAGGAGGAAGAATGGAGGTATATCATTTCTCGATGAGAGGGGAGATGGGAGGGCGAGAGCGGAGGTCAAAAACATGGAAAGGAAAGAGAGCTTCATCGTGACTGCGGGGGATTCTTGTCTGTGAACCAGCGTAGGTCATGATGTGCACGACACCACCAGTTGCTTTATATCGCACATTACCCGGCATTCGAGAAAATGGAATGAATCGTTCCACCAACAGGAAAAATAGTAAAGCCAAGTCTTGCTTATAGGGCCGATGCAAATATGCAGATCTCATGGCGTTTCGTGGGTCATGGTCAATGGAACATCCAGGGTTTTGTCATTGGACAAAGACAGCCAATGCAAGAATGAGTAGAGCAAGCCAAGTGCTTGCATCACGAAATGAATATGCAAGTCGGTATGCTTTGCACCGCGACTCCGAAGCCACAGGCATGGCGCTGAAATCAAATCCCGACGAAAAGAGGGGAAGTCACAGGCGCCTCCCAAGGCCGAGCGAGGGTATTCCGGGGTAAACAGCGGGGAATGTCTTGAAGAATTGTGAGCAAGTGAATATAGGGGAGGTTGAAGAATAGTTAGTGGTACTCACATTCGCTGGTTTCATTTTCTTGCAATAACTCAGGCTTGCCCCTTGCACTTGAGAACCGGCAGACCCGCCAGTTACATATATAATGTTTGGTCTGTCAGGATCGTGAACCACTGGAAGCTTGCAATCCCGGCAGGAGGATCCCTTAGCATATTCCACCTTGGATGATGCTAGATCTTCTGTACTTGATTCGAATCAGCTATTCATGACTTGAATTTGTACACAGATTGAGTCTGTCGCGTCTGCTTCGTTGGAGCGCATTAGGTGTCGTTGCGATCAAAGTTCTTATCCATCAAAGTAAAAGGTTCATCTGTGCATATGATCATACCTCAGATACAGATAAAGACGGTACCGATGGCGCGTGAGCTTATCACTTGGCGAGATTGGCATCGCCATCTCCTCCCTCTTTCGGCAACGTGATAACTCTGATAACATCGGCTGTCTTTCTGATTGATCGTCCGATGATCCAGCCTCTTATCGCGATCCGTGTCCTGCTCCTCCACGAATGGCATCACCCAGTATACTTCCCCAGACTCTTCGCTAAAACCTTGCATTATCTCCATCTGCAACTCAAGCTATACTTATCAATTTCTGCCGTCAAGGCAGACGGACAATAGAGTTTATAATGGATGGCCTCGCCGTCCACATCCACACTTTTGCCAAAGTCAGCCATGGGAAAGTCAACCTCGGTAGCTAGCGTATCCAGAGAGTCTGGAGACGATAGTCTCTCTCACACAGAAAATGGAACTGTCATTGAATACCACGAAACCAAGCGTGGACTTTCCTCGCGCCACGTGCAGCTAATGGCCATTGGAGGATCGATTGGAACGGGCCTATTTGTCGGCATCGGTTCCTACCTCCGTGATGCAGGGCCTCTGTCCCTGTTTCTGGGATATCTCTTCTATGGCATACTTTTCATCTGGCCCACGAACCTCTGCGTGGGTGAGATGTGCGCCTACTTGCCAATCCGGGGATCAATCTTCGAGTTGGCAGCGCGGTACATCGACCCAGCATTCGGATTTGCCATGTACGGAGCCCCAGCTCATCGTTGAATTTTGTACTGACATTTGTAGGGGCTGGGTATACTTCTACGGCGGACTCATGCTTCTCTGCACCGAATACTCGGCAGTGGCAACAGTAATGCAGTACTGGAACACCAGCGTCAACCCAGCCGTATGGGTTGCTATGGCCATGGTCGTATGCTTCCTCCTGAACATCGTCGCCGTCAGATACTATGGCGAGACCGAATTCATCATGGCCTCCACCAAAATTCTCCTCCTAATCGGCCTCGTCCTCTTGACCTTCATCACCATGCTGGGCGGGAATCCCCACCACGACATCTACGGCTTCCGCAACTGGACCCACGGCGTCATGTACGAATACTACACCACTGGCAGCACCGGCCGTTTTCTGGGATGGTTCTCCGTCGTCATCTACGCCGCTTTCTCCGTCGCCGGACCCGACCTCCCGGCACTGGCAGCTGGTGAGATCGAGAACCCACGCTTCACGATACCCCGTGTCGTCAAAATGACATTCTACCGCATCGTCGGCTTCTACGTTATCGGCGTACTCGCCGTGAGCATCATCTGCTCCCCCAATGACCCTCGTCTCATCAGCGCCATCGACTCCTCCGCTGCCGGATCCGCCGCCTCCCCATGGGTTATTGGCATCCAAAACCTCGGCATCCACGGTCTCCCCGGCTTTATCAACTTCCTAATCCTCCTAGCCGGCTGGTCCTGTGGGAACGCCTACCTCTACAGCTCCAGCCGCACCCTCTACTCCCTCGCACGCGACCACCAAGCCCCTGCCTTTCTCCTGAAATGCACCTCCGCCGGAGTCCCCATCAACTGCGTCCTCGTCGTCTCCCTCCTGTCCTGTATCACCTTCCTCGTCGCTGATACCTCCGCCGTCACGGTCTTCTACTGGTTCGTCGATCTCACTACCACAGCCTTCATCCTCACCTACACCGGGATGGTCTGCGTCTTCCTAGCCTGGTACCGTGCCCTCAAGGCACAGGGCATCGATCGGAAAACATTCCTGCCCTGGGCATCGCCGTGTCAACCGTGCGCGGCTATCGTGGCATTGATCATCGGATGCTCGGTGACGCTGTTTAATGGATTCACGGTATTCGTCCCGTTCAGTGTGGAGGGGTTCGTGACTTCGTACTTTGGCGTGGCGTTTTGGGCGGTCATGTTTGTGTTTTGGAAGGTCTATCAGAGTACCAAGTTAGTGGATCCGGCAAAGGCTGATATCTCCTCTGGCAAGGCTGAGGTGGATGCTGAGTGTCGGGTTTGGGAGGATGGGGGGTTCTTGGAGAGAAGGAGGGCGGAGTTGGCTAGCATGCATTGGGTGAGGAGGTGGTGGGAGAAGATGTGGTAGGGTGAATAGATGGCAGTATCTGAGAGATATATATTTGGGGATAATAGCTGTAACTCTCGAATGAATGATAGGATAGGACTCGTTGCTGGGGAATTTAGGCGCTGGTTGACGCCGGCTGATTGTTCTTCCACCATATCCTAGAGGTCACTGTGAAGTGGGACACAGGGGTGTTAATATGCTCAGTGACGAGAATGATAATAAGCCTTCTATTGTGGTTCAACTTTGATTAGTTTGAATACCGATCTAAGGTATAGATATATGCAAGAAAAGGTTAAGGCTCGGGCTTACAAAGGTTGTCCGGAGTAGTATGGTCCGAGGATGAAGTAGCATCAAGGCGACTGGATCTGGTTTTACCAATCATAGTCTATGAGAGATCACAAGGATAACAAGAATTGGACCCAAATGTTAGATAGGCCCTTGGGATTTACAAGCTCAAAAGGTTTGCCAATTTCAATGCATCTACGTCAGTGGGGAACCATATAGCCGTGGTCACTTGTGGTCACCGGACATAAGCGAGAGTACTACGTCTTTATATATAACTTCAACCGCAGCATCATGATAGAAGACCTGACTCTCAATTTTTCCTTCTTCCAACAGAGACATTTTTGCTAGTTATTTACCTCTTAGTACTTGGTACTCATCATGCCCACCCAAACCTCCATCGTCCAATCCATCTACGACGAACGCAGCCACAACTACGACACCTCCCACCACGGCGCCCTAGCAGAAGCATACATCCGCACCGCCGCCCCCCGAGAAGGCGAATCTGTTCTTGACCTCGCCTGCGGCACAGGTCTTGTTTCCTTCCTCGCCGAACAAGCAGTCGGCAAATCCGGTCTCGTTGTCGGAATTGATATCAGTCCTGGCATGCTGGACGTGGCGCGTCACAAAGCCCAACAGACTGGTTCGGATGTGACGTTTCTCCAACATGATATCTCTGATTTATCGGGTAGTGGATTGGAGAGTCTTCTTCCGCGCGGAGATGAGGGCTTCGATCTGATTACTTGTGCTGCGGCGTTGGTGTTGTTGCCTGATCCTGGCAGGGCAATTAGGGGTTGGATGCGGTGGTTGAAGCCTGGTGGGAGGATCGTGACGGATGTGGCGGCTAAGGATGTTCATGTTCCTAGTAGGATATTTAAGAAGGTTAGCAGCGACTTGGGCGTACAGTTGGTGTGGGATGAGAGCTGGGTACAGGGGGAATGGTCTTTGAGGGAACTTCTTGAGGGCGCTGGGTTGGTTGTCAAGACAGTTTTCTTGACGGATTCGTTTCAGGATCGTGTTTATCATGTTGTTAATGCTGGGGATGCTTTTGAGAAGGCTGTTGCTAGTCCCATGTTTCGGAATTTTGGTGATTCGAGGGTTAGGAGTGAGGCGAAGAAGTTGTTTGTCGAGAGGTTTGCTGAGGAAGCAGGTGCGGAGGGGGTGTTGGTCGATGAGGCGAAGATGTATATGGCTGTCGCGTATAGGTCGTAGAGACTTCAATTGTAATTCATCAATATTGGGTTATTTCTGCTGACGGATTGTAGTGCTAGGATGTAAAAGTCCACACATTAGAGATCGGATCTGGCAGTGTGGTAGCACTTGTCTGCGGCAAAGGCTCTGAAACATTTTAGGCAGGAGGGGTGACAGACTTATTGTGACACCAGGACTGTCTCTACCAATGTCAGAGAGCTGACACACTTATCACGAAGTTTGAAGGGCTTAGCTGAGTGTCTTTCAAGCCTCGAATACTCAGTAAATATCAAGTCCAACACAGTAACCTTGGCTGGTAGATAATCGGCCTCCTAATTTCGTGTACCTATGCAAAGCAACCTTAGATGGCTAGTTTCGTACACAATTTAGAGAAAGTATCATTAAAATAATTTGTGAAGATGTTCCCTTTGATCTCCTCGCATTGTATTACACCTAAAGTGCGAACAGGACGACATCGCATACATACAATGTGTCGATATTATTTTCTACCAAGACTACTAGTGGTATGCACTGGAGAACCTGTCCATAATACCGCGTTCTCACATTACGAGCAAAACTCAATGACGAAACAAATGTATCAACAGCTTCATACTTCTCGTCATTGATAATTGTAGATACATCGACAGAATTCCTAGGCACGATAAACCGCAGAGTACACCTGATGCCATTCTCCCGACTTACCTTAGCCGACATTTCCACTATAGCGTGCATTGGGAGGTACCTAATGCTCACAGGTCACTTTGTAAATGTTGATGTTTGGTAATCTAAGGGCATATCAGCTGATCTCGTCTCCTTCGCTGTATGTACGGTTGCCGGATCGGCAGCGACCTTCACATTTCGATGAGGTTTGACTATGATATTATTTACTTCATGAGCGTCATTGGTCGACATACCGCCCTTGCAATTACTGAAAGACGCGATTCATATCGCTATCACTGACTCATGACCGACCGACCTGTTTCGAATGGTATGACCATTGTCAATACTTTCACCTTCTCCTAAGTTCTCGAAGGGTACGTCTCCAGCCCAGCTGAACCCGTCAGATTTGATGCTTGGATTCCAACTGCACTCTTCGCATTCTTCGATTGTCCTAAGGCCATTGCTCTTAGGTCACATTATGAATTCTTTGAGAATGAGCTGGCCATGTACAGGCTCACAAAAATGACATCTCGCACCAGCCACGCTTTGACCTCTGAACACTGAATCATGTTTCGAACTCACCGAGTCAAGCATTCTCCACGGCAACAATCATTTCGAAAGATGCAATGCCCGCTGATGAAGATGAATTTTCGCGGCTTGCTACACAGCTCAATTACGACTCTGGCAGATTTCTCAACAATATGTATGATATACACGAAGAATGGGACATCCCTATGGGAATTTGTGGACTATGCCGTGGAGTTGGGCGGCATACTTGTAATCAGCGGGTGAGATATGGGCCCGCAACGGATACTCCTTGCTTTCTCTTCAAATCCCGAAGAGCATGACACCTGTCGAACCATGGAAAGACCGCCTCAATGGTAGCACATCGCCGCTGTCATAGTGGAAGGTTGTTACACGATGCCGTCTCAAATGATTAGTCTACTGTCCTCATTGCCCATAGGGTTCGTACAAGAAGACGGCAACCTGTAAGGCTTTCGTTTCAAAGCCGCACGAGATCGCTCTACGAGTTGGAGAATGCATATCTCTTGATTTAGCAACATCGCGAGTATCTCGAATGGCCACCGCGCCAGAGCATAAGGAAGGTTTCCCGCCCTGCCGGATAATATAACCGCGACGCGCATATTGGTACAGTATATGTCATATTGAAGAGCCCTCAAGACGCCTACAGCTGCAACTCAGACCCTATTGGTGGGTTTTTCCGGGATTCAAAAGAATGAACGCAATATAAATGGCCTGGACACATGGAAGTACTCGAGACATGATGTACCTTCCCCGAAGCCATGTGCTACCCGAGCAGATTTTTGGTATTTCCCGACAATGAGTATAATGGCTGTTGCCTTGTTCAGACAGTGCTCGTATCCCTTTCTATCAGTATTCTCCATGCCCATTAGAGGGGTCTCTGCAAACCTCGACATAGGGAGGAGCGACATCAGCCGTCCCTGAGCTTCGAGTGGTAGTAGTAGTTCGGGAATATTGTACCAGACCACAAACAGTCTGGTTGGTCTGGTCGGCTCACGGAGTAAAGTTTCCCGTCATTATGATTGGGCCTTGATTAAAAAGATACTGGGACACTGTTCCTGACGTACTACTTATCCCTGGTATGCTGCTTCTGAGAATTCAGTCCTCCCATTGCTTACCTGATGTGGTTTTATCCCTTCTTTAGCTTGCTACTGAGTCGATATACTACTTCTACTTCGACTTCTATAATTTTCTCGATTCTTATTTGTCATCGCTTGCTGAGTCTGAATTTCGATCTGGTCGCATCATTACCAACCCGACCATGAAGCCTCCTCTGCGGCAGTCCCTTGCAGGATGGCAACCTGTGCTGAATTGTACCCTCCGGAGATCTTCATCTTTCCATAATCTTTGACAGTGATAGGCTGCCCGTGAACACGAGATGTACCAGCAAGAAGGCACGGGCCGTGCGATGCAGCCGGCCAAACTTGGGAAATAAAACCGGGTAAACAAACAGCGATCGGAGCCCACGAGACCACTGGCATCTGGGTGATCTCACACATGAACTGCTTAAACTTCAACGTCCAGATTCAACCGGTTACACAAGATGGTCCCCTGTGAAGGCAGGTACAGGCCTAGGGTAATTGATACAATTCCATACTCGGCTGCCTCGCCCATAACGGATGGAGTCAAAACCTCTACGATGGACTTAGCTGGCCTCATTCATTGACAACCCCACGGAGAAATGGCAAGCCGTGGCTTTTGGAGCTCCTACAAACAGCCCACTCTGGTTGGCGGAACTCGTTCCCCGTATGAGCATAGAACTGCCTGGATCATTAAGAGTGATCATCTGTGGTGGTGGATGATCCGCGGAGGTACAGCCACAGCGAGATGCTGATGGGTGAAGGGCAAAATACCGGATCCCATTTCCTGGTATGCGGCCCAGCAATGTGGGCGGGTTTATTATCCGTCCACCAGATGAAACCATCTCTCCCAGTCTCCCAATAATCTCCCTTCACCTCCATCCCACTGTGCCTAAGAATCGAGTCAGTGTCTGGTCCTGTCGCACGCCCCAGCAAACCAGCGTCTCGGAACGCCGATCTCCCTGTTTACCCCTTGCCGCCGATGGGGATGCCGTGACGCCAGGTGCCGGCCGCAGAAGATCCACACCAATTCAGCTAGAGGCCTGAAGGAATAGACGTGAAGCTGTTGGATAGGTCCATAGGACCGGCGGGGATGACAAACTCTCACCGAGCCTGCAGGAACAATCTAGTCCTTGTCCGTGAAACGAAATGATCATCCCGATCGGCTCAGTTGCAACGAGGAGCTTTCGCCCTTCTTTTAGGGTTCGGATCATGGGGAAATAAAACAATACGACTGCATATTGACTAATACCAGATAAGGTAGGACTAAAATAAGGGTAAAAAACCAAGGCAAATGCCCCAGATCCTCGGTCCGTGCGCAAGGAGCCTAGCATACTTCAAGCCAGCTATGCTTTCACTGCATGGCGCTGACTCGGATCTCCGCTGGACGTGGTGAAGGCAGTGTTTATTGTCTATGGGGTAGTTAATGCACAATCATGCCATCGTGTAGATGTCATGACTCGGTCGATAAGAGGCCTTCAGGCCTCGACCTGTGTAACCACTTTGAAAGAGACACGCATCGAATTCGACCTTCAGACATTCCGTGACGGCCGATCGTCGACAATATTCATCATATAGATAAAGGTGGACGGCCCAAAGCGCGCACCTAGTGACAGGTCACAAGTCCGGTCTGAAGTGCGGTAGCGATAGGCTAACCACCCTACATGCACAGTCCCTCTGCTGCCGAGGATGCTGGCCCCGGAGAGACCCCTGGCCCTTATTGGGAACTATGCCAGGGGCCTCCCCAGGCTTGTTCTCATGACCTTGATCCTGCGGAGTGGCCTCACTCAGGCAGCATGATTACTCCATTCGATGAGCCCCTCACAGAGGAAATTGTTATTCCCGAGTCTCTTCTAGCTGCCGCGTCACTCAGGCAGGTATGGAACCAGGCGTCCCTGCAAACCTGGTCCCCGCAGCCGATTGCTCCAAACCCAGCGGAGGAGGTGTCTGTCATCAAGCGAAGAAAACCTGGCGCCAGCTATCCGGCCACTGGAGTAAATCCAGGCGATGCCCGACGGCGACAAACGATCTACTCGGGGGCTTTGGAGGAAGGCAGAGGGACAATATACCCGCTCCTAGAGGACCAGGTGGTAGTGGAAACACCGCATGGACCCCAGGGAGTGCATCCAGTGGAGCTCGAAGGTTGCATCCCTGATTCCACAGTTCCTGACGGTGCAGGAGTAGTTCGGGCTGTGAGCGAACAGCCTTCCATCAGACCGGACCCCCCTCCTGCCATCGAAACGCGAAGGTTCAGTCAACCCGCGAAAGCTTTTCGCCAGTCTTTGCGCAGTGTGGTGGGTCGAGCCCGCGATAGCAGCTTGGGAACCCTCTACAACCGGGCGACTTTGGTAAACATTAAGCACGAACGGAGATACTGGGTCCAGTTGGTGATTGAATATGGCACATACACGGTCTATGTCGCATTCGTGTATTTCGTGCTGGTGGGGATGCCTCTGTGGAAAGGTGCTATCTACTGGCTGTACTGGGTGATGCGCCACAAGTTCATCTTACAGGGAGGCTGGGCCATTGTCATCAGCCTGGCAGTCTTGTAGGTTTCTGCCCATCCGAAGCCATGAAGAGACGTTGCTTATTGTTCCGTGTTCGCCTCTACCTAGCTACTCATTCACGCCACTTCTCGCTACCTTTGAGGACGACGCCCCGGATCACGAATTCTATGAGAGTCGCCGCATCAGTCCGACAGCCCCCGATACTGCGTTGCTCATCCCCTGCTACAGAGCGGCATCTGTTTTGGGCCGGACCCTCGAGGCAGCTGTGAAGATCTTCCCTCCATCACACATATTCGTAATCGCGAACGGAGATGCCCTGACACCAATTGACCATACTGAGGAGGTTTGTCGCCCCTATGGAGTTAACCACATATGGAGCCCAGTTGGATCGAAGATCATCGCCTTATTCGTTGGATGTTATGCTGCTAAGAAATTTCGCTATGCTCTTCTTATCGACGACGACTGCATCTTGCCGCCTACCTTCCCCGTCGTAGTGTCCCGGCTTAGCGACACCGTCCGCTGTATCGGCTACACGATCAAGGCTGTTGCTGCAGACTCCTCTCCAGGGACATACTGCCAGCAAGCGCAGGATCTGGAGTACAAGCTGGCGGGGCTGCAGCGCACCTTTGCCGGACGCATCGGCAGCGCTACATTTCCCCATGGGGCCATTTCTCTTTGGGAACGGTCATTTCTCCGAGACACCCTTCAGGATCATCCCGGATTCTCGATCAGCGAAGACTGGTTCCTGGGCAACAGCTGTCGACGGCTAGGCGGAAGAATCCAGATGTGCAGCTCTGTGTTTGTGGAAACCCACGCACCCCCTTCATTTCTCTACGCTGCGGGGAAAAGACGGGGTGGGTTTGGGGAGATGACCGTTTTCAAGCAGCGATTCATGCGGTGGAACTTCTTTCTTGTCAATGGCTTGCGGTATAATGTAACTTATCTCGTAAAATCATGGAAATTGGGGGTATATGAAATCGGCACGAAACTATTCGTACTGCAGGAGGTATGTCCACTCTCTCTTCCCCTGAAGAACTCCACTCAAGGAGATCTAAGATCAACAATGTGACCTAACGTGTACCAGTTATATGAGACTGTCCTTGCCATTCTAGCCCCGTTCATCCTCCCAATATCCCTGGTTGTCCGCCCAAAGTTCTGCATTTCTCTCATCATGGCCACCTTCGCCTTGTACCTTCTGAACGTCATTATCTTTAACGAGATTCACCTGCGGCTGAAGCAGGAGCGGATCAGCTTAAAAATTATAATTTTCTACTATGTAAGATGATTCCCCTATATGAGTGTTGCGGGATGGACTTCAGATTAACCCTGGATTGCAGATGCCCTACAAAATCATGATCGCTATCATCAATGTCGGAAGCAATTATTGGTCGTTGTACAAATATGCCCGATACTTTGCTAAGCGACGGCCCAAGCTCACGGAAGACCATAAAGCGGTTGGACTGGTGCTGAAACTGGAAGAGAGTGCGCAGAGCCGTGGCCCTGGTTCGACTGGATTGGGACGCAACATGACTGTGCGCTCAGTTGGCGTGCGACGGAGCAACCGAATGAGTAGTGGGCCGGGCTTAGCTGCGCTTCGCAACCGGTGGTCCCTACAAAGTCACGCTGAAGAGCCGGAGGTAACGGATGTTGTAATTGAGCACTACACATAAGCTTCACGCGGAAGCAACCTAATATACTACTGTGGATAGAACATTGAACCCTCTTTCTAGGTTCGCAACGCCTTCGATGCACTAGTCTCTTAGCACTGCGTTGCCTTGCATCCTTCCGTTAACCCTAATCTTAATCTTCAACAGCCCACCGCCATTAACCTATCTTGAGGACGGGAGCGCCGCCGTAGCGGTAGCTTGGCTACTGGTGTTGAAGCCTTGTCAATGTGTAATATACATTCATCTGAATCTACTGAAGATGGCAACCGGATCATTGGATTGAATACTCCTACCTAAAATGGACATCCCGGATCTCTGTCAGGATGGTTTGTGAACATTCTTCCTTGTGCTACGCCATCAACATATCCATCCATCAACATACGCATCGCACAAACTTTCTGATCGATAACTCCTTTATGGCCCGAGAATACCTCCGTGGAAAATACCCTCCGACCATAAATGAGTGTCTGAGTCGATGGGAATGGCATGTCATTTACAATGAATCAATGAGGCTCTCAATCCTTTTCCGCTCGTTTAAGTTTGTATTTGGCATGTATGTCTCCCCTTGTGAAGGAGGGGGTGGCTTTGCTCATTTCATGACTTGATGCACCCTAGCATTCCTGCACAGCCCACGTCCTAATTAGGTCTACGGTCATCCCTAGCGGATATTTCCGAATTTGAGTTTTCTTCTCGCCTCTTTCCTTCTTTCCATTCTCTGAGCTAATAGGTATTTTGACATGAATCGTGATCATGCGTGGTTTGGGTGAGGCTGGTGTGTGGCTATGCTTGTATGTATGTGATTATCTGGTTATGTGATCATCTGGGGATTGTAAGTAGGGTTGGTAGGGTTGGTAGCTGGTTAGCTAGCTAGGGTTATGACCTCTATTATTCCGTCATGTTTGAAGGGAGTGTATCGTTCTCTATTGATAAAACATCTTGCTGTTAACCAACACATATATCGGTTTCTGGAGTTGGGTATAGCGTATGGCACTGGGTATATGCTCGATGTATCTCCGGCCATGGTTTTATTGCAATTAGTGGTTCTAACACCTTTTCATTGGCATTTAACGCAGGCTACAGTGTGATCCTCACTTCTGGGAAAGTCGGCAACAGACAGCGGTCGCATCGATGACCTTCCGGACGAGGATCTCTCAAGTCGATATACTGTTCACACGGCACTTTGGCTTGTTGCTCTATTCAGCTAACTTCTAGTATATTGTTTGGGACACTTGTAGGCGTGAACGCTATGAGGGTACACCAGAAGAGAAACAGCAGGTGGGGTATATGCAGATGCAGTATTTGTTGTTCAATCATAGCATCGGATATGCTCCGAGAGAGCTGCTGCTGTGCAACTCAATTGACCGCAAGGGATAATATCTCTTTATCTGGTTCGCATCGACCGCCTCTACCCCGCACAACTCCCAACAACAGGCTAAACCCCTCAGTATCATGCAGCAAAACTCACCGTTGACCACTAAACAGCTGCAGGATTACGAATGGATCGCTCGTCTCGGCTGACAATGTCTGTCCCTCGATACGAGGGCCCAGGAGTAATCGGTATATCAGGTTGATCCCTTTCCTCATAGCTGTCGGGTAGAGCTACCACACAGCTACCCTGTCTACCGAGTCAGCCATTTCCATCATGCGTCTTCTCAACAAGGTTGCTCTCGTCACTGGCTCGTCCTCGGGAATTGGACGGGCCATTGCTTTGCGTTATGCTCGGGAAGGAGCCAAGGTTGCCTGTGCGGACATCACTCCGACTGCACGCTCGCCGGTGCCAAATGAACTGGACATTACTACCCACGATGCGATCAGTCAGAAGGGGGGACAGGCCTTCTTCCTCCAGGCTGATGCGGGAGATGCATCGCAGATGGAAAATGCGGTGCTGAAGACTGCACAGCAATTTGGTCGGTTAGATATGTATGTGTGACATGACTCGGATCGAATTTCATGTAAGCTGACGACTTGACAATCTATGTGTAGCATGGTCAATAATGCAGGCGTCTCTCTGGAATCCCGTACCCCGGCTCGAATTCATGAAACCACCAATGAACTGTTCGATACCACCATGCGGATTAACACTCGCTCGGTCTTTTTGGGCAGTAAGTATGCCATCACGCAGATGTTGAAGCAGGATCCGCATCCATCGGGCGATCGGGGATGGATCATCAACTTGTCATCCATTCTTGGGATTGTGGCAGCGACAGAGAATCGTAGGTTGATCCATCTCAGATGACATAGCATTGATGATGATGCTAAGCTGTGATAGCATCGTACTGTGCCTCCAAAGGGGCTGTTAGTAATCTCACGCGTCAGGTGGCATTGGATTATGCGCGCGATCGCATCCATGCGAATGCTATCTGTCCGGGTTGTAAGTATTATAACCTAGTGTTCAAGTCTCCTGTCTAGGGATAGTCGTGAGTGATGACTGACAAGGCATGTAGATACCCGGACAGCCATCTATCAAGAGACGACGGAGTATATGCACGCTGCGGAGGACTTGATCCGACGACATCCCTTTAATGGGCCCGGGTTGCCGGATGACATTGCGCGGGTGGCTGTGACACTGGCGAGTGAGGATGCCAACTGGATGACGGGTGCTGTGATTCCTGTTGATGGAGGGTATACTGCGCGGTGAGGCCACAGCGGATACATGCAATGTAGGTAGAGCCTCGCGAAAGTAAACATTTGATGCCACTGAATACTCTGAGCTGCACCTCAATTTTACAGCTAGTAGTAGTATCCTTAAATGTAATGTCACATTAATGAGATAAGTAATGGATTGGTCCCTGGCCTGTGGGGAGAAGTAATATGAAATGATACTACAGTTCTTAGGAAAAATAAAATTCCGCAAAAATATGTAGTAAACCTAGAGATAATGTCTCTCATAAATGAGACATGAATTTCTCCAGAGTACAGGGTTTCGATGGACAGAAGAGAAAGATTAATCTGTCATAGATCGGATTATAAGAATAATAGACTACAGACCTGCAATCTGCTAATTCCAAGTCTTCTTAAGATTACCACCAGTGGTGCTTTTCTATCGTTGTACCACCACCCCCAAGACAATACTACTACTAGTATGTGTGGAGAACAATATATCCCTATGACGGCGTTTGGCCGCAGCTGCGATGCCAATTGAAACAAGCACATTGCCAATGAAACGCTGCGGAGCATATACTTTGTGAACTTTAGGATCTAATTGGAAAGTACTACGTCCAAGCTATCTTGGACTGCTACTTTTAACTTTAAGCTCTTCTGGAAAGCATCGGCGATAGACATGGTGTGCTGTCTTCGGACCCAAACACGCCGGTACCTGCCTGATATGCAGCCTAGCAATACGCGGCACAATTCCTAGGCACCCGGATAACTCGGGTTTCCGTCGTCGTTGAAACAGACGCTAACCCGCAAACAATATCCGGAGAAACGAGCAGGTAGTGGGTGGCAAGGCGGATGGCCTGCAGCGGGTGGAGCTTTGCCGCGGGGATTTCGCTTTCAAAGCAGACCGAGATGCAAGAAGGAAAGCAGTGTCCATCAATCAGAAGCGAGCGATTAGCTGACGAGCAAACGATGAGCTAATGATCAGTCATTTGTGTCAGTCATGAAAGGCGCGAAAAAGCGATAAGTGGCAAGCAGATGTAACAATGCTTTCTAGAAGCACAATCGGAATCCCACCGAGCCGACCAGGGCCAGGGTCACCGCACCAATCAGCGTCCGGCGGAGACGCGGCTATCGTCGGGGCGCGGCAGGGTTGGGCGGGGCGGGAGCCTTTCTGTTACTTAATTTTAACCTCTCTTTTGCCTTATTGGTTCGCCCAGCTAAAAATACACTAAAAGAAACTGCTGGCCGGTGGGGCAGGAACACCAGGATCTTCGCTTTCTTCGATGCTGGCTAACTAATTATGCTGCTGATAAGGAAAATTGTATGAGAAAAAAAAGCTAGATGCAGATGCAATTAGCGGATGGGCACGGCCCTCGGCCTCTCAACGGACAAGCCACGCCCGCGCTCCCCCCCGATGTAGTAACCGCGACTCAACGTGGCAGGGTATCTACCTGCCTTTCTATCTTCTGGTTCTTCCTTCCTTCTTCCTTTCCTTCTCTCATCTGGCCTTTCGTCTTCCTCCGTGTTCAACCTCGACCTTTGTGTGGCCGGCAGCTCATCCTGCAGAGGCTCAGCCAGCGGAGGACCAGATCGTCATCGACCCACCCGTGAGAATTTTTTAGTATCAGTTTCACGTTCATCGGCACATTAGCTGCTGCTGCTACTGCTGCTGCTACTTGCGTCTATCTGCAACTAGACACAGCTCCCATTTCTAGTCACGATGCGCTTGGACGGCGTTGCCCCTCCGCCCGATGCGGTTGAGCCCAAGAGTCAGCGGGAGAAGGATGAGGACGTGGAGGACCTCAAGGCGATTGATGGTGCGCCCGAGGTGGACGCCTTTGGCGATGAAGCTAATGCGGAGGTCAAGTACAAGACCTTGAAGTGGTGGTAAGTACTTCTGTCGTGCGTGGTGATAGACAACAGGCTAATAGCACTAGGCAATGCGGAATGTGTATGTGATCAGAACGATAACTGCAAATTGCGAGATACTAACCAGCCTAGTCATGATTGCTGAATCCGTGTCGCTCGGTGTTTTGTCTCTTCCGGCTACTATGACGGCCCTGGGTCTTGTTCCGTAAGTCAGCGCCTCCATGCTTCTGCGCTGCGGCTAACCGGTGCAGCTCTCTCATTCTCATCATCGGTCTCGGTATCCTCGCCCTTTACACTGGTTATGTCATTGGCCAATTCCGTGAACGCCACCCTTACATCCACAACCTTGCCGATGCGGGAGAGATCCTCATGGGCACTTTTGGCCGGGAGTTGTTCGGTCTGGGCCAGATCCTCTTCTCCATCTTCATCATGGGTAGCCATATTGTCACTTTCACCGTTATGATGAACACCATTACCGACCACGGTACCTGCTCGATCGTGTTCAGTATCGTCGCGTTCGTCATCTGTCTTGTTCTCTCGCTGCCCCGCACCATCAAGAATTTGACCTACATCTCCACTGCCTGTAGGTTTCCGTTCCCCGTCTGTGCAGAGCGACGCTAATGGAATAGCCTTCCTGAGTATCTTTTCTGCGGTTATGATCACCATGATCGGTGTCGGTGTCCAGTACAAGGGCGGACAGAACATCAGCATCACCACCGAGACCAACCTGTACACGGCATTCAGTGGTGTTACCCAGATCATGTTCGCCTACTGCGCCCATGTCGCCTTCTTCGGTCTTATCGCCGAGATGGAGGAACCCAAGGACTTCCCCAAGGCGCTGTGTCTGCTGCAGGGCTTCGAAATCTCACTCTACGTCACCGCCGCCATCGTTATTTACTACTATGTGGGTAACGGAGTTGACTCGCCGGCTCTGGGATCGGCTGGTCCTGTCTTGAAGAAGGTGGCCTACGGCATGGCCATTCCTACTGTGAGTCCACCCCTCTTTGTGTTCGAGGATTAGATCTGATGTGTGTAGATCATTGGTGCTGGTGTGGTCAACGGACATGTTGGTCTCAAGTACATCTATGTGCGCATCTTCCGCAAGTCGGGACGCATGCACAAGAACGACTGGGTCTCCGTGGGATCCTGGATCGGTATTGGTGTGACCTGCTGGGTGATTGCTTGGATCATCGGCGAGGGTATCCCCTCCTTCAGCAACCTGGTCAGTCTGATTAGTTCGCTGTTTGCCAGTTGGTTCAGTTTCGGTCTGCCGGGTGCCTACTGGTTGCACATGAACTACGGCCAGTGGTGGTCGAGCCCGAAGAAGTGCGCCCTGACCATCATCAACATGCTCATCTTTGCCATTGGTGGTGCTATGGTAAGTTTTCTCCCATTCATCATAATGTGAGCTTTTGCTAATTGTGTAGTGTGGTCTTGGTCTGTACGCGTCCGGCAAGGCGATCCACGACGACTCTTCTCGGGCCAGCTTTTCGTGCGCCAACAATGCATAGAGTACTTGAAGGAAAAAAAGATTGGATGACTAGACGACTAATGGGAGGCGATTTAATGTATATAAAAGCACAATCCATAGAATCCGCATAATTTCGTGCTGAGCACGTCAATCAATGTGCATACTGTTCACAATGCCTGCATATTACACCTGAGGGAACCGATACAGTTCGTGTAAGAGACCTGTTCGTCTATCTGGCAGTGATTTGAGTACACGGGACAAACTCACATCTAATAGTCCGAGAAGAGTACTCTCAGAGATGGAAACAGAGTCAAATGGTGGATACTGAGCTACGGCCCTCACCACAGGGCAAGGTGCAAGTTGCCCGTTAACAGGCTATGTCTGGCGGATGCATTGATTGTTTGAGTTGTGCTAGTTAGCTCATGTTATGCAAGACCAGGTTAGTCTGATAAAATGATCCAATTGTGTAGGGTGAGATCTGGTCTGTGACCGGGGATTGCGGCTGATGTTGCATGTGAAAATGCGGCTGAGGTGGGCCGATGATTTGGCGATAATGCAGACAGACAAGTCATCAGATCCTACTCGAGATCCAAAGATCGCAGATAATGCTATATGGAAAAAGGAACAATACAAGTATATTGCGTCGAAGATTGCATTTCTCTGGATGCTGTTTACTTTATAATTCAATAAAGACTGCACTGGTCTGTACCGCAAATTGTTAGGGTTGGCCAACGCCATTGATCCTGGACCGACAATGGCAGGATAGTGAGTCTTCGCCACAGACTCAGCTCGGCTCGTCGGAGTATCTTAAAACTCGATCTGGAATGAGCTGCAGTTATATTGCTGCAGTGTAAGCCTACATGCACTAACTATAATAGGATGATCACGTATTGACGATCACTCGGATGGCCCGGCGATAGCAAGTCATCCCAGCATCACCTCGGCCCGATCATGCCGTCGTCTCGGTGCGTGCAATACAACAGAGTATGTGGCCAGCCCACTTGTGATGCCATTGCTGGAAACAATGATTTATATCGGAGAAGAAATCCCTAACAATAGAACTACGAGCCAACTGTTATGAGTGCAGGCTGCCGGCTTCCATTTCCGTCATAAAGGCAACAAAGAGATGGCCCGTGAAACTACATGATCCACTTTCTTGCATGACAGTCCCGGGCTCAATTACACTAGTCCAATATTTATTATTCCTTCAGTCCCCTGTCCCAATACTTTTTATCTATCTTCCACTGGTACTACGCAATGGCTTCCATCTCCGTATCTCCATTCCCCGACGTGGAGATCCCCTCCACTGACCTCTGGTCGTCCCTCTTCGAGCGTTCAGATAGGCCGTATCCACTCTCCCATCGTATGTCTCCACTATCGCATCATGCCAGATATCAACAAATCTAATCCCATACAGCCCTCTTCGTCGACCCCCTCACCAACCGCAGCCTTTCCTTCCAACAAATCCGCCAACGCGCCCTCCACTTCGGCCACCACCTCCAATCCAAATGGTCCTGGCAACAAGGTGACGTGCTCGTCGTCTTCGCCCCAAATGCCATTGACCTGCCCCCGCTGATCTGGGGTACCCTGGCCATCGGCGGTGTCGTCTGCCCGGTCAATCCCAGCTATCGCGCCGAAGAACTGCGCCATCCGTTGATCGATGCAGCCGCCAAAGCCATCGTCACCACCACCGCCCAAGCCTCCATCGTATACGAAGCCATTGACCGCGCCGGCCTCTCCCGCGACCGTGTCATCCTCCTCGATCAATTAGATCCACTATGGGCGACTATCAAAAACACAGACTACGTCGCACCGCACCGTCCCCCGATCCAGAACCCCGAAAAAGACCTCTCCTTCCTGGTCTACTCCTCCGGAACAACCGGCCTACCTAAGGGCGTGATGCTCTCGCACCGCAACATGGTCGCGAACATGGTGCAAAGTGCCGTTGCCGAGCAGGGCCAGCTGGTCTGGAACCAAGATCGCATTCTGGGCATTTTGCCATTCTTTCATATTTACGGTATTTCCCCTCCCACTCCCACTTCCGCCAATATACTGATTAAATGGGTGATAGGCATCGGCTTCCTCCTCAACTACACCATCTACACCGGCGTACCCATGTACGTCCTCCCGCGCTTCCAGTTCCCCTCGTTCTGCGATACCATCCAGCGTCATCGCATCACGTACGCCTACGTCGTGCCCCCCGTTATTCTGGAGCTGGTTTCCAATGCTGCCACTAAGAACTACGACCTTTCCTCCTTGCGTATGGTGGTATCTGCTGCGGCACCACTAGCTGTGGATTTGATCCACGCTGCCAAGCAGAAACTGGGTCTTGTAGTTCGTCAGGCATACGGGATGAGCGAGTGTGCGCCGGCTGTTCATTTCCAGGTACATTCCCACCCTTTCCCCAAATCTCCCCTTTGACATCGCAATGCTAACAAGAGATAGACCTGGACCGAAGCCCACACCCACCCCGGCTCCGTCGGCCGACTCCTCCCCAACATGACAGCCAAATACAACCCCATTCACGACGGAGATAACAAAGAGAAAGAACTCTGGGTAAAGGGCCCCAACGTCTTCCTCGGGTATCTGAACAACCCCACTGCGAATAAGGAATCATTTTCCGAGGACGGATACTACAAGACCGGGGATGTGGGGTACGAGGATGATGCCGGGAACTTCTATATCACGGATCGGGTGAAGGAGTTGATCAAGTATAATGGGTTCCAGGTCGCGCCGGCCGAGTTGGAGGGGATTGTGTTGGGGCATCCGGCTGTGAAGGATGTGGGGGTTGTTGGGGTGAAGAGTGGGTTGGCGGGGAGTGAGTTGCCTAGGGCTTATGTTGTGGTTAAGGGGGGTGTTGTTGGCAAGGGGGGTGAGGGGTTGGAGAAGGAGATTGTGGAGTTCGTGGAGAAGAGGGTTATTGGGTATAAGAGGTTGAGGGGAGGTGTGAGGTTCGTGGAGAGTATTCCGAGGAATCCGTCGGGGAAGATTTTGAGGAGGGAGTTGAAGAAGTTGGAGAGGGAGGCTAAGTTGTGATTCTACTTACTGTATGTAGTATGGATGTTAATGCATGTACATTCAATTGTAATATTCTAGGATTGAGCTGCTAGAGGTACATAAGTAGTATACAGACATCTCAATGTCTACTCACACATTGAACAATCTCAATCCTCCCTCCACCATCTCCCTCCACCCCCTCAGCTTCCCCTCCCTCTCCTCCCCCGCCCCCTTCACACCCACCTCCACAATAGCCCTAACATGATTCACCACCCTCTGCATCCCCTCCTGCCTCTCACTCAACTTCATCCCCTCCAACACCCACCCCTGCCCCCTACTCTTACACACCTCCTCAAACACCCCCTCCAACCGATCCCTCTCCGCCTTATCCTCCACCGCATACCGATAATTCCACAGGAACGCCCGCACCGGATTCCACCGCGGCGCCGGCACCACACTCGCAAACTCCCAGTCCAGGATGCCCGTGATGGGACATTCGGGAGACGATGGATCGCACATGATGTTCGCGAAGTGGAGGTCTTTGTGAGCCAACACATAGGGTACATCATTCAACTTGTCATCAGACCCGATAACTGAGATGAACTCCTCCAACCGAGGGATCAAATCCTTGAAAGGGGATAGTGATGGATGTATGCTAATAGCATGGATATACCGCTCCACACACGCAACATTATACTCCGTGTAACTCGCATACCCATCACTTTTGAACGGATTCAGCGTTTCCAATGTCTCCTCCATTCCACACCCTGACCAATATGTCTCCACATCCTGCGTCTGCCAGTACGTCTCCTCAATAGGCGGACCACGCACTATCTCCTTCTCCACCCCCTCCTCCCCATCATCATCACCGCCCCGGGCTCCTAACTGCAATCCACCCACATACCCCCCCTCCCAGGGTTTACCATGCAACTCCGCCACAAACCCCGCCACCTGCTCCACCAACCTCCTCTTCCTCCCCTCATCAAGACCCTCATACACCTCCGCAACAGACACCCCCGGCACCCGCTCCAACAAGGTAAATTCATACCCGAGGGGATTATCCCGACTCGCCGAGTAGGCAATCACCGCGGGTACGGGGATGGAAGTATTTCGTCGCACCCAGGTCATTACACCCACTTCGTTGAGGGTCTTTATCCGGGGGATTTGAGTCCCCGAGATGCGCAGCACCAGGGTGATGCTCCCGTCGGAGGGGTCTGCGCGGGCGCGGATCGGAGGCGTGGCGGATGCGGCGGCGGAGGGGGCATAGTGGATGAGGTAGATTGTGTGGAAGGCGGCGGAGACGGGGAGGGGGGTGATGGTTGTTGGTGGGGGGAGGGAGAGGGTGGTGAGGAGGGTGGTTATGCTGGTTGAGGGGAGGGGGGGTGGGAGGTTCGATGTCGTCATTGTTGGTGGTTGTGTTGGTGTTGTGGATGTCGTGGTCATGAGCTAGGGTGGGTGGGAGCGATTCGCTGGGAGTATGGAGGCCATGATGATTGAGACTGTCATTGTGGGTTATATAGTAGTAGTATCCTCATGATGTTGAGGATATTTTGACCATCATGTTTGATATGGATGGATATTGTTGCATGACTCATGGTGAATCATGTACCATCATCCAGCTAGCTGGTAAAGGCTGCGCGAAGGAGCAAGCTAGTGTGTAGAGCACACATGGTGATAGGTAGGCCGACGGTGTTCCTGGATAGCTTATCGTGTGGCGGCGCAATTTGACTGATAAGCTTCGGGGATGGTGATATCCCTGGCTTGGATGAGGTGAGGTTTGGTTCAGGGGCCGCTATCGGAGGCACGTGACTTTATGCCTGGGGCAAGATTATTGGAACACCACAGGGGCCGTGAACGTTGATGGAGATGGATCTTGATATGACCATATTCGCTGACTAATTATGTGTTTACATGATGAATTACATTTCTATGCTACGTTTCAGTTGTGGTCCAGATAACGTGGTGATCGCCAAGTCAAACCAACACTGAATAACGATCTGCAAACACCTCCATCTGGCCCTACGGTAGATCATGATCTAGGCGCCGAGGAACTAGGCTTTAGATTGGTCTTAGTAACGAAATTCTAGGTAATCGCTGTCAACAGGAGACCGCAAAGCTTGGCTGGTATAACAATTTATCTAGTTAATCACGAGAAACAATCGGTAGGTAAAGAGCGCGCCAGTGAACTACAGCATAACGCCAAATGCTGCAAATGTCTGATATCATGGTATCATCCAAAACTATTTACAAATGTTTCACTTCAACTGATACTCGCATAGGTCGTAACATCCTAATGTTTGGGATGATATTGGTACAAATGCCAGTTCTCCATCACCCACCACTCTGCGACATGGGCGGCATCACGCACCCAGTCCACAGCATCACTGCCGTGTTCCTTCTCCATCCTCTTGGCCAGATCAACAAGGTTGAACTCTGTCACCGGGTGCTGCTCCTCCGGATCCTGCTCGACGTTCGTGAACCGCCATTCGACGTCGTCGACAAGGGGAATCACCAGTCGGTATTCGGGATGGGCAGCGGACCGTACTGCCAGCCATGAACCACCAGTGTTCATGACGGTGAATTGCCAGTTCTGGCGGCCGTCCATTTCCGGGACGAGCTCGCGGATCATGGACTGGCCTTCGTAGATTGAAAGCAGATCCTGCGCAGTGTGGGTGCTGTTGGGCCCCAGAGAGGACGATTGGATCAGCAGGTCCAGAATGGTAGGGACCACTTGTTGAGTGATGACTGGGGTGTTGACTTCAATGGATGGGAGATGGGGATGAGCAAACACCATTGGAATATGGAAGCTGCCGATGTGGGGGTTATCGTATGGGGTGACGCCGCCGTCATTCGGAAGGGAGAGACCACTGTCTGGTTAGTAGACGAAACATCAAATCATGGAGGACAACTTACTGATCACCAGCCATCACGAGCAATGTCTCGTTGATAACGCTCTTCTCGGTCAGGATGTCGATGATCTCCTGCAGCCAGTCGTCGATGTATCCAATCGTGTTCAGGTATTTGTTGATATCCTCGTTGGAGTTGGTGTTTTTGGACGACACCATCTCCTCGTATGCGTTGTCGGGCATTCCCCACGGGTGGTGCGTAGTGCCCGTCAGATGCGTCAGGAACAGCCGGCGGTGGTTGTGTTCGGCATCGTCGAGCGCATCGCGCACGTAGTCGCCCAGTACCATATCAGGGTAACCGTAATAGTTGACCTCCTTCGACGAGGTCGCGGAATGCGTTGCATTTTCCTGTTCCAAAGACTCTTTGGTCACAACGTCATGGAATCCCAACTTCGGTGTGAGCTTGTCCTGATTATCATAGCCCTCGGTGACGGATTGCATCCATGCCGAATGCCATGGCCAGGTGCGGTAGTCGGAGTTATCAATGGTGCGGTTGGTATCCACATCATCCTGGTGGTTGAATGCATCCAGAATATGCGGCATGCACGGCTGATAGATGTGATGGTTGTATTCGCGGTTAAAGTCGGCGACTAATGGCGTCACTCCGCACACCGTCCCGACAAGACTCTTCAGGGTGTAGGTGCCCGTCGTAAAAGCGTTGCGGGCGCTGATGCCGCCATATGACCGCCGGCCGTAATCATGCTCGTTGTCGTGACCGAATCCCGCGTCAAAGCCGGTTAGGAATTCGGAGGTGCGGGTAAGGTTTGCGACTAGCTTTTGAACGTCGTCGGGAATTTTCTTATCTGAATAAGTTTTGGCGATGCGGTTCCACATGAAAGCGTCCTTGCGCAGGGGAAAGACGTCGCTCCGAGTACTCTCCAACTTGATAAGGATAACATGTTTAATGTTGACGTTGCCGCTGGATAGGACCTCCTGCAAGGAGTCCAGCACCGGATTCTGCAGGTTAGATACATGCAACGGGTCACTTTCGGGGTTGTAATGCAACCGAGGCACATCCGTCCTGGTCCAGTCTTCAAAGCCGGGCAGTCCTCCCTTTGGCAGCCAGTCCCATTTGGGTACCTTGTCTAACGGAGTGCGACTCTCCAACCACTCATAGTCGCCCGGCAGCCCCCCAGCGCGGACGGGGGAGTGTCGGTGGCCACCGATGAAGGGTGCCACTGGCAAGGCTTCTGACAGAAACATGTAGGCGGGATCCCAGGGTCGAACCACACGCAGCAAGACCAAGCTGAGGAATGGCACCCAGACAACCAGCTTAACCAGAATCGAGTGTCCCCGTCTCGTGACAGGTGCAACTTCACCATACGGCTCGAGAAGGTGGATCGAAGAGCCATCGTCACTCTTATCGTCGAGATAGTCATCGACGCCGATCTGCTCGTAGATCTCGGGTTCCGGCAATCCAGATCTCGGGCGGAACGCGCGAACCCGGCTCATACAACGGAACAAACATTTGAATGGCTGTCCCAGGATTGTGAGGATGCCACCAACAACGCGATGCAGTGGTGCAGACAGAAACCATGCTATAGTGAGCAGAATGCCTTCCACGATCAAGAATCCTGTCAGTCCCTGCAACAATGTGCGCATGGCAGCGGCATCGCGGTGGAAGGTTTTGGCTTGTCGCCAGTGAATTTCGGCACCGGTGACGATGTAAAAGGAGGTATTTGCGGCGGTCATTCCGGACATGATTAAACTAGATGGGTCAGTGATTGACAGGCATTTCTGGTATGTGCGCAGCCTACCTAAATGGTACAATCACCAGAGCTGATAACAATGCAACAGTGCGCCAATGGAATTTCTGGGTGAAGAAGCGGATGAGGAGGGTGAGAATCACATCCTGGAAGAAAAAGGTCGAGCCCCAGAGGAAGAATTTAGGAGGAGGGAGAGAATGGATGTGAGCGTAAAGATGCAACAATTTGGCGCCAAAAAGTGCGATGAAGGAGACAGTGAAGAAATATCGGCGTGTGAACTCCCATGTGTAGTCGAAGAACTCGCCAGGAGATGTACGCAGACGCTGCAGGGCAGGGCCACAGCGACGGAGGGGATTGAAGAGCTTCATGGTGCAGCAGGAAAGTCACAGTATCTCAGCAGACGGACCGCATGGCACCACGGACTAAGAGCACACCCATTGAAGGGTGGAGGGACGGAGATGGCGTGACCGGGATGGGAGCCCGGAATGATGGAAGAAGGCGTCAAAAGAGAAAGAAGGGAATGAGGGGTTCTTCAAGAAGAGAGGAGGAGGAAGAAGAAGAGGAGAAAGAAAAAGAGGAGAGAGATGGGGAAAGAAGAGCAGGACGCCATGATGATGGAGGCCTGAGGAGGTGGAGTCTTTCTCACGGCCAGCAATCACGGATAGAGCCGCAGTTTCAATTCACAGCCCTGCATCCAAACAGGCAATATAGCACGCTGGCCAGTCCAACGAACCTGCGAACTCTAAAGCTGGGTGGTTCACGGTGTGCCAACCTCCAAGCAGTCTAGTGACTTGTGGACTACCAGTAGTGCTCCGGGACTAGTGGTCTCTACTACACAGTACTACCCAGCACTACACAGGACTAATGACCGAGGATGAATTGCGATGGATGCCTGGCGTACAGAAAGCTGGACCCTGAGGGCCCTGGACCCTGATGGTCCACCAGCAACATGGGAAACCATTGGCTGTGCAGGCGAGAATCGTAAAATTAGAAGCAGCGGCGTTGCCAGACGTGCCCCGAAAACCAATCAGCCTCGGGGCCAAGACCCGCAGACCCTGGGAAGTCAGTCTGAGACAGGGGAAATCTTAACTGCAATTATCATCGGTCGTGTGTTCCGGGGCAAATCCATCCATCCCAAACATCGTGTTCCATTAATTGCAATAGGGGTACCACTAGATTGATTTCATGTTTGAGAATAATTTTTGTCCCCCACCGATCGAGATATACAAGCAAACAGCTCTCTCGGTCTAGTTGCCACTATTCCTAACGATCCGCAGGCTTGTCTCTCGCCCCCAAGAACACGTGGTGAGGACCTTCCTTTCCAGTTGGAATCAAAAGATGCATCTTTTATTTTCAACCCAAACGGGATGCCTGATGCCCCAGAGGAGTCTAGTCTGGTCCCTCCGGGCGTGACCACATTCCTTTTTGGGGCCCCCGAGCGGGGGGTTACATCCGCTCTCGCCAATCAGTAAGCAGACCACCCGTGAATGCTCCACTGCCAAGGCTTCCAGGGAAATCTCTTGTCCGTTCATTTATTCCCTTTTGATTGTTGTTATTCACAATTTTCCCTCTGCCTCTTCCCGTTGTCTCACTCCAACACTGTCTTACATAGCCCCCTTCTGCCTCTGCCCAATTGCTATTGCCTCTCTCCTCTCTTGGCCAGTGAACAGTCTCCCATGTTACATCATGCATTGACGTGCCGTTACGGTTGTGTGCCACTGTAGGTTCAATTCTAAACTGCAGCAAGCAGCATGTAGCACGTGTGGATTCTTTCATATGATGTTAGAATCCGCTCATTTGCATGGATACATGGGAGCAGCTGCAGCCTCGCTTCCCCGCTCGTCCCATCGGGATTATTCTCCTAACCCAACTTATTTGCACGAGACCTGATGCTGATGTGGGAAGCACCTCCGGGTTGTCAAACCTATTGGGGAGGAAGAAGGAGGAACAATGTCCTTGGCACACGGCAGTCCCACCGGATTCCTCTCTTATTCCCGACTCTTTGTCTCTCTTGTTGTCTCTCGCTGTCATTATTAATAGACGCGGTGGATCATGGCGGATACTCATGGCATGGATCCGGACAACTCCGTCGCCATCACACTTAAAACCCGAAAATGAGTGTGCAACTCACTTCCAACAAGCACCCTGAGTAAGATGATCATTGATTCCTCAAAACCCTGCATGGTCTTGGCTTAGATGCGTCAAAGCGCCGTTGACAGAATTAGTCATGTTGATTTCATCCTGTATCGCAGGCAGAAAACGTGTCACCGTTTGTGTTGCCTAACGCTTTTGTTGGCGTTTCTCATTGCCTGGGTGTTACCTAATGCTCTTTCAAAGATTTAACTTTATTATATGACATGTTACACTGCTAAAATATATCGCAGAGGTACTGCCAGGGGCCTTTCACGTATGACCTCGTTCCCCGCGGCACTCAGCCTTGCCTTGTAGACCCTGCATTGCCAAGAGTAGTGAGCACATTGTTGTACCTATCAGGCGCTGCGAGCTTAGTCCCATCCTCCATCGTGCTTTTCTCCTTATTATTGACCTACCAACTCAGGTTTGATCAAGAAGGATGTGGGATGACTGAAAGGATGTGGCAGTGATGCCCTCAGTCATCCAAATATATATCCCACCCACCATCCCACCACTCCATCCGTTCGGCACATGACAAAGACTCGTAACTTCGCTACAGCTACTAGTAAGCAAACAGTAGTTTCTTCGGATTGTAAACTAGTAAATATCTCGTTCAAAGTACAACGAAATACACTCACCCTTAGTAATATGATCTCTGTCAGCCGGGCATCGCAGTCCAGCCCAGCGAAGATCACTGCGCCCCGAGGGATTTGCCAACTCAATCATCGCGGGGAGACCTTCGAAACCTCGTCGATCATGACATCGCTCAGAATATGAATGTCACATGCTGACAATCAGTGCGCCCAATGTAGCTATCTGAGGCCCTAAAATCTCACTAACTACAGTGAGAGAAATTGCATGTTGACTCGCAGAAAGCACTCCCGGAAGGATAGAGCATTCGGGTCAACCCAGGTGTGGATCTTTACGTATGATGTGAAATATTTCGTGCTAAAGGTGAGTGTGCATGTAATGGGTCCATTTGCCTATGGCTCTTCTCTATTCTACTTTTTCTATTGAGATATAGGGTACTGAGTTTGCGTACTATTTTACGTTCAACTGCAAATACACATAGGTATCAAGTTGCTCCAAGGAAAACCAGCTTAATGCAATATTCATAGGAAATTGAACCAGCATCAAGGGTCCACACCCTTCAGATCCTAGTAATCTCAGATGTCATGTGGATCGCTACACAAATGTACATGTTTCACACCGCATATATCAATTGAATACTGACTGTGGGTGTCAGGATAGTAAGCCATGAATCTTAGAGCTTCGAAAGTACACCGTTCGTCTCAAGGATAGAGAGGTGACTCTTGTTGATATCTCTGACAGTTTTGCATCTGAATTCTAGTCAGTATTTCATGATTTGTGGATGTCCAACAGCCCCCGAGGAAACTTACCCAGCAAGGCACATGGCCAGTTTGAATTCTTCCTGTAATAGCTTGACAGCAAGTTCCACGCCCTTCGTTCCATTGTACTAAAAGATCACAGTCAGGTAAGGTCCATGGGAGGACAATAATGAACTAACCGCTAATCCCCAGATAGGAATCCTCCCAGCAAAACAATAGTCCGCTCCTAGGGCCAACGCCTTGAAAATATCCGTTCCTCGGCGAATACCGCCATCAATGGCGATAGCTATTTTGCCCTTTGCGACAGGTGCACATTCGCGTAGTGCATCAAGAGTGGCAGGTACGCCGTCCAATTGTCTACCGCCGTGATTGGAAATCAAAACACCGTTGACTATGTTGGATGGCCAGTGCGACATCTTCAGCAGTGTAGACTAATAGATAATGTAAGCCTCCCCACAGGACAAAATCTTAATCAGAAAACCTACTTCCTTTCAGCCAAATTTCGAGCTTAGTTACACTTCTTATCCATACAATGGCTTCGGCCCACTCAATACCATCCTCTAAGAATATATCATTAGTGGTTTGAAGGAAGATTTAGAACATCCATAACTCACCATATGCTAGCCCCTCGCCCGGCTCGGTCAAGTTACTCATATCCAAGCCAGGGGCAAGGTTAGGATATCCCATACCTTTTGGAATCCCAAAAGAGTTTCTGTACTCGTTTAAACGCCGTCCGAGCATTGGCGCATCTACCGTTAACATGACTGCCTTATACCCAGATTCTAAAGAAATAGGATTTAGCACCCGCAATGATAAAAAAGAGAAAGCATTGGTCTTACTCTCTGCGCGCTCAAGTAGCTGTCTCGTGATATTCCGATCCTTCAATATGATGAATTGTATCATGTATGGGTTTCCAGACCCCTCTGCTATGACATCCTCTAACGAGCAGGTCGCATGTGAAGACAGTGCCATGCATATATTCGCCTCAGCAGCAACCTTGGAAGTTCCGACCTCACCATCCGGGTGAGCGATCTTGTGGGAGGCCGCGGGCGAAAATCCAAATGGGAAAGAAACTTTGGTATTGCAGATCGTTGTGGAGGTGTCCAGGTTAGAGACATCGCGAAGAACGCGTGGGCGGATCTTGTAACGGTTGAAGGCATCCTCGTTGTCTTTCACGCTAGGCTTGTGTTATGCAGATATGCTGTGCCAAGGAGTTTATCCCACGTACGTGATGAGATCCATTGCGCCTTCATTGAAGAACTCTGCTAAGTGATCAGCGGACGCCGCAAGACAGAAATCTAGTAGAGCGCGCTACCTTTGAATACTCTTGGAAGTTTCTCCGATGCCTTGGCTCGCAAGTCGGCAATGGAGAAGATTTCCGAGTCTAGGCTTTTCCCTCGATTTGCCATATTTTCGTGCGCGTAACTCAATGGTATGATCGTTGAACAGTTACAGTGGTCCGTCGAACCGTGCTTATATGCACCTAATTCTCTAATCGATAGTGGTTTGCCATCGCAACTGATAAGATCTCTTGACTCGGTCCTGATGGCATCGTGACACGGCTTCGGGCCCTTGACTCGGCTCTGTAGAGACCGAGTCATTACCGGAATATCAAATAACGGATGCTGCGCTCATAGAATATGGTACCCACATCGGTCCCTTCAAACAATGACATATTCAGACCTTCTACTCTTCATCCAGCCCTTTGCGCCTCCGGACCAATGGCTCCAGAACGTGCGACAGGCTAACCCGGAAATTCGGGTGGAGTATCATCATGTGGAGATGTACGCGAAGGAACTACCGTCCATCCCCAAAGAAACATGGGCAGAGGCTACAATACTCTTCACCTGGCAACTATTTCCTCCGAAGGAATGGGTGCCGAAGCTTCATTATGTTCAGCTGTTAAGTGCCGGATGCAATCAGTTACTGGGCATGCCACTTTTTGAAGATACCGATATTGCATTTTGCACGTCGAATGGCAATCATCCGTGAGTAAAATACCTACTTGCTCCAGTGAGCTTCGCCAACTAATCCCTATTCAAGGCCCCAAATAACGGAGTGGGTTTTCTCAACGTTCCTGGCGTTTCAGCATCATAGTAAGACCGAAAGTCAACTTCTCCACAATAATTGTAGGCACTAATTATTGGAAGTTCCGGAATATCTCGAAAACCAAAGGGCCTGCAAGTGGGTAGATCCACCCACCGATGAGGATACAGAGGATGCGGTCGGCCTCAGAATGTGAGTGTAGCACTATCCTTCGCCCTTCTGCTTCATAACAGTGCTGACACAACCTTGAAGTGGGATTCTAGGATACGGCTGCATTGGCCGACAATGTGCCCGAGTCGCCAAAGCATTCGGCATGGACGTCTACGCGTATACATTGCACAGCCGGGATACCCCAGAGGCTCGCCGATCCGAAGACTATACTGAACCAGGACTGGGCGACCCAGAAGGCGAATTCCCATCCGCATGGTTTGCAGGGAAAGAGCAACTAAATGATTTTCTTGCATCGGATCTCGATCTACTGGTCATCACACTTCCGCTCACGAACCAAACCCGTAGTATGATTTCACGGGAGCAGTTCGACATCCTCAGCAAGAAGAAAGCCTATGTTAGTAATGTTGGACGGGGACCCTGCATCAATACGGAGGACTTGATGGCTGCACTGGATGAAGGCAAAATCAGGGGTGCGGCTTTGGATGTGACGGATCCAGAGCCGTTGCCTGCTGATCATAAGCTCTGGGGGTATAAGAACGTCATTATCACGCCTCATTGTAGTGGGAACTCGAATCATTATTATGAGCGCGTGTTGAAGATCTTTGCGTATAATTTAGAGAGACGGGCACAGGGCAAGCCATTAGTTAATCACGTCAACAGGGAGTTGGGGTATTAGAGCGTAGTAGGCGCTATGCAGATATGATCAACCATTCGTGTTCATGGTTTAGTCCTTTTTATCTTATTTCTTTTACTCACTTGAGCAAGTCCACACCAATGCAATAACCTAACTTCGACAAGAAGCATGTATTTAATCACAGCTGAGAACAGGCTACACCGGCTTGCAGGGTTTTCTTTTTCGCCATCAAGCAATCAGATACCCGGACCTGTGCGTGTGGCGAGGACACTGAGTCAGTACGGCACTTTTTCTTCCAGTGCAAAAGATGGGATGATCTTCGCAACGATATGATAGGTTTGTCAATTTGTCGGCTGCGCCAGGAAAATGATCGGACCAGGTCGGCACCGACGGGAAACCCGTCGATGGTTAGCCATTCCGGTGGAAACAAAAAGTTAAGCTTCGCTCGGATACAACGATCCGCCATGCAGCGATAGTACCTGGTACTAAGGTGGCACCAGCGATTAATTTGACATATTACTTGTCAAATAGCTGGAAAGAATAAATGTATCAACCAAAAGAAGGGATTATTCCAGTTCAACTCCATTTGTTCCAGCTTGTCGTACGATTATGTGTGGGAAAGGGAGAAAAATAATGGGCCGAACGCGATTTGAACGCGTTACCCTAACATCTGCAGTTCACGGTAGCTCCCGGCCTTTGATGTTTGGTTTGCAGCCGGTTACTCCAAATATTCGATGATGCCCACGCCCTGCCTTCACAAGTCTGGAACGGTGGATGCCGCAGACCAATGTAACGCTGCTTAACCACAAACGTCTCAATGTACGCTCAACGTCATGAACATTATCAGTCTTACCATCATGACTCTACGAGAATGCGACGCTCAGATGTATTCAGTATACATTAGATCAATGTGGAATCATTCCTGCCTTGATTATGTAGCCAGCGAACCAGATCCGGGAGCTTGAAGGTGTTGACACGATGTTTGTATATACATGTATATATATGGATTCCAATCAACTTGGCTCGCAACTTGAACTTCACCTGCGGAAAAATGGTTCGGTCATGTCGCACTTCCTGCCCATCCTGCGGCCATTTTTTTGCTGACGCAAGCATGCATGTTGTTCTCTCTAGGTCGGAGGAAGCCATGGCTTTTCTTACTTTGGCTACCTGCGCCCTACTGTAGGTTCTCTTCAGAAATGGGCCGACGAAGTCGACGACCAATCCTGGACGTATAAGGAAACCGAGAAGTATTTCGACAAGTCCGTCACTTTCACCCCGCCAAATATGACCACACGCTGGGCCAACGCCACACCCGAATATGATGAGTCCATCCTGCAGGGCAAAGGGCCCTTGGAGATTACCTACCCCAGGTGGGCGCATCCATTTAGCACCTGGCTCCGTAAAGGCCTCGACTCTATGGGGGTTTCTCATGCCCTGAGCTTCGCCACGGGTGAGCTTTTCGGCTCAAGCTGGGTGTTGGATCTCATCAACAGCACAGACGGGAAACGTGCCACAACTTGGACTGCCTACGTAAAAGGCAAACCACATGCGAAGAAGCTGGACATATTCACCTTTACTCTCGCAGACAAGATTATATTTGATGATAAAACTGCCACGGGTGTTGCCGTCACTCGTAAATTGTCTGATGCGTCCCCGGAAATGTTCACCATCAAGGCGAACAAGGAGGTCATCCTAGCAGGGGGTGCTATTCTTTCCCCCCAGCTACTGATGGTGTCCGGAGTAGGTCCAGCCGAAGAGCTGAAGAAATGGGAGATCACTCCAGTTCTTGAAGTTCCTGGCGTTGGACAACACATGCAAGATCATATCGTTGTAGGGGTTACTTACAAGGTGGACGTACCCACCACATCCATCCTCCTAGACGATGAAACCAGGTACCAGCATGATTATCTGTTCAATCATAACTTGACCGGCATGCTTGTCAACCCAGGCCCCGATTACGGAGTAGCCTACGACATCCCCGGCGATTTACGTAACTTTTCAAAGGATGCCCAAGCAGGTTTGTTGCAAGCTCTATCGCCCCAAAACCCATTTACAAGCACAGAAACCCCGGTTTACTAACCCAATTTAACTATACAGACCTAAATAGCTTGCCCAAAGACTGGCCCGAAGCTTTGATGGTATCCTTCCCTATGGGCTACAACTGGCCCAACGACGCCAACTACGCTTCTCTCATGTCCATCCCCATGGTCGTCATGTCCCACGGCAACATCACCCTCAACTCTGCAAAAATGACAGACAAACCCGTCATCCAACCCGGCTGGCTGACTAGCGATACGGACCTTGAGGTGGCTGTCGGCGCTCTCAAGTATATGCGTAGAGTATTCGAGAGCCCGGGTATGGCGCAGATTCTTACTGATGGCAAAGAAATGGCCCCAAATGGAACAGCTGTCACTTTCACCGAACTTCAGAATGCAGTAAAGGAGAGTTTCCGGTCCATGCATCATCCTGGCTGTACGTTGCGGATGGGGAGGAAAGATGATCCTGGTGCGGTAGTGGATTCTGAGGGAAAGGTGTTTGGCTTGGATAATGGTGAGTTTTGCTGCTGTTGTTTTATTTCCCCCATGAGCTAAATCCTCCTCCCTCACACTTCCATTTCTCCCTGTGTGTGTCTGTGTGGGTCGGTAGTCAAACTAAACTTGGGTTGTTAATTACAGTGAGAGTTGTGGACGTTTCAGTCTTCCCTTTCTTACCTCCGTCTCTGCCTTTGGCAACTGCTTGTAAGTGTCCCATGCAATGAATTTAACTCTTTAAATACAGATAATAGGATTCCGTTAGTGCTAATGATATTCGAATGGGTGCAGTTATGGTCGCCGAGAAGATTACAGATCATGCTCTCTCCGACGCGAAGAAGAAAAATTCTCATGATGAGCTGCGTCTCGATTTGTAGGTAGATTTATACTAAAGCGCGCCTGGGGGTTCTCCGTGCTGCTTCCAGTTCGCAGGCGTATGGATCTACCCTTTGAAAATACTTAAGCCCTGAGAAATAGACAGTGATATAAAGTACTACATGGAGTATCTATAGTTAATACATTATTTGATCTGTCAGCTTGTTGTATTGGTATTTAAGATTACATATAGATTACATATAAAAATAGAATACTTGTTCTATATTTCATAGCTCTTTTCTTTTTATTAAAGTTCTAGTTTTTTTTTTTTTTTTTTTTTAATGTTTTTTTGATAGTTTTTTAGGGTAGTTAACAGGGGTAGTAACTATCGATAATACGAATTATTAATAATCAATTCTCTTTTCCAGGATATCAGAATAGAGAGTCCAGTATGATTTAGCTAAGAAAATAGTACATATTTTACTACGAAGAGATCCTTTAAATAAACATACTAATATTGTTATGTGTATTTGATATATAATCAAGTGTACGTCTCTTCGTATTACCGATTAGCTAGCATCTTTCTGCCACCTCTTGCTACTTCCCGACGCTCATAGGCACCCAACAGTACGATGCTGAGTTCCGTATCCACAAGGGCTGGGGACATGCAGTGCACAGACAAATGGAAAAGAGGGGTGTGGCCAATCAGGATTGGGCCGAGTCATATCAGTTTGAAGTGGGATGCTGTTGACTCGGCCCAGTCGGCCAAGGGATTCCGCTTATCGCACTTCCGAGCAGGAATGCAACTAACGAGGCCGACAGTACATTGGTGGTGAATTATGTTTCGAAGAACTACACGGTTTATCGAATTGAAGTATCACATTGAAATGATAATCTGTTGTATGTTATGGCTAATTGATATGCTGAGCAATTTTCCAATGTTCTTTGGCAGATACACACAGGCTAGGGGACATTGTAGTTGAAAAGGTACTTTATGTTATGTTCATGCGCTATATTATTAGGGTAGATATTATGTTTCATGAGATTGGTGGTGGTAATGGTGATGATGGAAATGATGATGGAAGTGGTGGTGATGATGAACCTCTTGCGCTTGGGTAGGATATGACCGTGATAAGGCATCCCTTGAATTTGAAGAGGTCCACTGAGCAGACATGAGCACTTGTCGAACGGCTGCTTCCTCCAAGGCATTCTGATCGGGCTCCGCACTTTGTGAAAACGAGTCTAAAGCGAGCCGAATATTGTCCGCATTGAAGGTGTGAAGGTCATTGGTAGGCGATGTTTCTTGACCACTGATACGGGTGTTGTTGGACATAAGCCGGTCGCGGTCTCCAGCCCGGCCCTCGGGGCTCGAGATCGAGGGAAAATCCCTTGGTACTGTATTCATCTCGGCGTTCTCATTCGATGATGGATGCCCGGTGTGTGTTCTCGTCGGGTTGCTTCCAGGGGGCTGGTTCTGCATCACGGGCTGCGAGAACATCACTGAGTCATGTTGAAGTGACATATAGCCTTCATCTGGGTAACGCATGGACAGAATAGCTGCATCGTCCAAACCAAATGGTGAAGATAAGAATATGTTTTCCGACAATCCGGATGCCATATCCATCGCATTCAGCTGACCATCGGGGCTTTCCCCATCATCCTGCGAACCGTTGTCCAAGGAACTGGCATTGCCACTGCTTGTGCCTGGATAGACTGAGCCGGATCCGGAGGATGGTGATAATTCCGTGGAGTAGTCCTGGTCTTGGCTGGGCTGTTTAGGCATGGTTGCGATTTCTTTGCATAGCCTTCTCCATCGATTCCGACAAGTCAAAGGAGGACGACCCGGTAGTCCCGATGCTATTGTAGCCCATCTATGTCCCAATTCCTTTACCTTTGTCGTCAGATACTGATCTTCCTCCTGCGACCAACTTCTGAGGCGGTTTTTCACAGAGGGGTCTAGAATATCGGTATAACGCTTCGCACACTGATCATCCTTTCGTCCCTTGATGAGAAGTGCTGCCCGGATACTCAGTATATGGCAGTAAAAAGAAGACGACCTAAATGGACAGCGTACCAATCTCCTTCCAAGCAGGTCCTAGTCGCTGATGAGCGGCGAGGAGAATCTCGTCTTCCTCTTTGGTCCAGCGACCTTTGCGCAGTTTTGGGTCTAGGGAGTGGAACCAACGCTTTCGACAATCCTGTTGTTGTCAGTACTCAACCCGCAACCTGCCTCCGGAAGGACGGACCTTGTTTGTCCGCCCTGGTAGGTTCTTGGAGATCTCAGTCCATTTACTGTCTCTGCCACGCTTATCCCCCAACTGCTCAACGAGGGCAATGAGCTTTTCGTCTTCTTCGGTTGACCATACGCGACGTGGCATGGCGGTGGTAGGAACGGCGTCCAGAAACTCTGGGATACAGGATGAAGATGCGGATAAATGGTGACTCGGCCCCAACCCTTCCCCGCATCATCCTCCTTCCGATGTTGCCAATGTTCTTATCTGATGTGGCCACCACCCTGCCTCTCTCGTCGCATATTGTGCATGATAGAATAGAAGACTACCAAAACACTGAGCAAATTCGCGATAACAAACCTTTGCATGGGATCGGTACCTAGAAGAGAAGGAGTTCCCGCGGATGCGCATGCTGGCAGCAGCTGGCGAACACGCTCGGAATCAGTCATTCCGACTCCGCCTTGTCGCGAGCTTTTGTAGGACAGACTGCACATCACGCTCTGCCATGATACTAGTGTAGTGATTACAGGGAGAATCTCTGTGCAAGCATGAGGACGTGGGAGAGTTAATGACAGTCTGTCACTGGGTATAAGGACCGGACCCCTGCACTCGGCTCAACCCACCGTGTGGAGATGCATGCTCAGCGTTCAACTCGGCTGGTGTTCAGTGACTCTGTTCTGCTCGCTGACTCGGCCCCACGATGCGATATTTATTCTTTGCTGATAGCATTAACACCCATCAATTTCATTTTTGTATCTTCTCACCTATCAAGTTTTCACATAATCACCTCTCTTCACGATGTCGTGCCACCCTTTGGATCCAGCCAGCCCGGACGAGATCCGGCAGGCGACTGATTTGGTCAAGGCCAAATACAATGGGATCTCACTCCACTTCAAAGCAGCTGGACTGGAAGAACCACCTAAAGCTGCTCTTGTTGACTTCCTGGACGCAGAGCATCATGGTCGGCCCCTTCCCTTCATCCCCCGTCAGATCTTCCTCATTTGGTATATTGAGTACACCCCTCGTCTGTTCGAAAGCATCGTGGACCTTTCCGCACAAACTATTGTCCATCACAAGGAGCTTCCACGCGACTTTCATGGTCCGGTCGATCGGGCGGAGATGAACGAAGCGGCGCAAGTTGTTATGAAGGATCCTCGTGTTCAGGCGGAGATCAAGAGACTTCAAATTGATGAGACCACCGTCGTCCTCGATCCTTGGGATTACGGCGTAGATGGCGAAGATACACAGACTCGTCGAACCCAGGTACGGCTCCCTGATCTGCGGAGTCGTGCAAACGCAGCTGATAGGTTCATTTATAGGTCTTCATGTATATGCGCAATCCCGAAAATAATGACCCTGACTCCAGTCATTATAGCTTCCCTCTGGATTTCATGGTCATTGTGGATCTTTGCAAGATGGAGGTGATAAAAATCATTCGTCTACCCTTGGGATCAGACCAAACCGCCACGGCTGTTGGCTCGGCTGTGCCCCATCGGCGGACCAACCCTGTCGAGCCAGAATATGATCATCGCTTGCAGAAGAGTCCTCCTCGAACTACCCTGAAGCCCTACCAAGTAATTCAGCCAGAAGGGGCGTCCTTTACTGTCAATGGATACTTGATCGAATGGGAGAAATGGCGCTTTCGTGTTGGGTTCAATTGGCGTGAAGGTGAGCTGTACTTCAAAGTTTGGAGGATGACCAAACACTAATCCTGGTCAGGAATGACCCTTCATGACGTGTCTTTTGATGGAAAAAGTGCCTTCTATCGTCTCTCTCTTGCGGAAATGTTTGTGCCATACGGCGATCCCCGTAACCCAATTTATCGAAAGGGAGCATTTGACCTAGGAAACGTCGGTGCAGGTGTAACTGCAAACAACCTTCAATGTACGCTCTTTACCCTTTGTCCAGGAATGCGACTTATATCTGACAATATGACCCATAACAGTGGGCTGTGACTGCCTCGGTCTCATCAAATACCTTGACGGATGTGTTGTCGCCAAAGATGGTAGCCCTGCGCCTAGGCCGAACGCCATTTGCATCCATGAAATAGATAATGGAATCCAGTGGAAGCATACAAATCACCGAACTGGAAAGGCAACGGTAGTGAGAAAGCGCCAGCTTGTCTTGCAAACGATCATCACTGTGGCGAACTACGAATACATCTTCATGTGGTACTTCGATCAGTCGGGAGAACTCACCTTCGAAACCCGTGCTACGGGCATTCTCTCTACCCAGCCAATCGACAAAGAAGCCAAGGTAGCCTGGGGCACCCGCGTTGCAGATGGAGTGATGGCCCCGTATCATCAGCATCTCTTCAACCTACGTATCGACCCAGCCGTGGGCGGTCACAAGAACAGTTTTGCGTCTACCGATACTGTCCCCCTTCCCTGGGATGAGGATCTGAACCCCCTTGGTACCGGATTCATAACCCAACAGCAGATCCTTGATCGGGCTGGAACTGTTGAGGATGACATTTCGAAGGGAAGAGTCTTCAAGATTCTAAACGAGAATGTCCAAAACCCCGTGTCATTAACTCCAATTGGGTACAAACTGGTGCCTCATCGCTCTCAGGTAAGCCGATCGGATTATTAAATCTTGGACCACACTAACGACTATAGATGCTGCTTGCTCGCCCCGGCTCCTGGCATTCGCGCCGGTCGGAATTCTGTGAGAGTCCGATCTGGGTCACCAAATACAAGGACCGTCAACTGTTCCCAGCGGGTGACTACACGAATCAGTCCCTTGGCGGTACTGGTATCAAATCATGGATTAGCGAAGCTCGAGATTCGGTCCGAAACGATGATATTGTCATCTGGCATACTTACGGCTTCACTCATAACCCACGTGTAGAGGACTTCCCCGTTATGCCGGCCGAAATGGCACAGGTTCGGCTGAGCCCTTATAACTTCTGCCTTTTCAACCCAGCGAATGATGTCCCTCCGTCCACACAGGCATTCAACAAGAGTGTTGAGCTTAATGAGCAGAAGCCTGCCAAGCAGACTTCTTCTGGATGCTGCTCCCAGCCTAAGAGCCACCTGTGACATTCCCGAAATGTCGTGGCAAGTCAAAGAATAGCTATGGCTAGTCTTGAAGAAGGGTAACTGAGGATCTTTAAGGGGTTCTGTCACTTTGCATGGAAAGCAAATAGCGACTGACATGGAACGGCAGAAGGGGTAATCCTGGAGTGTGACAAGCCTAATTCAGTCGTCTCAGCTGTGCCATAATAAAGCCATATACTTGAATATTATGAAGTACTCCATGATTAGCTTTCATATGTGCGTGATCCTTGTAGATTATCCCGGCTGAGTAGACTTCTCGCGGCTTAGGTACGCGCCCATAGGGTCAAGTCCGACTGAACATGGTATGAAAGTGCCGCACAAATGGCTGCAAGATGCGTGGGTATTATGTTCACCGGTAGCAGCTGCTTATAGGCTTCCCTAAAAGACATGCAATGGGGGTGAAGTACCGGATAAAAGACAGTGTCTGGCCCAAGCAGCAAGGCCATAGTGACCCTCGAGCATATGAATGGGATGGTCTGGAATATAGTTAACTCCTTCTACCCTAGTGATATCTTCAGCTAAGCAACTTTGGTTTGCATGTTTCTTGTCTACCTACTGTCCCAATTGGCTGGTCAAAAGCCCGAGGCAAGACTATATCTGTTCTCCGGGATGAAAGATAACCGGAGAGGCCTGTCTAATACACACATGATTAGCTCGTTACTGAGTCCCCGACAGAAATTGGTATTCACTAATTCCGCGTCGTTGTTGCTAGTTCCCCATGAAAAGCTTCGATGTGCATTCTATCCGTGATGTCCCAATAAGTGTTAATAGTTGTCTGTCGGACCATGGGAGGAGGAGCTCAAACAAAGTGTGAGTAATATCGCAGATTGCCTTAAGTTTTGTTTCATTACCATGTATGTAGATAGTTTCATGGCCCCTTGCTTCTGGGAAATCACATTCTTATGTTAGCCGCACCGCCAATTTAGGGATACCAGTGCACTTCAACTAATATGTCAACCTAGTATTCATCATAGGAGTATGACGGCTGGCTGTATGCTGGTGCATTGTTTCTACGTAAGTTTCGATAAATCAGTCAGTTAGTTTGACCAAGAATCAATAAGCGCCCGAGATGTCATCCCATATTGGCTATTTTCAGACATTCTTCGATGGTATGACCCACTTGACTACTGAATATGCACTCTTAGAGGAATTTCCACATACCATTTCCGTTTATTACCCTGTCAAGACTGGTTTCTCACTTGTAGTCAGACCTATCTCTATCATCAGCCGAATAATTCAGGTTCTCACGCCAAAGCCAACCTTTATGCCTTTCAACTATATAATTCCTGATGTGCTCTGGCTTCACCCTAATTTATCTCAGCCTCTCACAAGTTGATTCACTGTTGGGACATGTATCTCTCTATCGCCTAGCAGAACAAAAGGGGTATATTGCTTTTGGTCTAGTGATTCATGCGCCGACATCAACTCTTCCTGTCCTCGGGAGTACGAGGAATGATCTGGAATGATCATTCCGCGGAGAGGGCCCTCTAATAAAGGGGTACCTTATCAGCTTGATGGTCACCATTCAGTAGGCTCGGCACCGGGGACTTCGCTTTCACAACCCCTACATTCTTTGTCTCAGAATAGATTTTGTCTACTCCACAGAGACATAAGGCGATTTTCACCTCACTTCCGTTTCGTCCTTCACCTTCGCGAAGGCTTCCATCGATTGGTGTCTGATTCTTCGAACCACCACGCAGTCTTCATGAACAAACCGCCGGCATGGATACTACCCAGAGCCCTCCTCGCCGCATACTGCTGTTAAGCATGCCTCGGACCGCGTCCAATTTATTATTAAAGATACTCTCTATTAGCGATCAGCCAGGTGCCATCACCAACGACAAAGGCGGATATTGTTTCACACCAATATATCTTAAATTGATCAAAGATGATCTCCTCAGCAAGTGCATCGCGCAATGGACACTGGAACAAGCACTGGAGGTTCAGGGGGTCCTCCAACAGTGTCTGGAGACACTGGAAGGATCTTCAGCCTTGGCCCTTGATGAAGGGAAGATTTTCTTTGTCAAAGAGCATATCTCTTGGCTTATGAATCCGGCCGCCATTTCTAAGATGCTGCATGATGCCGACGCCACTAATGGAGATGCCTCAGCCGCTTTGATGGCGCCCGATTACCACTCATTCTTCCGGGTTCGTGTGGATAGCAAATATGGTCGGTCGAAAGGACTTCCTCCATTCAATGAGACTGTCCTCCCAGACGGGTACCTGGCCACCTGGCAGCTGGCATTTCTTATCCGGCATCCTGCCTTAGTTTTTCCATCGATGTACCGAGCTGATCGGGCTCTGAAGGGCCTTTATCCTTCGGGTGATAATCCCTTCGAGGGTTTGTTATCGGAGAGCTATTTAAAAGTCACTCTAACTCTACGCTGGACGCGGATGCTATACGATTGGTGTGTTCACCGGAAGGGACAGGCGCATCCAATCATTCTGGATGCCTCTGACCTTATTCACAATAAAGGCGCCGTGGTAAAATTCTGCGAGCAGACGGGACTCGACCCCACAGTTCTGAAGTTTGAGTGGGAAAGTGTCAGTGTTGAGGATAAATCCTCGTCAAGAGATGCGGCTTCCGAGCAAGACTCTATACTTCAGAAAGCTGAAACTACCATGAGAGTAACTCTGATGGGATCCTCCGGCGTGTTGAAAGAGAAGGCGCCCGAGGTTATCGATATTGCTTCGGAGGCAGAAGGGTGGAAACTTGAATTTGGCGACGAGGTGGCCAATTTTATTCTTGAGAGGGTTTACGAGGCAATGCCTGATTACGAATATTTAAAGCAACGGAGGTTGGTCTAAGTAGGCTACATTGCTCATGGGCGTCGACAATAGATGGGATCCTGGGTCTATCGCCCTTCTGGATGGATAAAACATCGAACGCTCTTCAGATGCTATCGACATAATCTGATTCTTGACCATCTGTCGCACGTCTGTACCCTTTGCTGAATGGACTCAAACATAAGCAGATGTATTGCCTGAAAGTAATGCTATAGCTGAGGATGGAAAGAAAAATAAAGCAACGTATGCGAAATATTTTCTTAATCATATCAGGAAATAATTAGCTGATAATACACTGAAATATTTATATTTTGGAAAATCAACACGTTCTGTCTAGCTTTGAGTACTATAGCAAGATACTCTTTCTATTGTAGGAGCTGCAGGAAAACCGAAGAAAAAAAAGTTATAATGGCCTATTACCAGAGCAAAGTCCCTTGGCTTTAAATTTGCTACTGCCACTCCGTATCAAGATCAAGACGCTCAGCTGCGCATACAAAGCATAGGTATTGAAGAGCCGACAAGAACAACCAATAAATACACTATTGTGTCTACAAGTGTATAACGGAAGTTCCAACACGGGCAAGTGGTATCCACCACGACGTATTAGCCAGAGCCCGGGAGCCGAGTCATATCTGGCACCTTTCCCCGCAGATATTGACTTCCGGGACGTGATTGCGATCCCCTTACTCTTATCTCTTTCATACTTATCACCTTGACATTGATATTCAAGCTTTCTACGATATCATTGGACCTTCTCGGTAATTGCTGATAGCATATCACGAGTGGCCTCTGGCTAAAATGAGCCGAGTCACCCTATGCAAGATGCTGTACACAACGTTATCAAAAGTCCGGATTATGCTGATAGCCAGATATAGGATCTCTGGATACTTATAGCACAATGACCACCATGCGCTTTGACTTGAATCTTTCAAAGTCAATAACATATGATAACTAATGTGCTTCCAGCTAGGGAAAATTATTGCACGAGCACACAATGTCAGTTTCAGAGCCAAATTCCAGCCACAATGCCCCGATCCAGACAGCAGACGTGACCAAAGCAGACCTTTCAGCAGATATAGAGAATGGGTTATACCAAATCCCATCACAGAAAGAAGGCCAAGTGGAAAATATCATCCAAGTCGAGACCGTCAGAGGCCTCAAACCGCGCCACACCCAAATGATAGCTATTGGCGGTGCCATCGGGACCGGACTGTTCATCGGCAGTGGTGAATCTCTAAGCATCGGGGGCCCGCTGTTCCTTTTGCTGGGCTACTCTCTCCTAACAGTACTGGTCTTCTGCATCGTGACTGCGACAACTGAGTTCAGCTCCTTCCTTCCAGTCCGTGGCTCATCCGTTGCCTACTTCGGCCATCGATTCGTCTCGAGTAGTATGGGGTTTGCCTTAGGGTGGATATACTACTACGTCTTTGCTATCATGGTTCCTTCGGAAATTACTGCGGCGGCGCTCGTCATTGATTACTGGCCTAGTCCTGTGAATATCGCTGTATGGATCACAATCATGCTGGCGGTCATTGTGGGATTGAACTGCTTCCCGGTCAAGGTATATGGAGAGACGGAATTCTGGTTCGCGTCGATCAAAGTAATCGGCATCATCGGCCTCTTCATCATGGCCCTGGTAATCACCTGCGGCGGCGCCCCAAATCACAAAGCAATAGGATTCGCCTACTGGCACAGCCCCGGAGCTACCAATGAGTACATCGTCAGTGGAGCCTCGGGGCGACTAGTAGCTTTCATCGCAACGCTACGCTTCTCCGTCTATATCTTCGCCTTCACCCCAGAGCTCCTCGTTATCACCGCAGGAGAGATGCAAAACCCCCGCCAAAACCTTCCTACAGCTGGCCGGCGGTTCTTCATTCGACTCGTCGTTTTCTACATCCTCGGTGCCTTCTTCATAGGTCTGATCTGCCCGAGCAACAACAACCAGCTACTAGGGAGCAGCAGCGACGCCAGCGCCTCTCCCTGGGCGATCGCAGCCAAAGACGCAGGCATCAAGGGTCTCGACTCGGTAATCAACATTGTGATTCTGTTATCAGCCTGGTCGGCCGGAAACTCATGGCTATATCTTGCCACTCGCACACTATATTCCATGGCGACACTCGGCACCGCGCCTAAGATATTCAAACACTGTACAGCATCAGGTGTCCCGTACATGTCTCTGGGATTTACCTCGTTATTTTCCCTCCTCGCATACATGAACGTCAGTTCCTCCACCGCAACAGTATTCAACTGGTTCGTCAACCTCGTGAATAGCGGCGCGTATCTCAGTTGGGTGTGTGTATGTGTTATCTACATTCGCTTTCGCAACGCCACGACGGCGCAGGGACTTGATGTTGCGGGGTTGCCGTATCGGTCGAGGTTTCAGCCATATGCTGCGTATTTTGCTGGCTGTGTGATATTCTTGTTATTATGGTTGAATGGGTTTACGGTGTTCTTTCCGGGGCAATGGGATACCTCGACGTTCGTTACTTCGTATGTGGGTATTCCGATTTTCGTGGTCTTTTATTTCGGGCATAGATTGTATACTGGGTGGAGAGGACCTTGGTTGATTCCGTGTGAGGAGGTGGATTTGGTGACTGGGATAGCTGAGATTGTTGCTGCTGAGGTTCCAACTTCTAGACGGACTGGGAGGTGGTTTGAGGGGTTTAAGATTATGTTTGGATAGGTGTTTATGTGTTGGGATAGTGGGATGTATTATGTCCGAACCTTAGCAATGGAATACCCAAAATCAGACACGACGCCCAGAATTTCGGTCTCGCTGCCATTTACTTTGTCTACGAGGGGCGTCCCTCGACTTAGACAAACGAGCAAGCTAATTCACTATCTCCACTGAGGACATTACAGTAGATCCTTATCACGAAACAGCAGCCTAAAGCCTACCACTTCCACCCCCTCGTAGCACGCCAGTAAACTCCTCCAGCCGCCAAAGCAACCCCCAAGAACAACGTCACATTGCTAACCAGAGCTTCCTCCTTGACACGACCAACATAAGTTGCCTTCTTCTTCTCCACTGCCGCAGCCCCATCTCCCTTGATAAGGAAATCCGTCCATCGCACATGAGATACCTCCTTCTGGTACTGCACCACTGTGGATGGCCAGTTGTTCGTGATCAGGCCCTCATCAGTCTTGTACCAGCTTTGGCAGTTGGGGTCAGCAAAACTGGTTTCTGCCAACTGTTTCTGAACCCGGTCGTTGTATTCGCGTAGCACTTCCGGGCGGGGTTGAATAACCAGTGTTTGGTCCTTTTTCTTCGCATCGGCTACGGCTCGGATCAATGTGCTTAGGTATCGTGATTGGGCTTCGATCATGAGGATGATGGAGTTGTGACCTATCTCTGTCAGTGCATGAGTTCTTGAAGGTCTTGATGAGAGGATGAACATACCCAAATTTGTGTTGGGTCCGTAAAGCATGCCGAAGTTCGGCACATCTTCGACGGTCATGCCATAGTAAGCTTTTGGTCCGCCCTTCCAGATGTCTTCCAGCGACCGGCCCCCAGCGCCATACACCCGGATTGGGTGCAGGAATTCCGAAGCACGGAAGCCAGTAGCCAACACGATAAGATCGTACTCTTGCTCGTCATCATCTGTTTGCACTCCCGTGGCTGTGACGCGCTGGATGGGCCGGGTATTGAGATCTACGTGACTCGAATTCAATGCTGAGTAGAAGTCGTCCGAAATGAGGATTCGCTTGCATCCTATGGCATAGTTGGGGGTCAGAGCGTCCCACAATTGGGGCTTGTCGGGTAACTGGGTTTTCATCCATTTCTTTGCGGCTTCCTCAGCTTCGCGGGCCGGGACCGTGCCGGGGGTGACGAGAACATTGTATGACCATTCTCGAAAACGCATCTGCAGGACTCTCTTGCACCAGCGCACGGGAGGTATATATGACAATAGGGACTGCTGGAAAGCGCCGATCGGCTTGTTAAAGCGTGGAACGACCCATTTCGGACTGCGTTGGTAGATGGTTATACGAGAGGCCGTTTTAGCTATTTCGGGGACAATTTGGATTGCCGAGGCGCCTGTCACGGGTGTTAGTATATGATGCTAAGTGTTCTATTGGGTATGAAGTAATTACCATTTCCGATCACGGCAATTCGTTTGCCGGAGAAGTCGTAGGTCCAGTCCCATCTGGCTGAGTGAATTAACTTGCCGGTAAAATCATCCAGACCTGGGATGGAGGGATAGCTGGGCACATTGAGTTGTCCGACGGCGGATACCAGGAAGTCTGTGGTGAGCTCATATTCCTCATGAAATTCGCTAGCCTTGGTGCCATTCAGAGCAACCTGGACCTTCCATTGCTGTTGCTGATCGTCCCAGCGGGCTTTCTGTACGGTCGAGTTGAACCGGATGTATTGGTAGAGGCCGTGTTTCTGGGCAATATCCGTGAGGTATGCCTACAGGGGCTCAGCTTTTGATATGCGTTGAAAGCAAGACATGTTTACCAGAAACTCTTCCTGAGCCGGATACTCCGCCGTCCAGTCGGGACGCTGCTCAAATGAATAGCTGTACAGGGCACTCCAGACTACACGGCTGTTAGCTATCTATACGCGCGACCATGTTGGGCCGGTCGCTTCTGACCGTCGCATGCACAGCCTGGGTAGAGATTGTTGGCCCAGGTTCCTCCTACGGCGCTTCCCTGCTCGAGTATGACGAACTTTCGGATGGGGGTTCGACGGAGAAGATCAATAGCCATGCATATCCCTGGGAAATTGTCAGCGAAGAGTTTATGATATCCCGGGTCACAAGCAAGGGGATCATGTCGTACCTGATACGCCGGCCCCGATAATCACGACGGTGGCACGAGTAAAATCATGGTTTCCCACATGGTGAGCGTAGTTGGAGGGCATGATGAGAGTGAGTGGTAGTAGAACGAGTTCAGGGGGAGTGAAATGCGGTGAATCGAGGGATGGGAATTGCTTTTCCTGCTGGGCGACTTTGTACCAAGTTCCAACCCCGCTCGCGTCGGGGAGATGCACCTCGGCTCGACAAATTCCCCTCTCGCCCTACATCGCCGAGGATGGGAACAATAGAGCCCTCAGTATCAACTCTATCGATCATTGGTAACCTAGCTGTAGCTGTCGCATTGGCATGCATTAAGTAGGTGTTGTAGACCCATATTGAGCTCCTCATTGGCCGCAGGGGGGCCGAGACATCCGTGCTCGTCAATATGCTAAATAGCTAGTTAGCGAACTAGCTGTTAACTAAGCGCCGGCCCCAGTTCCTTTGTAAATCAAACGTTGGGACTTTGTAGCGACAAGCCCAACTTGAGTGCGCGGAACAGATAGATCACATCCGGAACCCTCATAAGGCAAGACATGCTGGATGTGGACTCCCGACCACTACGCGGTGCTCATCTCCTGAAAAAAGGAAATTGACCATACGTCAACACCCTTTGCATTGAGAATAGCTAATCGTGAACAGATATTCTGGGCGCCTAACCGATGTCTCGAAGACCTTTTTGACCAAGCCACAGGCGGCACAGACTTGCTCACAGCCGAGACTCATAAGAATCAATCGCACTGTCATAAGCATCGTCCACATCCCCGGTCCCTTGTCGGATGGTCTCCTTATCAGCACCGACAGCCTTGTTCTGCAACGCCACAGAAAGAGCAAGTGTCCGGCTCCTCATGTTGACCAAATTAAGCCGCACTGCAGAGCCCACGCCGGCGCCGATGAAGAGATCTCTCTGGAATCGTAGGGTCAGAACACCTCGTAGAAAAATGACGGATTAGAGGATTGCTTCCAACCTTCATCACAAGTGCGGCAATTGAGGTTCGCATAATCGGCTCCAATCCCACCAAGGATTCAGTCACGCTATTGCTCTCCTGGGCGGTCCACTCCGCCGTGCTGTTGGTGTCGGCCGCCACTCCCTCGAGATCTTTCTCCAGGCTACTCTCCTGGTGGAAGATTTCAATCGCAGCAGGAAGTGTTCCGTCGTAACGATAAACGGATGCACCGAATGTGCCTATATTGGCATTCAAAGTGGAAAGACCACGAAGGACAATGGAGATGTCCCGCTTGATGACATGCGAGGTGGCAAGCGAGATATATGCCAGAAGGGCGGTCCCCGTAAGTGCGAAGCGCATTTTGATAGCTGATTTAGTGGTTCGTGTTCCTTCCGCTATCTTGTATCTCGTGTTATTGCTGAAATAAAGCAGGCCGGCTGCGATATATATACACAGTGACCTTGAATTTGAGCCCTCAACCTGGGAACAGGCGGTCTGCTCTGTATGACTATCGCCAGGGATGCTGTATAACAGGGGTTAAGTTCACCCGTGGACTAACTCCGTCGCGTGGAGGACCCTATTGTTGTCCGACCGCACAGTATGTCTCATCGAAAGAGTAGCATGCCTGCGGTTGCAACAGTTTCATCATCGCGGAATGAAGCTTCGAGCTATGCAAGGTGCCAAATCAATCTTGCCATCAACTCCAATATTCCAGTGTACAGGTGTAACAGGCAGGTTGGCGGTCGGGGGTTGTAGGTTCAAGGTTGATATTCTCCAGGAAAGACAATACCCCAGCTGGAGGAGAACTCACGCCTCTTCCCCCAAGTTACACCAAACCGGGCTTTTGGCAGGTTATGATACACATTAGTGGGACAAACCAGTGAAAATTGTCTTCAAAGGCGAATTTCTCCGACCGATGATCACTATTGCTCAAGGTTCACTAATCCGCGGGGACCGCACAAAAGCACTGACAGCACACGACACAGACAATGCATGGCTATCATTCATAGTGGCAGAGACCGTGTGTTCGCTCTGGCCTATCAAGTTACTGCCCATCAAGTCCATGTCACCATAGGACAGATAACATCGACGTAAAGTCTTCCATACCTCGCGCGAAGTATGCAAACATCAATGGCAATATACGGAAAGGATGCCGGGCGTCTCCAACGCCTTGTGCACCCAAATTTCCAAAGGTGTGACAACGAGCCCGGTGGAGCCCCTGGGCCGACTCATGTCCGGAAGACAGCCACCCCATGAGGGAGGCAAACCGAGAAACCCTGAGATCGGACTTCTCTGCGAGGCAACAATGTCCGGGCCAACCAGGACGAGATCAGTTGAGTCGGCGCCTGGAGACCATCAGATGCCAAGATGGGCCAACGATCCATGCGTGCACAACGACCAGGGAGAGGAGATTCTTGTCGCGCTGCATGGCTCAAGCTGCCCAGAATGCCAGCATGTCCCCGGGTTACTCGGTAGTCAGCGGAGAATTGATTCCGTGCGAGTGATGAGCGGCACGGACGAGGCCTGGTCAACTACTAGCCAAGTGGATGCCAATGTGGGCAGACCAGCTGTGACCCAAAAAAAAGAGCTGAGCAGCGCCAGCGACCGCACAACAAATCAGCTTTGAGGCTGGATGATCAATGAAGCAGACGAGATAGATTGATTGGTTGTCACACCAACACGTTATCCACGAAGAGGCCAGGCCAAACCAGGAGCGGCAGAAGGTCCACGCGTGTCGAGGCACCCAGCTATACCCGTGCTGTCTACTCTCTACTGTCTACTGTGTCCACCGTTCTCCGTACTTGGTTGATATAGTATTACGTGAGGGGCAGTTCTCACGGGGAAAGGATGCTGACAGCCGGCATGAGAGCGACGCCCGTAAGCATGCCGACCGTGGTGGGAGCGACATACCGACCGACTCATTCACCGGGGAGCTCAACTTTTTGGTTCTCCGTGGGAACTAAACCGACTCGAAGGAGCCGTACCTATCTAGTGCTTACCAATGGCAAGTGGGGATTAACCCTCCGAAAAACAGCCCGGGGAGATTACTTAGTGTCCTGTGTGTCTGGTCTCGCAAGTTGGGGTTGGGATTTGGGGCTGATGGCATTTAGCCTAAAAGCCGGTGGAGGGCGGCTGGGAATCACTATGGTTCCATATTATTAACATTAACACTGACGGTGAAAAAGGTTGATTTTTCTTCCTAGGGCAGCTGAGTACTACCTTCTTTACTTGTGGTACACTATGGGAAGATAAGGTGCTTATCACGGAAGAGTATTTATTCGGTGCAATGGCAGCAGCTATCTAGTCTATCTCGCTAGCAGGGGAAAAAAAGAAATAAATAAAAAAACCAACGCGGTGTGGCTGATTCTAGTTTGCTGTTAGACCAGAATCAGCTCACCGGAAGCATCTCGGCCCAACAAGGGCAGGGAAACAGTTTTGCTGGACCAGCATCAACGGCAAATGGAACAGCCGGCGGGGTGTCGGCATTCCTGCCTGGGGAAATGTGTATCGGCCGACGACCGTGCGGATTCGGTGAGTCAGAGAAACAAGGGCAACTCCACGGGGAGACGAAAGGATGGAGGAATGATGAGGAGACGATCCCCTGGAGTGCAGCCACACTAAGCGCCTTTCGGGTAAGGCGGCCAAGATCCCGCCTTTATCGGCCCTCTTTTCTGGAATCCTCGCCCGGATGGCACGGCGCCCTAAAGCTTGACCGAGGCTTGAACCTGACGCTCAAAGCTTGCCTCCCGACACCGGATTACCCTGTAAACCAGCTCGGTCATACCCCGAAGAGACGGAGAACACGGCTGCAACTGGAGAAATCTGGAGTCGAAGCTTATGTGCCCTCCATCTCATTGGTAGACCATCTGCAACCCTCACCGGCCAGTGGAGTTGGGCCATGGCAAAAGACTGCACTCGGGGAACGTCACGCGGCGGGCTGCTGATGCCCTTTTGCCCCTCGCGCCGCAAATATTCCTTTTCCTTATTAAAAGTCTTTCGTCCCCTGTTGATCCGAATCAACTTCCATGTTCTGTATCTCTTGACCAAAAATCCTCACTTGTGCCTGGCGCCGCGACCATGACCGAGGAATCCCACGTCGGCGACCTATTCGCCACTGCCGACCAGAAGCAAGAGATCTCGGATTTACACCGTGAGACTCTTCCGCTGGTCGTCACCGAGGAGGAAGCTCTGGCTCGCGCCAGGAACCAGCCTGATGAAGCCCTCCCCTTGCGCATCACCTTTGGTCCGCAAGATCGGGACAACCCGCGCTGCTGGGGATACTGGCGCAAGTGGTACATTACCTTGTTTGCCAGTTTTTTGAACGTTATCACGTAGGTCTATTGTCAACCGCCTGTGTCTCGACCCTACTAACACAAATCCAGCACTTGGTCTTGCGGTTCCTTTTCCTCCGGAGCCACCGGCATCGCGGAACATTTCCACGTGTCCACTGAAGTCACCACATTATGTCTGTCCATGTATGTGCTGGGATATGCCATTGGACCTGTCTTGCTGGCTCCGCTGTCCGAGTACTTCGGTCGCCAGCCCGTCTACATCGTCTCGTGGTTCATCATGTCCATCTTCCAGTTGCCTCTCGCACTGGCACCTAACATTGGCACCATTATTGTCTGCCGTTTCATCGCCGGTTTCGCCGGTGGTGCCCCGTTGACCAACACGGGTGGTACCATCAGTGATCTGTGGGAGCGTAACCACAGTGGTGGCCCTATGGCCTTCTACGGTCTCAGTAGCACATTTGGCCCGCCCATGGCCCTGGTGATCAGCGGCTACATCGGCCTGAATCTGAACTGGCACTGGATTTTCTGGATCATGATGGCCATCACTGGTGGCACCTGGATTGCGCTGGTCCTCACTGTCCCGGAAACCCGCCACAGCATCATCCTGCAGCGCAAGGCGGCCCGCGTGCGTAAGCAGATGCAACGCGAGGGATTGCGCTCTGCGGAGACCACCACCGACCTCCACGCAGAAGACCGCAAGGGCCTGCACCAGCTGTTTGCGATCACCCTCACCCGTCCCTTCCGCTTCCTGTTCACCGAGCCCATCACCACCTTTTCCGCCATCTACAACGGCTTCCTCTACGGGCTGGTCTACCTGTTTAACGAAGCCTTCCCTCTCGTCTTTGGCGAACCCAACGGCCACGGCTTCAACGTCGGTCAACAGGGTCTCTGCTTCCTGGGTATGGCTATTGGCCCTATCATCGCCTGCGCCCTTTCTCCGCTGCAGGAACGGTACTACCTGCGCCGCGTGGCCGAGAACAGCGGCCGCAGTGTCCCGGAAGCGCGTATGTGGATGGCCCGTGTCGGCTCGCTGCTCATCCCGATCAGTCTGTTCTGGTTCGGCTGGACCAGTTACCGCTCCGTGCACTGGATCGTCCCCATCATTGCGTCTTCTTTCTTCGGAGCGGGTCTTTACATCGTCATCCTCAGTATCCTCAACTATGTTGTCGACAGCTACCAGACCTACTCTGCCTCCGCTCTGGCTGGTGTCATCCTCGTCCGCAACCTCGTCGGTGCTGGCTTCCCGCTGTTCGCTACGCAGATGTACGAGAAGCTCGACTATGAGTGGGCGTCCAGTCTGCTGGGCTTTATCGCCATTCTGCTTGTGCCGATTCCATTTATCTTCTTCTACAAGGGTCGTGCTATTCGGCTGCGCAGTCCTTGGGCGCGCGAGCACTTTGACTCGGATGAGGATAGTCCGCACTAGTCTGGTCCTATTGAAAAGTGCCTGCTGTATATAGATCAATTCGTATGACGTTATGATAGCAATTAGATGTTACCACATTATTATCTTCCTCCATACAATTCTAGACCTGTTGTTAAGACCATTGGGCCTTGACCTCGACGTTCAATCGTTGATTCCTCATCTCGCTCCACAATATATATTCAACATCCACCACTGAGCAATCCGTTTGCAAAGATCCACAACATTACTTCAGAATCTCGCAACATCGTCATATTATATCCGCCTGCATTATATGAACTACATCCAAACAATACACTGCTATTTCCATCCCTAAAAACTACAACAATCTACATGATGGTGAACATAGCCCCGGTCGGAGATTAGGCCACTCATGCTGCCGGCAACCATCGGAAGAACAAGGATAGTATGTCAACGTCACACACGTGGACTCTTTCCCACCTGGATATTAATATCAGGAGAAAAATAATATGCCAAGTTGTGCCATGTCAGGACCCATCGTGGAGGACGGTGACGTTGGACTGTGGGGACGAGCGACTCAGTCTGGGGGGGATGGGATGGGGACGGACGGGGAATTTCAAGTTGAGAGTTAAAGAGGGCCACTACTGGATCATATTGCATAATAGAGTTGCTTGATTGGGTTAGTCGGTCTTTAAGGATTGATTATGTCATAGAGATGAGTAAGGGGAAAGGAGACTAACTACATTGGGAAGGGAGTGTTCCTTGCTTGCTGTGATGGGTTGTTATTACTGTTTTGTTTTGGGTGAGACGCGAAACGCGTATGTGGAGTGGATTTGTGTTATTTTTCTCCATGTATTAGATTCAATAATGTACACTGGTCTCTAAGCGTCATCTGGAAACGGCCACATCTGCCTCGCTTCCTCCGGGGACTTCTCACCCGCCATACGCTCGATAAACATCGCCAGTAACTCCCGGTTCTGGCGTCGCTTATCTTCCATGTTTAACTCGGGTGATATCCATCCTTCGGCGTCTGTATCCAGACACTCTTGTGCAAGATGCTGAACATCATGCCATGCTTGGTATTCAGCGAACTGTCGCTCATGCGTCTGTATTTCTTCTTCCGTGAAGGAGTATGGACACGATCCGGTAAAGCCTAGGTTGGACCAGTTCTGAAAGATCTCTATCAGACATGCTCGAAGGGGAATAACTCCCATTTCTGACACCTCCCCACACCGGGTGAACAATTCTCGGAACACTCGCGGCACGTTCCTCGCAGTATGTGCGGGTCGGTTCTCGAGGTAGGTCGAGACTTCGTATGCTTTTGCTAGTTTGGCCTGCGACCATTCGCGTCGGGCCAGCATCTTGCTCTCATCGTCCATATTGTCGTACCCACCAGGAAGCTCAGGACTCGTGAAGCCTTTGGTGTAGTTGTCTGGGGGCTTCAAGAACTCGGGCCAACGGGACTGGAGGAATAAAGGCATAACTGATATGGACTGGAAATCGATGACTGAAACTATTCGTGTGCGGTCGTCGGGCGCAACGTAGATATTACCCATGTGAAGGTCTGTGTGCCAAAGTGTCGGCTGTGCAGATTGGCCTAGTAAGGGATGAGTGTCTAGCATTGGCATGAGGCTTATCGTGAATTATTCAAGAAGCTGGGCTTGTTCCTCGACACTACCATGATTGAACATTGATGGTTTGTTAGGTGGCATTCTCGCAATTCGAGATAGTTCACGCTCTGCAATAGCTATACCAAGTCCCGATACTGTGGTCCCTGTGAGATGGTAAGTATAAGCGGTGACTCTGAGGGTGCAGAATGCAGGGGACATACAAGGGCTTCGATTAATAGGCTTGTTTGCCGATGTAGGCTGCTCAGCAGACTGGGTGTCAAATGACCGGTCAGGAGAGGGGCCGATACAAGATGATTGCGATGGATCAACATTGTCATCTAGCAGTAGACATTGATATTCTGATTTCTTTAGATGGTCACGCAAATATAAACCACCGTAGGCAGGAAACCGAATGGCGGATAACTGTGCCTCGAGCTTGGTCACGTTCTGAATAAGTTGCAACTTCTCGGACTCTGTCATGTCACCCCATACACGAAACAAGGGGACACCAGTAGCCTTTTCCATTACGATATACTCGACGCCTACGGAGTTTGCCCTGTCTGAAGACCATGAGAGTACCCGGGGAATCGGGATTGTGGTATTTCTGCGTACTACCGGTCCCATCAGTTCTCACATGCGCCGGTGAAAAAGAGAGAGCGAAGGACGACATACAGTATTCAAGGACACCCACCTCGGATGCAGTTGTCAGCCTTGCAGGTCCAGCAATCTGACATGGAATCTTAGCGACGACTTCTGACCCGTTCTCCTTTCTTATCAGGAGAGCCTTGCTAAATCCACCTTCCATTTTGTCCACGCTTGCCACGGGAGATGGAACATCACCGAGAGCCGCAGCTACACTGCAGAGAGCATCGACATTGAATTTTACGTCGCGTTGAGCCAGCTGATGCTCTTCATTGACCAGGAAATGGCCGTTTGTATATGCAAAAAGTTCATCCCGGCTGATTGGTTTTCCTATTTGAATATCAGTAACTTAGATATGTCCGCTTTGATGTTTGACGGCAATACCGCGACAAAGGATGGATAGCTGGGCTGCTGGCTGGGACGGTCGTATCCTTCTGACTCCTCTCAACATGGAAAACATGGTATTGTTTGTGGTTGTCGTAGTATCGAGGCAAACAATGGATGTGTGAGATGAGCCAAGGCATCATCCCTGCATAGATACTAGACCACAATAGGCTTAGTGTGTGTCTGATACGTTCTATAGACTGGTTAGGTACTATATGAACTCGCCCTTTACATGTTGGTTACTGACTAGTTGCAGCTGTGATTATTTACAAGGATTGAATTTTATCTTCTATATTATCTTAGTCTTGATATCTGAGGGCCGCATATTCCCTCTAAATGTACCTTATCCATCATCCCGTGAGCGAGATTTGTTCCTCATCCATAAGAGCCTCACGCTCGGCTTCGTCGATGAAATGCTTTGCCCATATGTTTGGATAGAGACATAGGTAGTGATACTGGTGTCAGAAGTTGTATACAGCATAATGATCAGGCATGTAGTTGCGCAACAACATCCCCCACTCTTCATCTTCCTCACAACCCGAGAATGAGACACAAAGAGACTCACGCCATACAGGCATGTACGCGGCTGTCTCCCAATCAATGATTCCAGTAACAGAGCCATCTTTTACCATGATATTGACGTAGCTAAGGCCTTATGGGTAAAGGTATAAGGCGTAGCCGGCGGCATTCGACGTCGGAGTAGTCTCCGCACGGCCTCGGGAACAGATTCATGCAAGGCACCATCCATCTCTTTCCAAAGCTCTTCATCTGAAGTGCATGGACCGCGGGGACAAAACCCCTGAAGTCCTTCAAGCTAGCGGTGGGTAATATTGGTCCACCGTCAAGGGGCAGCCCACAATCTGATTGAAGTTCGCGAAGTCGGAGCAGATAATCCGCTGTTTGTTTTGCGATGTTTTCTCTCTGCTCCGCGGCGAGTTTCTGCCAGGCAGTGCTGAGTGGCTCGCCAGGAACACGTTCCATCAGCATCAGGCTATGATCGCCTTCTTTTCATTTCTTGAGGATTTTGGGTACTGGGATAGATGTCCTATTCTCAACAAGTCGGATGTTGGATGCCTCGTCGCTTGGGATATCGTTTCCTCGATCTTTGAGGACCAGTTTGGATCTAATCGACCAGACACCTCGGTCGGTCGACCGGTAGAACAATTTGGGTTGGCTCTTGTAGCTGTCATCATTTTGAGAATCTGGTTCCGAGTCGCAGGTCATGCAGGCATCGGAGGAAAGCGTCTTGACGATTAGTGGTAGCAATACCTGGGGAGATTGATGATAGGGAGGGCGGCGGACAGATGCTGAAAGGATAACTGATCTCCTGCGCACTGAACATATTTTATAGGATAGTTTTATTAGAAGAATATCCACTGGAACTGCACCTATTCCATATTCAGCCCTAATAAGAACAGGGTGCTGCCGTCGGTGAAAGGGCTGGCGGGAATGGCCGAGATTTCAAGCCTCTTCCTGCATGGGCATACCGCAACAGTTAAAACATAGAGACAGACAGCTGGGGTTAGGCGTTTCATTAACTTCATGGACAGTGCCCAACCACTCCGTATGTCAGTCTTTAGATGGGGACTTCGCAACACCTAGGCGAATGGTGGAAACACAAACAAGCGCCTACTTGGCGCCATCTGAAAGCAATATCTGAAGAGTGAATCAGATCTCAACTCTACCCACCATCACAAAATCTAACTATCTCTAGGCTACGGCCTAGTCGGGCCAGTACTAGGCTCCAAGGAATAGCTGGAGTGATAAATGCCTCCAAACTACCTTGCCAACTGTATAAATCCACCATCATACATCCGCAGTTCCCAGATGGCACGATTGAATTTTCGTCTCTAGCAATACCTCTCCTACTACACGCAACTCATAAATTTGCCTGATTTTGACGCTTCAAAAACATACCATCTTTTCTGCAAGTTAGTGTACTCATCCCCAAACCAGGTTATGTCCAGCTAACCATCGACAGAAAATGTCGCTCATTGCCGATGATATCTGTCTCACTAGGCTTTGGGAGAACGCCCAGAAACCTGGCGATGAAAGAGCAGTGGTTAGGCTTTGGGGTCATCTGTTGATAAAACATCTCTTCCCTGGAAAGGATTGGGTTGTCTTCTACAAACCCCCGCCAGAGGATTGTCCCCGTCAACGCCTGGACATTACCATAGAACATTATAATATACGGGATGACAGTGTCGATGTCGATGTCGATGTCGATAGGATGGCATTTTGCGTTTATGAACCTGTGGCGGTTGATCCCAGTCTTCAGTATCTTGATGGGCTTACGAGACATGCATTCGCAGTCTGTATGGCCTATCTTCTTGGGCACCCTAATTTGTCAAAGGTGTACGCGTTCACGGCATTCGGTACTAAGTTTAGAGTATGGTCGTACTCAAGGGAAGATGAGTTCCTGGTGCCGCTGTTTGGTTCAGTGGATGGTTCTGATTCTCGAGATTACGTTAATATTCACTCGCCTGAGGCTTCCCGGATCAATGGAGTTGTCCAGTTGATGAAGAATGAATGCGGGACCCATGATTGATGATTTTTTTTTAGCAGGAGGCGACTCATGTATCCACTGCCAGGGTTGTTAAATGATTGTATGTGGTTGCCACGCAGATTTGTTCCTCTCATCCTGGTCATTTTATTCTTCCCATATGCCAACAGTCTTCTCTCACGTATGCTCCGTAGATAGAGTTCTGCAGGCGCTATGACGCAGAAAAAGGTGTCTGATCAGGTGTCTGCGCAACGTATGTCAAGATTCCTGTGACACTGATCTGACAATTACCCGATCTTGTAGAAGCCTCGGTCTCGTGTTGATATTCATTATATTCCGCCAAAGACGAAGTGGAAATCTTTGTATCGCTACGCACAGTTGTCTTATTCGATGCTTTCGGATGCATCAAGTAACTGAAAAGAAGCGTAGTCTATAAAGCCACAATTTCACGTGGCATGGTCATCCTGCGCATTATTCTCGTCAGGTCTACAGGCACTGTCGCTTCAATCGAAGCGTTGTGTTAATTCCCTAGCGCTGGAGTATACGTGAACTTGGGTTCGATTTCTGGAAGCTTTAAAAAGCCATGTAGTACCAACTACTCATAGTAAACGTCAAGTCTATCGCCCAACTCGCTAAACCACCATGCGAGTATCCCTTGACTAGGCAGAGGTTTCCATTCACCTCGATGCACAGCGGCCACTACTGGGTCCTCTGCATTTCGGATGTCCTTGATGGTGTCCTTTTCATTAACCGCCCCTGAGGCGACTACGAAAGGACTGCATATCTCTTCGTCCAGTCCATAATCCCAGCGAATCTGTCCATTGGACTCGATGTGACCATCGGCATAGAACATCAAGATACCCAGACAAGGATGATGCGACTGCGTCCGGTCCCTGCACACTTGTACCTTAGTCACACCCCTTAATGTGGCCTTGGTCATATACCATGGTACGAGGTAGTCGCTGGGATGGGCCCCTGGAGGTCCAATGGCGTAACGTACTGGGACCGGGGCTCGAGTCTCGCCATCATGCGGGCTATGGCAGGTAACCCCAAACACCGACATTCCTTGGAATCTCAAATCCATGCCATCGTGAACTATTCCGGAAACTGGACCATCAGTGTCCCGAACCATAGGGCGGTATATACTACGTCTAGTAAAGGCGGGTGGATATACCGCTCCGAATGTCATATCCCTCCCGAAGGATGTTTGTACCTAGCCGGTCAGTCCCTGAGATCAGATATGAGATGGAAGCACTAACAATTAAACCATCGAAGTTTGTTCGTCCGTCGGGGTGTTCCAACTGCCGATCCCAAACCTTTAGGATATCCTCTTGGTCATTCAACGGGAAATAGAACCAGTATAAAGATGGGTTCGTCCGTAGCCCTCTACGGGCATGCACCTGTTCGAGAAACTCCCAGAACGCTTTGTTCCGGCCCGAGAAGTTGTGGATCCCGACTATGCTATAGGCGCCTGCGCGGACGACAATAATGCCTTCTACTTGGGGTCCAAGTTTCATATGGTGAAGTTGAGCCTCCTGTAAGTGGCCATGGCAGAGACCTTCTAATGGGTGGAAAATGGGCGTATTCGGGGAGGTCCACGTCGACGGCAAGAGACGTGTTGCTTCGTCATCGTCGATTTCAATCCTCTTTAATATAAGACCCTAAGTACGTCAGCTGATGCCCAGATACTGAGGATAGAGTTGCTTACTTTACAGACAACCCACAGCCTTGGTTCAAAATCCTCCACGTCGTATATCTCGTACCATGGTGACTGATCTTGTGTCGGAGTAGTTTCACGGTCGAGAAACTGGATCCAACGCACACCAATTTGGTCCGTTGAAGCGATGATCTTGTGAATGGTCTGGGGTGGCTGTATGTGGAAAACTTCCATTCCTTCAGTCGCCTCAATTGGCATATTGCTGATCTGTGATAGGTACCAATGATCTTGGCAAACAATCCGCGATATCCACAAGTCTTCGTCGAGGTCAAGCTCTTCATCCAAATCCTTCTCGCTTTGTCGAATATAGTCAATGAGCCGGCGGGCCTCGCCTAGGACAGCCAAGTACCAGCATGGTCCAAACAACCCTGCGATCCTGCGTCGTATCTCCGGGGGCAATTTATCAAAAAAGCTTTTCTTGAAGGACTCTGTGATAATGCATGAGGTATGCTTAGATGAGAGACCCTCCAGAATTGTTCCGGGAGGTCCACGTGGATAACTCTTCCCATAAATTAATCCCGTATCAACAGCGTAATTCTTTATATCCTTCATGGAGGGTCTGTCAGATGGGCCGAAGCTGGCCATCAAAAGCTGATAACACCGGGTATGAATCCAAAGTTCTGGGATTGGGTTGCCATCACACTCTCTGCATTCAATCTCGCACTCACGTACAGTCTGGAAAGATACTTGGTCCCCGTCAAGGTCTGCGATTGGGTTAGATGATACTGCGCGAGGTTTGAGGGGCCAAAGGCTCACTTATTATCCGTTCACCACCTGTTGGCCAGTCCCCGCATAGAGCACAAGCGCTCTGTGAAAGATGAACTCCTTCTGACATGGCTATGCAAGTATTAGTGGACAGAAATGATTGCTATCGACGGGCAATGTTTGATGATCGCTGAGGAGAACTGTTGTCGCCCTTTGCCATGATGCTGATGCACCAGTGGGAGCTGTAAAAATATTTATATATTTTGTAGTTGACACACGATACTACTACTACCACGTAATATACCTTCCAGTGATTCGACTGAGATACAAGCGAACGAAGAGCTTTTCGGGATCTGCCCCTTATTAATTAGGTGATCTTGTTCCTCTTTGTCGGTCATTCCTACTAGTCGGCGTCTGGGATCTTATGGAAGAGACGCGAAGGCCCAAGTGCCGGGGATTTTGTCACTGCCGAATGGCAGGCGTATTGGGAAATTGCGTGGTGCTGCCCTATAATTCGGCTGTCTACTAGTGATTGTCCTACAATATTGCTTTGTTCAGTAGTACTAGACGGGAGATTCGAGCCAATCTGCATATTCTGTGTTACCGGGCATTGGTTCTCAACCGGAAGCCCAGGGGGTACTTCCGCTCATTTTGGTAGTGGGCCTCGCAAGTTGTATATAGTATCTATGAGAAGCACTGTCGAGACAGCACTTTTCACATATGCACTGCTATAGAGGGCACAGAGGGACGATTTTCGAGAATTACCTCTAATCCGATGACTAAACCTTCCAAAGAAGGAACAAACAAGGTTCAACGACCGGATCTCGTATCCATCGCTCAACCATGGAATCTCCCTCCGACTTGACTTCCCCGCGATTCCGGCCCAGCCCTCAACTCACTATCACCGGGAGATTGCCGTATCTTCACGACCTCTGGAGGTTATATCTAACAGAAGAAAATTGGACTGCTCCTAGGATACACCCATGGCCTTGTATGCCGCTGCCCGCCAACGCCCTCACCGCAGCATCCACGACCCGGAGGTGCGCCCGCTGCGTCTAGCCGTACTCAAGGCTGCCACCATCAACCTGCTCATCTTACAACTCCTCTTCCTTGGTCTGTTCTGCTATCTGTTCGGGTCCATCTTTCAACAGACCACTCATATTCATAACCTCAATGTCCTCTTCGTTGACTACGATGGCGGGGCCATCGGTCGGGCCGTGCGCGCTGCCTACCAACAGCTGCAAGGGTCCGGCTTTCCGACCCTCCGCGAACAGTCAGTCCAGGCTTATCCCAATCCTGCGTCGATCGTCTCCACCGTCTGCAATATTCACTATTGGGGAGGCCTGTACATCGTCGGGAATGCTTCCTCGCGTCTATCAGCTGCTCTCACCGGCATCGGGACAGCAACTTACAATACAAGTGATGTCATGACCCTAGTCTGGAATGAGGCGCGCTACTCCACCGTCGTAGATTCCGCTATCGAGTCCAACATCCTGTCGTTATCTGAAGCTGCTCGCATCATCTACACCACTACCAACGGCCCTGCCATCCTTCAAACTATGAGCACCTCTGACCAGACAGCCATCGCTACCCTCGCTGACCCCTGGACGCTCTCCGCCATCAACATCCAACCCACCACCCAAGGCTCCCGCCTTATCTACAACACGCTAGTGGTCATCCTCATCCTCATTCAAGAATTCTTCTATCTTGGCTACCTCAATGGCCTCTACCAGCAATTTCACCTGTACACTTCAGTTGACGCGCACCGCATCGCCATCATCCGCCAGCTCATCTCAGCCACATACACCTTCATCGGCGCGCTCTGCACGACCGGCGCCATCTGGGCCTTCCGATATGGCTGGCACGTTAACGGCGCCCAATTCATGATTACCTGGATGGCGCTGTGGTTATTCGCGCATCTGAACTTCCTCGTCTTGGATGTATTTACTATTTGGCTAGCACCGCCATTCGTTCCCATGGCCCTTATCTCATGGGTTGTATTGAATGTCTCGTCAATCCTGTTGCCGTTTGAGCTGTCCCCGGGGTTCTACAAATGGGGATATGCGCTTCCCGCGCATGCTATCTTCCAGGTCATGGTGGATATTTGGTCCGGTGGGTGCAATCCCCAACTGGATTACGCGTTGCCGGTTCTGTTTGCGTATGAGATTGTCGGGATGGTGCTGAGTAGCCTTGGGGTGTACCGTCGGGCGCATTATGCGGTACTGGCGGAGGAGGCGAAGAAGGAATCGCAGGAGCGTTTGGCCGTTGATGCGGAAGGAGAGGCGGAGAAGGAAGCCCCGGGTACTAATGGAGAGCAGGGACCGGCCGGGGAAGCAGAGGCAGTGGAAGGTGGGCCATCAGAGACGCAGCCAGAAGGATTCGGAGAGCGCATCAGGGAGGAAATGTCGCGGCTCGAAAGGGTGCACACCTCCCGACAGAACACGGGGCCATCGTTCGATCTACCATACACTGACTAGCTACTGGGAAGAACCTATCGTATGAAATCTATAGCAATCAACAAGACCGATCTTTAATCAAGCCTTATTCCCATCACCCTCATTCCTATGCAACGAAGCATCCCCATCCCATCTACTCCCCAAACCCCAAACCAACCTACTCAAACAACCCATACCAAACCCTAGCAACCCCCCTCCTAACAGGAACCACCACCCCAGCCTCATACTCATCAATCTCCTTCTTCAACCCGCCCAGCCCCAAATCCGCCGTCCCCGGCCACACATACCTCGTCCTCTTCACCACCTTCCAAAACCCAAACGCAACAACGAAAAACCCAACCATGGTATAATCCAGAAAGAACGTCTGCACATCCCACTGTCCATCCAGAAATATCTCGAACCCAATAATTAACGTCATGACTATCGTGCCCACCAGCGCGAACCACCCCGCATACGGTTGCAGAACTCCCTTGTATGGGAGTGCATCCCGGGATATACCCTGTCTGCGCATTGCCGCGTAGAAGTGCAGGTATGTGATGCACGTGCCGACGTAGTTTAACAGGTATGAGGCGACGATTATTCCCACCAGCCAGTTCAGTACGGTCGCGGAGGAGTTGCTTACTTGGAGGAAGCCCAGGAGGCAGAATGTTAGCGAGGCGCCGACGGCGTAGTAGGGGAGGCCGTTGCGGTTGCACCGTGCGAAGAGGGATGGGGCGCGGCCTTCGAGGGCCATGCCGTGGAGGGTCCGCGCGGCGGAGAAGACGAGGTTGTTGCCGGCAGAGAAGACGGAGGTCATGATTAGGGCGTTGACGATGTCTGGGAGGACCTGGATGTTGAAGTGGTTCATGGAGATTACGTAGGGTGAGCTGGAGAAGAGATGGATGTTAGAGGGCAGAGTCTGGATGAATATCTGGGTAGGGTCGGACTCAACGCAGCTCCCGTGCCACTTTCGTGCCCCGATCCTCCTAAGGTCGCAGCAAGCGTAGGATCATTGTAAGGTATGAGTATACCCATTGATAGTACACCCAGGATGAAAAATGTAACCAGTCGCCAGGGGTACGCCGCGTAGGCCTTGCGCATTACTCGTCGTGGTCGTGCGGCTTCTGCGGCGGCCATGGATATGTACTCCGGGCCGACCATTCTATTGCATGGGTGAGTTATGGAAGTAGATGGAGGTTAGGTGGATGGGTTGGCCGTACGTGAATGAGGCTTGGATCATGCAGGCTAGAACGCCGCAGAAGCGTCCGATGCTTCCGGGTTCAATGTAGGACACAAAAGCCCCCTGCGTGGCATGTCATCAGTCTGGATTATGCCTAACGATGAGAGGATGTAGTCACCGGGTCACGCCAGTATCGAAAGCCGTACACATCGTGCCGGGGATTGCCTCCGACCATGGTAATGAAGGTGTATAGGAGAAGTCCGACCATGAGGAATATCTTGAAAAATGACAGATAGAACTCCGACACTCCGAAGAAGCGAACAGTGAATACGTTCAATAGTCTGAGATTGAATCAGTCATGTCGAAGATATAATAGCCCAGGGATCAGAGATGCCCACGTGTAAAGCACCAGCATAATCACCACGACAGCCGCTACAGGCACACGATCCGTCCAGTAGGTGAGGAGGATGTTGATAGCGACGATCTCGTACGGAATCCCCAATGCTGTTGTTGAGGTTAACCTTGCAGAATATGCTGAGAGGGTTTACGACTAACCCATGGTGAAAAAGAAATTCCAGCCCATGGCAAAGCTAAGGGCGTCATCTACCCAGTGACCGGCGAGCCGAATGAATGGAGAGGGTATGGGCAGATAGCAGACCATCTCCGCTGCAATAGTTAGCTCACGGGAACAAAGGTTCGGAGGAAACAGGCTCACCAAAGCATTGATTGACAGCAAGTATAATAGGCGTGTACGCAAGAAACCCAATTAGAAGACCTGCAGGACCAGCCTTAGGCAACATAGCACCCGCCTGGACGAAAAGTGCTGGGGACAGTTAGTCGGGGGTTTGGAAAATTGTGCCCTCAATGCTACCGGCATGCCGACACGTACATGTTCCTATGGCTCCCCCGACCGCGAAGAGCTGAACCTCTTTTCCGCCCAGCTTGCGATGCAGATGCTGCGATCCGGCCGTGATATTCGGGTTTTCCGGAGACTCTGAAGCATGGTCGCTGGTCTCGGCCACGCCAGGGTCAGGTTGACGGTACTTGGTATCCATGTTTGATAGCTGCACATGCTCCCATTCCTAATCACGAGCATTCCTTTTATTTAACCGCCAGCACTCGATCATACCGCTTTTGAAGTTTGAGATTGCCCCCACGTACTTGCATTAGGAGCACGGCGTTAGGGCGCTTCGGGCGGGGTTCGGCCTATGAGAGGAGGGCATCCACTTGAGATGCAGATAGCTCTGTGCGATCATCCTGGGCTGTTATCGGATCGAGATGTTGGGCAGCCGGCGATCGTGTAGCCTGATCTTGGCCGGAAGATTGGTGAAGGAGGAGCACATTGACGTTTTCTTTTATTCCGGGAGAAATGTGTGGTAGGGTTCTAGAATAACGCGAGGAAGGAGTTTAATTTAGCTGTTAATGACCTGATTAAGGCTGAAACAGCATATGTCGCGTGAACTATTAAAGGCACGGAGAACTTTCATATTTTATGAAGTCATGGAACACGTGGAAGTCTTAACTCTAACCAGACATATTGATCATCTCTTCTATCAATCATTTATATAACTTCATACCAGGACCAGCTGGTGATGCGTCGGCGCTGTAACTGTAATGAAAGAAACCGAGCCAAGAAAATCCCGAAAACACTAGCCACTATCGGGCCTATAAGCATCTTGGTGCAGAGACTCTATTCCAAGAAAGGCAGTCCAACCCAGTCGGACTCCTTTTCCGATGGCTCCTCTGCCGAACATCGGTCACATCCGCAAACAAACCTGAACAAACCCTGGAGGTGATCACGACGGGACTTAAGATCAACACGTTTGCTCAGGTCGAAATAGGATATGCAGCACTCTTCGCCGGCGGCAATGTCCCTCGAGGCAGTGAATACCATCCGTCCGTGATGGTCTGGTTTATGCATGATCTTGGTCGGTCATGTTAGCTAGGGTCAAGGAAACAGTTGAGGTCTCTTACATTAGGACTGCACGAATGGTTGGCAATCGCTGCTCGGGGATACACGGCCGCAGCAAACTGCTCTCCCCGGTCCACAGGGGGTTCTGGGACAGGATATACACCCGTCTCTCGTGGATATAAGCCAAAGGAATTGGCTTCCTCCCGGCAGATCAAAGCCACGACGTCGTCGGCACTCAAGTCGTGTGGCAGAACCGGACTACTGCGAAGGTACTTCTTGACCAACGCCGTCCATGATCGTACCTGGGAATGGGCCCAGCTGTCTATCGAGCCACAGAAGGACTGAATGGCATCCCAGCCACCCTTAAATCGCTGATTCGTTTCATTGTCTGTATCAGACGGCTGCTGTCGCTCCATATGTCGGGAAGCGAGGATGCGGACGATCAGCCACATCATCCCAAAGTCATATTCTCCCCATTTTGCGCGGATGGGAGCGGCGTATCTCTGCAGCCAGGTGCACTCAAATTCATGGCGCAGTTGATCAGCTTCCTGGCAGGTCGAATTGCACCAGACTACATCCGCGAGACAACGATTGGGACACGAGATTCGTCCCGAACTGCGTTGTGTCTGGCGACTACAAGTTGGGTTGCTGCACAGAAGACTATCGCTACTGGCCGGATCATCGACGACGGGAATGAGCGCATAGGGCACGTCAATCATCAGGAGCTCGCCCTGGCGGATGGGTTGCGAGGCACGCAGCTGGCGGCCTTTAATCGGCACCACGCCCTGCTCTAAATGGGGATGTACCCACGGAACCGATGTTGGGCGGGATTTATTAGGGACATTGAGGTGCTCTGCGGTTGCGAGGAGCCTTTTTTCGACCGTTGTTGTTGATAAACTCATGATGGGGTGCTGCTTAGGGTCACTGAGACTCGGAGACTTGAGTTGGTTGTTACGCAGACGAGCTGGCTATTTCGGCACGCCATTTCCCCCCATTTTTCTTCCTGTCCCTCTTCCCAATTTTTTCTGCAGTTCGTCAGCGAGCTCTTATCTCCATTGCCCGATTCGGGTCCACTCGGATCACGTCTGAATGGTCAATCGGTTTGCCATCATCGTGAAGGAACCAATGACGACGGCAGTAGCATGGAACCGCAAACCTCAGTGGATACTGCGGATCTTCCATGCCAAAGCCTGGAACGCAAGCAGTGCGAAGCCATCGAATGCTGCAGACGGCAGATGAGAGTTACAGCCAGCCATGAATGCTGCAGTATGCGCAATCTGCCTTATACATAACACCATCGAATGACTGCCCTTAGTGGACTTAGAATATGCAGAGGTAGAGTGGAAACCGGCCTTCTCGAGCTGGAAGGAATGCTGGGATAGGGCATTGTCTCGAAATCGATGGTATATCCGCATTAGTTCTTCTTATCGATAACATAATTGCTTTATGCCCAACACACGAAGAAATGATGGCGATGTTGGCTTCTCATAGCGTGGCTTGTTGATAACCAACTTTCCTTTCGATTTTCCTTCTTTTCCTTTTCTCAACTATTGCGGGAGGCAAACCTGCCTCAGGCAGTGGGCACACGGTTACTATGCCTTTTCTAATTGGCTGATTGATCACTTCCCAGCTGGAAAATCTTCAGCTGACTAACTTTGACCAACTGTTCCTAAATCGGGACTAGCTCGGCACATGATTAGTACTTCCTGCCTGAGGCAGCTATGGAAATGACAGTCGAGAAAAACAAGCACAATAAACTCAGATGTCATTCCTGAATACAGTCTTTAACTAGTGGTTCATCAACTAGTAGTTTACAAGCTTTAGATAAATCATCTGAGTCAAAATACATCCCCTCACTATCCCACTAGCAAAGCATCACCGGCGTACAAAAGAAAAGTTGTCAGGATCCGCATTCTGTCGTCAGTCCGTCTGAATAAATTCCTTCAGTTCCATTCCATCTTCGTCAAGGAACCTTCCGAATCGAATTTCCCAAAATTGGGCATCATGGCATTCGTGCTCGAGGTACTGCCAGCACAGGTACTTCGAACTTCTGGGATCGTACCATCGTGGCTGCCTGAACCGATCAATGATATTCACAAGAGACGTGTAATTGTGATACAGGAAGGGTGCCTTGAAGTCCGACTTGGCCAGGTTGTGTGTTTTGAGGTTCTTCGTAAGGGCCCCATACAGCATGGAACTGCATTCAAATGAGCAGCCCCTCTTACCGCTCAAGTATTCGTCTTGGACACGATAGACGTGGCCCATCAATCCTTCGATAGCCTTGATTCGGCGGGCGTTGATCTCTTCTGATGAGTTGTCAGCAGTGGACTTCGCATTATACTGATTAGACATGCAACTTACCCACGATATGTGCCGGAATCGGAAGACCCAGAGGTGGCATGTGTGCTCTTCCTTCCTTGATCAAAGTCAAGCTCGCTGCCTTGAAGACACCCGGCATTCGAAAAAATATGCTGATCCAGAGCCAGATCACAGCGTCGCGATAGCCGTCCTCGGGCCCATAAGGGTTGAGCTTCGCAATCCAAGGCCGTGCAGCGAAGCGTACTGCCTCACTGACATCGTAATAATCAGCGATGACGCAGACCTTGCCAAGCATATCTAGGTCGACTTTGTCTGGAAGCTCATGACTTTTGCAGTGGATGATTTTCAGGACGTAAAGAAGCGCGCATTCGTCCCAACATTCAGCTGTCGTCAGCACTGTTCCATCTGCCTGGAATTCAACGCTCTCTTCCATGCCGGTGGAGAGAAGGGCCTTAAAGTACGGCGACGCGGCCATAAGATGCTTCGCCGATGCTTGGAAGGTAACCACGATCTCGGTTTCACTCTGACTCTCATCGCTCCGAGCCTGAAGTCTTCTCTCTAGGTCTTCCCTGATACGTCTGCGCGCTTGTCGTTCTTCTTCCGTCAGCAGTGAGCTCGGGAGAATGTCAATAGGTGGCCCGCCGACCCCCCAGATGCCACTTTCCGGCTCACTGGCCTCGACTTGATCATCAGATTGAACGTTAAGTGGAAGTATCGAGAGCTTCTTATACTTCTCTTCCATGATTCCCGCATCTGTGGCCATTGCTATCCATCGTTGCAATAGCTCGAAATCCACGACCTGGGGGGCGGCCTCACGCGCTACTCCTGGCTCAAAGGAAACGAAGGGCTGATTGGGATACATCAAACCGATGAGTATCTCGCCTTCTTCATCGAGTATATAGTCTGGTTGCTCCATCCCTGATGTTTCCTCCTCCATTCTTGGACTGCTCTGACGTACTTGGCCAGGTAGGAAAGTGAGATCAGCAGTCGAGTTGTATGGGAAAGGTAAATGAGAGAATGTGAGGTAGGAGAATGTGAGATGAAAGCAACACTCCATCGTGGAGTTGAAAAGCAGCAGAATCCATGACCAGTTTGAGGATTCACTGTTTTGCTCGGCGCTGGTGCTCCTTCTGTGCCTGATTGGGCGATCACAGGTTGAAGTGAACGGCAGACCCGCGTCAAAATACTCATTTTGAGACTCTCTGCTTCTAGTCGCACTGGTTCGAACTCACCCATCCCAGGAAAATGCAGAATTTGGAGGAGAAGACGGCGAGGCAAGCCTTTATATAGTAGATTTGTCCATCAGTCCCGTGATGGGCAATCACTGCACAGTCCCATGAATGTACTGCGTGAATCTAGCTCTCTTTCATTATTGACGCGCAAGCACTATTCCAGTGACGCATAAGCTCAGCGAATGGCTGCCGCCGCCACTAATGCTTCACAGGCAGAACTCTGCGTAGATGCATCAGCAGCAGTGAAAGGCCCTGACCAGACAGGGCCGAGTTGATTCCCATCACCCTGATCATTATGCCAGATGCTGTTGGCATTCTGCTGCAGGAATTGCTTCACCCCATCATCAGGACTAGCCTGGTACAACATCTGAAGATTTCGCATCAAAATGCCTTTGAACTGTGGCGCATCCCCGGTGCAGTTCGGATCGCAGGATTCCTCGAGCACTCCATTGGAATCGCTCAATGTCTGTATAGCTGCATTTGCAATCCGCTGCGCTGTGACTATATACGATGTATTCGAGACCAGCTGCGACAACTCGACCAGCCCCCCTAGAATCACGCCCTGATTATAGCTCCAGACTGTGCCGTTGTTATTCTGACAGCTTGTCAGATCCAGTCCGTCGTTAATGGTATTGTTACTATTAATCAACCCGCTATTCTCGAACCAATTCCATTGTTTCATTGCCCAGTCGAGATAGTAAGATGCGTTATCGGCATCTCGTCGCCCTAGATGAGCAGCGACGCTCAAGAACAGCTCATTCTCGATAGCGTTGTTACCTGTATGACTCTTGTCCCACCAGATTCCCCCGCATGTAGTATCCCACCCGGCTGCCATGTCATCAAAGATGTTCACGGCAGTGTCAAGGTATCGCTGATCCTGAGTTAGATCGTAGGCCTGGATCCATGCTAACGCCCACCACCCCTCGTCATCGTAGTAATCATTGAGAAACTCAGTACCAGATTCAGTATCGTTCAAGGGTGACTGGTGCTTGTACTGCGGCGTTGGCTTGCGAAGGCTATGGGAAAGAGTGGACTTTGGGGCTTGGATAAATGTATTGTTGAAGGTTGCTGAGCTAGAGCTGATCATCGAGGGATCCAGTGCCGTGAGATCGCCCAGCACGGTCAGGCAAATGGCACTATTCCACCAGCCGGTCGTATCCCAGAGTCCTGTCGTTTGGTTGTACCATATCTGTAGTGTGCTCACGGCAGACTTGGCGTTGTCAAGATATGGTGTGGTGGAGGTGAGGGTTAGTTGACTGGGAGATGAGACGACGGTGGAGACAAGCCCCAGGAGAAAATATACTGCTGATGCGACCATTGTCAGGATATGAAAGGGGTCAGAGGGGGGAATGTCTGACGCTGGCGTTTATATCTTGTGGGCGCCCCTGACGCCGATCCTGATGTCATGTGGAATGCTCACAAGGCATCTGAAACACAGAATCCACACTGAGGGCAGGAGAAGGTCAGATTTATTGGAACCCATTCTCTGTATAAGAGCGATAGCTTTCTCTATGTACATATGGCCTGTGATGGCACAGGATGTTGGGGTTATACGCGAGGCAGGTGATAAGGGATCTGTGCGCAACCTGGAACAGGAGAATCGGGTTTGCCATGCTTTCCAGTAGACGTTGCCAGCTACGATAGCAGAAGCCAGTAGGTCAAATGTTACCGTCCTTTTGATTGTGAAACTCGGCTGCTTGGACAGGCGTTCAATCGCAGTAGTAGTAGGGTTCATCGCTCATGTGTTTAAAGTACATTCGAAGCTTCTGTTTAGGTAGTAATTATTCTAGTATCGCTCACCAAGGTTGTATTGCGATCAAGTACAAACAAAAGACAACAGTGACTGAGTGATTCAACAATGCAATATTTCCTTGATGAGAAGAAAGATTTATTGGAGCAGTCTAGTATCAAACGCAGTTCTGTGCATTGATAGCCTGTCCCGCACCTGTGCAACACCAACCCAATACCCCAGCGCCCAAGCTAGATGTTGATCGGATCCTTCCCGGTTCATACATTCAACATCCTGGAATCATCCTGCCTCTACTGCCAGTGGAGACTCTGGACTATTACCCTACATGATTTATTTAACGTGCCACTTCTGTCAGTCATCCCGGCGTTCTTATGCAGGTTACCCAGGGTTCAGACCTCAAAGCTCCAGGCTGCCGCTCTTGCTGCCTGGAGGTAATGCATCCCTCGGCACCTTCCATGCCATCATTCTTGCCCTATCCTCACCTCATCCGGACTCTCCCCCCTCCAGCATAAATACCCATCCCACCTCACTCGCTGCCGTTTGTTTCAATCCCCATCACGAAGCCTACTACAACAACTACCTTCGCCATCAACAAGACGGAAGATGTCTCGCTCGCCAGCCCATTTTGAGCGCACCCTTGTAGACCTGGAGGATTGGGTCAACAAGACTGCCATCGAGGTAAGTGCTCTGTTGGGTGTTGACTGGTTGATGTGGAAATTTATATTTGAGGCTTGTTCTTTCACATTCTGTTTTTTCTACCATATCTCTTGTACATTACCGTGAAGATATAAAGAACATGATAGCGTCTGAACCATCCTGAAAATATGCTGATATAACATGACAGGACTGCAAAGTCGATGCCTGCGTTGATAGGTTTCTTGTCCGTGTTTACCGGCTCAACCGTTCCATCCTGGATCAGTTGGAATCTAGATCATACTATGGCTATGGAAGAAGAGCTCCCAAGAAGCACCCAAAGCCATTGGAATGGAGTGGGGAGGGTGCCGAGGAGCTGCGGGAAATTGCCTCTGAACTCAGAGACAACTTGAATCGCCTTCTTCCGGGCTATATCGAGGAAAGCACTGATGTCCTTGGAAATGAAAAAATTCTTCGAAGAATCAATAGCCGATGGGAGGCTGTCGGCTCCAGGGTAGCCTGTGACCGGGAATATCTGCAGCAAACCTCCGACAAAGATAGTCTCGATGAAGTCAATGAGGACCCGGAGGATATGGAGACAGATGATATGGAAACTGAGGGTACCGACGCAGAAGATACTGAATCTGAGGATAGAGCAAAACAGATATCCAAGGGAGACGTGCGTGAGACAAAGGGCCCTGCAGTCCCTGAACCTGGTTTCATGGATAGACTCCTAGACACCTTGGGTGCGGCACGCGTGGCAACAGCAGAAGAGAAGAGTACCACCGGATCTTCGTCCCTAGCGACTGCTGCCTTTACGCAGGCATGCCAGCAGTTGAGAGAGGCGATTGAGAGCGAAACCTCGTCTGCCATGTTCACATGTGGAGGCAGCATCCCGATTGTGAATCCCATCGGCTCCGAGCAAGCAGCAGCTGGACCTACTTCACCCCGTGTGCAGGTGGTTCACTGGGGTGCTGATCACGACTCCACCGCACAAAAGCTCACTCTTCCAGTGCTAAGTGAGACCAGTGATGGTTCAATCCACGGACTCCAAACACTTCTTGATGCTTGCCAACCTGCGAGTTTTGGTAGGGGTGGGCAGGACATCCTTGACCCTGAATACCGTCGGGCAGGGAAGCTTGACCCCGACCGATTTTTGACGAGCTTCCACCCAGCCGACTTTGGCATTGTTGAGCTCATCGAGCAGATCCTTCTGCCTGGTATAAGCAGTGAGACCGAGAATCGATTGCAGTTCCGCAAGCTGAAGGCTGAGTTGTATAAATTAAATGTCCGTTTGCTCCCGTCCCTAACATTATGACGTGCTGACTGAAACCACTGCAGGTATACTCGGGCCCTTCTGGGCATTTCCGAAAGCATGTCGACACGCCACGCTCGGAGCACCAGATTGGATCACTCGTGGTTTGTCTGCCATGCCAATTCGAGGGAGGCAACCTGATTGTGCAGCATCACGGGCAGATGGCCAAGTTTGAATGGAGCCGACAAAGTAGCTCTAGTATTCAATGGGCAGCCTTCTACTCGGATTGCGAGCATGAAATCGAGACGATCAGAGCGGGCCATCGGATCACGCTCACATACAACCTATATGTACGGGAAATGCCCGGTGCCATACTCGCTCCCATCCGTCCCGTGCTTGATCCCCACACTCTCCCACTTTATGGGTTGATTGAAAGTCTACTTACCACCCCTGGATTCATGAAAGATGGTAAGTTGCCCCCGGTCAATATCTTCTTTGTACTCCGAATATACCATGTCTAATGGTCTGTGATAGGCGGCGTGTTTGGAGTCCACTGCTCCCATGCCTATCCCCATACTTCGGATATAGCCGGGCTCCAGCTCCCGCGTTCATTGAAGGGCGCCGACCTTGTCGTCTATGCGGTTTTTGAAGCACTTGGTTTGGATGTCAGCATCCTCCCGGTTTTGGAATATGATGAAGACTATGAAGATAATGGAGCACCCTACTTCGGCGATTCCGAACAGGACTCAGGCTCTGAGCAAGACTCAGATTCTGGGCGTGGGTGGTACTACAATAGAAACTACTTGCGTTCTGTTCCAAAATATTACCTGGCAAAGGGCAAAAAGTCTTCCCTCAGGTATAGCGAAGTGTACCCTTGGAAGTCTAGTAGTGCACTTCTTGATGTGGACCAGCACTGGAAGCGTCTGTTGTTGACACGCGAAGTGGTTGATGTGATAGAAGCCTTCTCGTTTGGAGAAAAGCACCACCTGCCAAAGAAGCCGAACAGCCTCTACGAGGAATGGGGTGTCCGTGTGGCTCCATATCTCCGAAGATACATTAGGTCTGATCGCGGACAGGAGGAGGACCTCAAAGAGGTAAGCTACATCTCAGAATTTCTTGCGGACTTGAAATCTAATTTTTCCACTTGCCAGGTGACCAACGATGTCTGGCCGTCATACTACCTCCCTGGCATTACCTGGCTTGGCGAAGCCAAGCATAAGGAGATGGCATTTTCTCACATTTCTTATGGAAATGAGGCTAGTATCGGCACTCGTTATTCCTGTGCAGTGATCTTGGCCGTTGTTCCGCCCTTCAGTCAACGCGGCCAAAGCGGGAAGATGAAGTAGTCCAGGGAGAGTAGCAGAAATTTCCTCGTGAAATGAGATTGAGTGAGCAATTACGCCTCGCTCTCTATTCTTTTTTTTAGTTAGTTGCAATGAAATTGAACCTTATCCCTATTTCTTTCACTCTCATTGGTCTTTGTAGCTCTCCTTTAATGCTCAATCGGGCTTCATTCTCAGCAACATGATGCCAAACTCACACAGTATCCGTGGTATACGATCGTACTTTACGGGATCTCGTGACAGTAGTCTACACCACCATCTCAGCTATACAATCGTTGGAACATGTATATTCATAAAGCTCTATCAGTGAACGCAACTCTAAGTATACCACGACGGCTCCGGCACCTCACCCAACAGAGCATACCTCCCCAGCTCGCGATTCTTATACGCCACCGGATCATGCAGGGTATGGGTCCGGATATCCCGCCAAAAGCGATCCAACCCGACCTTCACAGCCGTCGCCCTCGCACCAGTAACCTCAAAGATCCCCGAAGTCACCCTCAATCCAACATCCGTAGTGACCACCTTGACACTGGCAACCCACTCGGCCAATTCACCCCGTTGTCTGGCCGTCAACCCAGGCCGATTATCCGAGTGTTCGCGATACAAGGTAGAGATCTCCTCCCCTGCCCGATCAGCCAGCGCCTCTGCCGCACGGAGATGCGCGAAGAAGTTCCCGTATCGCTCGAGAATGTAGAATTCTTCCGTCGCGGAGGCCTTGTTGTCCCCGCCGAAGGGCCACGGACGGGTCGTGCTCACGGTGTATTGGGATGCAAAGTCTAGTGCGCCCTGGGCGATGCCGAGGTAGAAGTTGCTGAAGACGAGTTGGATTCTGCCCTCTCAGTTAGCATTACAATATTTATGAATGAATATAAATGTAAAGAAAGGAAGGTAGAACATACGTCGGAAGCAACAAACTCGCAAACGGCACGCCCAGAACCTCCTCGCGCGGCCTCTTCGACACATTATCCCATCCCAGTGCGTCTGTCCACGGCGCACGCACATTCTCTATCTTGACTCCTCCGGACTCGGTCAAGCGTAGTCCGATGTTGTTCCAGTTATGCGCAAATTTGATCCCCGCCTGTCGGGTCTCGACCAGCGCGAAGATGTGCTCGCCTGTGCCGTCCAGGACGCCCTCGAGGACGGTGAGGTCGGAGACCACACCACCTGTGTTGAAGAACTTGGCCCCGTTGAAGATGATGTCCTCTCCGTCGGAGGTGATGGTTAGATCGCTGTCGCGGGGATTGACGGCCCCGCCGACGAAGTAGTTGTTTGTGATGATCCATTGGTGGATGCGGTCGGCTTGAGAGGGGGTGCCGACGATGTTGGCGGTTGTGGACCAGAGGAGGTGGTAGCCGAGGAGCATGCCGATTGATCTGGTGGGTTTGGGTTAGTATTGCTGTTGTGTGATGTGGATGATGGAATGGAATGGGGGCGGGGAGTGTGTACCCATCTCCTTTGGCCACCTCGCGAATGGCCTTGTATCCCACGCTCCAGGGCTGTTCGCCTCCGCCATATTTCTTGGGACCCAGCAGCTTCAGCAGTCCGGAGTGTTTGAGTAGGGCTACTTCCGCCCGTGGGGACTTGTTCTCTTGCTCGCGCTGCGCGGCGTCTTTGCTTAGTACGGTGGCTACTTCACGCGCCCGGGCTAGCCAGGCGTCGGCGGTGTCGGGTAATGAAGCCCATTGGGTTTTGTAGGCCTCGTAGACAGCTGGGTCAGTGGCTGGGACGTCGGATTGGGTCATGGTGGTGGTTGTGAGGATAGCAAGGTGAAGAGTGAGGGTTGAGAGGGGCTGGGAGGAGTTGCTGCGAGCATGGTGACACAGGGCAACTACTTGCATATAAGTAGGGTGTTGTGATAGACTCAAAAAGTAGTCAAGAGGTGGTGATGATTGCGCTGGAAGCTTGTAAATGACGCGCACGGATCACGCCATCTGCGGGCTTGAGCACATCGCATCGTGGATCGACAAGGTGAGGGTTGTTGGATAGTTTGAGTGGAAGGGAGATGTCGTTATCCCGCTGAGAATGGCACAACCAGCGCAATTACGGGGGTTGGCTTGGAACATAAGCTTATCTTGCGGCACAACAATTAGCTCAATACATTATATCCTGATATACTATACTACTACTAATTAGTCCTCCTATTGTCGATCTCCATCCCATCCATTTCTAACCCCACCACACTGCGTAGCCCTCTACTCTTCCCTCCCTTTCCTACTCTTCGCAAAATACCTCCCCGTATCCCCCAACGGCAACTCCAACAGACTATTATCCTTCAAGAACAGGTGAAACACAATATACCACCCCACCATCCCCGCCACAAAGCAACTTGCCCCTCCGGTCTTGCGCAATGCTCTCGCCGAGTCAGCGTGTCCATCCGCATCCGCAAAGTAACTCGCCGCCACAGTCAAGAACCCCAGATCCACAAAGAAGAATACCGCAATGTTCGCCAGGTTGATCGGTAGTGATGCTATAAGGAATGTGAATACGAATACCGTCCATAATATCATGAAGAACCCCAGCGCATTATTGTACTGCGTTGTGTCGGAACCGTAGGCTTGTGCGACGCCAAAGGCTGGAGTGAGGATCGCGCCGTAACCAGCGTAGAAAAGACCTGTTCGGAATATCAGTCTGATTAGCTTTGCTATTTTGGTTGAAAGGAACGGGGTGCATGAGTGAGGTATACCGAATGCGCTGAATACTGTGTACGCGAAACCATTTCCCACCGAGAGCTCCCATTGTGCAGTGATGACGAGTCCAAATGCTGCGATGAAGAAGAAGTTACCCACGTAGACGTTGGTGATGGTCACGCCGCGCCATTCCATCAGGCTGAGGGATAGGGTAGTCAGTGTCGTGCCGAATGCGCCAAGAGCTAGTGCAGACTGCATATAATATGCACATTAGTCGATGGTTCGCGGTGAATATAAGAAATGACATACGCCTGCGCCGAGAGACTTTGGTGCCACTGGCACTGCAGCTGCAGCTGCAGATACAGACGCTTGTCGCTCAATGTCGAATGCATCGGTGGCATTCTTAGTTTCTGTTGGCAAGCTGGTAGACATGGTGCTACACTGAATATGGTGCAGGTAGGAATAGATAGTTGTGCTGATTCAGGATCTCGACTTCTACGGGTGGTCCCCAGATCCCGATATCTTATAAACGCCCGGGCCTCATTTTGGGTCCATTACGCCATTTGGATACCGAGTGGTGAGCAGAAATTGACTCCAGAGTGGACGGGATCTCTACGGGATATGCGCGGGATCTGCTGAAAATCGACCACTTCGGAATGAGATTCAGACTGCCGGAAGGGGGGGTAAAATCAAGTTCTTAACCGTCTTAAATTCATATTAAGGTATAAAGTATGGCTATACTGGTTGTGGGGGCTGATCATACGATGGCCTCATCGCGCCGCCGATGAGGTGCTAGTCTAATTTTTGGTCCAACCCACAACACTCTTAGTAGCTGCGATCAATCCAGTCGCCCCAGGATTCGCCCAGCACCGTGGTCTTGTCAACTGCCGCGGAAATGGAGGACTCATACTCGCGGTCTGAGGTGTCTGATCCCGCGCCAGAGTTGTTGTACTCATAATACAGCGGTGTCGCACCGTCTGCCATGGTCGTCCACCCCTTGGGGTTAATGATGTCCGACAACACCGAGTTCTGGTAGATGACCCGCGCAAGCACGCGCCACGGCCGGCCCAGGTATACCTTCTCCGTCAGGGAGACGCCTGATGCGGCCTTAATGTTGCAGTTGTCGATGGCGTACCAGCCTGAGTCGGAGGAGGTTTCGCGCGATGAGGCCGTGATGGCGCCGGCGCCGTTGGACACAATGTCACACTCGCCAAACCACACCGATGCATCCCCGAAGATGTAGTCGACCGCGCCTGGAATAGTCAGTCAAATTTGACTCGTGCTGTTTGGACAGATACTGACCCTCGATCATGCAGTTGGAGTAGTACTGGGTGCCGGCCTTGACATAGAGGGTGTCCTGGTACCCGCTGAATTGACACCCATAGAAGCCGAGCTGATCTGCGTTTCCGACGAGACTACCATGCTATTAAGCTACCACTCTTCTTCTGTTGGGGAAGTCAGGATACGTACGCCACCGCCTGTGATCCCTCCCCATATCCATTCTCCACGTTGATGTTGTACATGCTGAACCCGTCCGACACCACGTTGACGGTGGCGCTCTTGTCGAGAGAGCCGGCATCCGACGACGAGATGGTGTGGGTAATGCTAACCACATTGTCCTTGTAGGTGCCAGTATCGGTGGTCTCACCGTATAGTGTCAGGTTGCCATCATAGTCGATGGTCAGCTGCTCCTCATACGTGCCGCTAGCCACGTAAATGCAAGCGGACGAAGTGGATGAGCCCAGAGCATCAAGCGCATCGCCGATGGTGGAATATGTGCCGTCGGATCCGACCGTCAGGCACCCCGAGGGAGCACTAGTCCGACTCTCTCGCTTCTTAAGGTGCTCTGCCGGAGCTCCGACCGCGGTAGCAGTTAGGACGGCAAGAGTGCCCAGAAGGTATAAAGTATACATGGTGGTTTGTTGCTGTAAGTGAGGATGATGTCCAAGCAGGGGGTCAGAAAAGGAAGGAATCGACAGCTATGCCAAGTGACTATATAACCTGCTTCCGAGTACATGCCACAAGTCTGTCAGCTCAAGGCATGACATCTCCAGATGTCTCTCTTCGCCCTAGAAGGCTGCCAACAAGACACTGGGACCGAACGGCGGCCAAGCGCCAAGAGACACCATTGCCGGAGAATTTACTCCACACTTCCATGAATAACCATCTTCCCTTCCTGGCAGGGACGCCATGGCGTTTCAAATAAGCACCCTCCGCCTGCAGGAACGCGCCGTTGACACCGACGGTCTTCCGTGCAGAATGGAGCGATTGGCAGCGTGCCATCGGGAAGCTACCAGACAGGTTCAGCCCTCAGCAGGGGGCGGAGGAACAGCCCTTGCAAATTATCCGGATCGACATACCAGCACGTCAGCTGGCAGCTCTGCTTCCTAGAACGGTCGAGTGTTGCATGTTAGTGGGCGGGGTTTCGTCGCGCCTCGCAGGGATCGGTCGGCAGTTCGGCATAAGAATAAATTGCAAAGTCGTGTTCACAGTTCATTGAGGACCCTGCCAGCTGTTGTAGGCCAATTAACCGATACTCAACAGGCCATGACATGGTCAGGGCACGGCGGTAGCTCCGTCACTAAATTAAGCATCCGGCTCGTTTCAAACTGACCCCCAGCCGAAATGACAGGGTCTGCCTCGGCATCCCACACAATTTTCACTGATTCAGTTCGCTGCAACTAAATACTACTGCCGCATGAGGTACAGTTCCATATACATCCGAGCAGGATGTGACTCGTATATAGTGGGCTAGGCATCGCCGGAGTGATCGCCTGTTCCGAAAGCGCGAGTAATCCATAATCATTCTCACAAAAGCGCTCATCATGGCGCTATATCGTAACTTCTTCCTTCTGGCCAGCCTTGGGCTAAGCAATGCTGCTCCCTCCAAGGTCCAGCGAGCCCCGGATTCTTCCCTTCACGCTCGCGCCGTCTGTACCCCTACCGCAGGAGGCGATTCGTCCACCGACGATGTCCCCGCCATCACTGAGGCCCTCAGCTCGTGCGGAAATGGTGGCACCATCGTCTTCCCCGAGGGCAGCACCTACTACCTCAACAGTGTGCTGGACTTGGACAGCTGCAGCGATTGTGACATCCAGGTGGAAGGTCTTTTGAAGTTCGCCAGCGATACCGATTATTGGAGCGGTCGCACCGCGATGATCAGTGTTTCCGATGTAGATGGAATGAAGCTGCGCTCATTGACCGGATCTGGTGTCATCGATGGCAATGGCCAGGATGCGTATGTAGTCACCCCTCTCAGAAGCAAGTCTTCTAGTCCATTTGACTCTGACTGAATCAATCCAGGTGGGATCTCTTTGCTTCGGACAGTAGTTACTCACGCCCAACGCTCTTGTACATCACTGGCGGCAGCAACCTAGAAATCTCTGGGCTGCGTCAGAAGAATCCACCCAACGTGTTCAACTCGGTCAAGGGTGGCGCCACTAACGTAGTCTTCTCCAACCTGAAGATGGATGCAAACTCCAAGTCAGACAACCCGCCCAAGAATACTGATGGGTTCGACATTGGCGAGAGTACCTACGTGACCATCACCGAGGTCACCGTAGTCAACGATGATGACTGTGTCGCCTTCAAGCCCAGTTCCAACTACGTGACAGTGGACACAATCAGCTGCACCGGCTCCCATGGCATTTCCGTGGGATCGCTGGGCAAGTCGAGCGACGACTGGGTCAAGAACATTTATGTCACGGGCGCAACTATGATCAACTCCACCAAAGCCGCGGGGATCAAGACTTATCCGAGTGGAGGCGACCACGGTACCTCCACGGTCAGCAATGTGACCTTCAACGATTTCACTGTGGACAACTCCGACTACGCCTTCCAGATCCAGAGCTGCTATGGCGAGGACGATGACTATTGCGAGGAAAACCCGGGCAACGCCAAACTGACGGATATTGTCGTGACAAGCTTCAGTGGGACAACCAGTGACAAGTACGACCCGGTTGTGGCCAACCTTGATTGCGGTGCGGATGGAACGTGTGGCATCTCCATCAGTGGGTTCGACGTCAAGGCGCCATCGGGCAAGTCTGAAGTGTTGTGCGCCAACACCCCGTCTGGTTTGGGCGTCACTTGCACTTCGGGAGCTTCAGGCTAAATAGCCTTGGCCAGAATGCTTTCTGAATCCACTGGGTGGAGATCTTCTTCAGGGTTGATATTTGGTATGGTCGTATGTATTGCAGAATGTGACAATAGAATTAGTGAAATTACCATCTTTTTCGAAAGACAATGCAGTCGGATTGTACGCAACACTTTTGTAGGTCGATAAATGATCTAACGAGCGATCTGGTGCAAGTGTTGATGGGGATTCCTTCAGGCAGTGTAATCAATCGGGCTTCATCCGGACTGCAAACACTCCCACCGTCATGTTTAATATACGGCACCACCGCTGATTTGTCGGTCATCCCGTCCTTCTCTCCGTGTCCCCGCAATAAGCTGCATTCTGCATCATCGTTGGGTCCAAATGGGACCCTTCGGCCAGTGCCGCTCGTCCATCCCCAGGAAGTGGACGCGGGGAGGCTGGCGTGGGGATGGAACCACCGCACCATCCGGCATAAGACATATCCGCTGATCCTTCCTCCGCCAATCGGCCCTCTCTGGCGTCCGTCGCATCTATACCAGCCCGGAGATCGGTCCCAGAAACATCATCCGACTTCCGCACTGTTGAGCTTTCTTCCTGAATTACTCCGAATGCCCGGGATGGATGACGGAGCTCAAGCTTTGAGAAGGATTTTTCCCACGGGATGTTTGGCGCTATATAAGGATCAAAAGGGCGCCCAAGGATCATCTGGGATTCGTCTGAATCAGGATCCCGGCCCAGGAACGGCAGGCAGTAATCATGAAGCTATCTTGGAATATTGGCGCCCTTCTTGGGAGCGCTGCCATTGCGTCCGCCGAGGTCTATCCTCCATATTATGCCAACCTTACCTGGCAGCCCCCGCGGACGCTTTCCAACTGGTCCAATTTGACCGTGGAGACGCAGACGGGCACCTTCATCGGAATGCTGAATGATACTTACCCCAATGTTCGCCAATTCCTGCGCATTCCGTATGCCAAGGTCGGTGCTGATTGACTTCTTGGACACGACCATCTCTGCTGACCAGATCATTGCGATAGCCTCCTGTCGGTGACCTTCGCTGGATGCCCCCACAAAAACCTGAAAAGTCGCGCAGGAAGTATGACTCGACTCGATATGGGCCAGGTACTATGAAATTCTTAACAAACCGTACAACGTCCCGATGGTAACATCAGCTAACCCACGGCCAGCCTGTCCGCAATATGTGACTGGTGAAAGCACCATGTGGAACAAATATTCACCCCCTAACCTATTGGTCAACTTGGGAGAAAACCTTAATCAAGGGGCAGTGGCTTGGTCGACGTCGGAAGACTGTCTGTCATTGGCAGTCTGGACTCCGTCTTATGCCAATCGCACCTCGAAGTTGCCTGTAGCATTGTTCGTCACTGGTGGAGGAGGCATTACAGGCGGGATTGAAATCCCCTCTCAGCTGCCCTCGCCGTGGGTGTCTCGCTCACAGGAACATATTGTTGTGACCATCAATTACCGCGCGAACATCTTTGGAAGTATGTCTCCCGCCTGCTATGCTATTGCGTCCACTAACGTATATGCCTGTAGATCCCAAGTCCCGGGCCCTGAACGACACGTCGCTCACGCTGCTGGACGTGAGGGCGGCGGCGGAATGGGTGCATGAGAACATCGAGGCTTTTGGTGGAGATCGCGACAATATCATGGTCGGTCGTCCTACACCATGCTGAACTAGCTCTGTGCAATGCGACTAATTACTATCTGTAGCTCTGGGGTCAATCCCAAGGAGCAGCCCTGACACACCTCTACACCCTCGCCTTCCCCGATGACCCGCTGGCAGTTAAATTCGGCATCATCTCACAGCCACCCTCCGTCACTATCGACTTGAGCACCACCGACGACGTCTACCAGGATTTTGACATTGTCGCCAAGGCCCTGGGCTGCAACTACGGCGATGATGCGGAAGCCGAGCTGGAGTGCATGCGTCAGGTCTCTTGGGTGCAGATTGAGGAATACATTAATCGGTACTCGGGCTCACCCTCGATTGCATTCAGCAATTACATCCGTATGAACTGTCCGTCCCCTTCATTTGTCACGCACTAATAGTACTTCCAGCCGACGAAAAATACATCTTCTCCAACGAATCAAAGCGATACCTCGAAGGCAAGGTCGCCCGAGGCCCAGCCATCCGCTCCGACGCAGCCCGCGAGGACGCATCGGCGAATACCACGAGCGTAATGATCAGCGAGGGAGAATGGGATTGCAGGGCTGCTCAGGACTCAGCTTTGCGAAAGTCTCTCGGGCTCGAGACGTACCGGTACTTCTGGGCCGGCAACTTTACCAATATCAGTCCCGTTGACTGGTTGGGGGCCTTCCACTGGTCGGACCTGTTAATGATCTTTGGGACTTATCGCGAAGACGTCGGAGAGGTCCCGGGGCTGGAGGTGAAGACTTCTGAGACTATGCAGGATCATATTCTGGCGTTCTTGAAGAATCCTTCTACGGTTAATGTCACGGTTGGATGGCCGGCCTTCGATGCGGATGCTCCTGGGGGTGGAGAGATTCTAGAGTTTGGCGAGGGTACGCCAGTGCGGAAGGTGACTGGGGACTGGTTGGATGGGGGATGCTACAACTCCTCGATTCCATTCCGTATTTGGACGTGATATGTAGGTTTGGGAGAATACTCAGTTTGGTTGATGTTATGTGCGATGAGTGATGATATGCTATCTGCAATAAATAATGGGATTGGGGTGATAACTTAGCCCCAAACTGGGTTGCCAAATATCCAATCAATGACAGGTGAGAAAATAACATAAAGTCATTACGTAGTTCAATTTCAGTACCGTGGCGACGCTTCCTTGGGAATTTCCAGTAGATCTCCGACCGGTCGGGCCTCCATCCACGCATCCATTGCCTCGTACAGCTTGTAGAACGCCTTGTTGTTCATCGTCGGCAAATCATTCAAGATGGGATGGCCCAGCTTGGCCTGTGCCACTGCCAGATACTGATAACCCTTGGGGTATTTCTCCAACTCCGCCCGGTCAAATTTCGGCACCGTCTGGCCATCTGCGGGTGTGACGCGATCCTTCTCGTAGAACAGTTTTATGTAGACCACTTTCCAATCCCCTCCCTGTTTCAGACAGAAGTTTATGAAGCGGCAATCACACTCGACGTCAAACTCAACTCCGTCCCAGTTGAAGCGTTGAGTGATGGTGGCCTTCATTTTACCGATGGCGCGACCGGTGGTCGGGTTCAGGTCTACGAGCGTGCCGTTTTCGCGATGCATGATGTGGTCTCCATTGGCGCGTCCCTTGATGGATGTCTGGATGAAATCGTCTATGGGGAGTCCGCCGCTCCAGGCTGGAAAGAGACACGGCATGTTAGCTAAACTGGCTGCCCCGAAAGGAGAGACGCGACCTACTAGTGAAGACAAAAGCGCCCTTGTCGACAAAGAGATGGCGGTAGTGGTTCCATTCGGAGGCGTCGCGATATACTGGCCAACCCTTGCAGAGCTCGGAGATGCAGTAGCGATCGAGGATATCGCCCTCGGAGCCATTGATGTGGCTCCAAATAGTAGGCTGCGTTTCTTTCTCGGTGATATTGTAGACCATACTGGATGGGAATATCTCGAGGGCCGGTTAAAAGGTGAACACACCTCTACCAGGCCTGCACATCCAGCAGTATATCTATAACTCGTGGCTACCCCTCCCGATCCCAGGTTCACTCGACATGACATCATTCCCGACCGTGGTTGAAGCTGCCTGTCAGAGTTAAGGCTTTCCGTAGCATCCGGGGTTCTCGATCCGGCTTTCAACTCCCGACTGGGCGAATCGGTCCCATCCTGCGGAGTGATATAGCATCATTGTGCTCTGTGGAGGACATGGCAGCCGAATTGGCATGGGCAAACCGGGTGAGGGTGGCACGCGAGGATCGGAGTGGGCGTTCAGGAGTGCGGTTGCAGCCTGTCACTCATGATTCCTTCATGTTGTTGGAATTGGGTTGACGGTAACTGTCTGCATGCGGGAGAAGCTTAGATCATGCTTGGTCGTTGATGTGTGATAATCTGATAATGAAAAAAAGATAAGCATACAACTGTGGAGGGCGACGCGATATATGTTTCCCGGAGGAAATAGATTCACAGTACTCCGTACGGAGTCCTTGACAACTAATTGATTGTTGGGCAATTGCAGCCGGAAACTTGTTGTGGAGGAAGAGTCAGTCCCGCCTCTGCGCTAATCCCAAAGTGGATAGATAGTACGTGACGGTGCCTGCTTCTGCCTCAGGTTGTAACACCCATCGCACGCCAGTTTTTTTGTGTTTTCTCTACTATGATGGAGGTAAACCATTACTCTATATATATTCTACCTTATGCTACCGTGGTAAGTGTCTGAGGATCAAGTTGAAACCAACGACTTCCCGTTGGCGAGACCGTTCCAATTAATCTCGATATATATGAATATATGTTGTCGCATTTCCAGGTAGTACTACTAAGTAGTAACACCATCTGAATCGAAAGCAAATCTTAGGTGTATAGTATCTTCATAGTCCCACGCCATCATTTGTATGCAAAGGCCCCTCTTGAGAAACTAGTACTTATCTCACAACCGATTAAGCAATACCGATCTAACAGAAGAATAACTAACCCAATATCAAGTATATCAAGTACTTTCTAGGGATCCGTCGGCGGTTCGGCACGTGTCCCGCGCGGGGGTTCTGCCGTGTTTCCCCGCCCCCCTTTTCTCCTCACTTTTCACCCCCCCACACATGCCTGCTCGATCCATCTCCCAAGTCGCTTCTGTTGCTCAGTTGTCTTGCGATCTATCTACTTCTCCTGCCCTTATTGACTGATACCATATGCGAACCATACTCTGCACGGTTCAAAATTACAATCTGGCTACACCTATATGAGATTGATGGAGCAGAAGGTCTGAGGCAGACCATGAACCTCTACAATCATGTGAACAGCAACTCCCAGGAACTTTTCCTTCATTAGAGACTAATGGGCTCACCCCGCCAAGCTATTGAAGGATATCTATATATACACGAACAAATGGCAGAAAGAAAGAGCGAGTGGCTGGCGCGACCATTAACCTATTACTTGCACTGAACCAGAACCCCCCCCAACATTGGGCCTCACCTATCACAGAAAAGGAGATATGTCGACATTAAATTGGAAGCAGTGTGAGACCCGTGAAAATCTCCGCCGAAGCAGACAATCGGCAGGAAAGAAAGACCTAAACCAACAACTAGAGGTGCACTCCCCCTTCGGAACTGGAAGCGGACGTGCCGTGGTAGTTTCCTAGATAGTCTCCCAGCTCTGAGATGGCTAGTTGCCGAAGCTCACTGCGCAACACCTTGCCGGACTGTCACGAACAGTATGGTCAGCATCTGCAGCTCATGGAGGGCAATGGCAATGGCAAGGAATAGTGCATACCGCGTTCCGAGGAATCTTCTCAATGAACGAGAGACCGCCTGACAGACGCTTGTATGGAGGTAGCTTCTCCGAGATGAGCTCATGGATCTCCTCGGCGGACACGGAGGTCTTCGGGTACGTCTGGATGTAGGCCCGGGGCCCCTCGTCCTCGTTTCTGCGGGAGTTAGATTCATCTTCCAAACCATGACACAGGCGGCTTACACTGCGACTCCGATAACCCCAACATCACAGACGTGCGGGTGCTGTAGTAGGACAGACTCAATCTCGACCGGAGATACGTGGCTTCCGTTAACCTTGATCAAATCCTGTGGTAACAGTGAGCTAGAGTCCTATGTTTCCTGCCAAACCCGGCGGCAAGGTTGCAAGGAATCACCTTTTTACGGTCGACAATATACCAATTGCCTTCGTCATCGACGTATCCTACATCTCCTGTGCTGATCCAGCCGCCTGCCCCCATCACTTGCTCCGTCGCGGCTGGATTGTTCCAGTACCCTCGCGTTGATCCTGGCGTGCGGATCCAGATGTCGCCAACCTCTCCTGTCTTCAACGTCCGCGAGGGATCGCTGGAATCAGTTACTTTTCCTTCGTATGTGGCGTTCAGTTGCCCGACCGTCTCGGACTTTGGCGGGCGCAGGGGATCGGGCCCAGTAATAGTCCCCGTTCTATTCAGTCATAGAGTCAGCAACAGTGAACACTCGTCTTGCAGGACCCCGCTTACTCTGTAAGCCCCCAGGCACGGGCGACGTATCCAATCCCCATGCCTTCGAGCTTGAACTTCGTGAACTGGCTCATTGGCGCAGCACACGCCTCGACACGACGGAGGCATGACAGATCGTATTGTTGACAAACGGAGGCATTCTTTGCCATGGAAGTAAGAACAGAGCTCCGAATGATTGCATCCGTGATCTGGAACCGCTCAACTGCCTCGCAGATGCTTCGGAAGTCATTGCGTCGCATCAAGTACAGCGGAACACCCATCCTGGGAAAGATGGCGCAGTATGACCGCTGCCCCACACTGTGATTGATCGCAAGAGAACCCAACACACGGACGTTTTCAGGGCCTCCATGACGAGGGTTGTACTTCCAAGCTGGATGTGAGGAAATCCGTCGGATGTATCCCATCGCTGCAGCGATGTAGTTGCGATGCGACAGTTCCACCCCCTTGGGCTCACCAGTTGTGCCGGAAGTAAAAAGAAGCATAATTGTACTGTTGTACTCCTGGGAAGAAATGACAGAGGGGTACCAAAATCGGGACCCCTCCCATTCGGACGCCACCATCGTTTGCCAGTGCTGGATTGGACCTTCTGGCTCGCCGCAGCCGTCTAGGAGGTCATCATCAAAGACGAAAATTCGGTCATCGGGATGATTGGCTAGACGTGCAGCTTGAAGGGCAACTGGAAGGGTGGCACGGCTGGCAAAGATTACCGAAGGTTGCGAAAAGCAGATGAGACGATGGAATTCGGCCTGGTTGAGAGCAGGTTGTCCTGAAGCGAAGATACAGCCGGCCATCACGGTGCCCATGAGGAGCGCAGGATAGCAGAGGGCATTGGAGGTCACACACAGCACGCGATCTTTCGGGTTGACGCCCAGTTTCTGCAAGCCCACCGCTACCCGAGCAGATAGGAGTCGGTATTGTGCCAGCGACAAAGCTCTCGTGTCAGGGGAGTCGGCATCAATGAGGATCTTTCGGCTACTCGGAGAGCGTCGAGGGGAGCCAAAGACAAATCGGGGGAGTGAACATTGAGGGATGGGTGTAGTCCATTTCGAAACAGTGTGCGAAGACCTGTCGCTGTGTTGTCGGGGCATTGGTGGAGGATGCATGATGAAGAGAAGTTCACGAGATTATCACCACTGGCTCTGTCTCCAAGCTTCTTTGATCTGCTCGTGTCTGGGCTTTGGTCTCTCAGTGGACCCTCTCTCCCTTATATACTTTCTACGACGAAGGCTCGTTCTCAGCCAGCAGGGATTGGTGATGGATTTACGTAAATGAACCTTCTGGCGTAAGTCCTTCGAGCTGAGCATTGATGCCTGTTGACCAAGAAACTATGGAACAATAGCTTGAGACTGGCTGCTGCTGATGAAATCTATCGATCTGCACGTGTGGGCCAGGGGCCGTCTTGGTTTGCTGCAGCTCTAGGCCGATGATCTGCGCCTCCGGCCGCGCCTCTTGTCGGGGACGGCGATCGGCCAATTTCGTGATGCACACTAGCACTGCTGCAGACTGACACTGCAGATATTGCCCAACTCCACACCAGCTCTTGTCGGGACCTCTCTTCGGAGTTCAGTTGCCAGCTCGGACAGGGAGCTCCCCACGTCGGTCCGGAGAACTTTTGCATTCCCCTGATTGTGTTGCTTTTTTTGGCATCACACCGGCGACAATCATTGCGTGATCCCACGATGTGACGCCGGTTCTCACTAGATTCGTATCACACGGCAATCATCTTTCATCACCTTCAGGTGAAGACGTGGACGGCATGATGGGCAAGCAATATGGCCCAGCCTGATCCCCGCTCAAATCTACAAAGCACATTCTACAAAGCACATTCGGAACAAAGCAAAATGCAAGGGCAGCGCACGGGCGACGTAAGGGACGCCATTGCGTATACTCGGGCGACAGGTCAAAACTTTGATCGCTTTAGGAATGCCATGTCTTCAAAATTCGTCTACAACGTACGCATGAAAAGGTTTTTCTGGTATATGCACGAGAGGTCTAAGGTACGAGTTCCTGATTTTACCTATCCGATCTTGTCTATCTATGAAACATCCTTTTTTTCTTACTTCGATCTACAGTGGCTCGTAGATCTTGGGTGCGTTGGCACCCCTGAAAGAATGACGATCCTATCAGACCCTCCCCGCCAGTTTCTTGCGGTAGTCGTGGCCCCAGAGTAGAACACCCCAAAGAAGTATGCTGCCAACTGCCCACAGCACAGCAATTAGGGTCCCCATCCAGCCCATACCGATTGCGTCAATGATAGGCACTGCGGCTGCAACCGCACCCGCACCTAGAAAACAACGGAACATCGTGTTGGAAGCTGTGACTGTCGCCGCCCGCTTTACGTGGCAGTCGATCAGCAGTGTGACCAGGATGCTGGTGGCTCCCGAAATAGTATGCGCCGTGAAAAACAGCATAATGAGCGGTCCGGCCACATGGGTCCTGTAATTCATGACCCAGCCGTAGCCAATGATGCAGATGCAGGACAGATAAACCATCGGCAAGGTGATCTGAAGACGGGCCTTTTCGAGGGGAAATTCAAGGAGATCCATCTGGCGGTTGTTGGCCACCTCCAAGCCATGCTGCCGTCCTACGCGACGGAAATTCCAGTCCACGAATCGCCCAACGGTCCACCGTGAGGTGAGACTGCCGATGCCGTACGGGATATAGCACAGACCGATCTGGAGCGAGTTGTAGTTATACTTCTCCCCCAGCTCCGAAGACAAACTACTGAGGACAGCGAAGTATCCACAGTAGAGGATGGAGCAGAAGGCGATGATGGCGCCAGTCTCCTTTTCCAAGGCGATCTTGATGCTGTCTATTGGCGACGGTCGACGGGGCTTAGGCCCGTCTTCCAGCTCTTTCTTAGCCGCCTCAGCTCCCTCATAGGCTGAGGGCTCCACGATCGGAATGAGTGGACGGTTCCATCGCGGCGCGGGAATGGATCCATTTCCTACCACCATGCGGCAGGTTTCGGGGAAGCAGACAAGAATCAGGACTATCATCGCTGCGGCAAATATGGCTAGGAACCAGAAGATACTTTGCCAGTCAAGAAACTGGGCTAGGACACCTCCGATAATAGGTCCCAGTGCAGGTCCCATTGTTATTCCCAGCGACGAGTAGATCATGTATTTACCACGCTCGGCTCTAGTGACCACGTCGGCCGTGACAGCCATTCCAACGACCGAGATAGCACTACTTCCACAACTTTGGAAGGTTCTGAGGACAATGAGCGCAATGTAGTTGTCTTGTAGCGCCAGGCCGATATTGACGGCGAGGTACGTGATCAGACAGACGAGCATCGTGGGCCGACGGCCATATACATCGGAGATACTACCCGTCACCAACGGCGCAACTCCTTGAAAGATCTGATTCAATCTATGTTAGCTTATGGTGCACGTTGTCTCGCACCCGGATTGGTATCTTACCATGTACGTGGTGATGGTCAAGTTGATCTTGCTGACGGAGACATGCAAGTCGTCTGATAGTTGGTCGATGGCGGGATAGTAGATGTTTGCTGATACCGGAGCTAGGAAACCCACGATGGCCGCTATAGCGATGGTCATGATCTTCTTCCTCTCCGTCAACACTGTATGAGGCGGAGGAGGAGGTGGTGGCGCCTCTGAGGGCGTTTGAGAGAGTGGCTGGAGGCTGGCACTGCTGGAGCTGCCCCCCAGGGAGCCCAGCTCAATTGCGTGCACAACCTCCTGAGGACCTTTGTCCTTGACTTCTTGAGACATGATAAATTGACTTGATTGCCTTAGGGAGTGAACAATGGTTGGTAAAGGCCCTGGAGAATGCAAAAAGAATGACTTGGGTTAGCCAAAGCGTCAATCGACCGCGAAACTTGCCATCTCTGGCATAGTTATACTGGCTCTGTGCTGACATCCTCTCCTTGTCCGATGACATATGCGTCCGTCCGATCGATGCTTGTTTTCCGGAATTGGCAACCGGAGATCACATCAAGGATGGGATGTGTTACGTCCTGGCTAGTGTTTTCACGGCACGGGGCCTTTCGTGGGGACGTAAAATTCCGTCTGTTCCCGAGAAGTTCGGAGTCACTTTCTCAGCTGCGCTCGGTGTGATTCAAAGCTTCAACTTGCCGAAAGAGGAAATGGGGACCTTTATGGAAATAACCCTTAAGTAATGGAAACTAAAAAGTTGGGGAAGATCGCGGCTGAGCCCCAGGGGTGGCGTCAACGACGATCAGGGTGCAAAAGCAAGTTTAAATAAAACACGAAACTACGCCGAGAAGTAGAAGAAGAAGTTAAATGCGCAGCCGCGTCAGCGGCTGCATCGTTGATCATGCATCTCCACTCTGCAACAGCTAAACTATTGGCGGTGAAAGAAAGTCCGGGCTCGACCTGTCGATCATGTAGGGTGCGCAACCCTAATACTCACGCCATCGCGGACCTGCAGCTTAGCTTCGGCGCATGTTGGCCCATCAAAGGATGCATACCAGAACAGTATGCCAAGTAATTGCGACTGAAACCCCTTGGGTATCTATATAAAGCTCATCAGAATGAGTTTCACCATTGACCAAACAAGGCAGCCAGGACATCTTCTGATTCCGAAGGTCTTTGTAATCGTAATCACCCCTCACAATGCCGTCAATCCAGTTCATGCCTGAAAGGGATCCCCCGTCGGACGCAGCTTACCCTTCCTCAGCGGAACGGGCGGGAGGAAAGAATGTACACATTACATACAATGTGAGTCATTCCAAATCAATGCCTAAGCTCATGCTGACACCCTGAAAGGACACCCTTCGCCTGCTCAATGCGCTCAACACCAACTTTGCGTATCGTCAACTCCAGATCGAGACAGTGGACCAAGATGTCTTCATCCAGGACATGTTGAGATGGTGCCGTGCTGTGGGATATGAGGTCTGTAATATTCACGGAGAATAGTATATATAGCCACTGACAGCGATCTACAGAGTCCCAATTTCGATCCCTTGAATGCGGTGCACATTGCCGGAAGTAAAGGCAAAGGTTCCACCTCGGCGTTTATCTTCTCGATTTTGTCCGAGTACCAGAGTCACGAGGTATGCGCTGCAATCACTGCAGCTGAGCTGTCGAACAATTCCATCCACAGTCATCACTCACACATGTCACAGAACCCAATCAAGAAGCTGGGACTTTACACGTCACCTCATCTGCGCACTGTCCGAGAGCGCATTCGGATCAGCCCCTCCAACGATACCCCTTTCCACCACACGTCTCTGACCGAAGACCAATTCGTCCAGTACTTCTGTGATGTCTGGGGCCGACTCGGTCTGACAGAGGAGACCGCCAAGAGCGGCCCTCCCTTTGCCCGCTTCCTCACCCTGGTGGCCCTTCACGGGTTCCTGCAGGAGAAAGTCGACACCGCCGTGGTCGAAGTGTGCCTCGGTGGCCGACATGACTCAACCAATGTACTTCACAGACCTAGTGTCAGTGCAATCACGAGTCTCGCCCTAGAGCACACCGACGTTCTCGGCAACACCATCGAAGACATCGCCTGGGCCAAAGGCGGCATCATCAAGCCCGGTGTCCCGATCTTGACTATTCCCCAAGCTCCCGGCGCTACCGCTACCCTGCAGAAGATCGCCGCTGAAGTAGGAGCGCCACTGACCATTGTCTCCATGCACCCAGAAGTGGAGACCATGGAACTGGGACTAGCAGGAGACTTCCAGAAGATAAACGCTAGTTTGGCCATAGCCGTAGCGGCGACCCATCTACGCAACATGGGCTACTCGGACATTCCCGAGGACATCACCTCCGCTCCCCTACCGGAGAAATTCCGTCGCGCCCTGGAGACCGCCAGCTGGCCGGGCCGCTGCGAGACGCGGGACTGCCGGTCCGGTCGGTTCCATCTGGATGGCGCACACACCGTGGAGAGCATGGACCTGGTGGGATCCTGGTTCGCGAAGAAGGCTGCACCGCAGCAGGACTCCGCGAAGCGGGTCCTCATCTTCAACCAGTCCACCCGCGATGCTTTCACCTTGGTGCGCCACCTCCGGGATAGCATTCGTCAGACTGCGGGTAATGGGAGTAGCCTGGCTGAGAAGCCGTTCCATCATGTCATCTTCTGCTCCAACATCGCCTGGGAGAAGGATGAGACGGCGGATATGGAGCGCGCGTCCATGACCTTCCATGGTAATGTGGGCGAGGAGAACCTCAACCTGCAGGCCCAGCTGAACACTTACTGGCGCGGTATCCCCGGTGAGGAGTTGACGGGTATTACTGTCGTGCGCACCGTCGAGGAAGCTATCCGCTGCGCGGGGGGTGTTGGCAGCGTCGGTGGCCAGGGCCGTGTGCCGCCGCTTGTGCTCATCACGGGTAGTCTGCACTTGATTGGAAGTGCGTCGGAGGTGTTGGAGACCCTCGAAGAAGAGGGCCTTTACTTGTGAGAAGCTACGCGGGGTCTGCTGTGAACGAACTCATTATTTTATTTCGGATGTATTATATTAGGCTTTCCTTTGTTTAGAGAGATGTAATCATACAAAAGGGGCACGAATGGGGGGTAGTGATATGTATTCATGAATCATATTTCGGGTTACCGAGTGGAGGATCAATTGATATCATGGTTCTATGAACTTCGTGAAGGAGCGAATATGTTAGGGATTGAAATGGACTTCGTGTATCGTCTACAGATGGAGTCGAATCATGCATATGTACAGTCTCAGGGATGTATCTGAGCTTCATGACCACATTGGGACATGGTCTAATCTATGTTCTTGCCGAAGAAGAGCGAGTTCAAAAATGCGTCACTCCCTTTGGCCGACGGTCACGCCACTCGTCTTCCTTGCCCACGCTTAACCGCTCGTATCGCTGCAACATCTCGTGCAGCCCAGAGGTAGCTAACGCTTGGGGATCGTCCTGGAAGTGGTCCACGTAACTCTGTTCGCCGTCGATCTTGGTTAACCCCTCGGCGTATTTATCCCACCGGTCGGGCACCTGTGCCTTGGAGTCTGGCTGGAACAGCTCCTTGATCCCGGGCGGCACCTCCTCCGACTGCTGCACCCGATCGCCCTGGTTGCGGGACCGCACCGACAGCTTGAAGAGGTGGAAGAGGTGGCGTCCCAGTTGGGAGCGGCAGGCAATGATCGACATGGCGCTGGTCAGGGTGAGGAAGTCGCGGTCGAGGATATCAAAGGTGTCCTGGCCGAGGAGGGTGAACAGCGCCAGGTTGACCGAATACATGGCGAACTGGTGGGCATGCTCCATCCCGTATTCCACCCGTAGCTGCTGGGTGAGCGTGGCGATGGTTCGCGCTGACGCAAGGGCGATTTCCAGGGCGCTGAACCCTTTACTATCTCGGGGCGTACGCTGGTCACCCTCGGAGAGTATAGGGTGGAATCCGAATCGATCGCAGCAGAGATTTATTACTAGTGTATGGTAGCGCATTCTGTAGACAATGGGGCTGGTTAGCTCACTCATGCTCCGCCGCCTCGCGCATCGTGAGAGCACTTTACCTGAGCAATAGTAGATGCGGTGCCGGTCGCGTGGCCGGATCGAAGCACTCGGGAAGATTGCTTTCCCATGCACTGAGCCGATCGTAGAGTTCTTGCTTGCGCTGATCTGGCTCTGTGCCCGACCGATCGGTGCGGGAGAGACTCCAAGAAATGTCGCGGGCAATGAAGGAGAGCTTACATGCCTCATCGAAATATAGGTTTAGATATGACGGGCGAGATTTTTGAGACATTGGGTACGGTGCCCACATGTCGCTCGTGTTGTTGCCATTTCGGTCGATGGGCTCAACACTTACGGAGCTAACGCGGCTTGGCCGGAGGAAGTTGGTGTGGACGACCCTGCGGTTGTCCACTATCAGAATAGGCCATAGGACATATATTGCGTGACAGAGACGTGAAATCGCACTTACGTGTCTACCTGGAACAGGCCCCAGGCGGTGCGCTTGATGGAGACGATCATATCCTCGGACATTTGGGATACGGAGAGGCGTAAGCCGGTCTTCTTGTTGACGATGCCTAACGACTCTCCCATCTCGATGGCGCGATGCAGCATGGTGTATCCCCAGTCATTGTGGCCCGACAAGGAGTACCTGGTGGATTAGAAACATACGGTCAGGGCCTCCGGTCGACGCGTCAGGGCGCCCAGGTTGGTTCGAGCATACCTCTCATACAGCAATAGATGCGCCTGCAAAGATGCCAGACGAATGTCGCCTCCCTTCTCAAACTGATGCGATTGGAGATGGCGTTCCGCTTCTGCCAGGAAATCGGCACCTTTGGTGCGGACATCACCGGGAACAGTGTAGGCTTCAGTGTATTGCGAGTAGTACTAGAGAGCCACGCAATGCCCATAAGTTATCCAGTCTGCTCGAAGAGACACACAGCAGGGTGGGCTGGACTTACGCAAGCGTTGGCCAACAGGGCGTTAACCAAGAAGGGGCTGCAAAAGTCGGATTCGGTGTTGCCCATGGCCATGTGCTTAATAAAGGTTGCGCTGTCGAAAAAGGCGAAGAAGGGATAGTCCCAGATTAGGTAGAGGGAGACCAGGTGGGAGACGAGGTCATCGTCGTCGGTGACGGAAGTCCAGGGTTTGGCAGGGACGCGATAAGGAGCATTACTGCACAAATACCGGATGTCCATAATTTGAGGGCGAAAGCGCGGGGGCTCACTCTCGACCTCAATACCGCGACGCAGGCCCTCTAGGCGGTGCAGGGCGTCCTCCTGATCTGGGGTCGAGGGCTGGGCAGCGGCCAGGGCGCGAGTGAGGTAGGCCCGCACCTCGTCCAGCGAGGCATGGTTGCGGATCATATCGACGAGGGTCGGAGTGTGATCGGGGTCGATGGATCGGACGACGCGGAAGAGATCGTGCAGCAGGTCCTCATGATAGTTACCCGAGCTGATAGCATACTCGGCGGCGGGTTGTTGGGCGCGATCGGCCCTGGCTGGGGCAGTCTACGAATGTATAAGAGACTAGGACTAAGGAATGGGCGATTCAGTGTGGGGGGAAGGGGAGGAGGGAGGGCGCGGCAGGGAACCCAAGCACGTACCTCGGATTTCTTTCTGCGCATGGACATGGGGGCACGACGGCCGGTTTATCAGGAAGAGGAGGTAGTGGGAGAGGTGGTTCTCTGGGAAGATTCGAGAAGGGGTTGGTTTCCGGGGAGAGAGAAAAGGAATATGGAAGGGTTCCTGAGTTTGGCCGGCAAAAAATCTTGGGCGATCGGAGGAGAAGTCGGTGATGATGATGTTGATTATGATGATATTGCTGGCAGGCAGAAGGACGATGATGATGCCATGATGACATAAAGGGAACCCACAATTCATCCGTTCGCCCATGCTTGGGAGGGAGATGCGCGAATGGGGATCATAGCCATGATGAATTGCCAATTCAGCAGAAGTCTGAAGCAGATCATTTCATCAGGAAGGTTTGTGGGCACTAGAAGACGAGAAGGTAATGGGGATGTATAGCGATGAGGAAGATGTAGTCGAGAAGTAGAGGAGGAGAGGAGGAGAGGAGAGGAATCGATGAAATAGGAAAGTGGAGACGAGAGGGACTGCTGAGGTAAGCTCCGATGCGGGGAAGCTTCAACCGGACACAAACACAATCTTATTCAATTTCACATCTTTAGACACAGAATACTACTACTACTGCTTCCTTGCCTAACAGTGTCAAAGACACCAGAATTGTCATGAAGCACTCGATTTCAGTTGACAGAACTACCATTGGCCAGATAATAGGGTCTTAAAAGGAGGAGGTTTGCGCGGTAGAGCCTCGGATCGGCCCTCTTCCCTAATCTCTATACATCACCCACCACTGCTACGATGCCAAAGAATCATTCTAACTCCTGATCAACCATCCCCAGGCACTCACAGTACCCTCACATAACATCCTAGTCCCCGTCCAGCCATGTCAACCACTGCAAGACGGTCACACACCATTCTCTCCCTCTTCTGGGCCCGCTGTGTGCGGGGAGGGGAAAACATGGCGATGGTCCCCTACGCGGCATTTCTTGCCTCTTTATGCGAGAGGTGAACTACGGGATGAGCTCCTCGGGGGTAGGCGTGGGAGATAAAGGCTTTGGACTTATCTAGTTCGCGATGACGGGAGCGCTAGACGGACGGGGAGGCTGTGTCTCGAAGGATTACGTCCCCAACGCGCTAGTTCGCTTTCCCTCTGTGAACTGATTATTTTTTTCTGTTCTTCCCTCCGTCTGTCTCACCGGCCAGCCTCAATCATGAAGGAACAGGCCGACACCACCACCGCGGAGTCTCCTCCCCCTCTCTGGAAAGTGCGCATGCCTTTTTGGCACCGCGTGGACTGCTTCATCCGACTATGGCTGCTGAAATCCCTGGCCGCCATCTACTTCTACTGTCGGCGCCTGGTACGACAGCCGCCCCGTCGCTACCAGCCCACTTTCGTCCGTCGCTATCCATCTCGTCCCATGCTCAACACTCGCATCTTCTTCCCGCCCAACTATCGCGCGGGTGAGCGCCTGCCCTTATATCTGAACATACATGGTGGGGGGTTCGCCGTGGGGGATGCCCAGGTGGATGACCGCTTCTGCGTCGCCTGGGCCGGGCGTACCGGCATGCTCGTCGTGAGTCTGGACTACCGCCGCGTACCCCGACATCCCTTCCCCACCGCCACCTACGATCTAGTCGCCCAGATTAAGGACGTGCTGGCGGATGAGTCCCTGCCCATTGATCCGGAGCGCATCACCATTGGGGGGTTCAGTGCGGGCGGAAATCTGGCCTTGTCGGTGTCGCAGCTGCCTCCCCTGCATGGACGGGTCAAAGCCGCCGTCGTCTACTATCCGATTGTCGACTTTGGCCATCCACCGCCCGTCAAACTAGCCTCCCGTCCCTACACGGATGGCCCCTTGGACAAGATAGGCATGATGGCGTGGGCTCTGGACTGGGGGTATGTCTGTGTGGGACAGAACCGACGCGATCCGCTGCTAAGCCCCTGGTACGCCGACCCGTAAGACCTGCCCCCGCGCATCTACATGATTGCCGCGCAGTGGGATATGTTGCGGTTGGAAGGCCAGCAGATGATCCACCGTCTGGCGGGCTTGCACGACAAAGAGGACCAGGAAGCGCCCTTCGAGACGTCTGCGTATAAGTGGACCTTGGCCCGAGGGTGTACGCATGGCTTCACGCATGGCTTCACGCATGGCCAGGAGGGGAATGCGGCCGAAAGAACGTACCGGAAAAAGGTTTGCGAAGACATATATGGCCAGGCCCATGAGTGGCTGAAGAGTGTGTTGGCATAGAAGTCGTGGTCTGGTTGAAGAGCATCAGTAGATATTAGACATTAGACACAACGGGAATATTAGAGACTATAGACAACATGTTATGTTGAGACTGGTCTATGCAGGAGGGCCAGCAATCTGCAAAAGAATTAGCGTGTCCCGATATCGTCCTATGCTACAACAGTAGCAGAGGTCCCCATCAGGCTGTCGGGAACAGGGGAGCTCGATTGGCTGATCGCCATGGTGTAGAGAGGAAACATGGAAATGGGAAGGATGGTTATGTTTGTGCCATCCGCACTATTCAAAGGCATCGCCCATGGCAAACGTGGTGGTGGCGAGTTACAGCATACAGCGAAAGTTCTGGTCGCATAGCCCGGCGGCATCGGGAATTACTTTTCTTCACCCCCGCCTTCCCCCAACACGGCAATCGGGGAATTGGGGTACTAGCCATGTGCAACCCCCCCTGCTTTGGGATGACGCGTTTCGCGCGGGAAACTGATGGCCGATAAGCATGAAGAGACAGCATACCACACCGGGAACCCCTGCTGGGGGTCTGCAGTACCGGTTTCACCGTCGTCTCCCTTGCGCTCTATCAGGCCCAAAAGATGGAATATCCATGGCGTTCCGAGACGTCCGGGTTGGGATCGACATCACCCCGAAGCACCAGCGGAGCCGACGCGGTGTTTGTGTGTAAGATGACTTGCGTCGGGAAGCGTGGAGCTACTGTCAACCCAACAACAAACAAAGGGCATGACGCTAAAGTTAGGAGGGGGGAAACATTGGCGGGCCGATGGGGGCAGACGTATCGTATCTTATCTAGGGAAGGCAAAGTCGCGAGGGGGAAAAGATGGATCCCTGGGAAAAGATGTCCGAAACAGGCAAGGCGGCACTGGATAGTGGCGGGTCCTAGCGTGTCTTACGGAGGAGCTTTGGCCTTCGTCGGATTGGCAATGCCCCTCGCTTCTATCGGTCGGAGAACGGGTGGCGCGTATGGTCTCTTGGTTGGGGGGTTTTCGCTCATGGGGGTGAAAGAGACTCGAGATAGAGGTAGAACTCGCATAGGGACTGCCAGGTTGACCGCGGATTGAAAGGCGGGACGAGCAGTCAAAGGGGGACGGATGAGGAGAATAGACGAGAGGAGAAGAGGACGATGAGGATGAGGGTGAGGGTACTTTCTTTTGTGCGTGCGGGGTTGGTCGGGACTCCTCTTCCCTGTCTCTGTCTCTCTTTCGCTATGTCTTGTCTGTCTCTCTCCTCTCGGTTGCCGGTTTCGACGTCTCCGCTCAGGTTGTGTGTGAGTGGGTAGGTAGCCATACTATCTCCATCGAATCAAAAGGGCAATCAAGACTATTCTTGGTATTAGATATTCACGCAGGTTTGGATCGGTTCATAGGTTTCCTAAATTCCACCATGACGAAAATTCCGCATCTCCGCCGCCCGGACCGGAGTTGGCGTATCCCAGGGAACTCTCCATGTCGCCCAGTGGAGCCGAGTCGGCCCAGAGCCATGGAGTATTGACCATCAGACTGTCAATCGGCGCAATGAGGGTGTCACGCACTACAGAGGTAGCTGCTGCGTTAGCTTTGGTGGTCGCTGGCGTCCGATACAGAGGCAGAGGCACCGCCTGACCCCCGTCGGCGGTGTTGACCGTCACCTCCGGCGAGGTTGTGACAATCACCTCGAGCGTCGAGTCCTCTTCGGAGCCTTGCCCGACCGCCGATGCTGCCAATGAGGAATGCAGCAGGCGGCCGTCTGCCCTCCCGCCCGCCGACCGATCCGTGCCGTTGAACTGTAGGATGTCCCACATGAGTGGGATACTCAAGTAGATCTTGGACGGGAGCCAGGTCTCATAGTCGACATTCTCCGAGCCGGATGCAATGCGCATCATCTGGTCGAGGATGCGATGCTATAAAGAAAGGAAGTCAGCTGTTCATTCTGCAGACAGGGGGGGGGGGGGATGATCACCTACCAAGCCCTCGCAGGCCCGCGATGTAGTGGCAAAGGTCCTCAGGAACTGGCGGCACTTGGCATAGTCCACCCGCGACTTATATTTCAGACGGGGGTCCCCGGCACAGCAGTAGTATAGCTGCACAGTGGCGGCAATGGCGGCGACATGGGCGAAAAAGGGGTCGGACAGGCGTACCTCCTTCTCCACCACCATGTCGATCAAGCGCACAATCCAGGTGGCGTGCAGCACCACCAGCTCCGAGGACCGTCGCCAGAAGCTGTTCGGGATGGCCAGGTTGGGGTTCTGGCGGGAGGCCATGATGTACAGAAACGGGTGATTAAGGACGGTGAGGATGGCATGGTACATGAACTGCAACTTCAACCAGGGTACCCAGTAGACCAGTTCATAGGATAGCTCCTCGCCAGTACGCTCGTAGAACTGAACGTGATCATAACGATGGCAGAGGGGCGTCCGGTTCTCGATCTCCGTGAGGTCGGACAGTATCATCGAGTACATTGACTCATGCCGCCAGGGCTCCTTCATTTTGCTGCGCGCACAGTCCGATACATAGCCCCTGACATTACTCCAGACCCAGCCGAATTGAATGCTCATGTTCCAGATTCCTGTATCGTGGGCGTTCGTGCACCCCACGCTGTCCTGCGGCATGGGTGGCGGCGGAGGCCCCGTCGCCTTGTGGCTGTCCTGGTCGCCATCCGTCGCGAAATATGGCGGGCGCCAGATCTCGGTCGATGTGCGTAAGATGCCCGTCTGTCGGCCGTACGATTGCTCGAGCAACTGCAGACTCCAAAACAGCCGCTTCTTTCGCTCCATATGTGGATCCTCGGGGGAATAGGCGACCGCAACATCTAGCATGGCCGCGCGACAGAGCTGGGACGCCAGGCCTAGGTAGAACTGTCCGAGGTGCGTATTGCCATCTGCGGCAACGGGACATACAATTAGATACTATTACTTTCCACACTACTTGGCCACTCCGGGGGTAGACCTACCGATGAAAGAAGAATAGGACAGCAGACACAAACTTTCGATCGTGGCCAGCTCCACCGTCCCATTGGCAACGCGCAGCATGATGAGAGTCCTTGCATCGTCGGCATAGTGCTGGCCCTGCTCCTGCTCATGTAAGTAGCGCAAGGTGAGTGCCAACAGACTACAAATCAGCTCTTCTGGGAGAGAGCCAGGCTCGCCTGGCCCATCAAAGTCGAAACACCACACCGGTTGCCGGTGACAGTGCTCCACGTAGAGATTGATAGCTCTGGCGATGACCGAGGGTGAAGAGTGAGGGGTCGTGCCCTCGCCTAGTCCCGATTGTACAGGATAAGGGGTGTGAGAATCGCGGCGTCTCGGAGATGGTGGCGATAGCTTTGTCTCGGGACCTGTCGATCGAGCTAGTCTGCGAGAATTGGTGAGGATATTGTACTGCGGCCAACAACGCGAGGAGAGAGAGAGAGAGAGACCTACATATTGCCATTTAGAATGAGATTGACCTTTTCTTCCAGCTCTGCCAGCCGATCTTTCTGAGGTGGAGCATCAGCAACCGCGAAGTCGAGGGAAGGTTGGGAGAACCCACGGAAGGACTGCCTATTGACGTCCTCGTGACGGGCGTATACGAGCACGGCTGGTTAAGCCGCACACAGCACGAGCAGGCCGGTTTCTCGCCTGGACACCGCGTTTTCTTCCTTCTGTCAACGTGGGTGAGTAGCTGTTTCTCCGCAGATAGATAGGAATTTCTCTGGCATCTTCGCACCTGCAATTCAAACAAGCATGATTCGACCGTAATCTCCGACGCTGTCCTTCTGGTGGCGTCATGTTATGTTCCCAGGATAAGTCAAAAGAGATGATGATGATGATGATGATGAAAGAGCTGCTGGGAGGGGAGGGGAATGAATACGGGACGCGATGCCCGCGGGAACAAAAGAGGGGAGGGAGAAGGAGGGGGATCGGAGGAGGGGATTGGGATTAGAAAAGGAAGGAACGAGGGAGGAGAGTTGGCGCGCGGGCATATACTACTACTATTAGTACTATTACCACCACTAATATTAGGGTGTCCACTACTATCAGTAGTACTCACTTCCGAGTACGCTGAGGGCTTGGAGGGGATAAGCAACAACCAATAATAATACACATAGATGCAGGGTGTAAGGAGGGGGAAAAAAGAAAGAGGGTATTGTACTAAGTATGTCTGTCAGTACCAAGTCGGGTTGGGTTGGTAGTAGTGGAACCTGGGAACTGTCACTGCTTAGTTGAGGGACTGAAGGGTTATCTGCTATCTACTACTAGTAGTACCAGATTAACTATCGGCTATACCTGGACGGAGGGACAGCAAGCAAAAAAGGTGGATCTGCCGCTCTCCCCGGAGGGTCCAGCCAGACAACGTTAACATTCAGTCCAACGTACTATCTCCCGGTGTGTGTGTGTCGATGGGAGAGATAAGCCGAGTCTGGTCCTATTCACGTATGGCTGGGCTATTCATAGTACCTAGTAGCAGCTAAGTAGTACTTACGAACTCATGGCCACCCTCGCATAGTTTGACCCAATACACTCCCTTTCCATGGCCAGTGGTCAGCTGGGCCCCGTCAGTCCTTGGGAATCCCCGCCTGGACCCGTCACTCTGTCCAAGTTTTGGTGCATCTGTCTAGTACTTGCAGGGGATTGAAGGTTTAAACATTCCAGACCAGGCGTGGGAAGGGGAAGCACAAAAAAAGAACTGGGACTGGACCCCCTCTGACTAACATCATCATTAAACTTCGACTTTTCTTTGTCCCAGTACTTGGTTGTATCCCGGATGGTCTTGAGAAAAAAAAGAAAAAGTCCGGTGAATTTCCCACCGGTCAGGTGAGCGCACGTGGTCTAGTCTGGTTCCCTTTCCTCTTCAGGCTGCTTTTCCCGTCTTGGCCATCCTTCTCTTTTCTACTATCTCCCCTCTTCGCCTTCTTGATAACCCCGTTTTACTTATCTAGTCGCAATACGCGACAGAAATGCTGCACCATGATTCACTTGAACGTCATTAAAGATGGGAAGCATGCTAAAATAAGAAACTATTCTAATTCGGTACAATATCTCAAATCCAAACAAACAAAGATCGCTAACCTGATTTGCCGAAAACAATGTGTCAAACTCGTCAAGATGAATCATAGCTCAACTCTCTCTTCTCTCCCAATTGCAGATCCCCTTCATGAAACCTTTTCCCCCTCACCAGGCGACCGCCGCCGGTGGCTGCGCTCCGATATTCGAGCAGCATTCCTTACCCGCCCCACACCCCAGGTTGGCGCAGAATTGCATGTCCTGCGCACTCGTCGCCGCCTCCTTCGGCACCCGCTGACGGGCGGGCCAGTACTCCTGTCCCTCCTTCTCCTCGCGCTGGAAGTGCTCCGTCACCACGTCGCGCACCACCTTCTGGAAATACAAGGGGCCCTTCTCCATCTTCGGGTGCAGCTCGCCGTTCACAAACACTCCCGCATTCAGGTTCTTCTGGGTCAGGTCGCACAGATACTTGTCCTCGGACATGATGCGCTTGTACATGGTGTTGATCAGCTCAAAGTCCTCGTCGCTCGAGTTCTTGTTCCGGTACACCTCGTACTTCATCACCGACCGGGTGGGGGAGAGCGGGACGAAGCGTTGCATGAAGAAAAAGTGTGGCCTGCAGATAAAACGTTAGGGGTGGAACTGGTGGGGGTTAATTAGACAGAGGCACACTTACGAGACAGTCATGGAGGCATTGGGGAAGTAGTATGTGCTAGCGATGCGGAGCCCGGCCGCGATCTGGTCGGGCTTGGAGTGGGCATCGTGGATGATGCCGCCATCCTTGGTGTCGACCGAGTAGGTGGCCAAGTCGGCCAGGGCGGGGATGTCGGGGTGCGTAGTCGCGCAGTGGTAGCATTCGTTGTAGTTGTCGGCCAGGATCTTCCAGTTGTAGTCGCCCTCCTGCTCCCAAGTGTGGTCAAAGGTGTAGTCCTCCCACTTGACATCGGCAAAGCGGGACTGCAGGTCGATGCCCTTGAAGTCATCGTCCCACGAGATCTCGGGCTGCTCACCGGCATCCAGGTTGACCCAGATGAAGCCGTTGGCGTCGAGGTGCACGTGGATGGGGAGGAGGCTGTTCTTGCTCTTGTCGAAGCCGTCGAGGTCCTGGTAGCCGGGGGCCTTGGCCAGCTTGCCATTGAGGCCGTAGGACCAGCCATGGTACTTGCAGGCGAAGATGCGGGCGGAACCCTTCTCCTCGGTCACCAAGGGGAAAGCGCGGTGGCGGCAGACGTTGTGGAAGGCGTTGATGTTGCCCTCCTTGTCGCGCACCAGGACAAAGTTGAAGCCGGACACCTCGTACTGCAGCCAGTCGCCAGTGTTGGGGAGACGCAGCTTGTGAGTGGTCAGCAGCCATTTGCGGGAGAAGATGGCGCGTCGCTCCAGCTCGAACATTTCCTGTGAGGTGTACCACGAGGCCGGCAGGGCTCGCACGGCCTCATTGGTAGGGGCAGTGGGGGTCTCGCGGAGACCCAGGTAGTTCCACAATGCGGAGGCCATGGTATTAGACCAGATGTGAAGAATAGAATGGTGGTTCTTGAAGGTTTTTGAGAGAGTCTGGAATTGGAGGCTCTTGAGTGGAGATGGATCTTGGTGGTTGTTGTTGTTGTTGTTCTACCAAACTTGAGGACGAGACGAGATACTGTCTTTATAGCCAGTTGGATATCTGGTTATCTCTATCATCATGCTTCATTCCAGTCCAACCTCTTCTTCCCTGACAGCGGCTCCATAGCCGTCCACCGGCTCCAAAGCGATCAGGAGGTCGGGGACGGAGCCTGGATTCTCTGGCACCGGAACGCCTCGTGGCGGCGATGGCAGCCGTGGTTCCTCGTCTGGTCAATGCATGGGACTAGCATCCAGCCCTATCCCAGCTCACGACGCTATCGTGGTGCTGATACAGAGGTATGTTCTCTGGAGATAGACACGGCCGGTAGAAGGGACCTTTGACCGATCCGCCGGCTGGCAATCAGATACGGAGCGATAAGGGAGCTTTGACCCGGACAGATGAAACTGTGATGGAGGGCACAAACAGAGCCCGCCCCCTTACATGCATAGCCCGATGGGGAAGTCAAGCCCCAGATCTTCCCTACAGCAAGATTATTATTAGTTCACCTTAATCTTTTGACTGAATGATTTCCGGTCTAGGGAAAGCTTGAGCTGTCAGCCGGCCGAGGAGCTGCCAGTTCACCAGTGCAGTTTGTCCACTTGGACTGCATGATCAGTTCTCCACCACGGAACCGGTCCACGGTTAGTCTCTCCCATTACCATTCATCGCTTCAAGCCAATTCCCCCCACATCCACGGATTCCTTCACCCAAACAAGAAGGAATCCAACTGCTGCAGGCGCAAGCCAAGACGGACTCGGTTCGGTTCCCGGTTCCCAGCCGGGGCAAAACAACCGTCCAATGCCTGTTCTCAAACACATTAAGAATCTGGGGTCTGGCCTAGGGGGGTCCCATGACACTACATTCTGATTCCTGGATATTCTCTTGTTAGTATAGTCATGGACAAGACACAGTCCATCGTGATCGTGGGAGCCGGCGTCTTTGGTCTCTCCACAGCCTTGTACCTGGCCGAAGATGGCTTCTCCTCCATCACGGTGATGGATCGGTCCATGCCGCCCGTCCCCGATGGATCGAGTAATGACATCTCGCGCGTTATTCGCTTCGACTATGGCGATCCCGTCTATGCGAAGATGGGCCGTGATGCCTACGAGCTTTGGAATACCAGTCCCGACTATGCGGACTCCTTCCATCACACCCCCTGTGTCTGGACGGCACAGCAGTCAGGGCCTGCCGACCTCGTCTCGGCGGGCGGATCCGACTTCATTCGCAAGACCAAGAAGATCCTCACGGATATGGGCTGCGAATGGCACAATCTTGACAATGTGGCCGCCCTGAAAGATCGTTTCCCCACGGTGTCGGGCACTCCCATCGGAGCAGGCTTCGAGGGATTCTACAACAACGCTGCGGGCTGGGCCGATGCGGGCCTCGCCATCACCGGCCTGCGCGATCGCTGCATCCGCGCGGGCGTCTCCTTTGTCACCGGTCGCCATGGACATGTAACGAGCTTGGAGAAAGGGTCGGATGGCGGAGTGACCGCCGTGCGAACCATCGATGGCGGGCGCATCACCGCCGATCAGTTCATTCTGGCGACGGGAGCATGGACCGCCAGTTTGGTGCCCTCATGGAATACCATGGTGGCCACCGCGCAGATCGTCGGGTTCGTGCGGCTTACCCCGGAGGAGGTGAAGCGTCTGAAAGACCTCCCCATCATCTTCAATCTGTCTACGGGATTCTTCAGCTTCCCGCCTCATGAGCAGACCGGATACTTGAAGGTGGCTTGTCACAGTTTCGGCTACACCTTGTCCTCGTCCAACGTTTCCTCCCCACCCAGCGAGGCCATCTCACAGCGTGCCAACTTCATTCCGGAGGAAGGCCGTCAACGACTGCTGGCTGGATTGGGTGAGATCTTACCCGAGTTGGTGTCGCGAGGTTTTGAGAAGACATGTCTCTGCTGGTACAACGAGACCCCAACGGGTGACTTTATCTTTGACCGCCATCCCGAACACCAAAACGTATTTGTCGCGACCGGCGGTACTGGGCAGTGAGTATTCCCACAAAAGCTATGAGTGTCAACTACTCCGTACAATTACTAACGGGGGACTAGTGCATACAAATTCCTTCCGGTGATCGGCAAATACATTGCCAAGGCCTTCCTGGGCCAACTGCCCGCCGACCTGGCGGAACGGTGGAAGTTCCACACCGACTACCGGTCGCGGGCGCAAGATGACTTGTTCACAGGCGCCAGTGCTCGCGGCGGCGGTGATGGCAGTCGGGGTGGTCCTGGTCGTCGGGAGTTTACAGCGCAAGAGCGAGACAGTCTCTTGACCTTGACGAATGCTCTGGTTCGGAGACCGGCCAAGATATAGATGGGGATTGCCAGTGTTTAGTTACATAAAACTTGTTGTGGACCCTTTAGCTTCTTGTTATTTAGCGTGGTTGAAGTACGTACTCGATCTATTGTATCTATTGGGTAGGGGTTTGGCCACCATTTTAGTTGGCAGGCCTTGGTTCCAACTATAAATATATCCTTCTTCCGAGTTCCCTGTTGCCGATGGAGTTTGAACAAACCAGACGTATACTCCTCTACCACGTCCTCTGCACTATATTACCTCACGCATCCTTTTTGGGAGGATCCCGCACCATAGGCGCCAAAGCACCGGTATCCCCAAAGACATGGCTACGATCCTCGAAGCCAAACCGTTCATAGACGGGCTTGCCAGCCTTACTGGCATCAATATAGACCGGCACGCCTGCCTGGTCCGCAGCGCGACAGCCCCATTCGAGAAGCAGACGAGCGGCACCCATCCGTCGGTAATCAGTGTGAGTCGCGAGCATATCAAGATCTACCACGTCCATTAGCCACACCAACCCCTTCTCCAAAGCTCTGTAGACGAATGGCTTGAACATACAATAATTCGGTCTCCCCCCACCCACCAACGCAGCCCGGAACGTCTCCAGCTGCTTGACAAAGGCATCATTATGCACCGGATCCATGTCCGGATGCCAGGCCGGCCAGCGAGCACCGCGCTCTTCCGCCGTCTGCAGGGACCATTTGGCGTAGGCGACGATGCGGTTATTCTGGGAGGTGTCGACAACCTTGAGGAATTTCTCTGCGGGTTTGTGTCGCATGTCGTGCTCGTTGGCTTCGTGCCACCATTGTCGCACGCCCGGGGTGTCGGGCCAGATGGTCAGCATGGACTCGGTGGTGAAGGCATTGTACCAGAGGTCAGTGAGGGCGGGGAGGTCCTCGAGAGTGGCGGGTTCAAGGCGGAGGGGGGAGGTGTTGGGAGATGCCATGTTTAGATTTATACAATAGAAGAGTTGGTGGTATTGAAGGGTCTGAGAAATATTATCCCTGTCGGAATAGCTTCAATCTGGCGGGGAGAGAGATGGATGGATGGATGATGACTGACTCGCGTGCACGGATCACCCACCGCCCGGGTTGGTTGGAGGGAAAAGGGATCGATCGGCGGGGATCCACTGCCCCAACTGTTCCTCTCCGTCTCTCCTTTCTTCATCCTTCTGACGAATTCCTTCCGTGGCCCCAGATCGACATTATGTTCTAAATCTGTTTTCATTTTTAATGTTATAGAATTTCAGTTTTGAGTTCCTTGCCATGGAGGTTGCCATGGAGGTTCCCTGGCTGTGGTCATGGCCCGGCCCGCCGTCCAAGGTTAACTAATATGCATTTACCAACAACTAACTCTCCAACAAACTTATCGCCCATCCAGACTGGTCGCTACTGCTGCTCCCCTAAAACTACCACCCATGGCCATGCCGGTGACCCCTAACAGAATACTTATTTTCCATAGAACGGCAGGAGCAGGGGAGGGATGTATTCAATCCATGCATGTACGTTGGATACAATCACATTAGGGGGTTGATGATAGGTGCATCCACGGTAGGCAGCAGAGGTAGGTGCCTGGCGACAGTGAATGAATGAATGAATGCCTCGACAGTATATAGACGCGCTCTGCGTTCCCCAACAGCCTGGTGAAATCACCACATCGAAACTCTCTCTCTCTCTCAACATGTCCATCGCTTGTCTTCCCATTGAGTTGGTGAGGAAAATCTGCACCTATCTGCAGCTACCAGCCTGGTGTGCGCTTCGACTGACTTGTCGGTCGCTCTACAACATCACTCTCGATTCCTTTCGACGCGTCTTCCGCAGCATCTCCGTCTTGTGCACCTCCGGCGGACTGTGCCAACTCTATGAGCTTTCCATGCACGAGGGTATTCGCCAACATGTCGAGGAGCTCAGACTTGTCCTGGAGCTATTCAATGAAGAAACAGCGACAGCAGCAGCCTGAGGAGGAGTACTCAGCTTCAGCCCACATCTCGCAATACTATCAGGATTTTCACTTCGTCATGAAAGATCATCGACCCATACTGAAATCGCCGACTGCCATCCGCGTTCTCCGACACTGTATGAGCCGTTTTGTCAACTTAACTACAGTCGGGTTACGATATCGCCCTGCCGAAGGAAGTCGTGACTCGATATGTCTAGGCTGGCGCAGTCTAACAGACGACCTCGGCTTTCCCCCCAAGTTCCCCAAGGAACTCCGCCGGCATGAATTGATCTCCAGAGAGCAGGATCGAGCTTTCTGCGTCCTTGTTAGAGCCCTGATTGCGAGGGGTCAGAACGTGAAGCATCTGTCAACCTGTGGCAAGCCTTGCTATGGCGTGGCGCTTGCCAGGCTGAAGCTGACTCAAAGAATGGACATCCTTTGTTTCCCTCATGAAAGGCTTGTTGAACTTACACCTTTGTCTGGAGGGAACACAGGAGGGCGACCATCCAGAACGTCCCCGTGAGCTGTTGACAGCCGTTGGCCCGACTCTCGAGGTACTACGGTATCAATTCGACTCCATCAACGCGTCTTACCCCCCTACAACTTTCCCCATTCTTGAGATCTTCCCGGGAATACAGTTTCCACGCCTGCGCGAAGTCCGTTTGCAGAATCTAGTGGTCCCGCCGGAAGCCCTGATGGAATTTCTTCGTGCTGTCTCGCCTACCTTGACCGACCTGACTCTGAAATCAGTCAGTCTAGCCCAGCCTGACGATCCGTACGGCCCTTTGCCCCAAGAAGACTCCCCAGAGGAGACCAAGCACCGTAGCGTAACGTGCTGGAAATTGCAGATCAGACATACACCTGAGGCCCGCCACATAATCAGGATACGGCTGCTTATGACGTTGCGCGAACCGGCCTTTCCTTCCACGGTTGGGTGAACCAGCTACGTTTAAAATGACTGCTAACTTGCTGGCCAGTATGCTAGAGCACTCTTTACTGTCAGTAGCTAGGGTGTGTGCGTGTGTAGTGGTGTACAACTAAGAAACTATCACCTTTCAACGATCGTGCACTACAAGCTTCAACCATCATAAGTACATACTAGATACATGTATAGATAGCTTAATTGTTGCCTTATCTCTCAATTACAAGCCCGCTGGCAGTTCTTGAATCGACAAGTAACTAAGCTTATCATACGAATCAGTCTAGACTAGCGATGACAACTAATCTAGGAGATAGACAGTACGCTCGAGTGACCATTCTCTCTCGGACCTTCACGGCATACAATAATTATCTTATGGTAGACATGCTCATAAAGATAAGCTTTTCAGATAGAAATTACTACGTAGACGATGGTGGAGGTCATCGTATCTCCGGCTGCCGGATGCCCGGAGATCCAACGGACGGCCGGTGATGGCAGGCAAGCCGGCAGAGTCTAGTATCTTCCTGCAGGATGGTTAGCGTGGAATCCTGGGCTGCAATAGCAGGGTTACTTGGTGGATTATTATCTAGGGTTATCTATTTGACGCAGAGATAATGGGCCGGGATTGTGGGTCGGGAGTCGGGGGTCTGGTGTCCGTTATGCACGATAACAATGCAACTTACCGGTTCTGGTCCTGTTGATTATTTGACATGTGACATTGGCTAGCAGATTCCATTCTGCTTATTGATATGTGGTTTTTCATGTTATGGACTTATCTACTCTGCGGTGGGTTGTACATTCATTGCGATAGGGTACAGTAAATATCTCCGTAAAGGGCATTAAATTATGTACCGTAACTAGTATGCTCATGATCAAGAATACACTTTTCGTCGAATAAAAATAGAATAAGATACATGGCTCGTTCAACTCATCGAATGCTTATTTCACTGCGTCCTCTGCCTCTCTCCGCCCGCCGTGCCCATGCTAGATGTGTCGTACCCGTGGGACTCGAGATAAGCGCGGAAGCGAGCATCCTCGTGCGTGATGGTATCCTATTTTCAGTTAGCACTGGCACCTATCGTCAATCAGATCACATTGACTGGTTACTTACCTGACCTATATGAGGCAAGCAAAAGAACGCCAAAAACGCACTAAAGATACACAGAGCACTAGACACGTAGAACGGATCCTGGCCCTGGCGGATCTTGTTCGGGGCGTTCTTGACAATCACCGGGAAGACGTAGGTGCCCACGAACGCGCCAATCTTGCCCATGGCGGCGGCGGTGCCGTAGTATTGACCGCGGATGGGTGTCGCGCAGGTCTTGGCGGCACAGAGACCGATGTTGTCGCCGGGGCCGACTTCGCCCATGGCGAGGAAGATACTGTCAACCGGGTGGTTAGTGCGAAGTGGGACAATAGGGGACCGGGGGTGAACTCACCCGTAGACAACGACAAACGCGGCCACGTAGTGAGGGGTATCCAGGTAGGGATAGCATCCGGTCATGATCAGGCCGATGGCTCCTTGCACGAATACTCCGAATGCTAGTGTGTTGCGCGGACCGTACCAATCGCTCAGGAATGCGCCCAGAGCAGATCCGGGCAGGTAGAAGACGTTGATTAGGGTATTCCAGCCGAGTGTCTGCCACATGGGCGCGCTATCGCCGATGATATCGGCCAGCCAGGCGGACGAGTAGATACTGAAGGAGTAGGTGGAGAAGTCGTAGATGAACCAGATCAAGGATACGACACACTGGACGAGTTAGCGAATTCGAAATGATACGGTTTGCCTGAAGTTCCTGGCAGGCTTACCCAACGCTTCCAGTAGAATCTGGTGATATCCAGGTTAGTTATGTCCTGATCCCATTGGGGGAGGGGGCTGAGGCTTACTTGACAATTAGCCAGACGGGAAACTTGTTCATCTTCTCGCGGGTGTACTCGGCGGGTTCCTTCAGCTTCATCCGCAGGTAGATCAGACTGAGCGGCGGAATAACACCAAGACCCAGGCAGATACGCCAGGCAGCGCGGAGATGGTTCTCTCCGGTAGCGAGTACGACAATCATGGGCACGAGCGATGAGGCGACAGAGGCCAGATCGAGCTGGAAGTTGGTGAAAAGAATGAACCAGCGGTGCCGGGTGCCCTCGGCCAGTTCACCACTGCTCTCAGCGGCGGCGACAGAACCAGCAGGGTATTCACCTCCGACACCCAGACCCAAGAAGAAGCGATAGACCGTCAGGGCCGTGAACATGCCGGGAAGGCTACCATTATGGCCATAGGCACCGGCACAGAGAGCACCAAAAACGAACAGGATGACAGTGGAGACCATGAGGGTGTTGGATCGAGACCAATGGTCGGAAAGGTAGCCAAAAAAGAGCATGCCCACAACAGTACCAGCGAAAGCGATGGACGAGACATTTTGACTGTAGGTGGAGCCATCGTAGACCTTGGGATAAATTTTATCGAGCATGGTGTTGACGGTACCGATGACCTGACGGCCATAACCTATGTCAGTGCGATTGAACCTCAAGGGACATCTTAGAAGAGAGGAAATCACTGACATATTGCAAGTATCCATCCGACCACAAACCAGCACCGCAGGCAAAGGTAGGCCAACTGCGCTCCCAGAAGGATTTCTCGGTGTCGGCCAAGGGATCCTCATCTACGTGAGGGTCACCGTGCGGCGACACCACCAGCTCCTTGGTCTTCTCGTCACTGCGGTCCATCATTGTGTAGACTTAGCTTGCAGTCTCGGAAACTGACAGATAGAGCTAACTTGGAGATGTGGAGGAGTGTGAAGAAGAAGAGAAAGCAAGGGGGAAGCAGCAGGAGGGGCAACGTTAGCCAGCCGGGGCACGAGACCACGGGATACCCTACCAACAGCGGCGACAATCAGCAGCAGGAAGACGCTCGACCGGTGGGTGGGGGAGAGGTTTTATAGAGTCGGTGACCTGCAGCAGCCGGCAAAGCTTGTCCGAGGAAATTGCCCCATCATCGCGGCAGGGAACTGGGCTGAAGGAAGAGAGTGAAATGCAAAGCGGATCTCTGTGGTGGGGAGGGGAGAGGATAGTGTCAAGTTTGAGGTAGTACGGCGTGGGCACAAGGGAATAGGCCAGGTTCCTCGTATCTCACTGGTCCATGGGGACACCTTGACAGACATTTTCTGCTATCTCCGGTAGCGTAAACCATCAGGATGATATTGACTACACAGTAAGCAGAGAGAGAGATAGGGTGACCCACCGGCACACGACAATAGGAACTCGTGGTTCGGTGTCCCCGAGCCACTTTGTCTCCTTGCTCTCTATGGAGTACCTAGTCCTGGTCAGGATTACTACTACTGTGTAGGTACCAAGCTTCTCTGCTCCAAAGCTTGAAGTGGGGACGCCATGGATCCAGCCCGACTGACACCGTCGCTCCACGTGCAGGGCTCACTGGGTGTCGCCGGTTGGCCCCCCAAGTACGGAGTACTAAGGGGGGGATCCGAAGGGAGGAATATACGCAGCTCGGAGGGACGCTCGTTGCAGGGCAAATCGGGCGCGTGCAGAGGTCGCATTCTCATTCGATGGTTCAAGGGGTGGTGGCGCGATAGAGCCATCGCTGCTGATTCGCGATAAGCGGCCGCAGTGCAGACAGTTGGGGTGCTGTAACTTCAATGTTTTCTGCCATTTCCCCTTTACACCCTATGCCAGATATCAGATATCAGAAGAGGGTTTGTGAGTCAACTAGAGCATTTTATTTCACTTACCGAGACTTCACTGATCTTCTTTGTCAAGGAATTAAGGGGCATGGACAGAACTGCCAGTCTGTCAGGCACGTGGGCTCGATGGGTCTAATCAGGACGGCGCTTGGGCCCACGTGCCGCCCTTTCTGGCGCATCCTGCAGCTGGCGCAGCAAGTGCTAGGATTATTGAACGCATGGATGCTTCATCCTGAGGATCAGAGGTACTACCAGTATTCTTGGTCGGATCGGACTCGGTCAATGTAATGGAATGGGTTGATGCATCCCGATTCGGGGTATGACTTGGGGTTACACTGGCCACGTGCTCAATCACCCTCCTTTCACTTTGGACTGCAGCAGCGACCGGCAGTTTTTCTCGTGAAGAAAAAAAACAAATAAGGTCTGACCAGCCACGTGGTCGTTGGCAGACTTCTCTGGCAGTTACTCATTCCATTCTACATCATACAAGCTATTAAGTACTCCTATCCCACCATCAAATTAAACACTCCACTGCCGGGCTGCACCGTACAGTCCCATTCCACTCCCGCATACTCGCTGCGTGGACGCACCGTCACTGGAAACTTATCCTTGATCGGTCGCATGTTCGACGCGACCGCCATCGAGTTCAATCGCGGCGTGCGCCACTGCCCATCCACCGGCGCTATATCGTATCGGAGCACCAACAGAGCGGCTAATCCGAGAATCTCAGAGCTGGCAAAGTGTCGCCCGGGACAGATGACGGGGGACACTCCAAACGTCATGAAGCCTGCCGTGCGCCGCGGGTTCTTTTCCTCCGACCGGATGTACCGCCGCGCATCGAACTCCCGCGCCGTCTCTCCCCATGCCTCGGGCATGCGACCCAACGTCTTGGCCGGCATGTTGATCATGCTGCCCGCTTTGAGGAGATATTGATCCGCCAGCATCACGTCTTCCATGACAAATCGAGTCGGGGCGGATGCAGACTGCACGCGTAGGATTTCCTGGAAGCTCGAGACCACGAGCGGGCAGTTGTCGCGTAGAGCCGAGATATCGACGATGTGTCGCTGGTCGGCGTCGACGCGGAGCGCATTCGTGCGAATCTCCTCCCGGATTTCCTCCAGCAGGTCGGGTCGAGAGTACAGCTCATACAGCATCCAGAAGGCGGCGGGGACCGTGTTAGAGAGAAGCCCGATGCCCATGCCCACCTCCTCCCGCGCAATATCCTCGACGGGCATCCCAGCCTCTCTCATCGTCTTCCAACGTGCCTGGGTCAAATCCGATCCGTCCTCATGGCCCCCTTGCTCGTAGTAACGCACCATGGCGGCCACGACCGCCTCGCGTCCCCGCCACGCAGTGCGCGCAGTGAGCCAGGGGAGGAAGTTGGCCATCAATGGGCTGAGGTGCGACTCAAAGGACCTTGTAGACTCAGCCCCATAATTCGCTTAACTCCGCGTAGAATACTAGTCACTCACCAGAATGATTCCTCGATGTTCGCATCCTTGTAGGGGTTCAGTTGCCCATACGAGGCATTTGTACTGGCGGCCGTGATGGCATGGCGACACCAGCCGTAGAGGTCGATGGTGGTGGCGCTGGCCAGCTCATCCACCAAGGGTCGTAGCAGGCGCGTCATGCGCTCGTTCATGCGATCCAAGGGCGCGCCTATCAGGGTGGGCTGCATGGCATGGATGATGGTCTGCGTCAATCCCTGACCGCCCGATTGCTTTTCGCGAATCAGCTCCAGCGTCGGGCCACGAATGCCGACCATACGCTCAGCCGTCATGCTGATGAACGGGTCAAAGCTCAGGGACTTTTTGTTCCGTTGGATGGACAGCAGGATGCTAGGCGAGGTCACCAGGTAGCTCTTGGTGAAGACCATATTGAGGCCGAAAATGGGCAAGGCATGTTTCTCGCTACGGCGCGTTAGAAGGTCCGTCGTCTAGCTCCCAATTACCCAGTTTGTAGGGACTCGAAAACTCACGTCAGCATGGTAAAGTATGATAAGCCATACCACAAGAAACACAGCAGATGGCCGACCACGGGAATACTGCTGGGCACCATTGGTGGTTCGCGCGGGTCGGGCTTCTCGCGACGGCTGAAGGCGTATCCGAAGACGGCCAGGAGGCCGAGCACCGCCAACGTGTAGAAGTCCAGCATGACTGGAAGGGGCGCGAAGGGGCGCCACCCAGAGTAGTGTGAGAGAAGGGGGATTGGGGATGGGGATAGAGAATTGCAGGCCTGAGTTGGTGTTTTCGCGGGGAAGGAAAAGAGTTTATGGAGTCAGCCCCAAATCACGCGACCGCCATTCCTCTGCTGGCAGGAGACCTAATAAGAGTACTAATAAAAGTAACATTGCACCGCCAGTTGGCTACTTCGGCTATCCTAAGCTTCCCGAAGTGGGGGTGAGGGCCGGATCTTTCTTTAAGCTTCCGGCTTATCAGTCGCCAAAAACACATCAGCATGAGATGTCTGGATAGTTCTGTTGCGGTGGTATTCATAACAATGTTGATTGTTCTGGTGCTGGTGTGTGGGAGTCTCTCGTGCTAGTGGGGAGCGACCGAGGATTCCTCATTATTGAGTACTAGTACTGCTAGTAAGTCGGGACGCAATCGCGGGAGAGCGAATATTGAAGTTTATTGAACTGCTTGATGTCCAGTGTAAAGATCGTTACTAACTGCATAACACTGGCCATGAATGTGTACAAACATCCCACCTGCAATTCTGATTGGGTGTCAACGAATTCATAGGGCCATTATGTACATAAACACTAAGTAGGTACTTAGAGAAAGTATGCAGTGTTGTGCTTTGGGTAGCCTGCGGCTGCCTGTACCGCCAATAAGATCATCTCATCCCGGGTTGATGTGGGTCCGAGCAGAGCATCATGATGTTCGATGAGATCTCTCCGGTGGACACTGATCGACTGGCAGAAACCCATGGAATTGTCCGATATCATAGATGAACAAGCGTGGGAGCACATCTGCCAGGGTTTATACTAGTAGTTCGTTCATACATTGCAAACTAAGTAGTTGGTGCACCCTGGTGTACCGACGGACTACTAAATAAGTATTGCCGGATGCCAATATTATATATATAGTACTATCCGAATACCCTGAAGAGCACCATCCAAGCGATTCGAGTGCTTGGGTGGCTGAAGGAGCTCTTATACTCTATAGCAGAAGAAGTGTTCCACCATACTCACTTTCGCGTTTCCCTCCATGACTTCATGAATAGAGGCATCATGTACTAGTTCCAGAGCCGTCAACACAGCAATGTCTAGGCATATCAAATCGTGCCCACATCATCATTATCGCGAATGTCAGTGGGCCGAACTGACAAGTTACAGGCCATCCTCTTACTATTACTGACATATTGAGTGGCATACTATGCATTGCTCGCGACGTGGTCCAGGCTTCAATTGTAGAGGTGTTGAAGGTGTTGGAGATAAGTCTTCGCCTAGTACTCGTTTGGGGTGAGAATCTGAAACTTGGGCCGGTCGCATATGTTGACGTTCGAAATCTGCCTCCCAATAAAGTGATTGGATGTTTAGGCTTATGTCTCTGACATTAGTCCCGTCGTGTAGTGATTGGACTTTTCTATTTACTAGTTTGTACTCATAATTCCGTCTCTTCAATGAGGCCCTCACTGCTTATAAAGCTCGTATGGTATGTATAGATTTTTGTACCATCATCAAAGCTACAACTAAATGTATTGATTAGTACAGCCATTGAAAGCCTTTGATCATAACGAGGCCCGAAAATCAGCCCGGATCGAGCATGAAAGATCAGCTAGTTGGAGTTTTGCTTTTGGCGCGTAAACGAAGCAGTCATTCTGGACGCCTTCTGTTGTTGACATAGGTAGTTGAATAAACTGACCACTCATGCATATCACAGTGTAGCAGGCAACCTGGCGGTGTATATACCGATCGCCACCAAATTACCCTCAAGAGATTTCATTGTGAGTGTTCCGGACCAAATGCGATCGACCGCGATTCGTGGTGCTCGTCGCGTTCGGGAGCGGGCTGGATTAGTACTCGGAGCGGGACTTAGCGGAAAGCTGGATAGATCACCTAGATCACCCGTGCTGATGTCTGGAGATGGAGGTGAGCATTTATCATCTTGGTATGATCGATCACGTCTCGCCACTTTATCAATCACACAGCATGCTTTATGCCTCCAGTTACGGGAATGACAACGACAGATGGCCCCGGTAGTTAATTCGCTGTCAAGTTTCTCAGAGAGCCTAGAACTTTCCATACACTGGTAGTCCGAGAAGACTCGACAGAATCGGACTCTGGGTGCCACCCTCTTCAGCAGGATTTGGGGCTGTGTGAATGAGTGAGCATATTGCCAAGAGTGACTCGATGCCTCTGGTGAGACGGTTCATTCAACATCAGGATGACAGCAGCAGGAACCCGGTCTGGCCCCAATGATAAGCTAGTTTATGCGATTGGATTTGACCCCTGCCGAGATTATTTCGCCCCAACCCTCCCAGAGATATCCAAATCTTCGTTCTTCTGATCGATGGAATCTTCGGATTCCCAACTGCGTGTGATCCGACCGCACATTCACGGAGAAATCCGACGCCGACAAGATGTCCCAGCGATGTAGTCAGTTTAGGCGACTGGATGGAAAAATCTGCGCATGCAAGCAGCAGCCAGGAATTGAATTTTTCTTTCCCTCCCGCTGAGCACATGTGGCATTGGGTTTTCTTAGCCTGCAGGTACGGTGTGCGACGTACCACGTACTTGCGTATAGGATTGCCTGCTTATTCTCACCTGTTAATTCCACCATTCAGTTGCTTTGTTTTTGTCCCCCAACACCAAGGTACCTGCTGCATATGCAGTACAACACAGCAGACTTCGAGCGAAAGAAATTTGTTAGAATGGTACTCCGTAGCTCGCAACATCATGCTTTTTTGGGGCCGATGCACGATGGCGGGACGTGTGGAAACCAACAAGTTGATCTATGGCAGATACTCCATGTCTGAACGGCAGCGGTGAATAATGCTAGCGTCTGATTCATGTCTGCGACCAAGTGAAGCAGTCGACTGCTTCTGCCTACGTAATGGCGGCGGTTAGTGTTCTATATATAGCTCTATCGCGGGAGAACATATTGCTTCTGCTCACTTCAAAACCCCCCGGTGAGACAAACGATGGTGTTTGTTGATCTCAGGCCGTGAATGGTAACTCAGTTGCCGGAATTAACTCGCATGAACTACAGAGTCAGTCAACTTCGCTTCGGCGGCAACATTATTAAGGATTGTCATGAATATAGAAGAACACTACCCATCGTAGTAAGGGTTGTGAAGATCCTGGTGGGCTTTGATCGGGTCACTGCCCGTCCCGCGCTGAGATCTAGCATTTCTCTTCAGCCAACAACATCACCGCGAGATCGCTGATCTTCAGAAAGGCCACCTCGTCGCGTACGCGTCCAAGGTCGCCAACCAGACTGACTGACTCTCTCGTTGGGGTGTGCCTGGGAATGTGCGGCATGTCAGCATCATGCACCGGTTGAGGGGCACATCTGCGACCGTGGCTCATCAGTGGGTTGTTGCGTAGCCACAGTTTTGCAACAAGCTTTCTGTGTGAAAGAATCGAAGAATCGCGAAGCATTTCTGAATACCGGGATGGAACCTGGGCTGGAACCACAGAAACTCAATCGGGACATTGTCTGGTAAGGGCCAAGGACAGGAGGATGGCCTGGCACTCATTCTGCGACCCGGACTGTGTCAGTGTCTGGTGGATTCACAATGTGCCTGGTTGCCCCTCCTTCAACGACGACGGGGCAATCCCGAAGCAGACCGAAACACTCTGATAGGTTCCATGACGTCTTACGCTGTATGCGATTTATGAGGCGTTTCTTGGGCTGATAACGGCCAGACTGGCCGCCCAGTTAGAAACCCTAGATGAAGTGTTGTCCGATATCCCGACGGGGCCAGTGGCGATGCAGCCGAACCGGGGTCGGCAGGACAAGGCATGGCGCCGTGCAATGCCCATTGGCCAGGTGTGAGGCATGGGACAGGGTCCCTGCCCTCTGACTGCGAATTGTCCGCTGAGATAACACAATAACAGGATCTGGCGACTCGCTGGAGGGTACGTGGGTCATTGGAGTGGAGAGGGGATCCGGGACATGCCCACTCACAGTGCTTACAAGCAAAGTCCAGATGGTTTCGGATCTCCACCGAGCCGCGCCTGGTTCCAACCATAGAATCTGCGCGAAGGCAAATGGTAAGAGAGAAAAAAGAAAAAAAGAAAAAAAAAGAAAAAAAGAAAACCCTGGTTGTGCCGAAACACAACGACCAATGTTCGCCCCATTTGCTGGCCCGACATCAGATTTTTACTTGTACCTTGGCAATAACTGATAGGATTCCACGGATATACTGTTGTCGGTCAGACAGGCACAGGCTCAGGCACAGGAACAGGAACAGAACAGAACAAAAACATCTTCGTTCGTACTGAACTTAGAAATTAGGATGATCGAGATTAGCGCTCTGAGTGTCGGTCACACTGATCATCTCTCAGTGACTGCAGTAGTGGCGGCTGCCCCAGCGGTAAAGTCCAGGGATCACCACCATAAGCACTGAGCACACACACACCTATACCCTCCATATCCAGCGCTGTTGACTATTATCGAATGACGGAGGGTGTACTGACGAGGCCCGCCTCCACTTCACCCAATCATGCTATCCTGATATGACGTTTCCTAATAATAGCCACCCAGAGCAGAGAATGACCGAACAGGTGTCTTGGATCGCAGGGCCTGGCGACCCCACCGCGGGCGAAAGGTTTTAGTGGTCTCACGACGGCTTAAGCACCGCGCTTGTCTCTCGTCATCGAGTAGTCTAGTCTCTGGTCTCTCGTAGCATTAGCAGCAGTATCCCTCCCAGCAGCAATTCGTTGTCTTCCTCTTTCTTTCTCTCGTTTCAACCATCCCCCTGGGAAAGCTTTCCTCCCACGTTTCTCTCGTTTCATACCCTAAAGTCATTCGTTTTTTGTGCTGCTTTCTCTCGCTGTACTCGGTGCGGAAGTTTCGGGCATGTGGCATTGGGTTCCTGCATAATCCTTTGGACCTTGGTTGGCACAGAATTCCTGGTACCACACGCCGCTTGCCATCATGTTCGGCACGACGGTTCAGCGCTGCGTGGTGCTCATTCTGGGGCTACTCAGCGTCACGACCGTGGGCTGGCCCTACGATGAGTCGCTCGTTGACTACAATTTGAATGAGAATAAAACCGCAGAGGGACCGATAAACTATTGGGGAGAATGGCCTAATCACACCTACCATCCGTCACCAGACAACTGGCGCTTTCCCATCTATACCATCTTCCTGGACCGCATAGCCAACGGAGATCCCGCTAACGACGATATCAACGGCACCACCTACGAACATGTACTCGATTCCAATCAGATGCGCCATGGCGGTGACCTAGTCGGCTTGATTGATACCCTCGATTACATCAGAGGAATGGGATTCAAGGTGAGTTCACCACTCTTTTACTAAACCCCATGTCATCTCCGTCTGACTGACTCTTCAAGGGAATCTACTTCGCTGGTACGGGATTGATGAACCTTCCCTGGGGCTACGATGGGTACTCTCCAGTGGATACCACCCTCCTCGATAAGCACCATGGCACCCTGTCGGACTGGAGGCGCACCATCAAGGAGATCCACGACCGGGATATGTACGTGATTATGGATAATACATTAGCAACGTGAGTATGCCCCGAGTATTCCAGACGACCATGCCACTAACGATCTCCCGTGCAGTTTGAGTAACCTGATCGGTTTCAAGGGCCACTTGAACGATTCGGCTGATTTCAATGCGAAAGAGTACGAGGTGGAGTACGTCACCGAGAGACAGTACGCTGATTTCCAGTTCGGCAATGACTACAACGACACCTGCAACTACCCGAGGTTCTGGAACGAGACGGGATACCCGTTGACTTCCGGTGGCGTGCAGGACCTGGATGGTTGCTACAACAGTGATTTCGATCAGTACGGTGAACTCGAGGCATTTGGTAATTTCCCCGACTGGAAGAGACAGCTCACCAAATTCGCATCGGTGCAAGATCGTCTGCGAGAATGGCACAAGCCGGTTCGCGATGTCATCACCCGCCATTCTTGCATTGTGATCGCCAGTTTGGATATTGATGGATTCCGGTTTGACAAAGCCGTCCAAGCCACTCTGGATCCACTGGGTGACATGCTCGCCGTCTACCGTGAATGTGCCAAACAATACGGAAAGAAGAACTTCTTCCTGCCGGGAGAGATCACCTCGGGCAACACCTTTGGGAGTCTCTACCTTGGCCGGGGTCGTCAGCCAAACCAGACGCCTGATTCGGCGGATGCTGGCGCGAAGCTGACGAATGCCTCGTCAGATTCCTACTTCCTCCGAGATGATGGCCTGCAAGCGTTGGACGCCGCGGCCTTTCACTACACCATCTATCGTTCGATGACCCGCTTCCTGGGAATGGACGGGAACCTGGTGGCTGGCTTTGACCTGCCCACCGATTTCATCGAAGCCTGGAATGGCATGCTCGTTACTAACGACTTCATCAATGCCTACACGGGCGAGTTGGATCCTAGACATATGTATGGTGTGTCGAACCAGGATAATTTCCGCTGGCCAGCCATCAAGAATGGTACGGAGAAATACCTGCTGGGTCTATACATTGTTACGCTGGAGCTGCCGGGAATTCCTTTGATTCTCTGGGGTGAGGAGCAGGAGATGTACGTCTTCGATGCGACTGCCTCCAACTATCTGTTCGGTCGGCAGCCTATGACTTATCAGACAGCGTGGTGGACGCATGGTTGCTTCTCACTGAACACCTCGAAATTCTACGACTTCCCCAACGACAAGGGATTGAATGGCTGCAACGATATCACTGTTACCTACGATCAACGGAACCCGGCACACCCGCTTCGCAACATTATGAAGCGCATGTTCGAAATCCGGGAGCAATACCCAGTGGCAAATGATGGTTTCAACCTTGAAACCATTGCCCAGCTTACCAAGGATCTCTATCTTCCGGGTTCCTCGACTACTCCGACGGTGACTGGTCTCTGGTCGGTCCTGCGCAGCTACTACCCTGGCGTCCAGAAAGAGGCCTCGAGCAGTAACGATACTCTCTGGCTCGTATATCACAATGCCAATAAGACGGAAACATATGGCCAGAACTGTTCTAGCAAGGACTCTGCTCTTCTGTCTCCTTTTGAGTCGGGAACGAAGTTGAAGAACCTCTTCTATCCCTACGATGAACTTACACTGCAGGATGGGCCAAGTGACGCTAGCAACGGCACCGAGTCCTACGGCTGCACCACCAAAATGAAGTTGTTGCCATGGGAATTCCGGGCTTACGTTAAGGCCAGCGATTTCGTTGAACCTGGCCCTACGGTCACCGAGTTTGTTCCTGGTCACGATGCACGCCTGCTGTCTTCCGAGGATACTGGGGAAACCCTGAAAATCCAGCTGGGCTATTCCAAGACCATGGACTGCAGTGCGATCACAAAAGCAATCTCCCTGAACTCGACCACCATCAAGGGCGTCAATGCCTCCCTTGACACGTCCAGCGTGAGCTGCACCAACGTGACGGCCAGGACGAGCAGTAACAATTACATCGGCGAAATTCCCACTGTTTGGACTTGGTCCGCGAACCTGACCAATGTCTATCACGGAATCCACCAAATAACCGTCAAGAATGCCTCCACAACGTCTGGAACGCGCGTAGATGCTATTGACCGCTTTTTATTCCGAGTCGGAACCCACACCAACCCGTTGATATCGCCCCTTGCCAACTACTCTACCAGCCTGGTGCACAAGTCGGATAACGGCAGCTACTATGTTCAACATGATGCGGCTGGTGCTGACCAGTTCCGCTACACAACTGACTTTGGCCTTAACTGGTCCAACTGGACCGACTACACTGGTGGCAACACGACGATCGACTTCCCGACCTGGACAGGCACAGATGCCCAGAAATGGAAGGGCACTCACATCCGGGTGCAGTATTTCTCCCGCCTTACTGGCAGCAGTGATTACATCCAGGAGGGTGATTATGACTGGGAGTCCGATGTGCCTCGCAGATTTCCCCACCTGTGGTGGAATGGCCCGTACAATCAATACGGTTATGATGCCGGTCTGGACAGCAAGATGCGGTTTGATACTAAGGATCGCCGTTGGAAGTATGATTTCGTCTATGAATGGCCGTCCGTGGGACAGATCAGTGTCTGGGGAACTGGCAAAGACGGTGTTCCGGAGACGACAAACGTCTATGGCGATGTTGACAACTCATCAGTTGTACAGGTCTTGCCTCCCTCCTACTTGTCCTCGAACGTGATCAACATCACCGAATTGCCCCCTTTCCCGCACCTTGGCTGGACCATCTCCCTCAATGATGCCAACCTCCGCTATGAACTGCTTCCGGTCGGCTCTGGATGGGCCCAACTGGTCCTTTTCATTCTCCTCTGGGTTGTCCCGATCTTGATGGGGCTGGCGGGAGTTTTCATCTTCATTCGAACCTTCTACCGTGTGGAGCTAAACACCGATGGCAACGTGGTCAAGGAAGACAAGCTCCCGCTGTTGTTCTGGCGCAGGATGAAGGGTCAAGCTGGAGGTGATGGCCAGATGGACCGGGAAGAATCAGAGGTTGCCGCCGTGGCAGGCGATCTGGCCATTGCAGGAGCCCCCGAGAAACGTCGCACCGTCTTGATCGCCACCATGGAGTACGATATCGCGGATTGGCAGGCCAAGGTCAAGATTGGTGGTTTGGGAGTCATGGCCCAGCTCATGTCCCAAAACCTGGGATACCAGAACCTCATCTGGGTGGTTCCCTGCGTGGGAGACATCGAATACCCTGAGGATACCCCGACAGAGCCATACGTCGTGAAGATCTTGGACAACCCCTATCTCGTTAATGTGCAGTATCATGTTCTGAACAACATCACCTACGTCCTTCTTGACGCCCCCGTGTTCCGGCAGCAGACGAAAGCAGAGCCGTATCCTCCTCGGATGGATGATCTGGACAGTGCCATTTACTACTCCGCCTGGAACCAGTGTATCGCAGAGACCATCAAGCGTTTCCCATCGATCGATATGTACCACATCAACGATTTCCACGGATGTCTGGCACCGCTGTACCTCCTGCCGACACGGACAATCCCCGTTTGTTTGTCTCTCCACAACGCCGAGTTCCAGGGTCTCTGGCCCCTCCGTACCCAGCAGGAAAAGAAGGAAGTCTGTTCAGTCTTTAACCTGCCCGTTGAAGTTGCCACAAAGTACTGCCAGTTCGGAAATGTGTTCAACCTGCTTCACACGGGAGCGAGTTACCTTCGATTCCACCAGCGCGGATTTGGCGCGGTCGGTGTGTCAAAAAAGTATGGAAAGCGTTCATGGGCTCGGTATCCCATTTTCTGGAGTTTAGACAAGATTGGTAGTCTGCCCAACCCTGACCCGACTGATACTGCGGCCTTGGAGGATACCCCTGACGAGAAAGCTCTAACCCGGTCTTACGAGGAACGCATCACGGACAAGCTCGAGGCTCAGAAGTGGGCAGGCTTGACCGAGGATCCAAACGCTGACCTCCTGGTGTTCGTGGGTCGATGGTCCAAGCAGAAGGGTGTCGATCTGATTGCAGATGTCATCCCCGCCGTTCTTTCTGACCGGCCACAGGTGCAGGTGATCTGTGTTGGTCCCATCATCGATCTTTACGGAAGACTAGCTGCCATCAAGCTGGAGAAGATCGCTGCCATGTTCCCTGGCCGGGTCTTCTCGCGACCTGAGTTCACTGCTTTACCCCCATGTGTCTTCTCTGGTGCTGACTTTGCTCTGATCCCGTCTCGCGATGAGCCATTCGGATTGATTGCTGTCGAATTCGGTCGAAAGGGTGCTTTGGGAATTGGATCTCGCATTGGTGGTTTGGGTCAGATGCCAGGCTGGTGGTACACCGTCGAGTCGGACGCCACTCGCCATCTCCTACACCAGCTGAGGACTGCCATTAAATCGGCTCTGGACTCGTCTCCCGAAACCCGAGCCCAGATGCGCGCAAACTCCGCTAAGCAGCGGTTCCCCGTTCTCGAGTGGATCCAGAAACTCGAGACCCTCCAGCGAACGTCGATCAAGATTCACCATGAGAAGAACAAGGACACAGTGACTGGCTCTATTCCGGGGTCGGAGAGTGTCTGGGACCTGCAAAACCTTCAGAGTGCGCGTTACTCCACCGTGGCGCTTCCCAACATGGCTCTGTCCAGGTCTGACGGCTCAGACACTCCCCCGGAAGCCATGATCCAGCAGGCCCACGCTCGACTTCAAGAAATTCAAGCATCCGAGGGAAGCAGTCGCGACAGCAGTCTCAACCGCAAACTGTCACTGGGTCGCCGGTCCGGCCCTGGTCAGGGTAGAAAGCGCTTGACGAAGAAGCAAGCGACCGCGAGCCAGATCTCCACCGATCACGGAGAAGATGAGCACGACACCGACGCTGAGGAAGATGACCACAGGCCGCAGGAGGATTACATTTCCCCGGAGGAGGCTATGCAGGCTGTGAACAACACCCTCTCTCCCCATGCGATCACTGGAGACAGTACACCTCGCGCCTCCTACCTGTCCAGACCCGTATCCCCGTACCCCGTCTCCCAGATCTCCACTCCAGCGTGTCCAACACCGCCGCCCATGACTCATTTCCGGACTGTTTCTATGCTGTCGTTGCCCTCCGTGGTTGGCGACCATAACCGCCTCAGCAGTCTCGGTGGCGAGGACAAGGACCAGCCCGTCTTCGAGTTGCAGAAGGTGGACCCGACTTTCACGGACAGCCTTGGTCACTTCACTCGTCGCTTCGAGCAGTCGCTTGACAAGTTGAACAAGAAAAATTCTATTACGGATTACTGCATTGAGGTCTATTTGATGAAGAGTGAGCGCAAGTTCTACAATTCATACAACGATGCCCAGCTCAAGAAACAACCCAAGGACCGTGCGATCGCGGTTCCTAGCTCTGTCAGTGTCGTACATGATGGGCCTATTACAGACAACCGCCAGTCCTACTCTAGTGAAGACTCTGAACTCAATGGGGAGGATGAGATTGACCGCTGGCTGATGCGGTTGGGCTACACGCGTCCGATCGCTGTTCAGCGATTCATGAGACGTCGCTTGGGCAATTGGCCAGTGTATTCGCTCTTCCTGGGACTGGGTCAGATCATCGCCACCAACTCGGCACAAATCACCCTGCTTGTCGGTCAGGTCGGAGAGACCGCAGTGAAGCTGTACGTCATCGCCGCTATTTACTGCCTTTCCTCCATCGTGTGGTGGTTCATGTATCATCGATTCCCGGCCGTCATCTCCCTCAGTCTCCCGTGGTTCATCTACTGCTTGGCATTCATCGTTATCGGTGTTTCGCCGTTCGGTCTCACCTCTCTCGGTCGCTCCTGGGCTCAGAACGTTGCGGCTGGCGTCTACGCCATTGCATCTTCTAGCGGTTCGTTGTTCTTCGCTCTGAACTTTGGAGACCAGGGTGCCGTGCCTGTCAAGGACTGGATGTTCCGCGCTAGTATCATTCAAGGTATCTCCCAGATCTACACGGTCGCGCTCTGGTTCTGGAGCTCCAAGGTCACAGCCGCCGAAGTTGGAGGTGTATCTGTGGCGGCCCTGAGTTCCTGGCGACTCACAGCCGTGGTGATGCCCATCGCTGCCCTCTGCTTCGTCATTGGAGTTTTGCTGGCCCTGGGCTTGCCCAACTACTATCGTCAAGCTCCCAGTCGTATCCTGTTCTTCTACAAGTCTCTGTTCCGTCGACGCATCATCCTGTGGTTCTTCTTCATGGTCATCATCCAGAACTGGTTCCTTTCTGCTGCTTTCGGCCGCAACTGGTCCTTCCTCTGGTCATCCAAACATGCCAAGGCCTGGGAGATTGTCCTCCTTGTGTTCGGCTTCTTCGTCGTCCTCTGGGTGGCCATTCTTGTCATCTTCCGTGCCCTGTCGAAGGAACACAGCTGGATCTTGCCAGTCTTTGGTCTGAGTTTGGGTGCTCCCCGATGGGCACAAACCTGGTGGGGAACCTCCAACATCGGCTACTATCTCCCCTGGGCCGGCAGCTTGTTGTCGGGATCGATCGTGTCCCGCTGCCTGTGGCTCTGGCTGGGACTTCTCGACGAAATTCAACAAGTCGGGTTGGGTATGATTCTGCTGCAGACCATGACTAGAGTGCATGTCTGCTTCGTCCTGCTGGCCGCCCAGGCCCTGGGATCCATCGCCACCATCTGCGCCCGCGGCTTCGCCCCCAACAAGATTGGCCCTGCGGATATCTCCCCAGATGTGGGCACGTCGGTGGACAAGGTCGGTAACGCATGGTTCTGGATCGCTCTCTTCTTCCAACTCCTGGCAAGGTAAGTCTCCTCCCACCCTACTCTTGATGTGATCTTCTTCTAACGTTTGAAACAGTTGGGGCTTCCTCCTCTTTTACCGCCGCGAACAGCTCAACCGACCCTAAATTATGCCCTACCAGGTCAACCCAGATCCAGCACTTACGTGCGCGAGTCTCTTATTTGCATTAGGCATCATGTGTTGCCGTCTGTACCCCTTTCTACAGGGCAGTGCTGGCAAGCACAGATACGTCATCATCATTACCACTACTCATGACCATAGACCTATAATTCCCCTGTCTTATAGCATATAGATTTGTATATAAGTCGCATGATCAGCAATTGAATATATTGTCATTCTTTAACACTACTTTTGATTAGAAGTGTAATGTGAGAGAGTAGAGTAGCAAATGCGTGTGTGCGTATGATTCGACGCCACGGGTTTTCTCCAGTCGGGGAGCCTTATCCGGCCGGGATATTCCTGCGCAAGACTGCAGTGAAAAGCTGCAAGGCTGGCAATGACCAAAGTTCTACCCACGGCAAGTCAGCGATTTATCGTAAGATATGATCTTGGCAAACTCAAATACGACTGGTCTCCCACTACAAATCTAGCAAGACGACGCTTAAACACCACGATTTTGTCTCGCAGTGCCGATCAGCCTGAGCAAGCCATTTTACCGTGTGTGCATGGGAAACAAAGGCCTTGTTTAAGATTCACTGGGTTATCTAAGCACCGCCCAGGAAATTAAGAAGTCATCCCATTTATTTTGACGTGCAGATGGTGGAGTAGAGTGGCCTCGACCAGGCAGCTGATCTTAGGGAATTGTGCGACTCGACGTGCATCCCCTTGCCTTAGTGGGGGATCAATGCGGGATTTAAGGAACACTTTTCCCCAGGGCTGGACTCGTAGGATAACCACTCAACTTTCTCATCGCTGGTACTAACAGGCTCAGAATCACTATCACTCAGAGTTGTTTTCAACTGCGATCTCTGTCTGTTTCGTAACGATCAGCCGACATTTACCTCTTGAGGCACCTAGCCAGCATGAAGCCACGGCTGCACTACGACGACGTCGCCTGGGAGAAGGCTGAAGCCATTACCAATGCATGGGTTCAACAGTTCTTCGACCCCGAAATCCTACAATCCGTCGCGCAATTCCTGAAAAGACACCATGGCCCTGGAAAGGTTGATGAATTTACATATCTGGAGAAAGGCTCGTACAACATCACCTTCCAGATGAAGAACAAGAATGCAAACTCTACGGTCATACGTTTCGTTCAGCCAGGATCAATCATGTTTCCCGAAGAGAAAGTACGCAATGAAGTTGCTATGATGCGATATATCAATGATCAGATTGCCATTCCTGTTCCTTTCGTTTGTCACTGGGGACCGAGGGAGGAAAGTCCTCGTGGACTAGGCCCGTTCATTATCATGGAATACATTGAGCATAAGAAAAACTTGTATGATGTTCTCAACAGGCCTGGTCGTCCCCGCGAAGAGCGTGGTATCCTTAACCCCGATATCAATGAGACCAGGCTGGAGGCGTTGTATGGAGAGGTTGCAAGCGTTTTGCTGAAGCTTTCTCAGCCAAATCTACCCCGAATAGGGTCACTAGACCAGGTCGATGATTTCACCTGGGAAGTGACCCAGCGGCCTTTGTCAATGTCCATGAATAGTCTGATTCGACTGGGTTCGCTACCTCGATCAAAACTTCCCAATACGACGTTCGAAACCACATCTTCATATTTGGAAGCATTAGCAGAACTCCACATTGCACACCTCATCAACCAGCGTAATGATGCGATCGACTCAGCCGACGACTGTCGACGGAAGCTTGTTGCTCGATACCTTTTTCGCAAACTCGCCAGAGAACATCATTTAACAAAGCCGTTGGATGCCTTCGATAACGGCCCGTTCAAACTTTGGTGCGATGACTTCCGCCCAGCTAATATTCTACTGAGCGAACAGCTGAAGATTGTCGGCGTCGTTGATTGGGAGTTCACATATGCCGCGCCTGTTGAATTCTCGTTTGCAGCTCCTTGGTGGCTGCTGATTGAAAAGCCTGAATACTGGCCACAGGGACTTGACGACTGGTGCAGTGAATACCGAAGACGTCTTCCGACCTTTCTCAAGGCGATGAGAGACCAGGAGGATGGGGCGATTGAGCAGGGATGGTTAACCAATACCCAACGGCTGTCGGGTCGTATGAAAGACAGTTGGGAGAGTGGGGATTTCTGGATAGCATATGCAGCGAGGAACAACTTCGCCTTTGACTTGATATACTGGCACAAGATCGATCAGCGATTCTTCGGATCGACGTCTACTCCCATTGATGATGTTTGGAAACAGAGACTGGTCATACTCGAGCCTGCAGAGAGAGCCGAAATTGAACAAATTGTGGCGATTAAGGTTGAAGAGATGCAGACACGGCCATTGGCGTGGGACCCGGATGGCTACACCAGGGAGGTCGCAGATACCCTCTGCGGAACTAACGTAGACAACGAGCTTGAAAGTGAAACCTCTGAATATGCACCAGACGAGAGACATGGTCCGACAACGCTGGAAGAACTGTCTCTGGTCGGTGATGGCTCATTTGTTATTTTCAACAAGCTTCGAAGCCAGGTATATTAGCAATCTATTTCCGAAGCAGAATGATTATATGTTCATTCAAGTAGCTGTCCCCCAATATTTACGTTGACCAGAAAGATCATTTGCTCATTTGGATACAGTCACACCGTTGCATATATTTAGTTATAATATCCTCTTGATATATCTTCTCCCCACATCGACTCATGAATGACGAAACTTCAGCCACTGACTTCGAAACAGTTCGATTGTCAATCACAAAGGTAACATTCAGACCGTCACAATGCCCCATGTAGCTCTAGCTGACGGAAAACCTAGATAGCGTGCTGACAGTCGGTAATTCATTGGTGGTGTACGCAATGCGCATTAGCTTGCGTGGGAGTGGAGTCCCCCATGGTCTGGTTGTGCCTGCAGGGTGCGTGATGAAGTTTGGATACCACGTAAAAGGCACAATTTATTTGTGTGATCAGTATATTGTTTTGTAGTATGTACGTTGGCCAGATTGATCATTGCTATTTCATAAGGTCCGTTTACGAAGCGAAAGAACGAGACGAATAGAGTACAGAGTTGAACAAGAGCAATTAACATGGAGCCACATGAAGTAGGTAAATTATCTGTCCCTTCCCATGGGATAGTTCAGGTGAAGCAACATGCCAGGGTTATGTTGCCTATGAGCGTGCGCTCTCAGTCCCTGTTGGGATATGTCTTGATGGAAATATCGCTTCTGCTTTAGCGGTTCGTAGCACGTCGACAGTTTCTGATCCTGTGAGCTCCGGCAAAAAGCCCTGACACGACGACACCTTCTGAAAGTGTGGAGATGCCGAAAGCTCCACCCAGGGTCCAGGATGTTGGCTACAACCACCGTGTAGAATCCATCATATCCCATGTCTACAAACCCGTCGGGAAACTGTCGGAGTTACCGGACTTTAGTTCCGTGCAGTGTTTTGCCCCACGACCATCAAACACTGCTTCGACAGTCCCGAGGACAGCCATACAACAGACTCACCTTCCAGTTTGACTGTATCTCAACTCCCCGACCCCCCTCCCTTCTCGCTGCCTTTATCTGAATTCGGAAGCTTCTCGCCGTGGCAGTACTTCCCATAAATTCGGCCTATCAATCATTGGCGATCAGCAAAATGGCTCGCATTCTCATTACTGGCTCGGTCGACGGGCTTGGCCTCGAGGCTGCCAGGCAGCTTGTTAACAGAGGTCACACCGTATACCTGCATGCGCGCAACGAACAACGTGCAATGGACGCCAAATCTGCGTGCCCGGGTGCCGCCGGGGTGTTGACTGCCGACTTATCCAAGATGGAAGACACACGAAAGCTCTGCGACGAAGCCAACGCAATTGGTGATTTTGATGCTGTCATCCTCAATGCTGGAATCATGCAAGGTGGCTTTCGGAAGAATGTGGATACTGGTGTTCCAGCCTTAGTGTCGGTCAACCTTATCGCACCTTATGTGATGTCCTGTTTGCTGCGTCCACCCAAACGCCTCGTTTTCATTTCCTCGAACCTGCACCGGTACGCAGACATGGCGAGCATGGATGATATGTTCTGGTTCAAGCGCGGCGAGGCCAGATACCAAAGTTACCCGGCATACTGTGATTCTAAGCTACATGTCATGCTCCTCGCCAATGCAGTCGCTCGGCGGTTCAGGAACACATCGGTGACCTCGGTGCACCCCGGGTGGGTGGCAACTAAGCTTGGCGGACAGGGTGCTCCAGATAAGGTGGAGGATGGTGTTGATACGTATGTCATGTTAGCCGAAGGAAACTATGATGAACAGAACCTGTCTGGAGGGTATTTCGAGCCCAAGGGAAAAATTGGTCAGCCAATTCCGGCTGCAAGAGATGAGGATTTGCAAGAGAAGGTCGTAGAAGCCTGTGAAGAGGTCACTGGCTTGAAATTGCCGGCTTAGAATGCAGGGCTTTCTGTCAAGGGGTTGAAGAAATGTGCCAACGTCTTGACCGAAGTCACCATGAAATGTACATAGATATTAACTGCAAAGTACGTACTCTAAAGTTTTTAATGTACCATCACTCAAACCATGTAGAAAAGAAGGATAAAGGTTCGGAAACCTGACAATCACACGGTATAAGCACACGTTGTGCGTAAGGAGTACTGTGAGACATGTTAAACTTTCTGGCCAATTTGAAGTTTGACGATGGCGGTACCTACGTGAAGATCAGGGAAGTTCGATATCAAAAACACTTATGAAGGCAGGCGTTTAACTCAATACAGCAAACGTAAGCAAGGTCACGGAATCATATTGTGTTCGCTAATGAGGCAATAGGTCATATTCAGTTATTAAAGTGAAGGTTATGCTCGTGCGTGGCTGCTCAAAATATGGTCAAATAACGAATAGCTGTGGTGACACTGGTACATTGGAAATAGTGATGGAAAAATGATACTTGGATTGCATTGACATCCGCCTCAACTATGTTGCTCGGTTGAACTACAGGTCTGCTGTCCCTAAGGATCGCCTTGTGGGGGAGTAGACTGTGGACTTTGCTAGGGCAGCTGCGGTAAACCGTCTGCTCTGTCATTATTGAACTCGCAAGGTAGGCCTTCAAAGAGAAAGAGAGAACAGGGAGGCATTGTTTTCTAAACCAATACTAGCCGTAAAACCCACTGGAGCCCTCCCGCGAACAACTAGACAATGGTTCCGAGACGGGAGATACATCAGATTATCAGAAAACGCAATCGCCTCTTAATCCAACACAGATCATTGGCCGGTCATCACCTATATCCCCGACCTTGGATGGGAAAGCCCTTGAAATCGCATTAGTTCAGCTCCTTCTGTGGTCTGCGCTGAGCCAGTCTGACCCTGCTTTAATCAAGATCGGCGGCGTGGGTCTGGGCTCCGCCGATAAGATGAAGCGTGCCAAAACAACTCCAACACCGCCCACTTAGCCGCTATAACCCAATCTGGGGTCACTTTGCGAAACCCCACGGCGTCCATTTCAAGGTTTTGGGGTTTGTTTTCTTCCTGTGCACACCTTCTTAGCTGAATACGTATGCTCCTAGGCTACAGTATTCCCAATTGTCTTTCGCAGTAATCGCAGATCATAGACATGAATACATCGCAAATCATGCCTAAATGAATCAAAAACCTAAGAGCCCTGTTGGAGTGCCGACAGACGCTAGCCGTTTTGTCAGTGCATGGTTGGGGGATGAGGAGACCCAAGATACTCAAGATCCTCGGAGATAACAGGCTCTTCATATTGCTGCTGCCCTGGACCCACTCGCTTGAAAATCATTGCCTGATCAGAAACACTCTGTCCCGCTCTCGAGGATGGCTGATTTCTTTGTTTCGAACGATCAGTAGTATGGATGAACACAGATGATGAAGATTTAGCCTACCGAGTTCAATTGTAACACCGTGTCTCCACTCCTGACCCTCCCGTGTTCGATGTGAGTAGTACATCTACGTCTATTCAAGATGTCTGTCCAGGGGCAATATCCTATCGCTTAGCCTAGCAGAAATGCATAATTTTGATACTAGTTTTGGCTGCATGGATCCAGCTTTGTGCCACATCCGACCTCCGACAATGAGATCCCTATTTAAAGGGAATATTACGCATGCAAGGTGTGCGTTTCTTCTAAAGTACTCGTTCTTACCCGCGGAAGATTTTCCGTCCGACCCACCAGTCTATGGGTCGAACTGGGGTATGTCCGTACATCGCTCCCTGTTTAGAGCATCTAGATTCCTCCAATGAGGGCGGTGGATATGGCGATGATGCACTTTACAAGACGCACTGGCGCTTTTAGTGTCTTTAGAAGGCCTTAACAAAATTCCCGATATCGCGGACAACATGGCGTGGCTAACGTGTCTATCATATCGCAGCTGACGAGGCTATAGGGAGTGGAAGGCACCGGAACTCCGTGATGTGCCGTCGGAGGAGAAAGGGATACCCCAAGTACGTAGTGATCGTTATACACGTACTCAGGAGTGTTGAATGTCGGTCGCCTGGACTGCGAAGGCGCAATCGGGATTCATATGCATCTTGACCACACTGCTGCGGCATGAGCGGCTCATGATCACCGATCGTAACTTCCTCATCGTGCTCCCGGAGCCACTTCTTCATGGAGGATCAATCATTACTAGGATATAATCTATTATAGCTATAAAAGGGCCTCCTGTACTTCCAGTACATCGTCTGTTTCACTCTTCTCATTTCCATAGTCACTCATTTCATCTCAATTTCTTTCCATCCCCAGTAAAGACTACTTACCGTCACAATGAAGAGCTTTGGATCCGCCGTTTCTATGTTTCTTTCTCTGGGCACAATTGCCGTTGCCTCGGCGTCCTGCGATCCGAGTACCCTGAATACCACAAGTTATCTCTACGATATCACCGAAGAGACTACGGTGTTCGAGGTTGCCCGCAAGACCAACCGCGGTGTCTGTGACATTGGCCGACACAACCTTATGGCAGATGTGACCATTCCACCTAATATTGGCGAAGTCTTCATCATACCTGGCGAAACCTGCACTCCAGACAATAAATCCTGCCTGATCAAAGATGTGGGGCGTACCCGGACTTGCATCTACGGTGGACCACGTTTGTACTACACCGTCAAAGGGGACACATATGAAAAGATCGCCCTCCGTCTCAACATAACTACCGAATCACTCTCGGGCGGTCAGTCCGCTAATGAAACATTGCGGGTTGGTCAATTCATCAAGGTCCCCGAGTGCTCGCCGAGTCAATGTATCATCCAGCCTTATTCGTTTGAGTGGGGTGTGTATAAGGATCTTGCCGACAAGTATGGGACGACTGTTGGCCAAATCATGATGCTGAGCCCGACATACAATTACAGCAGTCTGGCTTTCAGCAACGGGGGAACAGCTCCACCAATTGATCTTCCGATCAACTGCACTGCTCTGTCGAGCAATATCACCGTTATCAGCTAGAGTTTTTCCCATTGGGGGTCGGTTGAACAGACGGCTTTATCCAGCCGTATGCGTCCATCATTGCTTCTATTCTGCTCGAAGCCCATGTACTTTCCTTTACGTTCCAACTGGGTCTTGACTTTAACCACGGGTTTGGGAAGGGATTGCTGTTAGAGAGGCCTTTGAGCAATTGCCTATCTGTAAATAGGAAGCTTTTCAATCCAGGTCTAGATGATAAATACATCAATAGCCACCATTGAAACAATGAAATCTTTAAAACTATAAACTGTCTTGTTTCTCGGGTGCGGCCGTAGTCATCAACCCTCAGTAAGCATTGTGATATCCCAAACTGAACATCATACACCAACACTATATTCTTTCCATTGTAGGGTCAGCGTTCATTAGCCTCTTTGATAATTCAAGAAGAACGCTTGACTCAGCTGAAGCCGCCGGCTGTGTGCTGTTTGGATCGTAATCTGACGTCGTTGGGACACACCATTGGGCAGTGAAGGCATACAGACCAGTCGGAAATAGTGCGTAGACTCCCCTTTGTGAAGCCTGAAGGACCCAATAGAAATGACGACGGTTGCCTATTCGGTGGGCTCGACGTTCCGCTCGGCCTTGTGATGTCGGAGGTAAAAGGATTGCGCGGCTGCCTCAGTTCGAAGAATGATTTTATTTACAGCCAATTCCGAGTTTCCAATCACGAAAAGAGGCACATCCTCCCCGCTCCCTTCTTCCAGTCCTCATGCGGGATGTGGGAGAACAAGTGGGTGGACCTCCGATCCCAATTACAAAACGTCCTGCCTCGACTTGCTGAGAATGATCCGTTCAGTTTTTACAAAGGGCCCTGAAACACTATGGCCGAGCTATCATGCAATACATGCGGGAGGATTCCTGGACGAAGAAGATTATCCCGTGTTGTTTGAAGAACGAGCATCAGAGGGGTATAGAGCAGCCCGGACGAGGCCCGAGATTGCTAGGAGTGGCGTATCGTATTGTATTTTCTCCACCGGTCTTTTGAGATGGTCTACAACTACGCAAGGTTGGCAACCTCATATCCGTCACACCTTTACGTGTACCTGGTTCGGGGGGCGCGGATCGCCTCGGGTGGGCAGGTCCGAGGGATAATTCGCTATACGAAGTGCAACAAGTGATCGCCGACGGGTATCCATTTCAGGGTTCAAGGTCCGAAAGGTGGAGCTCCCGGATTTTTCTCTGCGTGGCACCTGCATTTTCTTGACCCTCCACACTAGAAGACACTAATTTAAGCCCTGAGGGCCATACTCCAGTGCTGAGACAATTCTGCCCATCTAAGCGAAGATGGCTCTGGTCCTTTCCAATTGTCAGCGGGTACATCCCCACCCCATCCCGCTCTTCAGAGTCCTGAGTTCTGAGTTCTGAGTTCTGACATTTAAGACGAAGCTTGGCCCTGCTTGCTTTTCGACTACTGCCCAAGTTTGTCACAGAACTTGGTTCAATAACAGGCTATCGTGTGTGAGCGGTGACCTGCTTTCTGTTATCTTTGTATTTACCCATTCAACCAATCCCTGTCACCCCTGCCAATAGGGTGTGAAAAGAGCCATGTTTGTTTCGAAGGCATGGGCCTGGCTTGCATTAGCCACTGCCACCCTAGTCTCTGGTGCATTACATGCAGAAGACCAGGCTAGGAGAGAAGCCACCTCAGGAACAAAACTAGGTACCTTCCTCCACAACCGCATCAGTCCCAACTATTCCGAGCTGTACATTGCCGAGCCAGACGGCTCCAATGAGAAGCTCCTCCTGGGTTCCAACTCCGTGTACGATTTCCGAGCCAGCTGGTCCCCTGACGCAAAGTATGTTTACTTCACGTCGGAGAGAAGAGGGGATGGACAGGCGGATATATACCGTGTCGCCATTAATGGCACCAGTACCGTGGGGGCAGAAATAGAAGAGGTCGCTTTGTCACCCGGTGTCGACGACTCTGCTTCGATCTCCCCCGATGGCAAGATGCTGGCATTTGCAACTTCGAGATACAATCAGACTAGCCAGATAATGCTCATGGTCCTGGAGACCGGATCGCTCAAGAACCTCACACTCATTCCCGGAATCTCCGAGGCCGCCAACTCTTCACTACCCAATGGATACTTCAAGCCGACATGGTCCCCTGATGGAGAGTGGATCGTCTTCACATCCGATCGCAACACTCCATGGCGGGGCCACAGCGACGGCTCTGGATGGGAGCACACCCAGGAGTTGTCCATTTACGCAGCCCGCCCCAATGGTACCGACTTTCGACTCGTCTCATCTCGGAGCAACTACACCCAGGGATCGCCTAGATTCTCCCCGAATGGAAAGCGCCTGGTCTTCTATGAGATGTTGACCGAGGACACATACAATGGTCGTCTGCAGCCTGAGCTGCTCGAAGGATCTTACCTCAACACCAGCATCGTCTCCATTGATTTCGCCACTGGTGCTGACCGTATTGTTCATGCTACTGGAGATGGGACCAAGATCAGTCCTTCATTCGTCACCGACGATGTAAGTATCCTGGGTCAGCCACACTGTAGCACATCATACTAATCACTGAATCCACCCGACAGGTTATTGGCTATGTCATGAAAGAGGCGGCCAGCAATGGTATCTACTACACCTCCATCTCGGGTAAAAACTACACGCAATACCAGACCATTCCCATGAATACCATGACACCTGCGATACGCTCCCCTGCCTGGTCGCCAGATGGCAAATATATTATCTACGAAAAACAAGGTCCCACTGGTGGTAGTACGTCGACATCGAAGACTCAGTATTCCCCGCTCTGGAGCTTTGACCCGGACTGGGACTACCGCTTCACGGATGTTTTCCCGATGGCCAAGCGTGGAGGCTGCCCTATGATGGCCATGTCACAACAGATGGAGGGTGTCGCGGAGAGCAATCTCATGCGTCTCCAAATGAACGGCACTGATCAGGTTACCCTCTTCGAGACCAAGAAGGGCATGATCAACCCTTCTATCGCGGAAGGCTTTAACGCCCGTGCCTATCAGGGCAACTGGGGACCGAATGATACCAACATCACGTTCGGCTACGGTGCATACTTTGTGGGTCGCCAAAGTAGCCCGGGGTTCATCTTCAGTGTTACCCCGGAGGGCACGGGCGTGACCCTCCTCGCCGGCAACAACATCACCAACTACGGGTTCCCGTCTTACAACCACGATGGCACGCAGGTAGTTTTCCGGACGTGGCCCGGTACTGCCTCCAATGGTACTACCATAGGCACCACTGGATTAGCGATTGTCGATCTACCCTCCCGGCAAGTGACCCAACTTACAACCGAGTGGGATAACCTCCCGGCCTTCTCCCCTGATGGCAAGAAGATCTTGTTCACACGGCGCACCAACCTGGATAACATCGGCGACAACTATGACATTTTCACCATGAACCCGGATGGCAGTGAACTTACCAAGCTCACTCCCTCTATTGCCAGTGATGCCCATGCCGTGTGGACCCAGGATGGACGTATCCTATACAGTACCGCTATGTTCGGCTTCCAGCAGGAGGCACCCTTATACGATGATTCTATGCAGCCATACGCTATCATCGTGCTCATGGAAGCCGATGGTAGCAACAAGACCGTGTTGTCGAACAGTTTGTGGGAAGATGCGATGCCTATGTTTGCGCCTGCTCATGTCATGGAAGCCCATTGTTGTTCCTAGGGTGAGCACGCGCGACTGAGAGAGATCGTGTTTATGACTGATCGTTTAGGTGGTGGTATCTCCGGTTCCATCTCCTTTTGTTCTCCTTGATGGACCTTTTCTACTGTGTTCATTGTATATAAGGGATATTGTGTGTGTGTCAATGTCAAAGACTCATTTCCGTTGTTATCTGCTCTCAACTGTGCCTGTTAGCCATGTAATCGGACTGTGCAAATGTAAGGTGGTGGCAGAGTAAGTCTTGCACTCTATCTAAAGCTAGTACTGGATCACTGACCGGGCCTCAGCATATTCGGTGAGATAATGGGACGAGGTGTCGCGAGGAATTGGTGACTTAGATGTTGATCTCCCTATATTACTACCAACTGAATTTTGATTGCTCGACTAAATTCTGTGTATGTCTAGCCGTGCTGATCAACATAACCGTTAAAAGTAAGGTTGGCCGAACCAAGAAGACTGATCCTGGGATTACCCGAAAGTGGAGCGACAAGCGCGCCGGGCGGGTTTCCCGCCATGGCCTTATCATCCAGCCCCCTCACCGATAACATCCTTGACTCTCAACTGCGTCAATTTGCTACATGTAAAGACCACCGTGCTGTAACTCGTCTTCACCATGGTCATCACCAGAGTAGCAGCCTGCCACGTCGCGCCTCACTTCCTGTCCGCGTCTAAAACCACGAGCAAAGCCGTCTCCCTCATCCATCAAGCGGCGCGCAATGCCGCCCACGTAGTTGTCTTCCCCGAGTCCTACATTGCGGCCTTTCCCCTCTGGAGTGCCCTGCGTCCACCCACAGATAACCACCATCTGTTCTCCCGTATGGTGGCAAACTCGATTGCCATTGATGGCGAAGAGGTTGCTGCGCTGCGGACTGCCGCTCGGGAGACCAATACTGTGGTGAGCATCGGCGTTTCGGAGCGTAGCCTGACCAGTACTGCCTGTCTCTACAACTCGAACCTCATCATCGACAGCACTGGCTCAATCGCCGTGCATCACCGCAAGCTGATGCCAACCTTCTTCGAGAAGTTGACCTGGAGGCCCAGGTGACGGGCACGGGCTGCGAGTCGCTAATACCCCGTATGGCAATATCGGCGCGCTCATCTGCGGAGAGAACACGAACCCGCTGGCACGATACACTCTTATGACACAGCGGGAGCAGATTCATATCTCATCGTGGCCATGTATCTGGCCTACCCGAATGTTGGATGACCATTCCGAGGCGGCGGGTAGTACCGGGGATGCTTCTGCTACTACCGCTGGGTCGAACTACAACAATGTCCTGGCCAACCGTCTGCGCTGTGCTGCCCATTGCTTCGAGGCAAAGTGCTTTGGTGTGATGTGCAGTGGATTCCTCGATAAAACCGCCATTGATACCATTGTCGCTGGAGCCAGTGACACCGCGCGGATTCGCCGGACCTTGGAGCTCTCACCGCGCGGCGTCACCATGTTCCTCGATCCCACGGGATCCCCGGTTCAGGGATTTACGGTGATGGAGTCGACGCAGGAGCAGCAGACACGGGAGTTCTTGCAGATGGAAGAAGCAATATTGTATGCGGACTTGGATTTGGAGCTTTGCGTTGAGGGGAAGCAATATCACGACGTTGTGGGTGGTTATCAACGGCTGGATGTTTTTGATTTGCGGGTGGACCGAAGTCGCAGAGAACCGGCGAGATTTACGGATACTGAGCATACGATTCGAGACGACTAAGTAACGCTCCGAGGACCAGAAAATAGAGGAAAAACTGGTAGTATCTTCCTAGGCTAAGAATTCTATCTGCAAGTGAAACACTTAGTCAACTGATATAAAGAGGATGGAGAAACTGGAAGAAAGGATCACATTTCGATAAAGCTAGAGCACCCCCATCATAGGTTTTTGGTGTTTTGTTGACATGACCTCTACTGAACGACATGGTAGCATCTAGTGAGCTAACCGAAATCCCGTCAGAGTGAACCCCGCGTCAATTACCAAGGACTCTCCATTAATAAACGAAGCAGCGGGGCTAGACAGAAAGACAACCGCGTCGGACACCTCTTCCACCATGGCGGTCCTGCCGAGTGGACACAGCTTCTGTAATGCTGGGCCTAGCGCAGGAAAATATTCAATGCCCCTCTGCATCATTGGAGTATCAGTCCACGATGGGCAGACAATGTTTACTCGGATCTGGTTCTCAAAGTTGTCCACGGCGGCGGTCTTGGCGATCCCAATGGTCGCGTGCTTGGACGCTGTGTATGGCATCATGCCAGCCGCTGATATCATGCCGTTGATCGATGCGATGACGACGATTGACCCGCGGCCCAGACTGCGTGTCGTGTTGCTGCGTGTGCTGGTGTACAAACGAGGCTCTTGGCGTGCCATGGCGTGAGTGACAGCGCGCAGCACCATCATCGATCCGCGGGAGTTGGTTGTCATTACCTTGTCAAACGCCTCCACGTTTAGATCGGAGGTGGGTGAACGCTTGGTCGAAATGCCCGCGGAATGGACGCAGTAGTCAATTCGGCCAAAGTCGGCAACAGCGCGTTGAACCATATCGTTAACACTGGCTTCATCGACGACATCGACGACGACAGCAATGGCACGAAAGTTAGGGTGAGAGGAGAATTTTTGACACTCCTTCAGAATGGCCTCGTCAGGGAGGTTCAGATCGGCGAGCACAATTGACTCGACGCCGGCTTCGGCGAGCGAAAAGCAAACATCTTTGCCAATGCCGGATGATGCCTAGTAGGTCAAAGCAGAGTTAGAATTGATTATATTGTGCTGCTGTCTCGAATGCTTGAAGGTACACGGGGATTAATCTGCGCAAGATGGGATGGGAGGAACTCACCCCAGTCACAAGGGCAACCCCTCCGTTGAGTTTCATGCTTGCCATGGTGGGTAAGTACAGTAGTAGTAGCCTCGAAGATGCGAGTCAATATTGCTAGAAAGTTTGCTGGTGAGGGGAGTCTCAAAGTTTTCCCCAAGGCTGAAGACTATGGTGGTGGAGCAAAAGGAGGAGCACAGAACTACCCCCGAGGATAAGAGATGGAAGGGGAAAATAGGAACGAGGGGGGCAGGTCTTGGAATGAATTTCGGGAAATTAGGTCTTATTGCTGCGCACTGCACTAAATAGTGATGATCCCTGTTCGTATACCATTATCGGTAAGCTGGTTGTTTGTAGTGCGACGCACAAACACAAAGAGAACGCAGCCTCCCGCTCATTGACTGGTGCACCTTACAATCTAGTACCTGGTCAATCGCACCCCACTATCATCACTGCCAAGTACCCAGAGGAATATTTGATCCTTCTGCCACCAAAACAACGAGGTCACGTGCTGAAGCTGGAAGATGGCAAAGGGCCTCTATTGAGTGGAATACTGGCTGCATCTGCTGTGCACTCTGTGACTGCCGCAGATGGGATAGAATGAAGCCGTTGGCCACCGCGGTCAGGATAGAGCCCCTGATGCAACCACCCATGACCCAGAAATAGACAGCAGTCCCCATGGACACGGCATTGGCCCATTCATCAATTATGAACAACGCTACCAGGTATTCATACTTAGTCGCAGTGTTCATCAAGGGCAGGCAATCCGCCTACCTGGCCCAACGATTATATATTTCCACAATGTATCCCTTTTAGTAGTGTCGGAGGATAAACTTAGACGGTTTATTTTACGGCTCATGGTCAGGACAGTACTTTAGTGGAGACCAATAAACAGTACGAGAATGTCTAGAAAACACATAAGGTTATAAAGACTTTTGCGCTGCCATGTATGTGCAGTTTATAGTTCATGTCATAAGGATATTAATTATGAGGCCAAATCATCTTCCAACTCGTCCGAAAGAGGAACAACCCCCAATGCTAAAAAGTAGAATGTCTTGGATAGTGGAAGGAGCAGCATTGGAGTAGCTCACTGAATGTTTTCCCTCTAGACATTTTGTCCGATCGGGTCAAGTAACAAGAGTCGGACTTAAGCAGATCGGGCGGAAGCATCGGCCGTCGGACATTGACTGAACCATGAACGCATACATCGGACCCTAACCAAGACCCCTCAATCATGTCTGGAATAGGATTGCGCCCGAAAATATTAATAAATAAAGAGACGAAATAAAAGCAAGCTGTTTCAGAGCCTTTATATTCTAAAAGCATCAATAACACCTTTTATTCCTTTCACCATGACCGCCCAACCTCGCATGAAGATCGCTCTGATCGGCCTAGGCCGTCTGGGTGCCATTCGCGCCCGAATTCTGGCCTTCCAGCAACCTCGCATTGAGCTTGTCGCTGCCTGCGATACAAAACCCGGGGCAGATGAGTGGGCAGCGACAAATCTGCCTTCGTCAGTCAAGTTCTTCGATGACCCGGAGGACTGCATGAAGAATAGCGGTGCCGAGGCTGTCTTGATCTCGACGGCCACTGCTACCCATGCCCCGTTAATCCTCAAAGCACTTGATTTAGGCCTGGTGAGCTTACAAGCAATTGTTCACTCATGTGAAATCGATGTCTAACCTGCGATCAGCATGTGATGTGTGAGAAGCCCATCTCGGTAGATGTCATCACTACTGAGGAGGTCGTCGCCAAAGCCGCTTCCAAGCCTCATCTTAAGTTCTTGGTGCCCTTCTGTCGACGGTGTGAGTCACGCCTTTGAATTTCCGTGCTAAAAGTGAAGGCCTATCGACTAATCCAGAACAGATGATGATTCGTATCGTCAGGCGAAGCAGATGGTCATGGATGGGTCACTCGGTGACATCCACGCGGTCGAGAGCTCTTGCATTGACCAGCAGGATCCTACAGGTGAGCTTTCTTTCAAACGATCACCGACAGTCTAGTGAGCTCTAACCGTCTTACATAGGCTTCTTTGTGAAATTTTCCGAGCAGTCTGGAGGTATCTTTGTTGATATGGGGGTCCACGATGTCAGTCATATTTCCATTATTACTCAGTCCCTGCAGGGCTCAGTTGCTCACACCGCACAGATCGACATTGGTAGATACTACCTGGATGTCAAGTCGGGCCTCACCAACCCCAAGAAACAGGTCAACAGAGTCATTGCCATGGGGCAACAGGCTGTGTATGACGAGCTTGCTAAGTATGGCGACTGCGACAACGGATGGGGTCTGGTAGAATTCGCCAACGGCAAGATCCTCACCTTCCACTTGGGCCGCACTCTCACCAACGGCTTCGAGGGGATGACTCGCGTGTGCGGGACTAAGGCCCACTCGGTCATCAATGCAAACTCCACTATCAATCGTGTTGAGATTCGTGATTCGCATGGTGTGCGTACGGCTACAACCCCAGATGCTTTCGTCCTCTACGATAAATCGTTCATCAAAGACTTGGAAGAGTTTGCAGCCGCGGTTCTTGACGGCGAGCCTCTCACTTGCGCCCCCGAGGATGCCTATGAGGCGGCTAAGATTGCCACCGCTCTACAGTACTCGTTCCGCAATGGCGTACCGGTATACTTTGACGACAATGGTCTCCCTATCATGGAAGTTGTGAAGGACAAGGCCTAGTGTTTTACATATAACTCCAGTCGGTAAAATAGACTAATAGTTTCATTGGTCATGTTTGTGCAAGCCTTACTTCTGCTGGCCATCAAAGCCCAGAGACAGAACTGTAGGTGTGATACATATGCATTCTTCCTTGCATTGGCAACTTCTTAAAGGTTACCACGAGGCCTTTGTAGACGGGACATTTCGCATTTCAAAGTTAGAGTAGACCTAACATCCCAGCAAATTTTAAGATGGTCTTAAAGTTGAAGGGGTGCATAAGCTTCTGGTCTTGTGAACAAATCTATAGGTGTGTAGCAGAACCCTGAGTGGCGGCATCGGGATGTTTAAAGGCCGTCGGCTGTAATTTCTGAAGCTTAAAAATATGATACTGCCTGAAGAATACCTTTTATCTATCATAGTAAGTCAAGAAAATACGAGCATCGTACCACACTTGTTGGGAACATATTTGTTTGGAACGAAATTTGACTCCACTACTAGAGCATGCCAGATGGTTGTAGTGCTCTGGCCTCCCGACGGAGGAAAGTTAAGAGAGACTCGGCTCCGAAGTCATCATCATATCTGCCTACTCCACTGGAATGCCTCCCAATATATCCTGCAGCAGCATTGGATCCCAAAAGTCTTGTAACTGTGTTGTATGTGTCAGTTCGAACAATGGGCGTACGCTGGGATAATGATGCTCACAAGTTCGTTTGTCGAGTCGGGGGTCACCATAGGAAGGGATGAGCCTGGGATTATGATATTATCTCCAATTCCCAGCTCACCTTGAGGGGCTCTGTGAATATGCCCATGCGGCGATGCGTTTGAGACATCAAAGCTCTCATGAGAATCGGTCGGCGTCTCAGCAAGCTGAATAGTGCGGATAGTCGGACGACCTTGACCAGCCCGTTCAATCAACCTGGTCCGCCAACCGAGCAGCTCGACATCCTCACTATCTTCTCTGTCTTCTCGATTAATTTCCCGCCTGTCCGGATCGCTCTGGCCTCGCTGCGAGTCAGCCTGTTGGGCGGCGGTAGACGCTGTGGCAATTTTGGACGATGCCCGAGCGCGAAGTTTCGAAAGCCACTGCAGGTTACGGAAGTATCTCGGAGTGTTGGCGCCGTGCTGAACCAAAGAAGTGAATAGATTGATCGCGGCATCAACCTGCGTAAGAGCAAAAGTAGCCATTGAGTTCTTGGGATCGCGCAACACCAACGTCCCTAAGCAGAGAGCCGAACCAAACACGTGATACTATTGTGCCATACACCATCAGATATTGTGGTCTCTTATTGACAAAGGAAATGGATTCTCCTACCCAGAAATTCCATTGTCTGGTGCTGACCGCGGGAAAGCGGGTATGAATGTCGTCAACAATAGCAATGATAATCTACCAATGTTAAGCAGAGATCATAATTGGACAGCCTAAAGGATGGCGTTACCCCGCAACGCTCGATCACTGTGAGAAATGAGGGCGCATATATGGATTTTGTACGTTCGTTGATGTCGTAGAGCGCCTTGGCATAATAAGGCCGATGTAGATTGATTATCGTCTCCGATATGTTAAGTGCAAGATTACTTTGCTGATTCGGTCAGCAGATGCACGAATGGACGGGATGGGCAGACAAACTTGGAAGGATATGGTCATTGACCTCCGGGATGGTTCAGGTGATGCTTCGATTGCCGCCTGGACGTGGGGATACCGAGAAGGCATGGACAGGAACGCTGCTCGACAACGAAGGGGGAAGGGAAGGTTGCGCTCAAAGTCCGCCCTCGGTAGGGTTAGCATGCGAATATATTGCAATTGTCGAACAGGAAGACATACAGCCTAATGTCTAGATCGGTGACAGCAGAGTACGGTGGTTTTCGTACTTTCATGGCCATATGGAGTATTCTTCAGCCTCTTTAGCCCCGAAGCAATAACAAACAAAGCAGGGTTGGGTAACAATGAAGTACACACTCGGAAGAAAGCTGAGATAGCTCGAATCGTAGTCTCGAATAGCTCTTCTCCTGGCTTACATGGAGCGGCTCGGCAGGGAATTCGACGTCGCAATGCTCAGGATTAATCGCGCACCTGACCGACATCAGAACTGCAATAAGCCTACAGGCGGTATCCATACGGCCTCGAAAAGCAATGAGCCTGAAAGGTATCGGCAGCATTCAGCTCCCAGAAGACCTTGCGTCTTTCCTCAATCACATCTTGAGAGAGGTTCCAGCGGGCACCGTCCCGGTGCATACCCATCTACAGATGGACTTGTTAGATGCTGTCGTCACTTCAAGGAGCCATGCTTACCGCTTGAACTAATCGCATGACCAGTCCCCACAGAGGCCAGGAATTGTCACCTCTTCCGCCTTTATCCAGTTGTCTACCCCAGATGTTAGCCTGAAGAGATTACGCAACGAAGGGGTTCCTATACAAATGCAGATGCGCCATCAAATGCTAACAAATATTAGTAGCTGATCGGGCGCGATTAAATGAAGACTTACTAAGGTCTGGAGACCGGCTACCATGTTATTTGAGAGGAAGCGTCCTTTGACCAGAGCCAGCTCCGAGAGGTGTAGCCAGTCTTCGGTAGATGGATCGTAGTTGGGCATCTCAATATTGAACATGGTGCCTTGAGCCAGGATGATAAAAACGAGTGCAATCTCCTGTGGATTGACTTGTGGGGATAAAGATATTCCACTTGAATTTGCGTAGACTCGGTCAAATGTCTTATCGAAAGTGGCTCTGGGAGCCACATCATGACTAAACCTTTGTCAGGGCCATCTTTCGTACTGGGTCTCCGAAACTCACTGCCAAGCACAGTAGCGATAGTACGACGCAACCAATGTCTCCGCCTCCTCTCTTGGCGGCAGGCGGGAGAGCAGTTCGCGAGTACTGATATGAGAGGCTGCAACGTTGAAAGGAAAGGCGATGGGAGCAGTACCGGGAGTTAACCGACCAGGCTGAGATGGAATCGGTTCTTGGATTATTTTGGGAGAAGGAGCGCGAGTAACCGGCGGACTGTCTGATATGTCTTGTGTTTCGGACTACCATTTATACTCTTAGCGGACTGAGTGCCGTTTCAGCAAGGAGACGTACTTCTTTCAACCATTCACTGCCCGCAGTCGGTCCCAAGTATTTTGACCGACCTCCCTTGCCCAACATCAATGTGCCGTAGGAGCCGCTCTGTTCACCCACCCCGAGAGGCTGTGCGGCGTTGTGGAGGCCACTATCCTTGCCTGAATCACCGTGGCCAGCCAGAAGATTTCGGCTTGTGGGCACCGAAGGAGAGTTCTGTAAGGAGTCTGACTGTAGCACATGGGCGAGGAGGGCGAGTTGTTCATCCCGTCTGCCGCTATGCTGCGGCGGCAGGTTCCGACCCGGATCGTCCGCGGAGCCCTGTGCAGCGACGATAGCTTGGCCATGATTGTGATGCTGGGAGGAGTCATGTTGGGGTAGCAATTCCCATCGTTGTCTGTGGTGAGGGCCAAATTCATGGGTCGCCGGTGAAAGGCGAGTAATTCCGTCCGGGGATTGCGAGGGCTGATCATGCCCGGCAGCCTGGTGCGGTCTTTGGTGCACCTCAGACTCTCTGCTATGATACTGACTCAGCTGGTGACAGACATGAACGCAGGGATAACGAGAGAAACACACACCGTGACGGTGTTTGGTCGGTTATCCCCGGATTACAGAACGGGGCCCGGCGTCGACGGACACAGTTGGAGCATGGCACTGCAATCTTCTTTCAGCCGGGAGAAACACTCCAGACGCCAGGTTAGCTTGTTTACTGACCCTGCCGGTCGCATTTCATTTTCAGCCGGCGACATTCTGACAGCCCTAGCGTTAGCCATTGTGTGACCGCTTCTGGATCAGCCCATACTGCAGGGATTGGATGGCACCAACCTGCGCAGCTGAGAGAGGGCCGTTGTCTCCTTTGTTTTTTGGGAGGCCCCTGCGTGTCCCCGGCCTCGTTATTCCGGCGCGGAGAACCAGCGCCTCTGCCGGATGCGTGGGAGAGGTCCGATCCTGACTGGTTGACCATCATGCCATAGGAATCGGACGATATGATGGAGAAGATTGGAGTGTATGGGTCAAAGAGTGCGTCTGGAGTCAATTCATCCAGAGACACAGGCAAAAGGTCGTCGGCATCGGGTGGACGGGCTTGATTATGTCCGGTCATGTGACCAGGACTCTATCCGACGCCCCAATCACCCGTTTATCTCCGGTCACCTGGATGGAAGCATGCTGCAGAGCTGTCTATTGAAAAAGGGCACGAGGGTAGCTGCAGCGACATGTAGAGAAAGATGGACAGGATGCTTATCTTGTCAACGTCTGGTACATCTCCAAGGTCCTCTTTACATCGATCGCAATGGCTGTCACCATGCATGATTCTGTCCTGGACAGCAGCAAAGCCAACATGACCGATATCAAGGCCGAAGCCGTGGTTAAGGAGCTGGAATGCCATCCCTCAAAGCCTCCAGTCGACGACAACTTTATGTACGACTTCAAATATAATCATGTCTTGCCCAGTTCAGATGTTTTGGGGATTGAAATTCCCACGGACTGCGATGCCCAAAGGGAAGCCGAAGACATCGTGGCGCGGCTGTCGCAGACCATGGGAGCTGGGGACGCTCAGGCATTTGCTGAGATGTTCCTTCCATATGGTGAGCTTTACTTTTACGAGCGCGTGCAGGCATTCCTTAACATGTCCTTCTCGGTACAGGCGTTTGGCGGGACAAGTTGTCCTTCACCTGGGATTACCGCACTTTCAATTTTCACTCGGCAATCTTCAAGGCTGCCACGGACCTTTTCCCTAAAACGAAGGCCACCAACTTCAAATTCCTTACCCCGGCTCCGACTATTTCCCGGCCCTATCTGGACTTTGCTCAGCTGCAATTCGTCGTGTCCTTTGAGACTGAAGTCGTGCTTTCTTCAGCCGTTATCAATGCGGTCTTCACTCAGGAGGGGTGGAAGATTTACACAATGCACACGGTTGCAGAGAAGCTGAAACCATTTCCCGAAGTTCCTCCTTCCGACGGGCATATGACGGGCCCCGTCAGCTGGGAGAAGCAAAGAGCTGCGGAAATCGACGCTGCCAACCCCGAGATCCTGATCATTGGTGGAGGCCAGAAGTTAGTCTGTTTCTTCCAGATCTCGTTTCACAAAGACTGACTCTTTTTGCTCTTAAATAGTGGTCTTGCGCTATCTGCCAGATGTAAGGCACTTGGTATGGATAGCCTCATCATTGAGCGCAGCGAAGAGATCGGCGACGTGTGGAAGAAGCGTTATGAGTACCTATCGCTACACTTCCCCCACTGGGCTGATGATTTACCTTACTTTCCGTACCCCAAGCTTTGGCCCACGTACACACCCGCTCAGAAGCAAGGAATGTACATGAAGTGGTATGCGGAGGCCTTGGAGTTAAATGTTTGGACCAAATCGGAGGTCGTGAAGGCAGAGCAAGACGACCAGCGTAACTGGACGGTCGTGATTAACAAAGGAGGCCACGAAACCAGACAATTGCACCCCAAGCAGGTCATCATGGCTACCTCCCTTTGCGGCGTTCCCATGACCCCGGATATTCCCGGGATGGCCGATTTCAAGGGTGGTGTTATCCGCCACTCAACGGCCCACGACAGTGCGCGTGAGTTTGTGGGTAAGAAGGTCTGTGTCGTTGGTACCTCATCCTCTGGCTTCGATACGGCCTTCGATTGTTCGCGCCGGGGCATCGATGTTACACTTCTTCAGCGGTCTCCAACCTACATCATGTCTCTGACCCATTCCGTCCCGCGCACAATCGGTAACTATGGTCCTGATGCCGAAGGCAACCGGCCTAGCCATGAGGAACAAGACCGTCTTTTCTTTGCCACCCCTACGGGGCCCGGAGAAGAACTCGCCAGGCGTAATGCTAAGGTGTTGGAAAACCTTGACCGGCCTCTTCTGGATGCACTCCATGCTCGTGGTCTCCGGACCTGGCGTGGTCAGCGCGGCACGGGCGGTTCCACCCTCGGCCAGACCCGCAACGGTGGCTTCTACTTCGATGCCGGTGCGTGTGAGCACATCATCAATGGCAAGATCAAGGTGGAGCCAGGATACATTGAGCGGTTCACGGAGGACAAGGTAATCCTCAACGATGGGCGTGAGCGCCAATTCGACCTGATTGTCTTCGCAACTGGCTTCTCCAACACCATTGACTCGATCCGTGCCACTCTAGGTGACAAGATCGCCGACCAGTGCGGTCCCATCTGGGGCATTGATGAGGAGGGTGAGTTCAAAACTGCGTACCGGGAGACTGGGGTGCCCAACCTCTGGCTCATGGTCGGCTATCTCCCCTACACGCGCTTCCATTCCAAACTGCTTGCTATGCGCATAAAGGCTCTGATGGAAGGTATATCTCCGGCTCCATACAAGGACTAAACCTTAGCTTCCCTCCACCCAAGGACCTCATAGACAATACAACTACAATAAATATGGCTTTCTGAAAGCGCCTGTAAGGTCATTTGCTTTGAAGATCATTGCGTGGGTAGAATCTTAATTAACCTCACCTCAAGGGAAGGGAAGATGTACGTCTCGTGCCCTGTCTAGCCTAAGTACCCGAATTCAACACATCCAACCTTTCTGATAACAACATTCCAAAGAATTTATTTTCCGGAACCATAATAAATTCTGATAAATGTTTCATCTGCTGCATGTAATCCAAGGTAAAATAGTAAAGTCGCATTATAACCGGGAGGCCTTTGTGAAACATCTGGCCAGAAGGACAAACCAAAGGTTCACGTGTAACTGGGGAACAATCGGAGAAAACAAGATTTATGGATAGTATAGGCCAAGGGCTCATCATTAAGCTAGACTCAGGTCTTCCGGCCCATAGTGGCACATTCGATGCTGAATATAGGAATATAGTATAGCCTTACTCATGAATGGCGGTCTTCATTGGAAAAGAATACTAGCTTCATAGAATTCGTGACAGAGTCTACTCAGCAGTTCACTTCCTTATTTTCATGAATTGAAACCTTCTATACTCATACAGAGCTATATGAGCTTTACTGCGACTTCACCGGACCGTACCAGTCCGCGAAGCCCAGATCAAATCCCCACAGCGGCGTATTCAAGCGTTTCGCCTTGCCCGCAGCCGCCATTCCGTCCAGCACATACAGATCCTCTTTAGATAGTGGAATAACCTCTCCGTTACTAGCAATGCGCTTCTCACTCACCGATTTCGGAAGAACAACCACGCCTTTGTTGACGTGGTAGCTGATGAGGATCGTGGCGGCGGAGACCCCATTCTTGTCCGCAATTTGTTGGATCTCAGGATCTGACATGATAGGAGCCCCTAGCAAAAGACATCTTACTAATTTGCACATGGCTTTTGTGGGACACAAGAATAATAGCTAGATGAATTACTCACCGGTAGAACCTAGAGGGGAATATGCTTCGAGGAGTATACCAAGCTTGTCGCAATACTCTCGGAGTTCATGTTGAGGGAGGAAAGGATGCAGCTCGACTTGGTTTACAGCCGGGACAACGGTCCATGTCTTGCGGAGCTCCTCCAAATAGGGAATGGACCAGTTGGCGAGCCCAATCGCCTTGACCATACCAGCTTTGTAAACCTCCTCCATCTGGCGCCAGGTCTCATTCTGATCCCATGATCGGTCCACCGAGCGGGTGCCATCCGGGTGTACCGGCAGAAGCTCGCTCGTCTCATTCTGCATGGAGAAGGTTAGTCGCGCAGGGCTCTGGGGCGGAATGCTGGGAATGTGAACTGCTCACAGGAACCAGCCGAACGGGCCAATGAATAAGCTGATGGAATACTTCGTCAGACCAGATGCTAGGCTGCATACAAAATGACAGTGCACTTACGTAAAGATCAAGATAGTCGGTACCCAGGCTACTCAGGGTCTTCTGTAGACCCTCCTTGACATTTGGGTGATGTGTGTTCCAAAGCTTACTGGTGATGAATATGTCCTTGCGGGGCACGCCGCTATCCTTAATTCCCTGGCCGACCTCGGTTGAAGGAGAGTCTGCCCGGTTCACCATTCCGCTAGGATTACCTCCGGTCGCTAAGCGGCGAAAAGCCAAAATTAAGCCCGATAGGACATCCGGAAGTCTATACTCACTGTTTTTCAAATACAATACTATGGACCAACACCGAAGAAAGGGTCACTGACACATCTGAACTATGCGATTGAGTGCCAATCATGCCGCTCGCACTGAACGCCCAGTCGTCCTTGATCCCATGCGAGCTCCCGGAGGAACACTCCCCTAGCCATACACAGTTGCAACATATTTGGGTTGTTTCTGGTCCTGCCGGGTGTGGGAAGACAACAATATGTGAATATTTGCGACACTCGCTGGGTGTACCGTTCCTCGAAGGAGATGATGTAGGTTGGAAACTGTCCATGAGGGATGGACTTTGAATCAGGATAGCCAATAAGGTGACTTTTGACACACATCAGTACCATCCTGAATCCAACAAAGATAAAATGAGGAACGGAGTACCTCTTGCGGATGAAGATCGCTGGGACTGGCTTATTGCTCTGCGCGAGGCCACCCTTGAGGCCCTGTCCCCTAGCCAACGCAATAACTTTCATCCCCCAAAATCGGTAATCGTTTCCTGTTCCGCCTTGAAAGAGAAGTACCGCGAGGTCATGCGCATCGCTGTGTACGGCTCGTCGCAGATCAAAATCCACTTTATTTACCTTAAGGTAAGTGAGGTGACACTTATGCAACGTGTGAATCTGCGAGAGGGCCACTACATGAAGAGCAATATGGTGCGTTCCCAGCTGCAAGCCCTGGAGGAGCCACAGAAGAGCGAGTGGGATGTCACTACCATCAATGTTGAAGGATCAGCGGAGCAGGTGCAGCGCCATGTGCTGTCTCTTGTATGCTCGGGTATTACCAAAGGCAGCCAATCTGTTTGAAACGTTGGTATGACGTTGGACATGAAAAGGAATGTGCTTGGATCTTTTCTTGTCTATTTTGAAATTCGCAACCGTAATACCTTTCGAATATCAACTCTTTTCCACTCATCAGACTCATAGCCTTGAAAAAGCTTGGTGTACATGAAAAATAGGTTGCAGAGGTTTTCGATCCAACATTTTAGCAACTTAAAGCCTAACATTGACATATGACAATACTGCACTCAAGGCATTGACAGTCCTTTCCTACTCCCTAAGGTTATATAGAGAAGGAAAATTTGACTCCTGAACTCAAATATATCTCTTCTGGGGAGGTCACTGCTGCAGGGGTTAGAATCATCTAGTGCTCTTCCTTCCATTCTATAAAGGTGATATGAAAAATTCAACTCAATGTCAAGTATACATGTCCATGGACTGTCGACGGTCTATGTATACCATCTTATAGCCAAATAGCATGCTTTATTCCGTTTTCTAGCCCCTCCTTCAGGGCGGCCATCAAAGTCCACTTGTCTCCCTTTTCCCCGTTGATTCCATAGACCTCCACGCCACCCCCTTCTTGTCCGACTACAACGACATACCTGCCGTCGTCACTGAGCCGCATGCCACGGATGACATCAACGCCTGTCCGTACGTGCTTGATGTCGTTGACCTTCCTGCCATCCTCGGAGAGCAGGATAATAGCGATCGCATCTCCCGGCGGTAGATCGCGAGGCACACTGCGGAGGTATGGTTCACGCTGCGCGATGTGCCTCTCCCAGCGATTGCTGGCATAGATAACGTTAGGGATGGAGGGATGAAGACCGATTTCGGCAGAGTCCATCATGCCTTGATGATCAGGGTGAACCTCCGGAGGGATTATACTCGGTGCGAAGCCACCAATCGGGGGTATGCCCTCTGCAGGGGCAGCTGATACGTCGAATGCGATGACAGTGTGCGAGAGCTCTCCGATAACGTACATTATCGTCTCTAGCATTTAAGGTCAGCTAGCTCCGGAACATGGGATCTCCGTGTTGAGGCGAGGAGTACATACCATTGGGAGTCAATACGGCATGTCGAGCGCCTGTTCCGGGAGGGCACTGTAGCCAGCCACAGACTTCAAGATGCTGAACGCCGTCGCGCCGAAGTATCCAAACCCTATCGGATCCCAGATCCGGGGCGTATAGTATGCCTCGGCTGTCTTCCAATATCTGATGCACATGGCATTGTTGCTGACGGGCCTTGTTAGGACCGTGTCCAATCGACTGATAGGGAGATTCCGGTAGAATCTCCGCTCGCGGAACATCTTGAAGCAGTATCTTGCCATTGCCTGTTATGGAAATGGGATAGAGGGCAACAGATCCCCCAAGATACTACATGGAGTGAAATGTTAGTAGATGTGTCGAAACGAGGACCTGATGTCGACTAACAGTGCCAAGAGCTAGTGCAGTATTATCACGCAACTTGGTGACTAGTAAGACCAAATTGTCACTAATAAGAACCGTATGGTAAACCGAGTGATGTATCTACCTACAATGACCAGGCGCTCCCAGAGTTGGCAACTGGCTGGTAATTGTGCAATCCTTTTTCAGGTGATCTATCTCGAAGGTATACAAAAGACCCGACTCGTTTCCCTCGGATAGGCCGACAAGTTTATCCAGGCCCCTTTGCGATGACGATAGCTCGACCCAGGAAGCATTGAAGGGGGCTGCATAATTAGCAAGGATGCTCAACTTTCCTCTCTTCTGGTCGAATTCGAGCGTGGTGAAGTCGGCTCTGTCGCCTGCTAATAGAAGTTTGTACTGCATAACGGCTCAAGGGGACACAGGGAACTGATAAGGTCCACCAGGGGTCATCAAAATGAGATAGTAGAAGCTCAGTTCCCCATGTACAATGGTATGGAGGCCTATACTTACGTTGACGGCCTAACATCACGTGAATCGGCCGAGGGGGTTGGAACCGGGGCGCATATCCGAGCCCCTTATTCTGCAGTGATTTAAGTCCGATGTCTGTCACCCGATTCCGTGCCATGTTAACAACTTTCCCGGGCCACGACGTGGAGAGACATGAACGGATGAGTGGAGGCCGGTGGTCGAAACGGCTTACACAGGCAGCCTCCCCCAGAAACAATACTACCCTCGAGACATGTGGGGACCCCGCAAAAGCCGTAGAATGGTCACAACGGTTACGTACTCCTAAATTCGCATGTCGTGACGTATGTACTATAGGAGCAACTGTTCGTTATAATGCCGGGCAAAAAAAGTTTTTGTTGCAACTAGTCTTATGAGAGGCCCAACGTGTGGTGCATTACTGATTCATTCCACCTGTCATTTGGTATCCGGGTTGACAAGCCTGGTTGCTGTTCGGTCCTGAATATAGCCGGGGTGTCGCACCAAGAAGGTCTGGGGCGAACATATATCTGATTCAATATAATCGTTGACCACGACCAATCTGAGAGCTCTAGATATATGATACACAAGCTATTGACATGGCCCATTTATGAAACGCCTCCTTTCCTCACTACACCCCAAGCGGTGTCTTCGGTGACTGAGAACATGTGGCTCTGGAAATCATCGTATTTTCAGCCATCTAGCAGAAATCATCAAGGCACTTCATTGTAGACAGAATGCGTATACTCCACACGTCTCCGGCCACCCAGCTTATGGAGAGACGAGTAAGTGCGGTATTCGCCCAATGACTGACCGACACGACACGGGACTAATAATCATGGTAAGTAGCCGGAGGTCAGGTCAAGAGAGATGTCCGATGCGCGTGTTATTTTCGTAATCCCTGTACGCCACTCTAGTAGATGTGATTGGTGCGCTTATGCCTTTTTGCCGTCTGGGGGGGTTGTTTAGAGCCGGCCGGGGTAACTCCAGTCAGATATACCCTGCCCCACGGGCTACTTAAGTGCTCAGTCCTGCCTCCTCAGTCAGGTAAATACATGGAGAGACGGTCAAGACTTATAACTCGCTCAAGTTTTTCAATGCATCAAAAGTCGAAAGAGGATGATACTACGGTGGAGCATGATGAGAGGGGCACCCTTGGTGTTGAAGCGCTGGATATGATGCCTTCATATGGACCGGATGGCGTCAGAGGGCTTTTCAGCTCGGGGTATGTTCTTGGAGCCGCCTGCCTTGCTTCTCTTGGGGGTTTCAGCTTTGGGTATGACCAGGGAGTTATATCAGTCATCAATGTCATGCCACAATTTCATGCGGCTATCCCGCAGGCGGAGAGTGAATTTGGCAAAGGGTTCATGACAGGCATGCTGCTCCTCGGGGCATTTGTCGGTTGTATCTTCATGCCTTATCTTGCCGACAAGGTCTCCAGGAAGTGGGCCCTGACGGTGGTCGTTATCATTTTCGACATCGGGGCCATTATCCAGACCTCGGCCCAAAATTACGGTATGCTGGTTGCTGGAAGGGCAATTGGTGGTATCGGGGTTGGTACACTGGCTATGGTAGAGATGGATCACCTGTCCCATGCAAGACAGCTCGCTAATATATCTGGCAATACCAGGGCGCACCACTTTACATCTCAGAAATTTCACCACCAAACCTGCGAGGAACCCTATTAGTGCTCGAATCCATTTGCCTCGTGTCCGGGTCAGTCATAGCATATTGGATAACGTTCGGCATGAGACTAGTAAATAGTGAAGCTTCATTCCGTGTGCCCTTTGGCTTGCAGATGGTCAGCGCAACTCTTGTTGGAATCGGTATCCATTTCTTCCCATACTCACCACGGTGGCTGGCGCTCGTTGATCGGCCAGAGGATTGTCTCAAGAGTCTGAGTCGGCTGCGCGGCCTTCCATTGAGCGATCAGAAAGTCCAGGCTGAGTTCAACGCAATAATCAGTGAGGTTAGAGCCCAGAAACTCATGGAAAAGCAACAACGCCCGGGAGTGACTGGCATCAAGCGAGAGGCCCTGATATGGATGGATCTATTCAAGCCGCAGACCTGGAAGAGGACAGCAGTCGGCGTGGGTGTAGGATTTTTCCAACAATTCTCGGGTGTAAATGCCTTCATATACTACGCGCCAACGCTCTTCACTTCAATCGGCCAGAAGGGCGAGATGTCCTTGATTTTGTCGGGTGTATTCAATTCCCTTCAGCTTCTCACCGTCCTAGTCTGTTTCTTCACCATCGACAAAGTTGGTCGGCGACCCCTGGCTATACTGGGAGGTTTCCTTATGGGAGCCTGCTATGTCGTCATTGCTGTTCTAATGGCTCTTTATGGGCCCAATTGGGCTAACCCATCGGCTGGTTGGGCCTGTGTGGCGATGGCCTTCCTGTACATTCTTGTTTACGGAAATACATACTCGCCTCTAGGCTGGGCCCTGCCCTCGGAGGTCTTCCCAAATGCACTCCGTTCCAAAGGGGTCGCGTTATCAACTTGCGTCAATTGGCTATCTAATTTCATCGTTGGAATCGTGACTCCGGCCATGATGGCTAATATTGGTTATGGCACATACGTCTTCTTTGCGGCATGCTGTTTTCTTGCAGGAACGTGGGCCTTTTTCTTGGTACCTGAGACGACCGGCAGGACCCTAGAGCAAATTGATGAGGTTTTTGGGAATGTTAGCAAAGAAGCAAACAACAAGATTACCGGAGAAACTACTTTGGAAGTGGTTTGAGAGGCAAACCGGCTCGACGTGTGACTAGCAATAGTGGGTCGTAGATCACGCGGGCTATGACTGATGTTCATGATAAAATATGCATAATGGCATAATTAGTTACGTCTAAATATTGCATTCGAGAACTTTTCTTGTTGCTTACCTGTGCGATTGTCCTGTTCAACAAGGTTTTGTGGTGCTCTCCTGAGTATCCCTATTTGATTTTGGGCCGAAAAGGAATTTTTACACCCTCATTCATACTCTCTCTTCTCCGTGTAATTTGCAGCCAATGAGGAAAACGGGACTTATGGTAAGCGGGCCTATAAGACAACATCGGGTAGTTTGCACAATGAGTAGAATGCTCGTCTTTCTGTAATTCGCAGTCTCAGGACGAAAGGAACCACCAAACGAGGAAAAGTGATACTAGCTACTGTCCGAGAGGTGATCACCAAAGTTAAGGATAACTATGTACTCCGTCCTCGAGGCCACAACCAACAATGACATGACTTGTGCAGGTATCTATTAGGTAATCATAGTGTGTTGGGGAGAAGATGATCTTATGTGTAATTATTCGGAACTCATTGTAAACAGACCCATCTTAGAAATCCGCCCTAGTTCGGGACAGAAATTAACCATTTAAAGGGCACCTAACACTCTTGATATGTCAGACGCCGTGCGAGAACGTGTATGACATACATATATTCTCATAAACATAGGTAATAAGTTGCAGACCGAAGTCATGCGTACCAGTGTGCCTGCATTGGCTCAATAATACTGGGAAATTATACGGAAAGATTGCAATACTCGGTACAGTAGAGCCTTGGGTGGCACAGGGAAATAATTGGTTTTCTTCACCTGAAACGGATAAAGGGATCTAAGACATTTGATCCTAAAGGTGATTTCTTGGCTAGGCTGAGGACTTGAACCATCAACGCGCGAAGAATTTACCACTGCTAAAGTTTAAATGAGAACATACCACTCTGATCGACGCCACGCTCGATAACTTATATAGTAAGGGTCAGATATCCGCTCGCCATCTTACGCGACGGATGTCAAGAAGATCCCTCGAAGGAGTACATTTTCTCGTCACGCAGCAACCCTCCGCGCCTAGCCCGACTCCGCGACAGTTGCACTTCTTTCAGGGCTTTGTTGAGATGATGGCGAGTCAGGGATCACATACTTCTCTTTGCTGTAATGCCGAACCAGCCATGTAACATCCGACAGTGAGATAGCCAGTTGTTCTGCTATAACGCTGATGCTTGCAGTGTCCATACAATGAAACCTCGTTTGGACTTTGGCAAGTAGATGCATCTCATCCACCCGGAGTTGTAGGATGCGAACCACAGAGCGACAGAGGGATAGAAAGTGCTTTGTAAGAAGCACCTTCACCATTTCCCCATCCTGCTCCGACACTCTCCAATCGCCAAAGTGGACGGGGGGCAGCTGGGGGGGCTCGGGCTGCTTGCTGTAGCCCATATAAACCCAGCTGAAAATTGTCTGGAGCGCCGTCATGACTAGTCGCAATACTGTGCTGTCAAGTCGACACAGTACACAATGCAGGATGCCGTCAGCATAGCCTATGAACGTCGAAGCCATTGACAGAACTTGATCGAAAGGTATGGCAAGGTGGTTGCGTTCCGTGGAATGGAGGAGATAGAGTTGTTCTGTTAACAGCCGGAGGCAGGAACATGACGTCTCCCCTTTGCATTGGAATGGGCCGGGATTTTCAAAGAGAAGGGATGAAGCGATAGAAGTGCCGGTGGGGGCCTTGTTGGGGGGGTAAGAAGCCGGGATGTGGCTGGGGGTTGCAGCATTCGGCTTCTGTGTAACCGCACGGGGTTGTATGTCAACTCTATATATGTTGCCGTTGATAGTAGTATCAATTGGGGACATGAGCCTTGCGTCTGAATGGTCATGTGTGGATTCGAACGCGATAATTCCATTGGACTGCCCGTTTTCGGTTCCTGAAGTCGGGTTGTCGTACGTCAGTCCTAATCGACAGGAACCTGTGGCGATTCTGCCCTTCACCGCGAGAGATACATACCGTGTTCCAAAGTTGGGTAGGTGTTTTCAAGCTGAAGAACTGTCATTTCTGTGTGACTGGAAACCCCAGATTGCAAGAAACTGCGAACTCACCTGACACAGGCCCCCGTTAGGTGGAGGAGGATACACTGTAGCATCGAGATCGAAAAAAGGATGTATCCAGGGACATTCGAGATCGGCCTCCAAAGGTTGATCGTTTGAGAAGGATCTTGAAGGGTTGTCGATAATCGTTGGGGAAAGGTTATTCGGAGCTGGCAATGGAGATGGTGGCAGTGTGTCCGGAGTCCTCGCTGGCCCCTGCCGCCCACCATTGGATGCGCTCAGCCTAGCCAGTGTCCTCTTGTTCCGGCTGCCCTTAGGTTTGCCAAGCTTTTGAGTGTAGCTGTATTGGCACGGGACATTACTATCGCTCGATTGTTTAGAAAGGGGACTAGGGTGGACGATGTCGCTTTTGGTGCTGGGGATTCACGCACGCGTTCTCGCACTTCTTACAAGGGCTACCGCCTGTGCATCGTATTTTTGCCCTGTGACAGGCATCACAGGCTAGACGCAGCCTCCTGGAGCGCATTGCCCCACGTGAATCAAGATCTGGATTGTCGGACATATTCAGCAGCACACGGTCTTGCAACAAAGGAACCCAATGGTCGTTTATATGTACGCACCTTCCAACCAACCTGGCACTAGTCGGCTTACCGTCGACGGCAGAAAACCTGTCTCACCTTGTAGATAAGATGTGCTGGCCGCACGCAGCCTTGAGTGAAGAAGGGGGATCGTGGAATGTTGCATCGCTCGTTTGCAATGGGCAGGTATTGGCCACCTGTGAAGCCATGTCCTCCCAGGTGCCACCCTATGACCGTACTAACACAGCGCAGTGACTTAGGGCCTGGTAAGCCCACCCTCCAATCACAGATGGAGAGGGCTTCTGGCCAGGATCTGGTCAAACTTCCGTCTACCCAAAAGGGCACTATCCGGACCAGCGGATGGAGGAAAGGGCGGGGTGCTATGGTGCATTGAGCAACAGCACAGCTGGAAGAGTGGAGATTGGTGGCAACGCGGCGCTAGTAAAGGACACCATCCGGATCGAGATCTATGATCGATTTTAGGCTGTCGGGCAGGGGGTTTCTGGTCGTGATCTATCCAGGAAGCTAAGGGGGTTTGTTCCAAAATGGTAGGCTTCGGGGTGTGGTGGTGCCGATCTCGACAGAAACAACCCCATAGTTACCATTTGTCGATCGCCAATTGTTCGTACCTTAGCGGGGGTAGTCGAACTGGGGCCATGGAAAGGATCATCCCTGTGACTGCTGCAGAGCTATCACGGACTATGCATCGGAGTCAATATTGGCCGTCGGTGCAGATTCTCGTCATGTTTAGTGGATAGTGGTGACCATCTTTACAAGTCTTCACCCTCGCCGGTCGCAGGGGATTCGTCAGCGGCGAGGTTTAGTGCAGAGAACTATTTGATCAATACATCCAATGGAAACTTCTTCGTCCCTCCGACAGGCCCCAGCCACCGGAAGTTTTCTCCGGGGGCCGATGGCAAATACACGGCCTGCCACCCATTTCGGTTCCATTAGATGTCGCCTATGGTCGACAGAGAACTAGATAACAAATTGGTCCCAGTTCTCTGCCACAGCCCATGGTGGGATCACGGACAGCTATGCCATAGTATGATTAGTTGTTTCACTGATGACCAAGAATCTTACGGAACCACACTGACCGCCGTTTAATCTGGTTCTAGGATAAAGTAAATGGTATTGTCCACTATTGAATGGAGATCCGTGAACACCCCCGCCGACGGGCCCTGTCGCATATACTTTCGGTGAAAGTTGGGATTGGAAAAGGCCTTACGTGGTCGTCTGTGCGCCTTTATGCACAATTTGAATATATGGCTATTTTTCTGTCGTGCTCACAAGTCTACTGGCCTGACGAAGGTGACTCCATCATTCGCGTCCCAAGTACCAAGCCACCATCCAGTCCTCCCGTGCTATTCTGCGCATCAAGCCTGCTCCTATTTCGAAGGTAGCACCTTAAAAGGTATACAATATCCCCAATCAGCAGAGCTGACGCTCTCTGGCAAGTTCGACACACGGGGGATTGGGATTGCATATCGGCTGTATCGGGACTACATGCTGCATCTACGATGCCTCGACGGAGGTAGGCCCGTTGGCCGCCATGCGAGCGTTAAGGGCCAGGCGAAGGTGATCAGCTACATGCAGTAGCGACAGGCTTTGCAGGAGCAAAAAGACACTGACATCCACATCGAGCTGTTGCCGAATCCAGTTTCGGACCTCCATGGCCACAAGAGAGTCGACCCCTAGAGCAGGAAGGGAATCATGGGCACTGATGCTCTGAGCATCCCGCAGGAGAAAGTTTGCTAGCGCCAAGCCCAATGACTGCGCAATCCTTGTTGTGGCTTCTTCTTCTTCCAGGATCTCGGGTCGAGAGCCACATGCAGCAAGGAATCCCCGGAGGCTGTTTTGGTCTGAGGTTCCAGCCGGGGATACCTCGCTGCCCCCATGTATATTATGATAGATGCTCATCCGAATGTCGTTCTTCCAGGCTACTCGGCTGGAGCGGGTCGATATGGGAACGGTAGTGTGTACACCGAGTAGAATCTGACTGGCATTGCAGTACGCCTCAGCCTGGGCTCCGGTGGGTCTAGGAGCTGATCGTGCGATGGCGAGAACCATTGCATCCAGAAGATCCTGCTCCTTCAAGATATGCATACCACTCTTCGCGAAGCGGTCGAATAGAGCCTCATTCTGTGATACAAAACCCACCTCACCCATAACGCCGACATCTATCACCGATGCTGGCAGGCCCTTTCCATGTCGATATTGCACAAAAGCATCAAGAAAGGAGTTGGCGGCCGCATAGTTTGCCTGTCCCCATTGACCAGCAATCCCACTATACGAAGAGAATAGAATGAAGAAGTCCAGGTCAGCAGAGGTGGCATGGTGCAAATTCCAGGTCCCCTGAACCTTGGGTTCCACCACGCTAGTCCAGTCGGAGAAGTTCATGTCCGCCAGTGATACATCCTAGCGAATGGAGTCAGAGCTAGTCGGCTTCTCATAAATATCGAGAGTCACATACCTTTAAGATCATCGACATATTTATGACGCCAGCCACTGGCATAGTCGCTGCATTAACTGCATTATGGACATCATCTGTCTCAGATACGCTGCCTGTAATCAATTGGACCTCACAACCCTGGGATCGAAGCTCAGCTGCAAACTGGACAGTCTCAGGAAGCTGGCCGGCAGAGCGGGAGAGGAAGATGAGATGTCGGGCCCCGAGCTCGACCATCCAGGAAGCTACCGCGCGGCCCAGCCCCCCTAGCCCACCCACAAGAAGGTAGCTGCGGTCAGGCCGCAGAGTGATGGAGGGTTTCCCAGGCACTGATCCAAGATCAATGGGGTCATCAGGCATAGTAATAATAATTTTCCCAATGTGTCGACCTGCCTGCATGAATCTGAAGGCATCTTGGATTCGGTTGGCCGGGAAGATGTTGGCCGGGGCATCTAAGGAGATGGCCCCAGACCGTATCCAGTCCGCACAACGCTCTAGGAGCCTAGTAAACTTGTCAGCAGCAGCGCACGGTGCTTTGGAAATGGTATACTTACTCAGCGGCTTGCCTGGGCCTTTGTTGAGATAGCTGCCAGAGGTCAAGACCAACAAATGTTCGATTGGCTTCGAAGGCCTCCATGGAAAGCTTTGCACGGCGGCGGAAGTCTCGTTTGCCGATCTCGACCATGGTCCCAAACTCTGCGACACATTTCCATGAGGCCAACAATAGTTCCCCGGACAAGGAATTGAGCACCACATCAACACCACGATTTCTGGTGGCTATCATGATGTCCCGCTGGAAGGATGCATCTCGGGAATGAAAGATGTTCTCGCGCGGGATTTGATAATGGTCGAACAGATACTGTGCCTTCTCCTCATTCCCCACGGTGCAGTATATCTGTGTCCTTTAGCGATGCTCCTGCCATGAGACTGATGGCACGTACCTGTGCTCCTATCATCTGGGCGATTTGAATCGCAGCCAAATCGACTCCACCGCACGCAGAATGGATCAAAACGGACTGAGAATTGTAATCGTCAGGGAGTCTGCAGGTGTCTTGTTGGGAAATGAACGTACCTGACCCTTGCTCAATCTTGCCTTATCCACCAGAGCCATAGCAGCTGTAGTGAATACACAAGGCAGCGATGCCGCCATCTCAAAAGACATCGTCCCGTCCATTCGGACGCAGATAGCCTCTGGTAAACTTACATGGGTCGCGGAAGCACCCACTAGACATATACATTACATGGTCACCGACAGAGAGAGTTTCGACCTGGGCACCGACGGCTCGTATAGTGCCAGCGCCTTCAAGTCCCACCTCTCTAGCACTGTTGTCAAGCACCCCCAGACCGATCAGCACATCCTGTATGAGATGTCAGCAATTGGGCCACTTGGACCTCCAGGGGGGCAAGCGGCGTACACGAAAGTTTAAGCCGACTGCTTTGGTCTCAACGAGGACCTCGTCGTCTGCCAAGCTGCCAATCTCGTTCTCCTTCCAGCCTACGGTGTGTAGCAAGCCCGGCGTCTCAATAGCGAGCTGTTTCCGCGTTGAGGGGGCCGAGGTGCGAAGATGCGAAAAGGCCTCGGAGATATTAGTCCAATGTGCACGGGGCACCAAAACCTCCCCGTCAACGATAGCATATTCCCAATCCGGATTCATGAAATCAGGCCCAAGGTCAGAAAGGGGACTACGGAGAAAGATTCTGATCGTCAAATATGCTGCAGTCGAGCTCGGGGTCACGTTGTCCACCTCCACCGTCATCAGCCTAGCCGACAACTCATTACGGGCGGTGCGCGCCAGTCCTAGAATCATGGAAGCTCTGGGATCTTTGCATTTCACCTGTGACGCACTGGTGACCCACAGAATCTTCTTCTTGAGTGTTTGTAAGTATCCCAGTATTACCTTGAACGTTGTCTCTGACATGCCGTGGATTGTAGGCTCTTGCAGGTCTAGCACAGATATTACATCCTGCGTGGGGGGCAGAGGCTCGCCTAGGGTGCAGATGTCCACGGAAAACTCTAATTCATGGAGGAGCTGAATAAGAGCTTCCACGTATGTTTCTGTAGGGGTGTAACACAACAGAGTCACCCGAGAGGGAATTGTTCGCGGACGGGCCGTTGAAACGATCATGCCTGCATTGCTATGATATGGAACAACCCCATCAAGCACAACGGCATCGGGCTCCTCAAAGCCTGCAGCAATTAGTTCCTGGGTCCATCGGTCCGCTGAAACATATGGCTGATCGAGGCGATTGTCCGCCCGTCCAAGCCACCACCCAGGTAAATATCCCTATATATCCCTGCTGTTAGCTATCGAGACATATTGACACCGGTGGAACGAGGGATCTGCAGGCTGGAAAGTTGGGAGGACAGCTACCATAACATAATTGTAAAATTTGGCCTCTGCCCATTGTTAGCTCTCAAGTCACACTACAGTGTGCGGTCCGGAAGGTCTTACTCACCAGGACAGAGCTCATGCAAGAAAAGACGGCCTCGGGGGCTCAGCAAACTGCGGAGGTGTCGAAGAGATGTCTGCAAACATGGCGTGGCATGCACGACCTAACTTTGGTAAACACTCATACCCGACTTAACATAGCTACTGAGTGTTGACAGCACTTACATTACTAGCAACGATTAAGTCGTACTGCCCCAGCTCAAGGCCCTGCGTTGCAGGGTCTTGCGCGATATCATAGGCAACGTATAGCATGCCCTCGCGGTCGGCAAACTGCTCCTGTGCTGTCGCTAAGGATTCCGGTGAAACATCGCTATAGGTATAGCTACTGTATAATCGCTCGCCATTAGACGAGGTAAGTGCCTGGAGGATCTTCCGGGTCGTTCCGCCTGTCCCAGCGCCGACCTCCAGGACACGCATGACGGGGTTGCTATGACCTAAGAGCGCCACCGCATCTGCGTATTCTAAAGAGTCCGTGATAGCACAAAACTCCTCAAAGATTTGGTTTTGCCGGAGGACCTGTAGCGGATGGGCTTCACCGGTGAAGATTGTTGGAGCGGCCATGAAAAGGCGATGTACCGCGGTGGCGAAGACTGCATATGGCGAGGCCTTCATTTGGGCCACTAGGGCATCCACGCGAGCCAGACGATTGGCACGGCTCATTCTTTCGAGTTCGAGATCTGCAGGCACCAAAATGTTCTTCCCTCTCCTGTATCGGTCTAGCTGAGTCTTTTGCCAGGCAAAGAACACCCGGAGATGCTCGGGGGTCTGCTCGTCGACCTGTAGCTGGCACCGATGCTCCAGCATACACAAAAGTACAAGTTCCTCCAGTAGAGCCCATTCGGAAGGGCATTGCCTACTGGGGTACATCAATTTGGCTAAATCAGCGAAGTCGGCGTCTCGTTTCCACTCCAACTGTGTTATCAGCGGTACATCTTCCGAGACAGGACTCGCTGCAGTGAGGGCAGAGGCCTTGAACCCTTTCACGGAGAGGACAAGCTCGCCTGCTGATTGGGCAACAAGCTCGCCAACGTATGATCCTCCCTCAGATGTAGGGATATATGAAATCACCTCTACACTACCCTTGGTGGGAATAATGACCATCTCTTCGATGAAGGTTGGGACGGCGGGATGACGGCATTTCCGTGCTTGGCCGCGACAGACAGACACGGTGATTAACTGGAAGCACTGGTCGATCAGTCCGGGATGGACCGCATAATGTGCACTTCCGTGGATTTTCTGCAACGGGACGGTCGCAGTAGCTCTGTTGTCCACTGTCGCAGCTGAGATGGATTGCAGACCACGGAATGCCCCCGTGTAATCCAAGCCCACCTGACGTAGGACATTATACCAAGTTCTTTGATCAACTGGACGCGGCAGTGGTACCGCTAACATATCCGCGTTCCTAGATACAGATTCATCCACGGACGCTCTAGCCTCACCATAGCAGTTTCGCACCCAGCGAGTTCCATCAAAGGAGCTAATGCTGAATGAATACCATGGAGACGCCTCAGATGAGTCCAGTGATATCGGGCGGAGACTTGTCAGGATCTCTGTCGACCTTTCCGTCTGCAACGTCAATGCTGTACTGATGCTGATGTTTCTAAGCGAGTAAGCTGGTTCGCCTTCTAATTGAAGCAGAGCCTCCCCGATCATAGAAACATAACCTGCCGCAGGAAACACCGTGTGATCACTGACGCGATGGCCTTCCAGCCAAGGAATGTGCTCCAAGGCCAGTACATTCCTCCATGACGGCTCATGGCCCATTTCAATCACCCGGCTTCCCAGCAGTTCGTGCGGCGGATATGCTCGAAAGCGCCAGTCTCGCGCAAGGCGTGGCTCAGCCCAGTGGGACACGTCTTTCTGCCAGGCATAACGGGGCAGGTCCTTGACACACTGACCCGGGGGGCAGACCATTGCGAGATCAAGGGAAACATTATGCTGAAACAGCGTGCCTGCACATTGCAGGAGGCTTTCCTGGCATTGTTGGAGAGTTCCCACGTGCCCGACGTCGGGTCGTTGGACGTCGTGAAGGATCTGTCGGATAGGGCCTTTGAGCGCAGGGTGCGGTCCAATTTCGACAAAAATAAGCTTATCAGAGTAGTCCCGTAGGACGGAGCGGAGGCAGGCGTTGAATAGCACCGGGCTCTCCATATTCTGACGCCAGTAAGTGGCGCCCAAGCCATCTCCCGCTAACCTGTCTCCCGTGACCGTCGAGTAAAAGGGGACCTCGGGGCACCTGCTTTGAAGAAATGGCTGGAGATGCTCTTCGTAGTGAGGTCCATACTCCTGCATATGGTCTATCATTAGGTGAGCATCTAGTTAGACATGGTAGTCAGGGATTCCAGGTACACTCACGAGAATGGAAAGCCTTCTCCACGCGTAGGAAGCGTGCGAAAGTCCCTGGTTGCTCCTCTTGGATAAGACGCACAACCTCCTCGACCCTTTCGGTGTCCCCGGAGATCGTCACGCTCTGATGACTGTTTTCGCAAGCAATCACGACTCCTTGTTGGAGTAGGGGCCGCACTTCTTTGGGACCAAGGCCGATGGCCGCCATGCTTCCTTTGCGGGAGGAGGTCTCATGGCTCGCGCCTCGGAAGGTGGCTGCAGCCATCGCCTCCTCGGCAGTGATGGCACCGGAGGCATATGCCGCTGCCATCTCCCCCGATGAGTGACCCAGCACAGCCGTGGGGACGATGCCCCAGGACCGCAGCACATCAATAAGCCCAATCTGGAGGGCAATGGACAGGGGGTGGCCCATGACGGCTTCGTGGATTCGACTGATCGTATCTGGCTTGCGTAGCTCAGCTGAATCTAGCATCAGCCATTCATCCAAATTTGACCTTGGAGCATACTTCTCACCTTCGATGGTCCATGGCGGTGGACTGGGTAGTGTGCGTAGAAAACGGTCCAACTTCTGAATTGTGTCTCGAAAGGTGGCATTTACCTCCAGAAGCTCTGCCCCCATCTGCGGCCATTGTGCTCCCTGACCCGTGAATACCCACACAATGCGTGGAGGTAAACTGGCAGCTTCCACTGTCGAAACATTCCAGGACCTTTGGTCGCCTGTAACCGCATAAGCGCGATAGGTGTGATGGGGCCGGCGATTGGCGAGCGTGTATGCCACATCCTGCAAGGGGGCATGACCTTCCTCAACGTACGCTTGATGTGCGGCGATGGAAGCCTGCAGGGAGACTGCGCTGTGGGCGGAGAAGAGCAGCAAATTGGCGTTCTCTTCCCCAACAACAGGGTTGGGGCGTGACATCTGATCGACAATCCCGCATTGGCGGGGGGATTCAAGTATAACCTGTGGATATGAGGAGACATTCGCTTGCAGATAAGAGAAACAAGGTCTCCTACATGGGCATTGACACCGCCGATTCCGAAAGAGTTGACGCTGACTCGCTCGGCACGGTCCGCAGGCCATGGCTCAACCTCCACAGGGACGTGCAGTTTGCCTGTCTTAAAAGGGACTGACAGCAGGCCACGAGTCAGACACATACTGGATAATGAAGCTGGAGGAACACTCACTATCGGGGTTTGGTTCGGAAAAGTGGATATTAGGCGGCACTTGACGGTGTTCCAGTGCCAAAACTCCTTTTATGAGACTCGTCAAGCCGGCCGCCCCCTCGGAGTGGCCGACATTGGGTTTGACCTAGTCCACACAAATCTTAATCAGTCTCCGACTGGTGCCTTTGGAATGCGGAAAGGTCCGTCCATACCGAGGTAATGATTATACCAGTCTCGCCAAAGCACTTGGCCACGGCGGTGGTCTCGAGAGGATCTCCCACGGAGGTGCCGGTACCATGGCATTCGATCATGGCCGTCTGGCCGAAGTCAGTAATACCGGCCATCGCATAAGCACGGCGCATCAGTGCCTCTTGCGCGGTTGGGCTCGGGGTGAGCATTCCCTGGGTCTGTCCGTCACAGTTAACGCTCGTACCTCGGATGACTGCCCTAATGGGATCTCCGCCCTGTATGGCCTGTCGTAAGGTCTTGATGTAGATAGCGTTGATTGCTTCACCACGCCCGTAACCATCGGCAGATGCATCAAATGTCTTGCATGTTCCAGTCGGAGATAGCACACCCTGATCACTAAGTGCCAGGCTCATGGTAGGCGAAAAGATCAAGCTTGTTCCACCAACCAATGCACCGTCACAGTCACCGTCGCGCAGCGCCTTACAGGCGAGATCAAGGCATACCAATGATGAGGAGCATCCAGTCTTGATGGTCATGCTTGGTAGGCATTAGTTTCGTACTTTAGTTGATTGATAGTGTGACAAAAAGGATTGTACCTACCTAGGGCCGCGGAGATCAAACTCATACGAAATACGATTCCCCAGCACAAAGTCATCATAGCCCGTAACGCGATAGGCACCCATATGCTGTGTCTCCTTAGCATTCAAGTCCAACCAGTCCTGGCCAAACACGCCGACGTAGCAGCCGATATTTCGACCCCGCCACAGGGCGCATCCCGCATTCTCCAGGCACTCATACGAGACTTCGAGGAGCTGGCGCTGCTGCGGGTCCAGCCGTTCCAGCTCTTTCTTGGGGCTCGAAAACACATTGCTATCGAATTGGCGGACATCAACGTCGTCTAAAAAGTACCCCTGCCGCATGCGCACCGTTCCCGGTTTGCCATGCGGATCGTGGAAGGCGCCCAGGTGATACCTGTCCTTCGGCACGTCACAGAGCCCACTTCGCTTCTCAATTAGCATCCGCCAAAAGGATTCGCTGTCATTTACTCTGCCAGGCAGCCGCATGGCCATGCCCACGATGGCAATAGGCTCGTGCAAGCGTGAAGCATGGTTCTGTTCATCAACCGTGATCCCCATTACGTCGTACTCGAAATTGTGGCTGTTCAGTGAAGATTGAATGAAACTACTAAGTGAAGATTGATTATTCGCTCTGTTCATAAAGTGATGGGGTTGTGAACTTGATGTAATAAAGCATGAAGATAGTGCGAGAGGAGGCACGGGCCATACCTATTGAGTCCTGTTGCAATTTGGAACTGGTCAGGGTTGCCATATAGCAACCGGGTTCTGTTCTTGGTCCTGCAGACCAGCACAATTATGGGCCGAATGTCACGTCGGATAGACCGTCATCACTTCAATAACGCCGATTATGTCTGACTTACATCGGGATAGTCAGGATAGTCACCGACCTTCACTCCGCAGAGGATATACGCCGACCCAGTGGATGCAAACCGCCTCGGTGCATAATCCAGGTTGCCTGTGACCGCAAATTAACTTCTTGTCCCATTCACAGCTCAATTCTGGTCTCCCGCTGCAAATTACTAGGACGAAGTAACTTCCACAGCCAATCTACACCAGCCCAAATTAGGTGAAGGGGCCGCCAGAACTTTACTTTGTCTTTATTCAACTTCTCACTGAAGCATACTGAGCGTCACCAAGACAGGTGACCCCAGACACCAAGCACCCAGTTTCGCCAAACATGATGTTCAAGCTGTTTACTGGCGTAGGTGAAGCAGGAAATGTAGGTATTGCGTTGCTGGTTGGCTTCATATTACTTGTAAGTGCATCTACCAACCCCAACTCAACTCCTTCAAGACCGACGCCAATCTAACGGTCATCGGGGAGGTCAGGTTCTAACACGGACACTGTATCTGGGCGTCTTCCATCCTCTGGCCAGATACCCCGGCCCTCTGCTTGCGCGGTTCAGCAATCTATATTCCGCGTATCATGCGTGGAAAGGGGACATTCATATTGACATCTACCGTTGCCACGAGCGATATGGTAATTCTCCCTATACCACAGGATGTGCACTTCAGCTCCGCCTAAGATGACAACAGGGGACCATGTGCGGTATGCGCCCAACCGGCTACTAATTAACACGGCAGGGGCTGTCCAAGACATATACGGTCATCGCGCGCCTGTCAAGAAATACGTGAACTACCGGGTGCTCGCGCAGCAGGCACCTAATACCCTCACGATGCAAGATAAGATGCAGCATAGCCGCCGACGCCGGGTGCTGAGCCAGGGATTCTCCGCCCGCAGTCTTGAATCGTGGCAGCCCAGGATCGTCTCTCAGCTTGATCGGCTATCCCAGGTCATACGCGCATGCTTGATCACGACGCCGTCGTCAATGGCGAATGGATGGACGACGCCTCTTGACATGGCACGCAACTGCAAGTCTCCTGTTAACCCTGAGATAAGATAGTGTAGCTAACAGTCGTCATAGTTGACCGCCTCGCTTTCGATACGATGACCTCGGTTTCTTTCGACTCAGACTTCGACACTCTCCGATCGTCGAAATATCGCTATGTGATTGAGGCAATCGCCGCGTCGAACATTCGACTGAGCGTGCTTCTGCAAGCGCAGGAACTGGCGACAGCTAACCTGGACGGCCAATTATTTCCCTCGTCCATCGCTGGGCGCAGGCAATTTGTTCGATTCATCCGAGAACTGCTGGGGACCCGGCTGCGTGCCCTTGACAAGGGTGGGGACCTATTTGCCTTCTTACAGCAATGCAAGGACCCTGCCACAGGAGAGGGTCTGGGCGTGACGGAATTGAGCACGGAGACTGCCACCTTTATCATTGCCGGTCGGTGACCCTCGGCCACCCTTTGCTATCGCGGGTCAGTACTACCATGCTGACGAAAAGTCAGGATCTGATACGTCATCAACCACCATGGCTGCTGTATGCCACTACGTAACCGGCTCTTCTGAATGTCATCGCCGGGTAACAGACGAGGTACGGTCGGCATTTGCCTCGCTGAGGGATATCCGCCTGGGACCAGCTTTGAATTCGTGTGTATTTCTGCGGGCCTGCGTTGATGAAGCCTTACGCCTCTCGCCGCCAGCAGCCAGTGCTCTATGGCGGGAAGTTGAGGACGGAGGCGCCTCTATCGATGGACACTGGCTTCCTCCGGGCTGTGAGGTCGGGGTAGGAATCTACAGCATTCACCACCGCGTCACCGAGTGGCCAAAGCCCTTTCGGTTCAATCCCGACCGGTGGCTGAAGAGATCGGGAACTCAGGAAGTCGACGGCCGCGCGTACATGCCCTTCTCGATCGGAGCCCGGAGCTGTATCGGTAAACCGTTGGCGCTGGCGCAGGTGATGCTCACCATGGCCCGTCTATTCTGGGAATTTGACATGCGGAGGGTGGATCGAGATGACAGCGAAGCCAAAGATGTTGAGTATGTTGAGTATGTGGTGGCGGATCATGTTACGGCCGGCGGTCAGGGTCCCATGGTGTCTTTCCGACCGCGGATTTAACACAGACCGGCGGTTATGCGATGGTGCTCTAATTGTCGATTTAGATCTGCTTCCACACAACTTAAAACGGTTTTGTTTCCATTGCCCAATAAATCGGTGTTCATCTACAATAGTACTATTGTGGACTAGTAGTAATATCCCGACCGACACTTCGGTACTCCTACTACTTACCACTCGTCCTAGTACGATTCGGAAAATATATATTGTTAAAGGAGAGTTGGGATGTATCCGCCTACGACTCATCTACATCCGTGCTCGGTCGCAGTAGTATTACCATTGTTATTCGACTTGACAATTTTCTTCGAATTGTCGGGTTCAATAAATTAATTAGGACCACAAACAACACACTGGTGGTCCGTGAAAACTCAAGAAGGAAAACGAAGCTACTTATGCTGCGAAGCCCGTTCAGGGGCAGTCTATCCAGCGCAGCCCACGGTCGGCAGCTCGGCAAAGCAGTCGGTTGTTGACTTGAGTTGTTGGCACCCTTTACTGAGTCTTCATACACAAGGTTCAATATCCATACTTGGGACAAGGATAAGTGTGCAAATCCAAAGGAATACCAGGTCAAAGATTAATGTGTCATTCTCTCGTTTCTGCAGTTCGGTGATCGGCCTAAGTCACAGGTATAACAAGGATACAATGCTGCCTAGGCAAAATAGCCAATGTCCTTCCAGTGCTGCACAAACTTCAGCACCACTTCATCCTCCACGGCCCTCATCTGGCGTAGAGTGGGCGAACAGGCCCGGGAGCGATCAGTGGCCAGGATAACATGCCCACACACGGCAGGTTGGAACAACCGCGCAAAAAATGCCTTCAGCTTCAGCACGGGGTACCTGCGCGTGGAGCCCTCCGTCTCGGCGGCTTCCACCACAGCAGCCAGCCACTCGTCGAAGGGAATGCGCGTGGTCAGCCCCAGAACAGGGCCCACGGTATCCAACAGATCGCTCCATGCCTGACGGATGGGATTCTCCACCTGGTAGACCGGCGCCAGCGGATGCGGCGCAAGAAGAATCTCGCAAAAGACGGCGGCCGCATCGTCAACGGGCATCCACGACAAGGTCTGTGCATACATCACATTAGCGGTTGCATCTTCCATGGCATTTAGAATTCCGAGTGCAACTTACGCCTCGCAGCTGGGGCAGCTTTCCAAGGCTCAACGATGATCGCAACATCATCGGCACCACCTCCTTGGTGGTCCAGATGCCTGTGGCGCGAGATCCTACGATAGGCCCGCCTCGGACTATGGCGATCTCCAGCTCGTCTGGATACGTGGCTGCCGCCCGTTCGAGGATCTTTTCGCAAACGATCTTTCCGTCGGCATACCCCAGTCCAGTAGCAGATTGCTGGGTGACCATGGAGGCCTCCTCTATCAATTCACCGGCATGGGCTGGAGTGAGCCCACGCTGGGCCACCGCCGCAATGGAAGAGACGAAGAGGAATCGCCGGCGCACGCCTCCGCACGCGGCGAGAAGCAGGAGATGGCGAAGGAACTGGAACTGATCACAGAGTGACGATAAACCTGGACGAAAGTCCATGGGCCAGGCAGCGTGCACAACATGAGTGATACGACGCTGGACATCTTGATACTCGCTTGCGTCAAGTCCCAGGTGCGAGTCCGTGGGATCACAAGTGATAAAGGTAACTTTAGACCATTCGGCTTCGGAGAGGAATATTTTCTTCTCCTGCAGCTGCTGGCGATAGGCCTTGGGGCTGACGGATGGGCTAGGACTCTGACTATTTCGGAGGACACAGATGACCTGGCTCACTTGGTTGGATTGAACTAGCTGTGCTAGACAGTGCGACCCTAAGCTTCCTGAACTTCCTGTAAGAAGAACCACAGCATTGGCGAGCACGGGCGTGACGGTATCTGGGTGCGCGGAATATTTCTCCACCAGCCGATCAATCTCCTGCCACGGTTGGGATTGGTCCGGCTGGATGGTCGATGAAGCGAAGACTGTCATGGTGTGAGACTTCCGAACACTATATTCGATGACGAAGAAGGCATCAGCTCTTTTTTCATGACTGCTGGTGAGGTTGCTTTTGGGCAAGAATCGGTGATTATGCGACTGCTCGGCGATTATCCAGATTCGGCTCATAAGTTACACTCCGTCCTTCTCGGTGAAATTGCAAGCTATATTGCCCTTCCTAGAGCTTATCGCAGAAGATAGGAGATAGCCGCTTGTTATCGGCCCTTATTTACTGCATTCTTGGCAGTCGCTAACCTCGAGGCGATACTAGTGGAATGGGAGAGACGGGCGGACCGAACTCTTCTGACTTGGAGTGAAAGTCAGCAGTCAAACCACCACCCATCTCCACCAAACAGTCTGGGGTAACAATCGTAGCGCGGCAATCGCTCTCGTGAACGGCTGTAGTTGTTGGCTCATGGTAGCCGAGGGCGCGCCGGTTAATGACTGGTGAAGAATAACACAGAGCCCAGGTGGGTTGATGGATGCTAGCACCCGAAATGGTAGTAGACCATGTCTGTGAACCGTCTGCTGGCTGAACGCAAGACACGAAATTAGCCTGCATCCTACAACCTTCTCAATTGGTTGCATTGCATGCTGGTATTATTGCCAGTGCGACGACTGCCGGGTCTTGGGTGGGAACTCCACTGCACAGAACCCTGATCACTCTATTTTCCACAGACAATCTTGAGTTGTAACATATTCAGTTGTGCGGAGCATTATGCGATAGTAACGTAAGTCGCTCGTGCGTGACTGAGTCAAGTCATTCATCCTGGACGATTTACCGACTTACTACGCGGGGGGCCTGACAGGCGTCCAGGGCACAACGGGTCTATTTTGGGCCAGAGTATGATGAGTAGCGAGAATGAAATAAGCTGCATAAATTGGAGCGCTTAAGCTATACTATCTCTGGATTCAGCATAGCCACGTCTTGTCGGTGGTGCCGGATGTGAACTCGCCCAAGTTGCCGCCTTGAGGGCAAAGTAGGTCCCAGCAGCTATCTGGCGGGGGGTTGCTAGTATTGACATTCATCTCCTGGTTTGACCGTACCGCATGGTCCATCTTAACGAATGACCTTGGAACGGACCGCTTTGAGGTGGACAGACTGCAGAGGTCTCTCAGACGAATTCCGCTCGTGGGTGGAGTTGGGTAAATCCCGAAGACTGGCTGTTTTAGACAGATGGGGAGCCTGATGGTTCTCCTCATGCCTCGTCATTTGCAGATGGCACTTCCATGGGGCGCGCATCACCGCGCTCTGAGTGGACGGTCGGGCTGACGGACTTGGCCTGGGTAAGACATGTTTCTCCGTGCGGCCAGAACAGGAAACTGGGATCGAACCACTCTACTGCTAAGCTCAAGACGTATGACTTGTATGAACTACGTGCATGTCTTTGATCATGCTGTTGGGTGAACGGCAATGTGCACCATGACCCCAGCTAAGTCTACCAAGTACACTAAAACCTCCTCGTAATAGGTATGTCCTTATGTCGCATGTGACCTCCCCTGCCATCCGGACATTGCACTGCCCACGGAGTAAAATTAGATAAACGAAATTGCTACTCATCACAAAGTATAACTATATAAAGACCATCAGCCAGATGCCAGACCTAACTCTTGTCTTTGGCACCACACTCACAGACTACACATACCTCTATCATCACCAGCGTTACCACAATCGTTGCAGATTCTCTCCTCAGATACCCAAATCTCAAATTCCATTTCTTATCACCAGCTATTGACCACATCGCGATTATGAAGTTCACGCTCAAGATCTATTCCGTTCTCGCTTTAGCCGTTTCCGCAATGGCGTTGCCCACCACCGACACGCGAGTTATCCAACTCCGCCTCTGGGGTGAAACTGGTTGTGCCGAGGACAACATGGGTGAGCTTGGCTTGTACCAATCCGGCCTTGATGAATGTGGCACCTTTGCAGGCCCTTATGCCATTCATTCTATCACCACCTATTACGTCGTAGCAGGATATGCTGGTAAGTCAATCTCCATCTCCCTAAGGTCTTTCATATCACCTGACAATTCTTCCCAGCGCAATTCTTCACCGATTCAAATTGCGAGGAGGGCGTCCAAAATGTAACTGCGCCAGGATGCCTTGACAGTGACACTGCGTTCGCCAGCTACAAGCTTGTCTCGAACTAGTAGTCGGTTGGAAGTATACGGGCAGTGGAATGAGGAACGAATCTTATCTGTGAATAACATTTGCAAATGTTACGAGGAGATTGATCCGTATCGTTGAGCTAAAAAATGTGCACAATTTCGAAGATCGCATATGATAAGAAGAAAAGGCACTCGTCTAGATAGGATCCAGTATCCGACATCCTGCCAGGTCCACTGTGCTATTAATTTAGTAAAGCACATTCAGACCAAACGTCATTTAGGATTGTCGTGGATCTGACTTTAAAAAGGTATGTATAAATAGGTGGCATGGGCCCTCGCTGCTAATATCCCATATGTCTGAACCTATTTGTCACATCGGTTTAAAGTCCACACAGGGGCAGGGTTGGAACCCTTCAATCTTGGACGTCCATTACCAAAGACCTGATGATATCTCCGTAGTCAGGTTGAGTGACGCAGTTGCTAGTATCGATCCAAGCTGTTGGAAGTGATATTTGTTTTGAAAACACAAATTTTGTCACCACTCATTGTGACGGTCCGTAGTTACATTTTCAACAGGTACTTGACGACACCCCCGGGGTTCTGTAAGAGTACGCTTATATTGATGCTACAGGGGTAGATAATGTAACATCTCTGCTGATCACGCTATCTACCCTTTCTAACAGCGTCGATGATTCTCTTATTAAAGCGTTAAGGAAGACCGCTTTATGGGACCGCATGGTGTGTTGCTATACATATGAAAACCCTTCTACATCTATTCCATGACCCAAGGTAGAGTGTTAATGAGTGTTATTCCGTTATGTCAAGGATCCTGAACACCGTTGTACCAACGGCTATAGAAGTGCCTTCTCGGTATTTCACCACAAAGTCATATACGTCTTCACGAAATATGAATGAGCCGGGGCCCACAGAGTATTTTAATAGACGGGATACATCACCCAAGAATAAAAGCAGATAATGCGGCGAAGTGAAACAATAGTTAAAGGGAGATAAAACCAACATCATTCTGAGATACTCCTCTTTTTGTCATGCGCATATTGCGCCGCCAACGACGCCTCCAGAGGATGGACGGGGTTGCTTTCCAACACAAAGGGCTTGACGGGGTCAGAGCTCCCCTTTGTTGAAGTATATGCTGGCTGCTGCAGATTGCGAGGAATTCTGCCCCAGCAAAAAGGCGCCTGTTGTTCGGCGGTCTGACTTTCCGGGGCAGGCGATTCACGACCTTCGAGCTGAGCACAGAGTAGATTCTTCTTTGCCTCCATTTTAAAAATATCGTACTGGGGTATCGATGATTTCAACGAGATGATCGTGTGTACGATGAATAGCACTCGGCTTTGCTTCGTTTCCTGTTATTGTGGGATGCGTGGTAACCACCGCACTTCGGTAGCTTATTCGTTGCTTAGATCTAGTAGAAGCCAGTATTAGTTTACCGATCTGCCGATATAAGGAGGAATACTAGGAAAGGGCACCTGCATTTTCAGAAGTTGTTACGCAGCTTGCAGGATTCATGAGAGAGAGAGGGATGGGGCACCCCGGTCATAATCAGGTATAAGTAATCATGACGTCTGTGCCGTTACTAATAAGGTCATCTGCTTGCCAGATTAAGAAATAAACCGTCCGAAAACACCATATAAGTGGACGTTGAATTTCACCTGTCTGTGAAACCATGGTTCATCATAACTCTCCTTAACGCCTAATATGTCGAAAGGATAGCAGCCCCGGGAAGATGCAATGCCACCTCAATCACGTTAACAATTGCAGGTAACTGCTGAAAAGGTCGTAGATTTATTTACTTGATCATATGTGCTTAAGGGGAGAAAGATAATTCATCACAAAACAACTTCACATTGCCGAAGCATCGTCGTGATTCACACCACCAGATCGGTTTATCTCCCCAGTCTAGGTCAAACAATAAGAATGAGACACAAATTCAGACATCGAATGTCGCGGTACTCATGAAATCTTCTGTAACAATATCAGCCCCAAAGGAAGGATGTTTCAACCATTTGTCCATCAAGACGGCCCGCTCACCACAGGACGGCAAAGGCCGACTACATATAGGTAAATGTTGCTAACTATATTGATTTGGCCACTCACAACATTCTTCTAGTGTCCAAGTGACCACTAACATATCTTAGGAAATCAACACATATGATACTTGTCGCAAGTCTGGGTATAACGCTTCAGGTCTGCTATTTCCCTTTCAGTGCAGCGACAACGGCGTCACCAAACTCTTTAGTGCCTGATTTGCCCCCGAGATCAGGAGTGCGGATTCCCTTGTCTAGAACAGCTCGCACAGCATCTTCAATCTGGCGCGCTTCGATCTCCATGTTGAAAGAGTATCGAAACATGAGGCTCACACAGAGGATCATCGCAGTTGGGTTTGCGATGTTCTTGCCGGCTATTCTTCAAGCTATTAGCAATAGGAGAAACAGGATATCAAAGAGCACTTACGTCGGAGCGGAGCCATGTGTTGGTTCATATAGACCGCGAACTTTTTCCTTCTTGCCGGGATGAGGAAGACCATCCAAGCTAGCACTGGGCAGGACACCTAGTGTTCCAACTAGTGACCCCGCCTGGTCCGATATCATGTCACCAAAGGTATTGTCCGCCAGAATCACACCGTTGAGGACTCGGGGCTCGGTAGCCATGATCAATGATGCTGAATCTGCGAGCTGGTGGATCAACCTCACCTGTGGATACTCTATTGAAAGGGTTTCCTCGACAACACGGCGCCACAGACGTGATGATGCTAAGACATTGGCTTTGTCAAGAGAAATCACGGGCCATGGTGGGTCATGCCTCAGGGCAAGCTCCGCGGCGAGACGAGCAATGCGTTGAATCTCAATAGTGGAATAGCCCCACTCATCCATTGCTGCACTCGTGTTACAGAATAAATATTAGCCACCTTCTACTTCCCACTCAGCGAATTGAGATTTACCGTAATTGTCCTCCTCAACTTTTCTGCCAAAATAGGCGCCTCCACAATTCTCTCGCACGACTACAAAATCGACCCCCTCGATCACCTCCTGTCTGAACGGTGAAAAGTCCCTAGCAATTTCGCGGCTTGGAACTTCCACAGAGCACGGTCGCAAGTTTGCATAGATATCCATGATCTTGCGTAACTGTAATAGACCCCCCTCTGGGCCGTCAAGTCCGCGCCTGATGTGATCCCACTTTGGACCCCCAACCGCGGCGAAAAGGACGGCGTCTGCAGAAACTGCGGCATCTTTTACGGGCTGTGTAACGGATTGGCCATAGGTATCGATAGATATGCCGCCAATAAGTTCTTCTTGCAGATGGAACTGGACTGAGGCAGTGTTGAAGGTTCGCAGGACCTTTATGGCTTCGGCCATGACCTCCGGACCGATCCCGTCCCCTGGGAGGACAAGGATGTTGTAGTTTCTTGAATCCGACATGGTGTTCGTAGCCTTTTTGATCTGAGTGAGTAACAACCAGCGCAGGTGGGAAAGTCCTGAGATCTAGTAGAGCATCCCTCCCGTAGGAACGGTGATACTATATCCGTTCCGCGGTCGGAGATCAGGCCGAAAGTGCGGGGAATAACAACAACCGGCGTTCCCCCGATAATGACTATCCCTTTTCTTCGAGAGACATGGATCTGCTTCCATTCTCCTCCCGATGCATATTATTCATCACAATGAACAGCTCTTCGGAAGATTGAGCTAAGAGAAATACTGGAGATAGTTTGGGAAGCCATAGAACCGGTCTATCTAGTATACAAGGTTGACTTAGACCCGGGACACTATTTATCACTATAGTACCTCTCACACACAAATATTACCCTAGGTTATTTCCATCTTTCTCTCATATTCATGATCTTGATAGCTCGATACTGATGATAGCAATAAAGATCTAGGGATTAGCACCTCCTCGCGTAACTTCTGCCACGATCTGTACGAATAGTCTATGGTTGACCGAATGTCTTCTCTAAGAATACGTTCATCTTCAAGATACCCAAGAGGAGGCCAATCCAAAAGTAGCACAAGCGATATGAGAGGGAGGCACGGAAACCTCGACACGAAGGCCCGTCCGCCGCTAGGAAGGGCTAGGGCCAAATTAGCCTTGTCCTAGTCCTTCCCAGACGACCCATAAGTCTAATGGGGATATGCCTGTCCGCATAATATCTTTCTTTTTTTTTTCTCTTTCCTTTTGAGACCACATGATGCCAATGAACTTGGGCTATAATAATTCCACAATTATAGTGGTGATAGAGTAACAGAACCAGGTAATATACTGTACCGTATACGATCCACCGAAAGCTATCGCGACCCAATTTCAGCTCCCGAGAGTTACGTTTCGGCCGATTACAACGCTAATGCAGGCAAGCTGCGCCATCATTTCGCCCTCTAAATGTATTAAGGGGGCTGTGATACAACTGTTTTTTGTGTTACCACCTTTGCCCCTTTGCGGTGCGGCACAAGGCTGAGCGAAGCAGCCAACTATTTGAACAATCACTCGCCTGCCTCCATATTCAGAAAGCAAATGGAGATTAGCAATTTAACAGCTTCAGCATGATGACCAAAAGCATCTGTGGGCTCCTCTGCCTGCAATTCTTATACATCGTGCGCGCAATGGGGGGGAAATACGCCCCATTGCAAGCTGACACCAATGCTGACAAAGACGCCACCATCGCCATTAGATGGGCTCTACACGAGGCTAGGGGGACGACATACTCGATGAACCAGACTCTGTTGACAAAGAGTTGGGCAAATGCTACTATATTTTCCATTGGAGCAAGGTAATCAAATTAACTCCGCTTGCTCCATAATGCAAAGTACACACCCTAATTCTGACGCTCTTATCCTAGCACGGAAACTTCTGCTGGGTCAAAAAACGGGACAATAGGCCTGCAATCTGGCCTGGAAATTGTCTGCAAAGCCTGCTATATAAATGGTTCTGTCGGTGGCTATTTGACAGTCGAGGATGGGTTCAATGTCACCACGGTCGTGGATAGCGCCGAGGCAGATATTGCGAATGTCACAGATTCTGCACTTTCTCAGCTAGAAGATTATGCGCGTGAAGCCGCCCGCGATATTCTCGAGGACGTCTCCCAGTTCCAATTGATCGATATCCCCGCTTGGCCGACATTGGATCATAACTTTGACCTAAATGAGGCAAACGGATTTCCGGGAGTACATGCACAGGTCGAGTTCGATAGCTTGGAGCTCTATCTGGACCTAGATCTTCAGCTGTCGGCCGGAGCTACCTACACACTAGACCTCTTCACTTCCGAGACCCCAGCCGGAATATCAATATCTAGTCTTGAGGCCGGTGCTATATTCCAGGTTTCGCTTGTTCTAATAGCCCAAGCGGAAATCGACATTAGCAGTGGAATCCACATAAAGCTGGAAGATGGCTTAACGCTGGCTCTGGAGTTGTTCAACAGCAATGTATCGAGTATCACCGTGTGAGTCATTCTCTATCACAAGCTGAGGCCCTAGGCGAGGTGGGCTTTTCTTCCCGGGTGAACAACACTAATTAACATGTCGTAGACCCGGTGGGCGGATGGAATTTCTTCCAGTAACCGTCCAAGGCCATGGAACCCTGCGGGCCCTCTTACAAGTCCAAACAAGTATTGGTTTCCAGATATCAAGCCCAAACTCGGTCTCCGTGTTCGAGTATCTCAGCTTTAGTGCAGGGATTGGAGGGGAAGTGTCCGCGTATGTGGCCGACTTCCTGTTGCAGATCGACGCTTCTACTAGCAATGATGCCCACTGCGGCTTTGAAGCGGTTGCAGAGTACACCCTTGCTGTGGGTGCTGCTGCGGGGGCGACAGTTGCTGTTGATACATACCAATGGGGCCCCACGCCGAACACCACCGTGCCAGTGTTCTACACAACGCTGGATAGTATTTGTGCCGGCTATAAGACATCTCCGGCGACCATAACACCCTCTGCCACCCTTGGACAGCGAAACGATCTCGTCACTACTACAGTATCTACCTCAACGACGTATACTATTGTTGACTGTTCATCAGAAGGACTCATCAACTGCCCTGTCCATCTCCAACGTACGACATCGGTGAAGAGCACTATGACGACTGTTCTCACAGTCGAATCGGGCATACACGCCACATACCCTGCAAGCACCTTCTCATCCTTGACCAGTGCTATCCCTTTTGGAAGTAATGCTCGCCGACTGGGTTCTACATCTGGAACACCGGTATCCTACGTTCCCCCCACTGCGACCGCCACTAATAACGCCCATCCTAATACCGATGATGACCACGACCACAACAACTCTCATTCCAACAACCACAAACTGATTATCGGCTTGAGTGTGGGACTTGGTTCCCCGGCCGTCGTAGCATTGGCAGCTGCCCTATGGTAGGTTTACCGTTTGATTAGGTTTCGCTCGACTCGAAGTCAAAACAACTGACCAATGTAGGTGGTTTCTATGTCGAAGTAATAAATACTCTGCAGTACCGCAACCTGATATGATAGCTCGTTCTTCTGCTCCGGATAAAGACGCAAAGCTACCACAAGCATTGGTGGCTGCTACTACTTGACGGCAAGGCGTGAAAGGACTCAGTACTTTGTTCGATAACCAAGTACATCTTCCTGTTTTTATGAATTCGGAATTGAAGGTTTCTTCTCCCCCTTAAGGATAGGACTTTCTAAAAATTTCGCAACGATTCAATAATACACTTATCTATGGCATCGCATGATCTTATCACCACAATAACTAGTCATTCCCAAGAAGTTCGATATGGTGGATACTAACCAGAATCAGGCAGAAGCAGCAGATTAGGATCTACATCCGCCGCTTTGCAAAGCAATAAGACTATACTGAAGCTAGTTGCGGAGCCTTAAGCGTTCGATGTAACTTGCCTATGGATCATTGATAGCATATGTATTTTGGTGTATCCTCCCATAAGTACTACCATTGTCAATGAGGTTTATCTTCCAAATTTTGCAGAAGTCATCCATCGAATGTACAAGTCGCTATTTGTGGTTGAGTAAGATCGATGCCCAATAGTAATCTTGGCTCTAACGGCCGGATGACCTGTTATGCAAAGAAATCAGCAGAATTACGCTGCGGAAGTCCCCGCATCGGATTGCAATATCCATTGCCATTATTATATGGTATGCTGAGCCACAGACGCAAGCTTCACCTAGCCCAGAACACGGTGGAAAATGCGGAAATCATTTCCCCGCTACAGACCTCTGGGCCCCGAGCTGTATCTTAGAGCAATCTATAGTCAAGATCTGGAGGCTTAAAGCTGAGTCCATTAGCGGTACGAAATATCACTAAAGTCAAGAGCAACATCGAACGTAAGAATGACCTCAAAGTGATTACGAACACAATGGGACCTTCAGATATGAGACGCCACAATCCCCATATAACCGTGTGTTACGGATGATCAGGGTACATAAGGGGGCTCTCCCCCTATGTTTATGCAACATCCTGGACAAGTGACTTGACAATCTACCATACTCGATTCATAATCGTCCTAACACCTCTATGCACTTTGATCACGAACCCTACAACTTCAACCCTATCCGCAAAATGTACTGTCTCCTAACCCTCCTCACCCCCACCTCTACCAGCTCTCCCCTTATTGGCATACCCTGCTAAAAGGTTTCTTCCGCTGCCGGACCCAAATTTGAAAATGCGTACGAGGCCCATCACAAAGCCATCTGTACCCATGGGGCAACCCGATCGTCGGCGGACAATACAACACACTTGTCAGCGAAGCTATCCCCATATCTTCTATTCAAGCCATCGCCACAAACCCTGCAGTCGACAGATAACGTATTGAAATCTTTCTGAGCATAACAGATGAATCAAAGAAGGCCGTGGAGCTACACTGTAGTGACTTGGCTACAGCGACAGACTGTTGCCAAGACACTGACGCATGTACTGAATATGCTGCTTGTGCAAAGGGGCAGATATTTACTGTGATTAAAAGTCATGCACTGGATGTCCGAGTGCTAATTAGTGATGATATATGTGAGAAAAAGCTGGGGTATCTTCAGAAGAACAAGTTTTGGCATAAGGGTTTGCCAGGTTATGTGGATGCTTTCTGGATAGTTTGTGAGACGTGGTAATAAACTTTAGAAGTATACAAAACGAACGTAGATCAAGGAGTAGAAGTAAGGCAAAGGAAGCAGGAAAAAGGAGAGACTTGGAGAACGGACAGAAACAGAAAGCAAGAGGGAATGGAACCGAGTAATGATAGCAAAGGGCATGGGAAATACAGCACAGCTTTATCTTTACTTATCGTTATTTTATTTATCCAATTGTTCTACGAATCATATTCGAATAATGGCAAGAATGAGTCCCAGTTAACCTAGAGTCTTTTCATTTCGCGATAAGCTCAAATTCTTGGGGGAAAAACATGAACATAAATTTCTATTACTTGCATATCTATAATACTGAGTTCTACATATATCAGAGCATAGCCTGCTAAAAATAGAACACACTAATCTATGATATCTATGGCCCACCAGATAATTAATTAGGATAATCAGGAGAATGCTCTTGTTACTAGTCATAGTTATTATTTATCTATACTAAATACAAGATAAACAATATTACTGGTCTAGATTTGTCGATTGCCCGAGCGCTGCCTTTACCGACGCTTTCTGCCTGACAAGTCCGCCTTACTAAGTGATAGTTAACTAGGAGGTGGCTGTAACATATAGCTACTTTTATAGTATTTAAGCAGCAACTCGGACCCCTTTTTGCTTTCTTATTATCTATCATGCTAACTTCCTTCAATGCCTTGGTATTTTTCCGTTAGACTGTCAGCAGCTACCAATTCTCCAAAGGCTGCTGGTAGATGTTGTTCCTAAAGTAGACTAGAATAGGTTAGGTAAGAAAGCATGAGAGACGGATATCTCACAGTGCAATGGGATAGTCGTCTCCCTTACGTGGCAGACTGGCCTGCCGCTTACAGTAAGAGACTAAGAGGCTTTACACTTACACCAATCAGCGGAAACCTGCAGAAACTCCAAGCAGAGCGGTCAGCTCGGCGGTGGGATTAGAACATGGCACAGGGTTTTCAGTCTACAGTCCTACTATCCTGGCATTCTCAACTGCCACTTCCTTCCAGTCAGCTCAGAAAAAGCAATGGCCAGAAACAGGAATATCCCACGGCGCGGGCGACTACAATGGAGTGCTCAGATTTATCAAGACCATGCAAGCCAGCCTGCAGCTCTGTTAGTCTACAAAGCAACCACGCCGGAACCCGAGGCGATATATCCAGCCTTCGCAATTCAGGTCTATACGACTGTTGCCCTCGATCAAGAGAATGATCCCATCGCTATATGCCGATACTTATCCCGTGAGATATCCACATTACCCGGGCCGTCATTTGAGATCTATTGTACCCCACAAAGCGATGTATTTGCCTGCGTGGAGCATCAGCGGCGTGAGATATTCCATCGCAAGGCCATCTCACCATCTCGAGATGATGGTCTCTTCCCTGGGATCGCAAAGGTTGCCCTCAGTAGAGAGGATCCGCAACTCCAGGGAGTTATATTTGTTATTATGTCCTACAGTTTCCGCGACTATCCGCATTATCCGGATGATGAAGCCGAAACCGGACCTTTGTTCGTCAATTTCGACCGCTATTTTCCGTACCAGGCTCGCGTTGACCTGCCTTCACCCAAGCCCGATGACGACGAGGGATGGGAGGAGAGAATTTGGCCGGAACGGGAGGAGCTTGTGGTTCGCAAGTGCCGAAATATCTACCATGTCCGTCGAGAATTGGCCTCCCTTCACATTCGAAGCCAACGTGATGATGTGGTTGAGGATTACGTGTACGATTACGGCCTGGGAGAGGATGAGGGCGACCCTAATAGGTCGGTTGAACCACCTAGGCCGGAGGTTATAGAGGCGTGGCAGCGCAGAGCTGAGTCACTGCCTGAGGAAATTGCTGTTGCCCAGCCATCCTCCGACAAAGCGGCTATTGTCCTGACATCAGGCACTGTGCCTATCCAGGAGCCAGGTCTCAGGTATATCATATACGTCACATTTGCTCACAGCAACGAAAATCCCTTGACGTTGGAGATGATTGGGCGGGCTTTCACCGCCGCGATCCTGGAAAGCCTGCCCGAAAGAAAGACAGTATACTTTGAATTTTGTTCCGCCCCCAACCAGTCACTAGGCGCGACTCTGTCGTTTCATCGCGAGTTAATGAATTCGCGACCCGAGGTGGGAGTGGCCCTTTCCCAGCCCGCTTTAGGACAAAGTGCCCGCAAGTTCCCACAAGAGGGGTACAACCGCGAAAACCCCGGGCACAGGGAACCCTACCAGACTTTCTTTGTGGTCCTCGACCGCCCGGACTTTCTCACTGGGCCAGGGGTGTTGTTTTTCTTGACCGATGGAGATGAGATTACCGATGAGGCGATGCGAACCGTCTACAAACTATATATGGAACGGGAGCACCCTGGCGATTATCACATATTTCGGGTTTGGCGCAGCGTGGGAATCCACGAGGCAGCACTAAGGCTCGCAATGATTTATTGATCTTGATCCGACAAGCTTCCTGTAGTCATCATTACACCATCTCTTGTGCTTCTTGATTCTGGATTTTGAGCCGTAACTTTTGATTAGTTTCGCACTTGGTGCCACGTCTGACAGGAAAAAAACGTAATAGTAACCACGACTATACAGCTTGATCTATACAAATTAAAACCCGGCGAACCTATGCGAACCGAAGCAGTGCGTCGTACTTAGGCCCCACTGATGTAGCACCAGCGTAGCGATTGGAAATAATCAACTGAGACCCACATTAGGAATATTAAAAGCCTAAGTAAAGTTATATATCACGTCCCAATAGTCTCGAACAACTTTACTTTGTCAAGATAGTCCGTCGCTTGGGTAAGTTGCCTCACACAGGTATCTTGACCTGCCCCAACCCGCGGGCCAGGCATGTAAGTGCATTTTCGTGTGTACAGTTACGTTAATCGACACCGTAGCAGCAGTATTTCAGCTGAACATCTGAAGCTACTCTTCTGCGCAATCAGGGTACGAAGACGTTGGAAACGATGTTCTCCATACATCCTTCTAGATACAAAAACATCATAATCTCGAGATCAGTGTAAGGCATCTCCAGTCTAAAATCATAAGAAATTAAAGGAGCTCGAGAAGGCTAACACTTATAAGCAGATCATATTCAGAGACTGCTGTTACATATTACAGCAAAGCGATGAGTTGCTGCATGCGAACTGCTAACAGTACAATTTCCAGGTCATCCTTCGTTTGTCCAGCGTTATCTACCAGCCAAAGCCTTCTTAGAGGAGGTTATTGATAATGTCCATGAGCTTCTGGTTGTCCTCAGTGCTGAGATTGATGTACTCGAGGCAAGCAGAGCCACATGGGCTGGGGGTTCCCTCCTCAGTAAAAAGGCTAGCGAGGTTCATGCATTCAGCCGCAACGTTCTCAATTCTTAGAGCTAGTAATGATCAGTAATTCCACTTTTAGTTTTCAGGGACGTAGGAGCATGTACAAGAAGTGGAGGTCTGAGTGACAGTCACGCTTCTGCCAATGTTGGCGTCATGGCACATTTGGATGTTGTAGTCAGGGACACCTGGCCAGGACTGGCGCTTGAATCGAGCCTCGCCGTTGACCTCAGCACGCTTGACGTTGCCGTTGAGACCAATCATGAGCAGATTACCTGCAAGAGGAGCAGCTAGGCCGGTGATAATGAGAGAAGCGATGGGAGGTGCGGGACAGGAAGGAAGAAGAGAAATGGCGGCAACGGATATGCCGGCGACTACGAACTTGTTGTACATGTTATGGTTGCTAGGTTATGGAAGTGAAAGGGAAGGTGGGGAAAATAGGGTAGAAATTGCAGCAGCTGATTCAAGGAGAGGATTGGTTTGGTTTCTCTGGATGTCAGAGAGTTGGGTATTGAGGACCTTTTATAATTTTGTTGTGCACCACATCACTAGACTTGGATGAAGAGATGCGTCATTTTCTGGAGACGGGAGTCAAATCCCTGCACGCTAACATGCATCCTTCTAACAGCTTCGAGGGGACGGTCCTCGCCCTTGTGTCAATGATTCTCTTGGTCGGCCTATCAAGAATTAGAGGTTAATGTCTGGTGATGTTACAATCAAGAAAAGAGGCCACAACCGACAGGGAAGATAATGAGAGCGGACCTACTTATTCCACATATTGGACCAATACTGAGTGGGATCACACCGAAGTGACCCCAAATGCGTTGGCTGCAACCATATCATGGGTGTTTGGGGGTAGCTGATGTTGAACAGACCAACCACGTTTTGCTCCCAGCTAGGCGTTGGGGCGGTTGATTATCCTAGGAATGACTGAGCCTGGATTTACCAGGTTGGTATATCCATCCTCTTGACGCCAAGCGATTAGGTCACACAATCTTTCAAGAGCAAGAGAGGAGAGCCGCTATAGCTAAAAAGTGCTCTGGCATCCAGTTTGCAGCGTCGGCTTTCCCCCGAATCTCCATTATGTCCTCTCGGGTCTACCACATTCTACACTATTGCCAACTACGGCTTCACCAAGTGACTTCAGATATGAAGCTAAGATGCATCTACTCCAAAGCACTACCAATCCTTAAGACATTAGGTGTCTCTCTCGTGGCCTGGAAGATTGTATGTGTTATTGCCGGCACTGCATATCCCCTCATGGTGGTCTTGTCAGAATCAATGGAGCCAAGCCTCCACTGAGGAGATCTCATATTTCTTTGGAATCAGCAGCACAGGGTATATACCGGTGATATTCCAATTGTGTGGTTCGATGCTCGTCCACTACCAATGGTACACCGAGCGATTCGGGTCATTGAACGAGAAGTAGATGGGGTTTTGTAATCAGAGTATGTCCTCCGCTCCCCCTTTTTGTCTGTGAAGATCCAAGGCATATTTATGAAAACCAGGTAACTTATCTTGACTAAAGGTGATAATAATGCTGTTGATGATACGGGGATTTATCCAGAAGGCCAGCAGTTTGTCTACCGCGAGGATATAGTGGGCTTGGTGTATGGCTATATTTCTTATGTTGGGTGGATGAGTCTGTGGCTTAAGAAAACCCTACTTATCCTGTGCATAGTCACGGTTACGTTGATTGTTATTGGCGTGGCGTCATAGGCACTTGTTTACTGGGTATTAATACTCTCTTTGTTCCCACTCTCACTATCTTAACTTGGATGTGAAATTTCAGGAAGGTAGAGCGAGGCAGGCTATTGTATCGGCTACAAGCTCAATAATTGTTTGATTGCCAGGAAAGTGCTATTTGTGGAGAATCCAGGGGTCAGTATATCTGGACTAATTAGGCTTTTTAGATTCCTAGCTATATCGCGCTATGGCCATCGGCGTGCGCTACTATCAAGGGGCCCAAGATCTGAAAGTGTTCAACTAATGTTCCCGCATGCCAAGCCGGCGTGGTAATGTATTGTGTCCATAGTAGATCCAGGTAGATGGACAGAACCCAATGTAAATATCACATCCCGTGACAAGTCATGAGAAGGTCTCCGTTCTTGGCGCGGCTCACTGTTTGTCTACCAACGTCGGTTCAGTTGCCTGGGCACACCATAATCCCTGTCGTATAATACCAATATCCCCAGTTTCCCGTCCTTTGCTCTGTTGGAGCCTGGGTAATAAGGCCATTTTGAAGCTAGATAAGATGACACTCCTCTACCCATCACAATGGGGTTTATGTGTTTAGTCCCCCCCAGCGAACCCTTCTACTGAACCCCAACCGATCCATTACCTCCTTCCCAGACCCGGTCAAACCCGATGGTGTCAACACCAACCACCCTCAAAAAGCCGATCGGCATTCGGCCGGAATATATTGCGTCCCGTCTCACTACCATCAGGATCAAGCAATACAGTAAGAGCTGTTCCGGGGGCGACTTCACCATCTCGACCTGTTAAAGTGAAGCTGGTTTCCCAATTAAACTATTCTCCGTCGACGGTGACTTTGGATTATTGAGTCAGCGACGGTATTTTCTTGATTTATCTGGCCTGCCCCTTTTTGAACTCCATCGTAAAAAGTCTGGCGTGACATGGTTTGTCCACCTACCTGGTGAAAACCACGATGCTGAGCCTACTGCCACCATCGCGACAAAATGGAGTGTTTTCAAGGACAAGTTCGACGTCCACATTAAGAACGCCGCTGCAGCCAGCGAGGACACTGTCTTGGAAGTCCGCGGACAGGATATATGGAAAGTAAACACGCATGTCTATAACAACGGGGTACTGGTGATGATAGCAGAGCTTAAGGACATGCTCTCGGTATATCTACCGGGAAAACGCCCCGAATGGGAGCTGACAGTTGCAGAAGGCTTCGACCTGTCGTTGGTAGGCTCATTCTATAAATACTTCCATATGATGACCCTAACAGCGTGCCCATAGGCCTCGATTATTGGCGTGCTCCTGGCCACCTTGCTTAAGTACAGCAGCATGCCATCGTCGTATTCTTCTAAGACTCACAACAGATGAAGCTATACCCTACAGACTGAGAAAGGCAAGACCCAGTGATCGCCAGTGACGTATATAGTTTATTGGGGTTATGATAGGTTCTTCGTCATCGGATACAATAGACAGAGCTGGTAAATGTACAGCCGGCCATCATTAGTGCTTCCTAAACGCCTATATTCCAGAATAGCATCTAGGATTCTCTCTCGTACCCGTTGTTGGGTAGAACCAACAGCTGAACGTCCTACTTGCGTTCGAAGTAATACTTTGACCACACAAATGTGATGTTTGAATATTATAGGTGTACAGACAGCACTTCTTGCAGCTTCGAGTAAATATGTATATTGCAGTCATTGATCGACTCGATAATAGAAAACGTTACAGTCAACCAAGTCCAACATGATCTCGAATGAAGACAGTAAATACTCATTCACTAGATACAGTGTTTATGTTTCATCGCCCCAAAAGGCTACGAGAGAGATGCAGAAAGTCGGAAATGCTCTTACCCATGCCAGACCTGCCACGGATGAGAATTAAGACAGCCCAGCAATGAAGGAGATGGGACCAGTACTGTGAATTTGCCAATGGATATTGTCAATTCTGCCCCGACCAATTCAATTTGATCATATGATTTAGGAATATCCATTCCACCGAATAAAACGTAACTACAATCATGCTTTAGCGGCAGGAAAGGTTTGAGCGATCACATTATTGCATACAGCAGCTCTGCAAATCTACTGTCAGGTGACAGCCAGAACTCATAAATGGACGAATGAAAAAAATGCCGCAATTCGGAATATGTAGACACTTTTAAACACTATCCCAAGGGAAGTCAATCGTCGACGTTGCACTCTGAAATAACATTCCAATAACTATACCTACAAATTCTTATAGTCCAGTCTCTATCCTTAAATTCCTACGTAGTGGGACTTTATACCCAATCTCGACTACTTTAATTTCCTATTGTCTGTGGCTTTCCTGTCGGCATATTATATGGCACATATAGGATGTTGGTCCCTTGATATTGAACATTGCGAGTTAGATGTTAAGACACATCCATCACACTCACCCCCTTCACCAAGGCTTCTTTCTTGCGCAAAGCTCCTGGACTCAATGGAATCTCTTCCTTGACAAGGCTGTGAACACTAGTGCCGTAAAAGCGGGGTGCCCCACCACCCGCTCCCTAGTATGCCGCGGTCCTCTTCCAGCGTCTCTCGTCATTATCTTTATTGAGTTCATTCTGACTGAGTCTCTTAGCCCCACGGCCCGTTTCATATTCATACCCGAAATTAGCCCAGCACGCTTAGCAGGTTGTGTTTGCGTTTTCCCTCCCTTGCCATACGTGAGACTTAGGCGGGTGCTTGCCATGTAAAGATGGAGTGCTCTAACAGTCTACTGTGGAGAAGCAGAGAATGCAGCGAAATCTGTATCATATTGGCTGCCTCGTTGCTACATGCGTGGAACAGATGGTTGGTGTGGAAGTACTCCTCAAGCGTACTGGTATGAACCGCTGCAGTCGGGGTTCTAAGCTTTGATGCTCCAAACTACCACCGATTTCCCCCTGGTTGAGCCCCTAGGTAATGTCTATTCGCAGGCCTGTGCGTCGGCCCCTCCACCAGACTGATTGTCCCAATCAGCTTACTGTCGGCGGCTTTTTGAAGAAGCGGGAAAAATATCTTGGAACCAGTCTCCGCGCACCAAATGATATTCTTGAGCTCGTGCTTGGACTAAGAGTGCCTGATACTAACTTTCTTTGTTCGCGCATTAGCCTTGGCGTGGGCCCGAGTTCTTGGATAACCTGGCTATAGTTCACTTGCCATATCTCTAATCAAATGGATTCTGTTCGGGCCTATGGAACCGGAATGCTTGCTGGTACCTCAGATACCTGCTACCTTGCCTTGCATGCAACAATCAGGAGTACCCGGTAGATGGGTGGGGCAATTCTCTGCACAGTGATCGAGCCATAAATGCTTCCACATTTTCCTTCTTCTGTGGTGTACGAGTTGGGGGTCGCAATAGCATATTTTATCATTAAGAACCCTATGAGGGAGATGTGAAACACGACTCATAGATGATATATTTCTCTTTTGTTTTCACTGACTTCATGACATGGTGGTAATTAATATGCAGCTGAACTACGGCATCAGGCCATAGCCAAGTGCGCTAACGCCAGGGTACCTGGCAAAGCGAAGAATCAGGGTATTAAAAACTTGTCCCAACACTATATTCATCCCTAGAAATGACCATTTGAGAGTGACGCGTCAGGGATTGGCGATTTGTCGCATTATGTCGCACCACAGGCCTTGGTTGGGGGAGGTACGTGTCTTTTTAACAGGTAATTTATAGTTAGGTACGAAAATCAACTTAGTGGACTGAGAAATTAAAGTCTTCCGTCTACATTCTACCGGTTGATCTCTTCCACCTGCGTCTTTCCGATCACCTCTCCAAGCATCCCATGATGCTTTTGATGTCCCTTATACCCCCAGCATTTTTCGCTTTCTCAAGCGCATCATTCTGGGTTGCCATCCACCTCCCCTACAGAGGTCGACTGTATGTCTCGCCACTGCTATACGGTAGCGCAATCATCTCACTGCATACGAGCCCTTACCTGACATGGCTCACTGGTATGAATGTGCTGTGGGCACTCTTCACCTGCATCTGGATCCAACATGCAGCAGCAGTCCTCTATTTTGACCAACTGAGGGTGCCCCGGACATCATCCTCGTGGCTCGCGACATACAAATTCTGGAACGATCCGCAACGTCGCATGAGCCCTGGGCTCCCACCACGAAACAAGCGCGCCATTACATTTCCCGGTCGAGCAAGTTTCACATTCTACAAAATCACCAGAATAATCCTCTGCTGGGCTTTTCAGTTTATTATTATCGGACCACTTGTTCCCTTGCATTTCAATTTTACCGCTCAAGACTTCGCCCCCTCCCGTAAGGTCTTCTTCCGCCGACTTCTACCTCATCCATATAATCATCCCCCTATTACCTTCCGCGAGGTAGAAATCCGCCTATTTCTCTCCGTCTACTGGATCTGGATTGCTTACCTCATGCTCGATCTCTGCAACACTCTTCTCTCTATCCTTTTCACTGTCATACTCCGCCTCGACGATCCCAATGAATGGCAACCACTCTTTGGCAGCCCCCTTGAAGCATACAGCATCAGCCGCTTCTGGACGAAGTTCTGGCATGGCCTCACATTCTCCTCCTGCGCTTCCTCTGGAACACAGGTCACCCGCCATCTCATCGGCATTACACCTGGATGCCGAAGCGAGAAAGTCTCCTGGCCTTCTGGACGTTCTTGCTCTCCGGATTGTGCCATGCGATTGCCGACTGGCAGTCGGGCGAGCCATGTCATCCGCACCACGATATGCTCTTCTTCGTAGCCAATTTCATGGCTAGTGCTTTGGAGGTGCTTGTAGTGCGCAGGTTGAGGTGCGTGAAGAGATATAATGGGGGTGACGAAATTGATATTTCGTTAATACTCTCAAACAAGATCACCGTGGCGGTGGGATATATTTGGGTTCTGGGGTTCTTTTTCTGGATCACTCCCAAGTGGCCGTATCCGAAAATGCATGCAGTTTTGACGCAAGTTCAGGGACACTAAGGTTGGCAGTAGTCAGTAGTATTATTTCTGAATGGGTTTTGGTCATCAATAAGTCAGGTGATTCTGCTGATCCCTGCCGTCACCAGGACAAATTTACAAAGTTGATGGAACGAAGAAGAAATTACCAAGATTCCCAAGCCGTCCCGCCATCCCGTACTGCCTTCCCTACTACTTAGTTAAATAACTAGTGAGGAAATGATATTGGTTACTCATTTTTTTTTTGGCTGAGCCTTCGGGCACCCGGGCACCTCTGAATATTGAAGTATCTTGTTCCACAGAGGAGGGGTGTCACATGATTGCAAATCAAGTGAGACTACGCCCCACCAGTCACCTGCCCTGAATTCTAGTTCATAACATAATAAATTCACGGAATACCCACATAAGCTAACATCAGAAAAGCTCCTATTTACTACATTCTTCATACAACAAGTCGGCCACTGTAAGTCCTCCCATCTAACTTGAACGTGAGGATAAACACAGCCCATCCACTAGAGACAATGTTCTTTTTTAACTTATGCTATATTATCAGTGTAATCGGCATTGCTTTTACTTTACTACCTACGCGGGCTTTTTTCGGTGGCCAATCAGGAAGACGAATATTCAAGAGTATTCTAAAGACGCTACCATGCTGGACTGGCTCCGCAAACTCTTCGGCACCAACAACACTGCCGTCGACTCGAGATACCAACAGCGTCGAAGTCGGAAGCGAAGCAAACAGATGCGTGCTCGTGAACAAGAACTACGCAGACAGAACCAGAGGCAGGAATTGAAGGGGGGAAAGCGAAGAACACTGTTCTTTTGGGGGTCACCAGGTGTTACTACCCCTGTGTATCAGACAAGGGCGTTTCAGTAATTGGAGATGTTTACTCTAGTATATGTAAGACATTAAGTTAGCATTTTGATGGGGAAATTGAGAATAAGATTCAAAAATGAAAGGGAATGTTCAAAACAACTATTACAGCTAAGGATAAGTTAAGTCACAATTTGTGCCAGCATAGGCCAATCTGTTGCAGGATAACTGCATGCCTTTACCATCAACTCCCGGATATTATGATTTCTCATGTGCCCATAATTGACTGCAGCAAGCTTTCACTATCTGGCTCTGCTAATCCATCATAATCAGTCGGTAGCATCTGTGAAGCAAAGGCCAGAAACACTCCTTTCCCGTCGTCCCCGAACTTGAACAGTAGGGCCCCATCTGAGTAGATACCATTGTCATACTTCGGATGACTGCCTTGGTTCATATGAATGTTATGGATTCCCGATCCGTAAGACGAGCCAAATATATAGACAGTCGTGGTCTCTTTCTCTTTCTTGGCCTTCTCGAGGAGGGGAACTAGCTTCTCTCTTAGGTCATTGTTGGGCCCTTCCTTATCATACTCCAAGACCTCGCCTTCCAGAATGTTCACCCCAGACCCTCAGTACGCTGATAGTCGAGACCCTGTAGATCGAGGTGGCGCAGCCTCTGGTGTCTATAGTGTAAGTGATGATGGCGATGCCTATCTAGGTTCCCATCCGTGTCAAAATCCTGAAGTAGGTAAAAGCCTGGCTTGAGGTCCTTAAGTTTGTCGGTGACTGCAGAAGGCAAGTCATTTGACAACTTGTACACCAGACGAGACTCTCGACCGCTGGACTCGACGTTAATAGCAGCCTCTCGCGTTCCCGAAGAGTCGTCGATGAATTGAAGATAAATGTGTGACGTGCGCACGTTAGGTGGTTCGGCATAAATGTCGACTGCCTTACAAACCCAGACGCCGTAGTGGGGAACAGGCATGTTGTTCAAGTCAAGAAATTATTAGACGAAGTACTAGAATGCAGTACTAGTCAGATATGTTAAGCAGCTACTAGCAAGTATACACATTACTACTAGTAGTACTGAGTCATTAGAACTGCTTTTGACTTACATGCGCTCCTATTTATCTTTCCGCTGGAGTACTAGGCATCGATGGATATTTGAACAGGAGAAAATATCAATTGGCAAAGTCGCTAAAGAAAACGCTCTCAAGCATGTCGTACAATCAGCATCTCCGTCAGAGAATGTTTCTTGGCCTTCGTATTCATCTCAATCCCGGGGCAGAACATGTGGTATAGACTTGTCCAGACCGACCAGCCTAGCGACAAATAAATTTTGCAGGACCCGAGGCCACTATGTCGACCGGGCGAGATGCAACTCTCGGATCCGGCGCGGTGAGCGGGGTCCAGATCCATCCCGCTAATTTAAGCTTTACGGCGCTAGTCTCGACTTAGCATGGGATTCACCCAGGCTAGTATTATGTGACAGTACTGATGAATAGTATCTGGTATCGCCAGGATTCACATACACATTGGTGCAGCGATGCTCGTGTTCTACTTTGGGACCGCCATGCAGAAGGCAATATTTTGAGACACACCTTGATCACCCGCCATACCATTGTCACGCTGCCGGAGCAGTTACCCTATCACACCTACTCTGGTACTCTGGGTACTTCCGTTCGCGTCAGCCATAGTAGGTAGAAAAGCTTTTCTGAGACTTGTGCGCGTATACCCTCTTTACGGCTGTCAGCGGCCCGGGTCGAGACTTGAAGGCTATTTCTGGGGCTAATGAACGATTGCTAACGCGCCTACTGCATATTAGCCATGGCATATTATCCCTTTACCTTCCTAAAAGAAAGTGAATGATTGGCTAGTGAACTCAAGGCATACACTGGTTCTGCGCCCAGTAAATTAGTAACTACAGCCAACAATACAGATATTCTCCTATTACACTTTAAACTGGTCATTCGCCACACTTCAGCTTCATATATAAATCCAGTACTTTACCTGTCTCTATTATTACCAGCGCTCCTATACCCTGTTTGCAATCACCGCTTTATCTAATCTAAATCATCCCACAAAGCTACTTCACAATAAGCTTTTCCACCAATCAGGAAACCTACTATAAAACAAGATGCCTGACTACGAAGTCCAGCTCATTCTAGAACTAGTAGAAGTCCTCAAGCCAAATATTAAATTGTAAAAGAATGTCCTATCTATTGCCAATATAGAACTAAATTCTACTATAATAAATAATCGGCCATTTACCCACCGTGAGCCAGTTCCCATGTCAACCATAAAGAGCGGCGCAGTAAGATACTCTCTCACTAGTGCTCGTAGATGGATTGTAAGTCCGGCCGACTTTTCCACCTCATCAGTGGAAGTCTGGGCCATTAGTTGATTCTGAGTTCGGTACGGTCTGGAGACGTGATGGGGTTTATGGGTACGAGGTCAGAAGGTCTGCGAACCTTCAGAATTAGAGTTTCTTGATCTGTCCGCAAGTTGCATGGAATTTTAGGTACTTTATTTCACTCCACTCGGCAGACCTGGCTATTTGTGGTCTATCCGTCACCGAAACGGATCAGGCCCGGCTATTCACTACTCGACTACATCATCACTCTAAATAAAATCTGACTGCTAGTGGCTCCACCCACTAACATAAATAACGGCCTTACCCCTGGCCTCATAGTAATACTTAATCAACTCAATTATCATAATATTATCCTACCTATTATCCTCAGACCAGCCTTATTGTAGAGCGATCTGGATGGTACTGGATTGATTCCAAACTCAAAACTATATTAAAACTTTATTCCATCATGAAGGACGCAGGATGATATTTGCGCTACCAAGATTTGCGACCCGAACGTAAAACATAACGTAGTCAGTTGTCCAGACACTGTTATATTGTCTACAGTCTGGAAAGATCTCAGGGTGATACATATGATCTAATCATGACGCCGTGCTAATTTATTATAACACGGGACTGAGCTGTCCCTTCAAATAGGGACTTAAGCCCACGGAAATGGAACGTATATCTGCGTCGAGTAATCTCGGTTCGTATGGGGCTCCTTAATACCGTGGTCAAGCCTCGCGGTGAAAGTTAATTCTGACGGCGTCACTATTTGAGGAACAGTGTGATCTTCTAGGTGGTGTTTATTTAGAAAATGTATCCCATGGAACGGACTAGTAAATCATTAAGCGCAATGATGTCTAAGGGATTCGGTCCGATGAATTGGAGCAGCGGCTACTTAGAAATCCACATGTGAAATCCATTTCAAGTATATCATGACTTATGGTCTAGGTTGCAGAGCCTCCCGGGCGATCCAAGCGCAAGCCATAACCGCGCAGAATTGATTCCATATGATCAACATAATTTGGGTCATATTTTCTGTATCAGAATACCTACAATTGCCAAGACATGTGTTAGTAAGGATATCCTCATAGAATACAATAACGGACGACTTTCTCTAAAGATCTTTGACGTAACCACTAAAAGCTACAATAGACTTAGACATTTGATTGGTACATACAAACTGGCTGCCCATTGCTTTAGTGAGGCTTTTGACGGCCTGCCTGGTCATGTAACTCATCTACTCTGTTTTGAATGGTAGCGGCTACATCCACATGTCTGTTTGTTTCTGCCAACCTGAGTGGAGTCTCCCCATCCACAGTCCTAGCTGTGAGGTCTGCCCCGGCTGCGATTAGCTCTTTGGCAATCTCATTGTATCCACCATAGGCCGCCATGTGCAGCGCCGTCCAGCGCCATCTGTCAGAAGCATTGACATTCGCGCGGCGATTAATCAGAGTCTTGACACGTTTCAAGTCTCCTTCGTCCGCCGCCACGATTAGGCGTTCATCTGAGACAATACGTAACGCACGAAGGCCGATGGTGACGATTGGTGAAGTCTTCTTGCTGTCGATATGAGGGGCTCTCTGACGCAGCTCGTTCATGTTTTTATCCATATCCTTAGACCTGCGCACCAAGCTTTCTTCGATCTGCTTCATCAACGCACGCTCGTCCTGGGAGGGTTCGGGGAGCTCGATGTCATAATCACCAGTTTTCTGCGCGCGACGGACAACAGCATGGATGAAATCCCAGTGGTCATCGACCACTGTGGGTGGTATACCCACATATCTTTGAAGCTCCTCCTTGAAATCTTGCCATCGCTGATGCTTCGAGGGCATGTCCGTTGGAACCAGATTCATCACCGAATCCTCGTGTAGTCCATCCCGGACTTCTCGTAGATATTTCACTATCTGTTTCTCGAGAGCTTTATCGCAGGTCCTGCAACAAACACTCGTCATTATCTCTTCTGAATTCTCGATTCCAGACTTATTTGTTTTTCACTTACATAGACATCTTCTTTTCCAGAAGGCGCAATGCGGTTGTTGTGCCGACGATCCGAGTATGGGCCTCGCCAGTGTTCGGCAACACATCTTTGAGATACGCCCATCTCAGGCGGGAGCTAAATGTCATTCTCTCGTAGTTTTTCAGCTCCTCATCAATGCACCGGAGAGCTCCGTGTACAGTGTTCAGCTTCTCTCTTAGAGAGTCCATGCCGGTGTGGCTCAAGCCTGAAGCGTCCTGGCTGAGGTCTTCCCGTATGTCCCTGAGAGTCATATAAAGAGTGGACATATCATCCGACATGCTCTGAAAATCCGCCGCGGACATTTTACATGAGCGATAGACGTTCAGCGCAAGCTCAGCCACAAGGCCACAGTCAGCAACAGTGGCGTCCAGCCGAATTTGAGATCTCGAACTCATAGTAGCTGCGTGGATGTATTGAGTGTTTCAAAATGTGATCAAGATAAGTGGAGTTGGTCGGGAGCCGGGAAAATGGTCGTTGGGTTCGGTGTGTTATAAATCGATCAAGAGTTGTTGATGGAGTGTTGCTGAAATCTTCGTGAGCCAAGGGTCTCACCACTACGACCCGTGTTTGAACCAGTCAGTGTGCTATTCTATCAGAGCCAGGCGGTGTCATGTGGACATGACCCGGATTATTGATTGCCAGGCGTGAACGGTAACGCTTGCTTGTTCCGATCTTGTTGTTTTCTCGTGTCCATCTCTGGCGTGTTATTTCGATCCACGGATAAAGTCTCGTACTGCATGGCCATCAACCTCACCGGGTTTGTATCTCTTAGTTTCAGGACCCATGGTCCCTAGGTATGGGCTGATACAGGCCTTGTACGTTAAGATAGCCGTCTGTCCAAGGTATATCATCAGATCATCGCTGAGTTTCGGAAGCCTGTCGTCGATAGTGTCTTAGCTTTGACTTTCAGTCCACCTCAATATTACATCCCACGATGGACAGAAAACTTGTTAACACGCGTAAGCACATGGACGATCCTCTGACCATTCTTGATGGGATGAAGGATGATATCTGCCATGGAAATGAAGACAGCTTTCGGGAAGCCTTTCTTACCCTGGCACGCCTTGGTGTCGACCGCCGTGAACTAGTGGAAGAACACTATCTCCTACATAAAGCAGCTGAGAAAGACTCTTTATCTATTCTCAACCTCCTTCTCTCTCTCAGGCCAGACGTGAACAGCAGAGACCACGAAGGCAAGACGGCGCTTCATAGCGCCGCTAACTCGAGAGCTGAAAATGCACCTATGATCGTTGCAGCTCTGGTCCGCGTCGGCGCCGATGTTAATTTGAGGGATGGAAGGCAGAGACCACCCCTCCATCTGGCCTTGTCTATTGGAGCAGCACAAAATGCCATTACTCTCATTGACGCCGGTGCGGAAGTCAATGCAATAGTCCCGACATTCGGTGCACCAATACACCTAGTGCTGAATTTCTTTCAGGAGTTTCGCACCTCTAAAGATGCTGGGGAAGTGATTTTCAAGCTTCTAGCGGCTGGAGCAGACCCCAACGCTAGAGACAACCATGACAGGACCCCTCTCCACATGGTACACAAAGGCGAGTTGCAAATCGTCACTCGTCTCCTTGAAGCTGGAGGAGATCCCAACGCCAAAGACTGGGAGGGGAATACCCCCCTTCATAACGCCGCTAACAACAGGGACAAAAAGTTAGCTGAATGTTTTTATAACGCTGGGGCAAATCCAACCGCCGTTAATCGTTTCGGAATGACGCCAGAAACAATTGCAGCGTCCGGAAGGTGGGATAGAATTCATAGTTTGGTTAAATCGCCAAGGACCATGCCCAAGCCGAGACCCTTGTTTGTCTATCAACCCGCTCGACCTTTTGAACCGCATGCGGAACGTAGGGAAGTTTGCAAAAAACTCCGAAGCTCAATCTGGTATCTTGGGATGCAGACAACCTCCAATGAAACATCCAAAGAATCCGTGCATGACGATCCTCATGAATCGCATCTCGATTCCTATCAGCTAGCAGAGGGGGCTATGGAAGATCTGACACCATGGCAAGTGACGCGCCCGCTGACCAGGACATACTTGCCTACAGTTTATGATATGTTATACGGCGATGCCCTTGGGAAAGCGTCCCTGGATATGTCTAGTGGTGGTTTCAGGTGGTTTCACCTGCCATACACGATCGTACGTTATTCCCCGCATCACTGCTCGGGACTGCTAACATTTGATTAGAGGCTGTGGGTAGATGTAAGGGTCCCAGGCACGTGAAAAGCTCGAGTGGAAGTTTAACCTCGATTTAGCACTTAATCGACGCTATTCGTAAATCCGATTCACAGATGAACCCAAGCGGCACGAGTATGTCTGACAGCGCCGATATAAAGCGGTTTATCCTCGAAACTTTCAACGAGACCGGGCTGGTCGCACGCCATAGGCAGCCTGGATTCGTGGTAAGACCCTCTCCGCAATGTGAAACGTTGCGCAGCCATAACATATTTGGGGAATAACACTTGGACAAAAAGTTCGAAAATTGTAGCCGAGAAAAACAGAAACTCCGCCGAGCCTCATCAGTTGTCAGTGAGCTCATCGACCCCGCAGAGAACCAGATAGGCCAAAGAGCTTCTTTAGTTGTAAGTCAGCACATCGTCTCAGCAAATGGAATTCAGTATGCTGACGACATAGCTCCCCTTGGTTGATGTGGACTATAGCGTTGATGAGAAGAAACGCTTGGAAGATGAGGAGGTTGGAGGCCCCAAAGATGGTTGTGATAATCACCGAAAACATATCCACGCAATGAAAGACTTGGGGAGCAGCTACAAAGACTGCAAGCCACACTTCCCCCGTACACTGGACGAGTCAAACTATGACTTCCTGGAGCCTGATGATTTGAAAAGCCGAGACCAAAACCAAGTTCTCACAGCGTTTCTGATCGGCCGGAAGGCCATTGCGGAATCGGGTGCATCAACATCGGGACTAAAGCCATGCAACATCAGACAGGGTTCGACGCCCTCAGAAATCGTGATACCCGAAGGCAATGAAGGCGTGGTGGAAGGTTCGCGATGCCAACTGATGCAAAACTCAGAACCAGGAATGCCTTCAGCCAGGACTGACTTGGAGGATGATCCGATCCGCCTACAAATGCTGATGGTTTCCCAGCTCTGGCTTTGGAAAATTGACCACTGTTTGTTGCGTTCAATCGTTGTTGCTTCATACCAGAATATGCTGACATCTTTCCCAGGTACAATCATTTCAGCATTCCCAGAAAGATGGGATTCACGGTACGGCCAGTCCATGTTTGATAAAGTCCGAAGCGAAATTCAGTCCGCTGCAACGGTAGACGATCTTATTTTCAAGATAGCGTGTAGTTGCATTAAGTACATTGAAGACTCATGGTATGTGTCCGAAGGCAAGGGTTACACAACCTTCGACGCATTTGATCATGCGATTGCAGATGTGGTATGTACTGGTCAATAAGGTCCAACCAAACCATTACTAACGTAATACAGTCCAACGAAGTCAGCAAATGCTACGAGAGATTTGAGAAGTCCGTGCGCTCATCAAACAAGCACATCCAGCTTGAAGTTCAGAAAGGCGCCGGCCTACTAAAGAAAATCAGCGACGTTATGGATGAGATCGGCATCATCAAGAGAGCGTTAAACGACCAGGCGGCTGCGATGAACAGTATCCAACAATGGAGACCCAGGGTGAATGTATCGGATAACTACGTCCACTATCCACTGGAACGATTTACAAGGCTGGAACAGAACGCGCGCAGCGTTCGAGACTCGGTTCGTCACTTGCTAATATAGCCATGCTCTAACTGACATTGCGCCCAGCTAATTACCCTTCTTGACATCTGGCAGAGGGAATCTATGATCGACGAGGCGCAAGAGGAATCGAGGCAGTCTCGCGTTATATTCGTCTTCACGACTATCACAGTCTGTTTTGTATGTCCGGCACCGCGTAATCAGTTCCGGGTACATTTGGTTCGGATTTAATGATTCTAATGTGATTAGCTTCCCTTGTCTTTTATTGGACAGCTACTAGCTCTTCCCATTCGAGGCTTCGAAAATGGCGACAAATATAATCCCGGCTGGGTCTTCGAGGTTGAAGGTATCCCGCCATCCTGTCAATCTATGAACTGACGAGAAGCCATGCTAATGGTTACTGCGCTAGTGATTACCATGGTGACCACCCTTATTCTCCTAATCCCCCTCTTCTGGATGTGCTTTGGACTACCAGAAATCGTCAAGAAGATATGGAAATGTTTTTCACCCTCCACCTCGCGTTCAGAATCTTCTGAGAATAAGGCGTCAGGCCCTAACGATAGGGGAAACAATCGCGAGTCTCAACAGAGTCGTGTCGCGCTTTCTTCCTTGCTACGCTCACGCCTCTGTGATAGACGGCAAAGCGAGACCCAACGGGACCCCGAAAACGGCCCAGGCAGAGTTGGACGTGAGAGGTCTTCGATAAGATAGTCTTCAAGATGCCAGTTTCCCCATGTTCCTCAGTAGTAAAGCAGTCCATCATACGATATCAGGTTGCACTTCCTACAGGTCTTTCTCTGGTTTGATAGTTTGATTCCATACCTGGTTATTTTCCTGCGACGTACCTTTGTGATGTACCATCGCATGAGGCAGTCCAAACGGTATCCCTCCTGAAGAGGACACCAAACGCTGCGTGCCATGGTGTTCTTCACGCAGAGCATTCCCAAGGGACTATCTACTTATATTGGAGCTAATCCTATTTCTTGGTTTAAAAAACGGCTCCGTTCACCACAACACTGTTCCGTCTCGAAGATTGCCTAGCCAAATAAGCTTCCTAGAAGACCACTCCAACGCTGTTAAGATAGCCATTATCTGTGACGCCTCTTACTTACCAAATACTTCATTTATCATGGATCCGCATAAATTGAGCTATCAGCTGTTGCATTGACCCACAAGCAAGGGGATATCTTATACTCCGGTTGACCCCGGTAATTTTGTTAGTATGGTGGGGAGGTGCAGGGGGTTGAATCCTTCCAATTCTGCTATTTCTAATCATGATTATTAATGATTATTAATACTTTATATGGCTATCTTCCGCGTTGATCACTGCCTGGCATCTTGCAGGCATTCTAGTAGGGAAATCCTCACAACGGGACAACGGTCAAATGAAGTTAGATCAGGTTATAAGTAGTATCATTCAATAGAGCCCTTTACAAGAAATATAATAATATAATTTTTTATTTCTTTAAATTAATTATTCTATAGTATTATAAATATTTAAAAATAGAAATATTCTCTTTTAAATATAATTAGCACATGTAACGGAAATGTGATAGGATCTACTTGTCAGGGTAGAAAGCCTGTCGACTAGGTAAGGAATCAACCACTAAACATCATATATTTGTTTGATAATGACAAAGGTAGCCTATATCCACGAAATAGACTGATCCTTGAGGGATCAGTAGCTCATTACAGAGGAATCAGTACCTTATAGATGCCGGAGAGGTATAGAACCACTATCGATAACCTCACGACTCTCACAACCACTATAATACGTCATCCCGATGACTTTTATCCCGATAGCTAGGTTATTCTATCACAGGAAATTTAATCAGGTTAACATATATAACAGAAATTTAAATCAGATTAGTGCCCTTTTTTACAGACTCTAAACCTAATTAAGTCTATTAAGTATTATAAAAATAAATATTATAATAATAAGTATTATCCCAATAAATATTATACAAAGTAATATATTAATATTTATATAATAAATTCTAAAAATCTTATATATTTTATAATCTAGAAAGCTCAAATCATATATACTCTTTATTTAATATTAAAGTATGATATTACTAGTCAAGTAATAAAATAAATAAATAACAAGTAAAATAAATAAGTAAAAATATAAATTATAATAAAAGAATAAATTATATTAGTAGTTATCTAGATACTCTAGTAAAATAAAATAAGAGATTTGTGATAGAATAACCTAGCTATCAGGATAAAAGTCATCAGGATAATATATTATAGTAATTATAAGAGTTATAAAATTATTAATAATAGTTTTATATTTCTCTAGTACTTATAAGGTACTAATCCTTCTATAATAAATTATTAATTCTTTAAGAATTAGTTTATTTTATAGATATAGACTATCTCTGTTATTAAATAATTATATAGTATTTAGTAGCTGATTTCTTATCTAGTTAACAGGCTTTTTATTTTAATAAGTAAATCTTATTATATTTTAATTCTTTTTTTTTAATTATCTAAGGAAGATGCCACCCATTAAAAATAATAGAGAAATAAAGATATTTAATAATTAAATTAATCTAGAATTATTATTAAATATTATCTCTATTGTTAAAAAGATTCAACAGTTAGAAGATCATATTTATTAATTAAAATAGATTATTAATTTATAATAAAAAATAATTTATTTTTAAAAAAATAGTTTTTTAAATAAAATATTTTTAAAATACTACTGATTCTCTAAATTAGATAAGAATAAAAAAAAATTAAATTTAGAGATATTTCTTACTTTATTCTGAACTTTAATCTCTAAAAGTATCAGGAATAAATTACTAATTTAAAATATATGTTCAGAGGTGTTTCTAAGAAATATTTATTAAAAAAATATAAGATTCTTGCTGCTATTAATTATATAGACTTATTATACAGACAAAGATAGTACTATTTTATAAATAATAAAAATCTAAAAAAAAAAATAATTTTTTAAAAAATTATAATTTTAGTTCAAAGACTAGATTCTTATATTAATTTAAAATATTATAGCTTAACTAGAACAGGCTTACCAGTAATATAGCTAAAATTTAAAAGAATTTTATATATATTTTAATATTTTGAAATAATATTTTCCTTATTAAGCAGAGAAAGAAAGAGTCTTATTATATTTTATTAAATTATTTCTAGATTTAAATTATTAGGGTTTCTAGTAGGGAAATCTTCACAACGGGACAACGGTCAAATGATGTCTGATCAAGTTGTAAGTAGTATTATTTGATAGAGCTTTTTATAAGGAATATAATAATATAGCTTTTATTTTTTTAATTAATTATTCTGTGGAGCTATAAGGACTTAAAGATAAAAGTATTTTCTTCTAAATATAATTAGCATATGTAACAGAAATTCAATCGGGTTAGTATATGTAATAGAAATTTAAATTAAGTTAATACCCTTTTCTACAGATTCTAAGCCCAAATATGTCTATTAAATATTATAAAAATAAATATTATAATAATAAGTGTTATCCTAATAAGCGTTACATAAAGTAATATATTAATATTTTTATGATAAATCCTAAAGTAAGAAATTATTTATAAACAGCCTGAATACCTGGCACGTGACAACACCTACTTCAGTAATTATCTTAATATTTAGTATTATTTATTTTATTTAGATTATATATTTTCAAGAAGTATTTCTTTCTATAAGAATATTAATACCTGATAGTCTGTATATATGTCTACAGTTATTTATAAGAAAGCAGAGGTTATGTATTAAACAGTAAATTATAAAGATAATAATAATATAAAAATAAGATAAAATTATTAAAAAAAATAATATTATATTAATATATCTAGACCTGCGTGATCCCGCCGAGCCAGCAGATGGTAAAGAGAGGTAATATTATAATTAACAGTTTTATTATAGTTTTTGTATATAGATAATATTCTTTCTGCAGAAAGTATAATAGAAATTAATAAATAAATAGATATTATATTTATTTATAATATTATTTTTCTTAGTATACCTCGTCCTCTCGCCCCTCCGTGCGGCTGGTGAGGTTGGAGGAAAAAAAATTATAGAAGAAAAAAAAAAAAAAAATAAATCCTATTATTATATTTAAACCTCTGTAATTTTTACAGTAAACAGAAGGTCAAGCGGGTAGCAGTGTTCTTATAATATTTGGATCCCTCTTTAGGGAACAGATGATGGAGCAGATAATAATATCCTTACAATACTGGAAGCTTTTATATTCAGAGATTCTCCGGCTGCTTAATATATTTTATCAGCTTATCTCTCCGTGGGGCTGCTGAGCTTGTATTCTAATAATTATCTTTAAATCTCCATGATTTCTGCAGTAAACAGATGGTCAAACAGGGCTTAGAAAGTAAATATATATTATATTTATTTATAATACTATTTTTCTTAATATGCCTCGTCCTCTCGCCCCTCCGTGCGGCTGGTGAGGTTAGAGGGAAAAAGATTATAAAAAAAAAAAAAAAAAAATAAATCTTATTATCAAATTTAAACTTCTGTAATTTCTGCATGGAATAGATAATAGAGCAGGTGATAGTATTTTTATAATACTAGAAACTCTTTTTTTATTTAATATATTTTATTAGCTTATCTCTCTGTGAGGCTGCTGAGCTTGTATTTTAATAATTATTTTTAAATCTCTGTACTCTCTGCAGGAAATAGATGGTGGAGCAGGCAGTAATATTTTTATAATATTATAAATTATTTATTTTTCTAGTATATTTTGTTATCTTATTTCTCCGTACAGCTGGTAAGGTACAGAGGAGAAGAGATTCTAGAAAATAAATAAATAATAAAAATCTAATTAAGTAGATAGCTATTTTTCTAGATATTTTATAATAATTTATATCTTATAAAATTATCTTGGAGAGAATTATGGACTTTATATATTATATTAATTTTCCAGATATTATACTCTTCTTTTCAAATAAAATCAGAATAATATAATTTATTAATATTTATTATAGACTTACTTCAAATTTGCTTTCTTAGTATTTTGATATAGGTTAAAGATAATAGATAGTATATAGTTATATTATAAAAAAGAATACCCTCCAAAATAGAAAGAAAAAAATAAAAAAATATATTTTTAAAAAAAAAAAAGAGAATAACAGAAAAACACAGAATAAAAAAAGAAAGAATAAGATATGTATATAAAAATATAATATTAATAAAAACTAGAAAGAACTAGGAAGAGTGGAGATAAAAAAAAATAATAAATAAAAATAAATATATATTATTATTAATATTCTATTATATATAATAGTCTTATTATTCTTATTCTAGATTTAGAGAGATTACAGTATAGTAGTTAATATTAAATAAATATTAAAATTATATTTCTTAATTTAAAATAATCTATTACTCAGTTGCTAATTACATCCAGTATACTAATACTTATATAGAAAGAAAAAGCCCTATTGAGCAGGCTGGTTATATCGCATTAGGATTATTAAGTATTATAACTTTAAGTATTATAGATAGTTGTTCCTACTGAGCAGGCTGGCTATGCTATATTAGGACTATTAAATATTATAATTTTAAGTATTACAGGTGGTTGTCCCTACTGAGCAGACTGACTATGCTATATTAAGATTATTAAGTATTATAAGATTAAGTATTACAGGTAGTAGTCCCTATTAAGCAGGCTGGCTATACTGTATTAGAAATATTAAATATTACAACTTTAAGTATTATAGTAATTAAAATATATAATATATTCACTTTATCTTCTAAGGATCATATATGATATATACACTATATATATAATATATATCTTATATATTTTATATTTTATATATCCGAGGGGTCTTACTGACAGTATATATTCTAAGAATCTCTGGCTATGCCGCATTAGGACTATTAAGTGTTACATGTTTAAGTATTACTGTAATTCAAAAAATAATCTTCTAAGGGTCCTATATAATATATATACTATATATATAGTATATATACTATATATTCTATATCTTATATATCTGAGGGGTCCTACTAGTATTATATATTTTTAAAATCCCTGGCTATACCGCATTGGGACTATTAAGTGTTATAAGATTAAGTATTATAGATGGTTGATCCTGCTGAGCAGGCTGGCTATGCTGTATTAAGATTATTAAATATTATAATATTAAGTATTACAGCCATTCAAAAAAATTTATATATTTATTTAATTATAGCTATAGATATATAAATAAATCTATAATAATATATTCTATTTATTCTATAAGAGTCCTATATATGCTATATAGACCAATATATATATTTCTATAATACTATATATTCCAGGGATGGTAAATATGTACTGTAGTCTATATTTATTTATATATATTTCAGGGCTCCTACTATCCCAGAATATACCGAATTGGAACTATTAAGTGTTACAGTATTAAGCGTTACAGGTGGTTATTCCTACTAACTGAGCAGGCTATGCTTCTAGTAGTTTATTAGGGTTTTAGGGTTTAGGGTTTTTAGGGTTTTAGGGTTTAGGGTTTT